>NC_092314.1:25541637-26166637 GCF_036785885.1 Coffea arabica
ACTCGCCTATCCTCAGTGTAGTTTAGGGCGGCGAATATGTTAGTCATCCTTTCTAACCAATTCTCCACTATTTCAGGGTTGGGTTCACCAAGAAACTTAGGCGGGTTGAACTTTAAGAACCTCTCTAAGGCTCTATCCTCTCCTCTTTCCTGACCCCCAGGTTGGTTGAACGGTCTAGGACCTGGTCTATCAGCTAAGTGTTCTAGGATATCAGTCATCCTATTAATGGTAGTAGCCAGTTGATTACCCTCAATGTTTTCCTGTCCTTGGATCGGTCCAGTTGCCAATCCCTGGTCATCCCCCTAAGGTTAGGCCTGTCTAATCCCTCGCCCATGACCTCGACCATTTCTTAGCCCTTCCATAACCTAGGAGCGTGCCTAGTGCAGGGAATAAATCAATTATGCGATGCAAAGTAGAAAACAGGCACCAATCAAAACATTGAAAATAACAATAATTTACATTCATTAGCATATCAAGTTCATACAATTAGCAAGTCATGGAGTAGTTACAAAAATATAGCACACATGTGCCACAAGAGTACTTTTAGTCACAGAAGACTAAAGTAAAAGCAAGTGCCTTAAAAGTAGGCTACACGGTCATGCAAAATACAATGGTCTCAACACATAGCATCACCCCTGCTAATCATAGTTATACTAGTCAAAATGGTCAAAAGAGTCAAAAGGTCAATCGCTAGGGTCTAGTCCACAGTAGGACTACCGGGTGGAACCTCCTCCTCAGGATCCTTCTCCGGATCCTCCTCATCCTCATCAGGATTCTGGACTACACCCATAGCCTCATCCACCAATCTAGAAGCATCAGTCAAGATGTCGGAAGCCCGACTACGGACCTCCTCTCCCAACCTAGTGAGTCAAGCCCTAGTGCTCCGGAGCTCTTCATGAACAACTGCAGATGTGGCCACCTCACCCTCTAGTACCTCCTCGAGCTCTACAATCCTCTCTCCCTAAGCACTACCCATCTGTCTAAGCTCATCTACCTCTGCCTGTAAATCCCGGTTAAGATCCACTAACTGACGACGCTCGTCGTCCAAAGCAAGCACGAGGTGGTTCGGGTAGGCAAAGGTCAACCTACACGAACATCGGGAATATCTGTCAGATGGGGAATAGCGTACTCGAGCTCTCCCACCTAGCGCTCGGTAGTAGATAGGCCAAGGAGGCACTACATAACCATTCACATGGCCATTCCAGTTAGCTGCCGGGGCTCCATTTCCATTTTTCATTCCTGCAAAATAATAGCACTTTTCGGGTTAGAAATTTAATCACTACCTAGTTCGGATGTCGCCTATGCATGCCTAACTCAATCACTAGTTTGCCCCAAGTACCACTTAAGGTATAACTTAGTTATCCGGTCTCAGGTCTTAAGGGTAGAGTATGTATTATGTCTCCCACAAAAATCCCTAACCTAGGGCTCTGATACCAACTGTGACGGCCCCACTTCTTCCTAAGGCAGACCAAAGGGTATCCACGGGACGCCTGCCCAACTCTCGCCAGGACTCAAGCAATTTCTATTCAAACTTATAGCGGTGCTAAAAGTCAACAACCAGATAATATAAATACAATTAGTGGGGAAGTGTTCAAGATTAACGATATATAACAATCACCCAATCCTTACATCGGATTTTCATAATACAGCCCAAAATATACAATGACCAAAAGTCTAGACAAAAGAATTAGAACCCTATTACAAGAGTACACAAAAGAGAAATTCCTCCGAATCTCATTCCAAACCCAAATCCTGTTAAGGAAAACAAATCTACAGGGTGAGCAAAACGCTCGTGAGGCCAAGAACACACATGCAAGCACATTGTTCAAATAACAATCCTAATTTAACAAGTAAAGCAATAATATTGCAATAAATAACAATTCGAGCGGAAAAAAATGTAAACATAAACAATTCAAGGATATCGGAGTTTTCAGGAGCTAATTTCCAATTGCTTTGCCAATGTCATTTGTATACCTTCTGTGATACCCCAAAGTTTAGGATACTATTTTTGTTTAATCTCAAAGAAAATATTATGGTTTTTTTTATTTTATTTTTGTCTTAAAACATTGTTTTATTTTAAAGACTAGAAACCCTACTTGTACTTTAAAACCCTAGTTTACTTGTGACTAGCAGGTTATGTTTAAATCCCTCATATTTGAATCAAAACCCTAATTTTATTCTATGAAATTGTAAAATTCATCACACTTTTCTTAAAATTCCTTTTATTTGGAAATTATTCATTTAATATGATCCTACTACTCAAGTACTCCACAAAAAGTGCAAATGAACCTAGAAAGTAGGGTTTCACTCTTCGTTTTCAAGATTGGAGCAAATTAGGGTTTTCACGATTTTTCGCCGGATGATTATCCGGTACGGAGTGAGGATCAAATTTGGTGCTTAAGAGTGACTTTTGGATGAGGAAATATTATATGATTTGAAGTGATAATAATAAGTTAGTGATTAGAAAGTAAAAACCCTAGTATACGCGATTTAAGAAAAATCGGTTCGAACCGACGGGTACCGTTTGTTACCGGGTAAACACACCACTTGACCCATACTTTATTACCTTAATCTTCTCATTTTATTTCAGCTAATTAACCCTCAAAATATCTCATACACCAGCCACAATATTTGACCAAGAAAACAAGAGAAAAGAAAAAAGTTTGACTACCAATCAACTTGTGACACTTGTCACCTTTGACCCAAATTAATTCCTATCCTTTTAACCTTCTTTGAAGCTTCAGTTGCACTTCATTTCAGCCTCTATTTCTGCCATATGAACCGTGAGAAAGAGAGGGAAAACCAAGAGAAAGAAATCATAATCCATCTTGAGTTTGGTCCACTTAAGTGAGAAAACAAGAAATCTAAACCGATTAATCAATAGTTTGAGAGCTTGGGAAGCTTAAGGAACCAGAAATTTCAAGAGGAGATGAAGTATTACTCTTGCAAGCCCTTTTGTTGAGGTATAAGGTCTGACCCATGGCTTTGGTTCTTTTATTTTTGTTTAAGATGTTATATAGCTTGTGTTTTGGTTAGATTAGTAGCTATACAAGTTGTTGTGATGATTTTGGGGTGATGTATATGACTTTGGGTTTGACTGATTTCCTTCTTATACTTGTTGTAGGAGTGGTATATGATGTATATAGGCTTGTATAAGAGGTTGTGGTAGTGATTGAATCAAGAAAATGAAGAGATTGCCCCTGAAATCCCAAATTTCCAGATTTCTGGAAAATATGACTTCCATTCTGTCCGGTTTTAGTGCTCCATGTTAGACACCGAATTAGCCTTAAGTTAAAACATGAAAGTTGTAGGGAATGATGTTTTAGAGATTCCTACAAAAATTTCAGCTCAATCGGAGCAACGTAGCCTATGGAAAGACTAAATTTCCCCTGCTGCCCTGTTTCTACCCGAATTTGATAATTGCGTCTGTAATTGGATTATTTTGGTTGGGAATACTTCGGAATTGGATTTTGAGGTCTTCTGATGAATTGTAGCCATGTTTCTAAGCTTTCGTATGGCTTTGGAATTTCTGGATTTGGACTTATGTAGGCTGTTTTATGATGTTTGTACTAGAGTACGGTTTGTGAACCTGTTTTGCGATTCCGGTGTAGTATATTACATTTTTCACGTAGTTACACTTGAAATTGGACTGAGTGGCCTTCTTAAATATTGTAGCCCCTTAAGTCCTGAATATGCCTGTAAAATTTCGGTGCAAACGGATTAGGGTATCATGAGTTATAGATGATATACTCAAGCCTGTTTTGAACATCAGGTTCTGTGCGTTTTTAGTTTAGCTTCTGCCCGTGACTTTTCGGTTCTGATACTGTACGATCTGGGTGTTGACTCCTTCATAAGAAATGTAGATCTTGGTTTTAGCTTCGAATTGGTATAAAGTGCGTCGAAATCCGAGTTTCTTAGCTCCCGTTATGACCGAAACAAGATTTATCGTCAGAACTGCCTTTGAATCTGGACAGTTCTGACGGGTACTTTGGCACTCCATTTTCGTTCTGTTCTGAATAGATTCAGGTCTTAGCCAAAACATCAAAGTTTTAGCCTTATCTCTCAGCTTTCTAATGCCTTTGGAATTTTCCGGATTTGGATTTGTGAGCTGGGAGTTATGGTCCAGCAAACAACCCTGTTCGTCACCCTAAGACGTAAATTTCTGGTATTGTTTTCTACAATTTCGACCTGCTTCCATTCAGATCTAGATTAAAGTTTCTTCAGGGGATTTGTATCCCTTTCTCATAGCTTCGAAACGGTATCTCGTTCACTTTGATCCGACATTCCTAGCCTAATCTTTGATCAAAACGGTTTGAGATGGCAGATTTGGCCGTTTCCTTTTGCCGTTCCGCGCACTTGCATGTGCCAATTTTGCCGTTTCCATACTTACGTGTGTCGGCTTTTGGCGTTTTGCCTGTTTTGGGTCTGTTAGTAGCCGTTTGTGATATAATGTGATAAAATCTTTATTTCAGACCGTGGTGAGCTAGGCGGAGCCGGTGGGGCCCACTACTAGCCAACACACGAAGTGATTTCCGCTTTTGTACTACTTTTGTATTTTGGATAAGTATTCAGGCCGCTCTTGTGTGTTAGTTGCTTATGTGTTTCGATATGTATGAAGAGGGTACTTAGGCGAGGGTGTACTTTATCGCACTCGACCTAAACCCTAAATTTGCGCACATATTTGTACATGGCTTGTGTATATGAGAAATTTTGGAATTAAAACCCTTGAGCTTGTGGCTCGGGATGATTTTTGAATAATTTTGTGAAGTTTGTGAGTTTGGGGCCCGATCTCAATACCTAGATGGACTATTCGAGCCGGTTAGGGCTTGGTCGAAGTCAGTCCAACTTGGTTTGAGGTCACCAAGTTTGTGAATCCGGTTCACCGAGTATGTGGACCAAGTTTGTGACCCGAGCTTGTGACTCAAGCTCAAGTTTGTGATTTCGTTCGCCCGGGCAAGTTTGTGAGGTGACTGGCCAGTGAGGATGATAAGGTGTTCGGTGGGTGTACAAGTGGAGTTCTACGGACCTTATTTGTGGTCGACGGAGTGTCGGCAGGAGATCACGCATGGCAAACGACTTGGCTTTGGAGCCAACCTGTATCCTTCCTTTGTATTGTTACTTTTGCACTTGAGTTGGCATTTTGTGAAATAATTGCTTATCTAAATGTGAAATTTACACTTTTACCCCTGTTTACTTACTAAGCATATAGCTTACCCCTTTTCTTTTGTTTTCCTTAGCAGGGGGCCGACGCGGGGATCGCTCGGGAAAGTGTTTAGGGTTTCGATTATAGACGAGTGAACTTGTACTTGTTTTAGGTTGACTAGTAAGATGTATATATTTGTTGTGGTGGTTATTGTTCTCAGCTTTTCTAGGTTTTACTTTCTGGTACTTGTGATGTGAATTGGATGTAATATCTGAGATTTATCTTGAAATTCATTTGAGGACTGTAGTGTTTGAGTGAGTCCCGGCGAGAGCTGGGCAGGCGACCCGCCGAACCCTGGGGTACGCCCTACGGGGTGGTGGGGCCGTCACACCTTCCCGCGATGACACTCCGTCAACCGGGTCGGTATTTCCATACCGTAGATCACCACTTACTTCCCTCCATCCACCGTGCAGCTTTCGGGCCCACAAGATATTTATAAAGCGATACTTCATGAGTATGCCAAGCAAGACCTCTCATTAGGTCGAGCTTAATTATCTCATGGCTCACCAAGATTCCCGACCAAACCTACACCGACTCGAGTCCAGGGTCGGCCTATGAGTTTGGGCATCCCCCATTTACATTTGAGAGTCGAGGAGATTCACTCCAACGACGTATGCAGCCATAGCATACCATTTCATTTCATTCAATCATCTCATTTCATTCAATTAAGTCATTCATAATTCATTTGGTACATTTAAACCACTTACTTCCCTCCATCCACCGTGCCGCGGTCTTTTTTTTTTTTTTTCAACTTAATAATTTGACAAAAATAATAGTAAAACTAAATAATAATAAAACAACAATTTTAATCAAAATAAACAAACTAAAAAAATAACAAAGTTACCATTTTCAATCTTTTTCTTTCATTTTTCCATTTTTCATCATTTTTATTTTTCCCTTCCTTTTTCTTTTTTTTTCAAAATAAATTAACAAACATAAACCAAAATGCCAAAAGATTGAATTTGAACGTATTTTTGTGAACAATTTTCCTTTTTTTTTTCCTTTTTTTTCATGATTTTTCCTTTTTTTCTTTTCCATGATTTTTCTACGCTAAAACTTAAAATAAAAACTAGAAACTAAAAAAAACTAAAAAGCAACCACGACAAATGAGAATAAAAAGTAAAAGAAATTACACCAAAAATTTGGTGTCTACAAGCTCGACCTAATGAGAGGTCTTGCTTGGCATACTCGTGGAGTATCGCCTTATAAATGACTTGTGGGCTCTTGAGGTGTACGGTGGACGGAGGGAAGTAAGTGGTGATCTACTGAAATGGAAATACCGACCCGGTTGGCAGGAGGGTCAAAGGGTCAATGCGGGAAGGTATACGAATGATATCGGCAGAGCGAGTGGAACTTAGCTCCTGGGAGCTACTATATCCTTGAATTGTTTCTGATTACTTTTTTAGTTCGAATGATTGATTATTGAAAGGACATGGTTTTATTTATTAAATTTGGAATTGCTATTTGAACAAAGTGCTTGCATGTGTGTTCTTGGCCTCACGAGAGTTTAGCTCACCCTATAGTTTTGTTTTCCTTAACAGGACCGAATCTTGGAGAAGTATGGAGAAACCCTTCGTTGTACTTTTGTTAAGACTCCTGCTATATTTTGACTAGGCCCTGGTTTGAGTTGAACTTTTGGAAGTGAAATGTAAAAGTTTGGGGCCTGACATGTATTTTGAATTTAAGACGTATTATGATTCCCGATGTACTGGTTACATGTTAAGTGACTTGGTAAGTTCGAACGCTTCCGTATTGGTTGTATTCATGTTGCTCTCTTCGAAATGTTTAGTTCGGATTTAAATTGAATGGAATTGCTTGAGTCCTGGCGAGAGCTGGGCAGGCGTCCGCGGATACCCTTTGGTTCGCCTTGGGGAGATGTGGGGCGTCACAGTTGGTATCAGAGCGCTAGGTTCGAGGTCTATATGGGAGACATATTAGATACTCTACCTTTAAGACTCGATATGGGATGACTTAATCCTACCCTAAGTGATACTTGAGGCGAGCTAGCAACTAAGTTAGTCCTACCTCAAGTGACGATTGGGATGAACCAACGATTAAGTTAGACATGTATTGCAGGATAACGGAACTGAGTAGTGATTTAAGTTTCTAACCTGAAAAGTATTATTATTATTTTGCAGGGATGGATGACGGAAATGGAGCCCCGGCAGCTAACGGGAATGGCCATGCGAATGGTCATTATGAGCCTCTTAGAACTATCTTCTACCGAGTTCTAGCTAGAGGAGCTCGAGTACGCTACTCACCGTATGATAGATACCATCGATGTTCGTGTAGGTTGACTTTTGCCTACCCGAACCATATAGTGCTTGCTCTGGACGACGAGCGTCGTCAGTTGGTGGCTGCCAACCGCGATCTACAGACTGAGGTAGACGAGCTTAGGCAGATGGTTAGCGCTCAGGGTGAGCGGATTGCCGAGCTCGAGGAGGTGATTGAGGGTGAGGTAGCCACATCTGCAGTGGTTAATGAGGAGATTCGGGATACTAGGGCTCGACTTACTAGGCTAGGACGGGATGTCCGTAATCGGGCTTTCGAGATCCTGGCTGATGCTACTAGATTGGTTGAGGACGCTACTGAGGTGATTCCTGATGCTGAGGAGGAGGAGGATCCCGAGGAGGATCCCGAGGAGGAGGTTCCTCCTGATAGCCCCGCTGTGGATTAGGATCTTAGTCGTTGACCCCCTTTTGACTTTTGACCGGTACAGTTAGGACTAGTTAGGGTGACGCGAGTGCTGAGGCCATTGTATTTTGCATGCTTGTGTGGCCTACTTTTGGGCACTTGTTCTTACTTTAGTCTTCTGTGACTAAAAAGTATACTTTTGAGCACCTGTGTGCTATATTTTTGTGAATTGTCCCTAACTTGCTAATTGTACGAACTTGGCATGCTTATGAATGTAAATTATTGTTAATTTCAATGCTTTCTTGGTTGGTTCTAATTTTGATATATTTCTTCTTTTCTGCTTAAGTTAATCTATTTCTTGCACTAGGCACATTTAGGCTAATGGAAGGACTAAGGAGTGGTCGAGGCCGTGGGCGAGCGCCTAGACAGGCCCAACCTCAGGGGGATGACCAGGGATCGGCAACTGGACTGACCCAGGGACAGGAAAACATTGAGGGTAATCATGTGGCTACTGCCATCAATAGGATGACTGATATCCTAGAACGTCTAGCGGAGAGACAGGGTCCTGGACCATTTAACCAACCTGGGGCCCATGATAGAGGAGAGGATAGAGCCCTGGAAAGATTCTTAAAGTTTAACCCGCCTAAGTATGGGTGAACCTGACCCTGAAATAGCAGAGAATTGGTTAGAAAGGATGACCAATATATTCGCCGCTCTAGACTACACTGAGGATAGGCGAGTGAACTTTTCTGCTTTCTGTGACAGCCCCACCTTCCCCTAAGGCGAACCAAAGAGGTTAGCGGACTGCCTGCCCAGCTCTCGCCAGGACTAACGGTGCAGTATAGAGCGATCTTTCACGTTCCGGAACTTATAACGCGCGCAAATAAGGCAAAAGGGCAAAATAACCCAAAATAAAAGAAACAAAATCCGGAGTCGGCCATGAATAGTAACCGACTCGTCCGAACCCAACCAAACATCGAATTTATGAATTACATAAACCACATAACATTTAGCCTTTACAAACCAAAAATGACATTTAAAAGTGATACAAAAGTCACTACATATATGGTTTGCCAAAACAAAAGTGAAAACGGCCCTAATGACACATTTAGGGTCCCATTTTATATACAATACAAAAGAGTCATTCATCTAGTTCATTCGGCAACCATTTATCAAAATTCATTCCAAAAGAGTCATATTCCTGTAAGGAAAACAAAAGGAACGGGGTGAGCTAATTGCCCAGTGAGAATACAACTCAAGCAACCAAGTTCATGGATACATCAAGTTTAACAGTCCAATTTACCAAAATAAATAAAGCCACACATTAATAATGAGGAAAAAAAGGATACGGGTGGCTCTCAAGAGCCCTTTTCCTCGTTTGAATTCTTGATCAGGTCTCATTGACTCTCCGTCAATGTCTGAAAGGTAACCAACCGTAGACTCCTCTTAACTTCCATTCCCTTCCTCCTAACATTCCTCAACCGGGCCCGAAATCCAAACACTTGCATTGTGGTATTACTCGAGTAAACCGGAATCAAGAGTCTCTCATACTACAAGATTCCCTATGATGTTGCCCCAAGGCGCATTAATTGGCACGACCAAGCCCTCGCCGGCTCGATTCAATCAATAACCAATGGGGTTGAGCTCATGGATAATATTTGAAGTCATGTATTTCATTTCATATAACATTTCATATAACATTTCATATAACTTTCCAATAACATGCGAAACAATAAGTGAAAGTGATAAAGTACACTCTCACTTGGATCGATCAACATTCAACATCTCAAGTACAAAGATCAAAGCCATGTAATAGCACATAAGTGAGTAGTACACTCACCTAGCTAGCACAATGCGGTTTCAAATACTTTAGTCAAAAGAACGTTGTGCACCACCGTCACGCCCTAAAATCACGCAACAAATGCAATGAGACTCGATAACGAGTCATATAGCAATGCTAAACACAACCCCAATAGGGTTTCATATGCATAAATGAGCATAATAGCAAACCAGAAATTAGAAAATGGCCTTAGTCTTGGCCCCAAATAGAAAACTGTTTTGCCCTTATTATGCGGTAATGGTGTAAAATTCTCTACGGTTATCGGATGGGGGTGTAAGACCCACCGTTTCGAAGCTATGAAACAGGGCTACAACAATGTAGAAGGTCACTCAATCCAGTTCCTAGCTTAACTAGGTCGAAAATGCCAAATACTATACCAGAATTACCAAAACAGGTTTGCAAATCACACAAAACTGTAATTACTATAACTTAGTCTATACAAGTCCAAATGCCGAAATTCCAAAGGCATATGTTAGCTAAGACATCCAGCTACATTTCATCAGAAGACACCAACAACTAAATCCAAACCAATTCCAGTCAAAATGGCCAATAACCAGTACAGTTTTCGCATTCTGTCCAAAGCAGAACAGCTACAGTAATTTCGTCATATCTCACTCCACACTAATCCAAATGACCTGAAATTTTGTAGGCATCTCAAACACATCAATACCTACAACTTTCATGTTTTGAGAAAAGTCCAATTCGGCCTCTATCTATGACCTAAAATTTCGGACAGAATGTTCAACCAAGAACCCTAATTTTTCCAGAAATTCTTCCAAATTCAAAATTGATTGCAATTTCCTATCATATGCACCTACTAGAGCCAAAGCCCCTTATTACCAACCATCAAAAACAACCACACCATCAAGATCATATGAAACCAGAAAATTCCTCAAAAAAATAAAAAACTCAACCAAATCACTTCAAACCAAGAAATAAATCATATATTCCTTCACTCATGCCACCATTAAGCATCATATAACCATCATTAGGTATAGGGGAGAGGTTGAAGCATCACTTACCAAGAAACAAGAGAGAGGAGGATATTGGACACCTTAGCTCTTCAAAACAACTTCACTAATACCCTTACTAGCACTAAAAGATAGGATTTTATGGAGTGAAATGGATGGAAGCAAATGTTTTTGGTTGATTTGCACCAAGTAGAATGCTAAAACTTGAAGAGTTTCTCCTTCCTTCCTTGAGCTAGAGAGCCGGCCAACAAGAGAAGAAAATGGTGAGTTTTAGTCAATTTTTTGAGATATTTAACTAATGGGTCAAAAGTCAAAAACATGAATAGTAAGCCTTAAGTCAAACCCAATGAAACAATGACACTTGGCACCTCAATTAATGCAATCCTATCCTTTCTTTTCTCTCTCACATCAATCATTTCACACACTCTACTTATCTCTTAACACCCGATAAATTTTACACAGTATCCGAAACTTAACCTTATTGGCCGAATTTTTCCGAACTTTTCGCACTAGTGGGTCCCACTTCCACTATTTACTCTTAATTTTCTAAAAACTCTCTAATACTAGAAAAATCATCTTAAAACTATAATTACGCATAAAATCTACCAGAAAATATTTCTAAGCCAGAAAATGCAAAAATTATGCAATTAAGGGGAATAAACCCTAGGAAAAAAAAATAGGGTTTTTACGGGTTCTCACACTCTCCCCCCCTTAAAAAAATTTCGTCCTCAAAATTTTCTCACCTTGATTCACAAATAGCTCAGGGTATTATTTTTTTCCACCTCCCAGGTAGCCTTTTCTATCCCATGATTTTTTTTTTTTCGCGAACACTATTCTCTCTCCTACCCAAACCCTACGATCCTTACAAACCATACCAAGACTCAAACGATGATTTTTCCCCAAAGGATTACTACTTTCAGGTAGGCGTGATATCTATTTCGTCCATCAGAATTGGGACTGAAAAATGGATGAGTAACACCGGGATCTACTAATATTTCCGCAGAAATACCGCAATCGTACCTTCCTCAATCTCAGGAGAATCGGGGACCTGTTGTGGCTCCAGTGAATACACTCGAGCTGCTACCTTAGGTTTCGTCCCATTCCCCTTATTCGGTCCCGTGTTGGTCTTTGACATAGTTTGAGCTCCCCTTCCTTCTTGCGTCATAAGTAGGCAGGTAGCAAGCTTGTGGTCTGCGCTTCCACAACGCAGACATTTGCCTCCTTTCTTCCAGCAATTGTCTTCAGAATGATTCGACTTCCCGCAATACCCGCAAGGTCCGCGTGCTGCAGAAGCCGAGCCTCCTCTCTGGCCTCTCCCCAATTGGCTGCCTCGTGACGGGCTCTCTCGTGACACTCCCGGTACCCTTTCTTCCCCAATTCCTCGCCCAAACTTGGAAGGGGTACTCTCATTCCCCTGCCCCGAATTATTTCCAGGAAATCCTCGCTTTTTCGCCTGGAAATTTCTTACTTGCAATCTGGCACTCTCTACCCGTTGGGCCTTCTCAACGGCCTCGCTAAAAGCATTGATTTGAGCCACTGCGAGCTCCTTCTGAATCTCCACGTTTAGGCCCTGGATAAAACGCCTAATTCGCCGTTGCTCCGTCACAATCAACTCAGGCGCAAATTTGGACAGGCGGGTGAACTGGCTCTCGTATTCTGCCACCGATTGAGCTCCTTGGCGGAGTCGGATGAACTCATCTTCCTTCCTTTCCTGAACTAGAGGAGGGAAGAATTTCGCGTTAAACTCCCTCATAAAATTTACCCAAGTCCTGGGCGTTTGTTCCCTCTCCCATTTTTGCCGAATGACATTCCACCAGGAGCGGGCCGCCTCTTCCAGCTGGAAAACGGCAAAAGTCACCTGCCGTTCTTCGGTATAGTGTAGGGCGGCAAAAATATCGACCATCTTTTCGAGCCACCTTTCGGCAACATCCGGATCAGGTCCCCCGATGAACTTGGGTGGGGCAAACTTTTGAAATCGTTCCAGAGCTCTGTCTTCGCTCTCAACATGATTGCCAGGGTTTCCAGGGTTTCCAGGATTAGGGTTTGGATTCTGGCCTTGTTGCTGCACCACTTGTGCCAACAGGTTTGTCATTTGCTGCATAGCGGCAGCTATCTGTACATTAGGGTCAACTCTCGGTTCAGGATGGGGTCCAGAGGAGGTTTCTCCAGTACCCGGGTCTGGCGTAGGTTGCCTATTCCCGCGCCCACGGCCCCGTCCACTACGTGTGCCGTCCATACAATCTAAGTCGATCTAGGTCACAAAATAAATATACTGTTAATGGGCAATGGGCACCTAACCCCTCCTTTTCGCAGCCCGAAACAGGAACAAGTAAACAAGAACAATTAACTACTCCACTCCCTCGTCGAGCATTTAAACACATAACACATATACAGAGAACACATAACAGTATCAACATGTATACAGAACAGTCAGTCAAGTACATATAAAGTCATCCATAGAATCACAATTTCTAGTTCGCCCCATTCTTTCTAACCTAGGCCTTCATATCTTTCGTATCCGGGCGCAAGAATCTCGTTTAAGATAATTCACCTCTCGAGCCGGCCGGTCCCAAGAGTAAACCATCCGTATTAAAGATTCCTACCCGACATACATACCTAGCTTCCTCAAGTTGCATAATAAAGATTTTTACACTTATAACATGCCCCATTCATAACTTACGCTCAAACGAGCACTTAGACATCTCAATGAAATCAGGACCATAACACCACTTGGCCCTAGGCTCACTCCGCGCAGAGACCACGCGAAGTGGCTCTGATACCACCTGTGACAGCCCCACCTTCCCCTAAGGCGAACCAAAGAGGTTAGCGGACTGCCTGCCCAGCTCTCGCCAGGACTAACGGTGCAGTATAGAGCGATCTTTCACGTTCCGGAACTTATAACGCGCGCAAATAAGGCAAAAGGGCAAAATAACCCAAAATAAAAGAAACAAAATCCGGAGTCGGCCATGAATAGTAACCGACTCGTCCGAACCCAACCAAACATCGAATTTATGAATTACATAAACCACATAACATTTAGCCTTTACAAACCAAAAATGACATTTAAAAGTGATACAAAAGTCACTACATATATGGTTTGCCAAAACAAAAGTGAAAACGGCCCTAATGACACATTTAGGGTCCCATTTTATATACAATACAAAAGAGTCATTCATCTAGTTCATTCGGCAACCATTTATCAAAATTCATTCCAAAAGAGTCATATTCCTGTAAGGAAAACAAAAGGAACGGGGTGAGCTAATTGCCCAGTGAGAATACAACTCAAGCAACCAAGTTCATGGATACATCAAGTTTAACAGTCCAATTTACCAAAATAAATAAAGCCACACATTAATAATGAGGAAAAAAAGGATACGGGTGGCTCTCAAGAGCCCTTTTCCTCGTTTGAATTCTTGATCAGGTCTCATTGACTCTCCGTCAATGTCTGAAAGGTAACCAACCGTAGACTCCTCTTAACTTCCATTCCCTTCCTCCTAACATTCCTCAACCGGGCCCGAAATCCAAACACTTGCATTGTGGTATTACTCGAGTAAACCGGAATCAAGAGTCTCTCATACTACAAGATTCCCTATGATGTTGCCCCAAGGCGCATTAATTGGCACGACCAAGCCCTCGCCGGCTCGATTCAATCAATAACCAATGGGGTTGAGCTCATGGATAATATTTGAAGTCATGTATTTCATTTCATATAACATTTCATATAACATTTCATATAACTTTCCAATAACATGCGAAACAATAAGTGAAAGTGATAAAGTACACTCTCACTTGGATCGATCAACATTCAACATCTCAAGTACAAAGATCAAAGCCATGTAATAGCACATAAGTGAGTAGTACACTCACCTAGCTAGCACAATGCGGTTTCAAATACTTTAGTCAAAAGAACGTTGTGCACCACCGTCACGCCCTAAAATCACGCAACAAATGCAATCAGACTCGATAACGAGTCATATAGCAATGCTAAACACAACCCCAATAGGGTTTCATATGCATAAATGAGCATAATAGCAAACCAGAAATTAGAAAATGGCCTTAGTCTTGGCCCCAAATAGAAAACTGTTTTGCCCTTATTATGCGGTAATGGTGTAAAATTCTCTACGGTTATCGGATGGGGGTGTAAGACCCACCGTTTCGAAGCTATGAAACAGGGCTACAAAAATGTAGAAGGTCACTCAATCCAGTTCCTAGCTTAACTAGGTCGAAAATGCCAAATACTATACCAGAATTACCAAAACAGGTTTGCAAATCACACAAAACTGTAATTACTATAACTTAGTCTATACAAGTCCAAATGCCGAAATTCCAAAGGCATATGTTAGCTAAGACATCCAGCTACATTTCATCAGAAGACACCAACAACTAAATCCAAACCAATTCCAGTCAAAATGGCCAATAACCAGTACCGTTTTTGCATTCTGTCCAAAGCAGAACAGCTACAGTAATTTCGTCATATCTCACTCCACACTAATCCAAATGACCTGAAATTTTGTAGGCATCTCAAACACATCAATACCTACAACTTTCATGTTTTGAGCAAAGTCCAATTCGGCCTCTATCTATGACCTAAAATTTCGGACAGAATGTTCAACCAAGAACCCTAATTTTTCCAGAAATTCTTCCAAATTCAAAATTGATTGCAATTTCCTATCATATGCACCTACTAGAGCCAAAGCCCCTTATTACCAACCATCAAAAACAACCACACCATCAAGATCATATGAAACCAGAAAATTCCTCAAAAAAATAAAAAACTCAACCAAATCACTTCAAACCAAGAAATAAATCATATATTCCTTCACTCATGCCACCATTAAGCATCATATAACCATCATTAGGTATAGGGGAGAGGTTGAAGCATCACTTACCAAGAAACAAGAGAGAGGAGGATATTGGACACCTTAGCTCTTCAAAACAACTTCACTAATACCCTTACTAGCACTAAAAGATAGGATTTTATGGAGTGAAATGGATGGAAGCAAATGTTTTTGGTTGATTTGCACCAAGTAGAAGCTAAAACTTGAAGAGTTTCTCCTTCCTTCCTTGAGCTAGAGAGCCGGCCAACAAGAGAAGAAAATGGTGAGTTTTAGTCAATTTTTTGAGATATTTAACTAATGGGTCAAAAGTCAAAAACATGAATAGTAAGCCTTAAGTCAAACCCAATGAAACAATGACACTTGGCACCTCAATTAATGCAATCCTATCCTTTCTTTTCTCTCTCACATCAATCATTTCACACACTCTACTTATCTCTTAACACCCGATAAATTTTACACAGTATCCGAAACTTAACCTTATTGGCCGAATTTTTCCGAACTTTTCGCACTAGTGGGTCCCACTTCCACTATTTACTCTTAATTTTCTAAAAACTCTCTAATACTAGAAAAATCATCTTAAAACTATAATTACGCATAAAATCTACCAGAAAATATTTCTAAGCCAGAAAATGCAAAAATTATGCAATTAAGGGGAATAAACCCTAGGAAAAAAAAATAGGGTTTTTACGGGTTCTCACACTTTCCAATTCGAGGGAATAGACTTGAAGCCAATTAAGTTACCTTATGACTTGGAGGTTAAAACACCCACTGGGGACAAAAGTCTAATTGCTAATCTGGTATATAAGAATAGTGAAATCTGCGTGAAGGAAAGAAAATTGCTGGCCGATTTGATAGGCCTAGCGATTAAAGGATATGATGTGATCCTAGGGATGGATTGGTTAGCCCGTTATAATGCCCAACTGAATTGTAGGACGAAAATTGTAGAATTGTGTATTCCAGGGGAGGCAACCCTGAAATTGGATGTGAGGGGTAAGTTAGCCTCGTGTGCACTTATTTCGAAAATCCGGGCTAGAAAATTGTTAAATAAGGGAGCTCAAGGATATTTGGCTTTTCTTATTAATACCCCTAGCGATAAGGTGAATCTGGAGGACACACCGGTAGTGAAAGAATTTTCCGATGTTTTTCCTGAAAAATTGGAGTCTCTACCCCCGGAACGGGAAATAGCTTTTAAAATTGATGTAGCTCCGAGAACAGCACCTATATCAAGGACACCATATAGAATGGCTCCAACTGAATTAAAGGAGTTAAAGTTACAATTACAGGATTTGTTGGAACGGGGTTTTATACGAGAGAGTGATTCCCCATGGGGAGCCCCAGTTTTGTTTGTAAAGAAGAAAGATGGGAGTTTGAGGTTATGTATAGATTATCGAGGCTTAAATGATGTTACGATTAAGAATAAATACCCACTACCCCACATTGATGAACTGTTTGACCAACTGCAAGGGGCGGTAGTGTTTTCAAAGTTGGATCTAAGGCAAGGTTACTATCAATTGAGGATTTTGGAGAAGGACATACCTAAGACTGCTTTTAACTCGAGGTATGGGCACTTCGAGTTTGCGGTGATGCCTTTTGGGTTAACTAATGCACCTGCCGCTTTCATGGATTTAATGCATAGGGTTTTTAAGCCTTACTTGGATCAATTTGTGGTGATTTTCATTGATGATATTTTGGTGTATTCTAAGAATATGAAGGATCATGAGAAACATTTGAGAATTGTTTTACAAATCTTGAGGGAACATCCGTTATATGCTAAGTTTAGCAAGTGTGAATTCTGGCTAAAAGAAGTGACTTTCCTAGGGCATATAATTTCTAAGGATGGGATTAAAGTGGACTCAACTAAAGTTGAAGCTGTTTCGAAATGGAAACGACCGGAAAACCCAACGAAAGTTCGGAGTTTTATAGGATTGGCAGGGTATTACCGGAGATTCATCCAGGATTTTTCGAAAATTGCTGGGCCTATGACTGAATTGACCAAGAAAAATGGAAAATTTATATGGAGTCTTAAGTGTGAAAGAAGTTTTCAAGAGTTGAAAAGACGATTGACTAGAGCGCCTGTTCTAGCTCTACCAAATGGACAGGATAGTTTTGTGGTTTACACGGATGCTTCTAAGGAAGGTTTGGGATGTGTTTTGATGCAAAATGATAAAGTGATAGCGTATGCCTCTAGGAAATTGAAGCCGCATGAAGGAAATTATCCGACCCATGATTTGGAGTTAGCGGCTGTGGTCTTTGCTTTGAAGAAATGGAGACACTATTTGTACGGAGTAACATTTGAGGTTTTTACAGATCACAAAAGCCTTAAGTACTTATTTTCTCAGAAGGAGCTGAATTTGAGGCAACGTAGATGGATGGAATTTCTGGAAGATTATGATTGTACGATTAAGTACCACCCTGGAAAGGCCAATGTAGTGGTCGATGTTTTGAGCCGTCAGGTACAAATGGCTGGATTGATGGTTAAGGAGTTTCAGTTGTTAGAGGAAGTTAGCTATTGGAATCCTCGATTAGAACCAAGGAAAGTAATTTTGGGGAATATTGTAATAACCTCCACTTTATTGGAATGCATTAAGGAATCTCAGGAAAAGGACCCTGAAGTGCAAAAGTTGGTGGAGAAAGATAAGATGGGAGACCAGACGGATTTCAATTTGGGATCAGATGGAATATTGAGATTTCGAAATCGGGTGGTTGTGCCAAAGGATGAAGGGCTTAGAAAAGAAATTTTAGAAGAGGCACACCGATCAAAGTTTACAGTACATCCAGGAGGGAATAAAATGTACCAAGACTTGAAAAGTCTATATTGGTGGGAAAATATGAAGAAGGAAATTGCCCAATTTGTTCAGACATGCATGGTTTGTCAACAGGTTAAAGCCGAACATCAGAAACCATCAGGGCTTTTGCAACCTCTAGAAATACCTGAGTGGAAATGGGAGAATATCACCATGGATTTTGTATCAGGCTTACCAAGGACACAGAGAGACCATGATGCCATTTGGGTGATAGTGGATAGATTGACTAAATCGGCTCATTTTCTACCGATTAACATGAAATACCCGTTAGAAAAGCTGGCCAGGTTGTACTTGGATGAGATCATTAGACTACATGGTATACCTGTGAGTATTGTGTCTGATAGGGATCTAAGATTTGTTTCGAGATTTTGGCAAAAGATGCAAGAAGTGTTGGGGACTAAGTTAAACTTTAGTACCACCTATCATCCTCAGACTGATGGACAATCTGAAAGAACAATTCAGACCCTTGAGGACATGTTGAGGACTTGTGTACTGGATTTTGGAGAGAATTGGAGTAAGTTTTTGACTTTAGTGGAATTTGCCTATAACAATAGTTTCCACTCTTCTATTCAAATGGCTCCATACGAAGCACTTTATGGTCGGAAGTGTAGATCCCCAATTTGTTGGGATGAAGTAGGTGAACGGAAAATTTTAGACCCGACTACCGTATCTTGGATTGAAGAGGCGAATGAAAAGGTAAAATTGGTACGGCAAAGGATTCAAACCGCTCAGAGTAGACAAAAAAAGTTATGCCAACAATCGGAGAAAGGATTTGGAGTTCACCGTTGGAGATATGGTATTTCTCAAGATTACGCCTTTAAAAGCAAGCTTGATGTCCGGAAAAGGGAAGAAACTACAACCAAGGTTTGTAGGGCCATATAAGATTATCCAACGAGTTGGGAATGTAGCCTATAAGCTGGAATTACCACCGAGCTTATCTCGAATTCATAACGTGTTTCATGTGTCCATGCTTAAGAAATATCATCCAGACCCTTCTCATGTTTTACAATCGGAGAATATTGAGATCGATGAAACCCTGACCTATGAGGAGAGACCGGTGAAACTTCTGGATCGAAAGGTGAAAGAATTGAGGAACAAGCAGATACCACTAGTGAAAGTTCTATGGAAGAACCATGGAGTAGAGGAGGCAACATGGGAAGTTGAAGAGACAATCAGAGAGAAGTGTAGACACCAAATTTTGAATTGATTTATATGTTTCGTTTTAGTGATAAGTCTTGTCTATTGATTTTTGTCTATCTCATGATTTTTGTTTTAAATGGTTTGCATTTTTGTTTTGCCCCTTTAGATGTTATTTTATTTTTAATTTTATTTACTTTTTAGTTTTTTAGTTTTTGTTTTTTTTAAGTTTTAGCGTAGAAAATCATGAAAAAATAAAAAAAAAGGAAAAATCATGAAAAAGAGGAAAAAGAAAAAGAAAAAAATAGCATTTTTTGTTTTATTTATCTATTTTAGTCATTTCTACTTAATTTAAATTTTGTTTTTGTTTGGTTCATTTAGGAAAAAAGGAAAAATCATGAAAAAGAGAAAATCATGAAAAATGGAAAAAGGAAGGAAAAAGGAAAAATTGTTCACAAAAATATGTTTTTTTTCTTTCTTTAAATTCAATCTTTTGGCGCTTTATTTTTATTAAGTTATTTTGAAAAAAAGAAAAGAGAAAAAAGGAGGGAAAGATTTTGAAAAAGTTTAAAAATGTCCATTTTTGTTGTTTTAGTTGTTTAGTTTTTTAAATTATTATTATTATTATTACTTAGTTTTTGTTGACAATTTTGTTAATTTGTTATTATTATTTATTTATTTTTATTTTTATCAATATTGCTTGTTGAAAAAAAAAAATTGAAATGATGAGAACCGCGGCACGCAAGCTGCGTTTTGGTCGCAGCTTGCAAGAGGACTTTGGGGCAGCCCCTGGCTGCAAATTACAGAAGAAGGACTGAAGGTTTTAGGGTGAGGGAGGTTCCGTATAAATAGAAAAGAGGGATAGCAGCCGCAAGGGGGATAAAAAAGTTTTGGCTGTGAGAAAAGGCTAGGGTAAGAAAGAGATGGAGTGAGAGAGAGGGCTACGGGCTGGGTCTGAAAAAAAGAGAAAGGCTTGTGAAGGAGTTTCTGGAGCTGAGGGAAAAGCAGAGCAAGGAGAGGAAGGGTGAGGTGAAAGCGGCGGCTGCACGGCAGAGGAAAACAAAAAGGGTTACGACCGCAAAACTGAAGAACAAAAAGAAAGTAGGAGAGACCGAGAGAAAAGGAGATTGGCTGCGGGAAAAGCTTGGAAAGGCTGGAGAGGAAAAGGCAAGAAAAGCTGAAAAACGAGAGAGTGAGAGAGAAAGGAGGAAGCTTCAGGCAGTGGCAGGAGGGGAAAGAGAAAATTGCAGGAAGTTTTTTAGCTGAGAGTTGATTCAGGTTGATTAATCTGATCTGTTCGTGACCTTACTTCGACAAATCCCAACCTCCATCTGGGGAAGTTTTTCTTGATGCACCATCTACAACCAGCAGCGAACAATTGGTATTCAGAAAATATTTGGAGAAGCCCACTGCAACATTTTCAAATCGGGGTCTGAAACTTGCTGCCTGCACTGGATTTGAGGAACGGCGATCGAACGGCGAACAAAGGTTTCTGCTCTGTGTCCGACACTCCAAGCGTGAGTTCCTCAGTCTCCAACTACTCGGAGGTAATGAACAATGAATTCTGGTCGATATGCTTGATTGGTTTTGATTAGAGACAGTTATTAAATGGCCGAGAAACCTTGCTGCATTTTCTTTTATTTGTCGGTCGATTCAGATTCTTGGTTTGAGTTTTGCAACAAAATCTTGTGATTGTTTGAGTCGATGTTGAACAGTGAAGGTCTTGGTATTCGATGAGTTAATTTGCATAATGAAATGGGTAGAAAATTGCGGCAGCAATGAATCTGTCTTTGTTCCATCTCGCTGCATGAAGCCGTGAGTCCCATGTTAGCTGCAACCACCTGTTTGCATCTCGTGAAGGCTGTAGTTTTGGGAGCCATTGCATGGCAGCCCGTTATTTCTACACATAGATGTATTCCAGATGAAAATATAGCAGCTTGCTTGATTGTCTTGTTGATTGCAGAAATCATGTTGGCAGAGATTTTGCTAAAGTTTAAGTTTCGTAACTTGCATGAAGTATTTCCAACGTTTGTATGATTTCCTCCCATGTCTTTGGCTTATTTGGATGTTGAGCTTGGTGATGATTGTTGTTAAGGTCAAAGTGGTAATGTTTGTTTAAGATTCTAGCTGTGTTTGGATAGAAAAGTTGCACTTGAATGAACACAACATCGCTGAAAGGCATGGCTGGAATTTGCTGCAAATGTCATCCCTTCTTTTGCTGCATTTTTCTACCCAGTCATTTTGGTTTAGAGTGCTTGTTAACAATATGGGTTAAGAGCTGTAGTATTTGAGTTAAGAGAGTAAAATTGATAGGCTTCATGGGCATGAATGTGTTCTAGCTGAAAGTGAAATATCGAAGAAAGAATGGTGGCTGGAGTTTGCAGAAATGCATGAGTTCCTTCGTGATTTTTGCATCAGTTTCTGTCTAAGTTTCACTTGTTTGGATGCTGAAGTTGTATGTTATTTGTTTAATTCAAAGTTTATACATTAGTTTGAGAGAGTTTGTTTGAGGTTTGTGTTGTTTCTTTTGAAATCTATGGTTAAAAATGAAGCTGCAGCGTACATTCATGTTGTTTATATAAGGTTTCGATTGCAGAATCATTCTTTACGTTGTTGTGCATGAATTTTGCATGAAAACCTTTCAAAGTATTTGCATTCAACCCCTCAAGTCCTCCTTTGTTCTACTATGACCCAACCAATTGAATAATGTCTTCAATTTGGTCCCTGGCAGCTTTAGTTTTTGAGATCTCATTGATTGTTTTGCTTCGATTAACTACCATGCTTTGTCAATTGCACTTAAGTCATGACTTTAGGGGCTTTGTGACCGAATGAGCTTGTGTTTGCCTATTTTCTTTAATTTCCCTAAATAAATTGGTTGTTTGACCTTTTCTTGGCTCTTGGGACCTTTGGAGTGCTTAAATGTTTCGATTGAATTCGAATGGTTGACTAAGGTTTGCAATTGGGTCTTTAGTTGGTAATTGGGTCCTTGGTGGGTCATTTTCTTGAAACTTATGCATTATTTGATTTCATTTAAATTGCAATTAGGAGAGATTTGGTGACTTTGTTATACTTTACTATTTGAGGTACCTTGACCTTTTTATTGTTTTGAAGCCATTTTTCTTTCATTTGGACACCATTCAAAGGGGCGGTATAATTTCTTTTATCCCTTTTGTTTCTCTCCTATGTGAACCAACGTGCTACGTGAGAAATACATGTCTACTTTGCTTTCCTAGCTTTCTTTAATTTATTTTCTTTTATTTATGTCATTTACTTTTGCTTTTTATTTAAGTTATTCTTTATGGGGTATGTGTACACCTCTTGGCTTGTAATAGATAGGGCTTGGAGGAGCATTCAATGAAGACCTATCGAAGACGTGTGCCTAGCTAACAAATGTAATAGTTAGGGCTTTAATGCTTGGTTGCATGCCTATGTGTTACGTGTTACTTGCTTTATTAGGTTTTGCATCTAGTCAAGCATGTTAAGTGCTACGTGCTACGTGTTTATGAGTGTTTTGGCATGACTACTCGCTTTCCATAGCTTGAATGTATGTGATGGATGAATGTACGTTTCCACTAGTCCAACGCTAGTCGAAATTCATAGAATGGGCTAGTCCAACGCTAGACCCTTAGGGATTTTCCCTTGTTAGTACGTCATTTGCTTGTTCACCACATATCATGCATTCTTTCTAGTTTTATCATTTTGCATGCCCCTCAAACCCCTTTTCCCTCCATTTTAGGATGTTTTGCATTTCATGCTAGTTAGGGTTCATTTGCGTGAAAGTCCCCTTCCGATAAGGAAAACGAGCGAGTGTGGCTACTCGATAGCCTTAGCACGCTAGTTTTGCCTTCTAATCAAAGGGAAAATAGAAGTCGAAAAGTTAGGAGTCAACCCCCGTACCCGACTTGTTGCATTCCTCTAGGGTCATACTTTCATTTTTATCACCTACATACTATTTTAACCACATTTTTTCACATTTCTTAAACCATACTTTCTCACTACATTTTTCTTATCACGTGCTCATTTTCACCTCACAAATGGAATTCCACTTTACCTTATATATCTATTATTCTATTTTTACACACTTGCACACAAAAAACACTTAAATTTTATACAATTTCACACATGCACCTTTTTATACATTCGCACACTTGCACTTACATTTATTGCATCTTTCATACACTTTCACACTTGCACACTTGAATTCGAACTCTCATTTGCATTAATCGACCTCTGTGAGGTTTTCCTTTGTTGGCCGCCACAATTCATGTGGTTTGGGACCAAAAGCCTCACGAGAGACATCGTAGAATTTAGGATTGCATTTTCCTTTCCGTTTTGCATTCATATAGTCATATCCAACGTGCAATACATACATTGGGTAGAAAATTAGGAAAGGTAAGGTTAAGTCGCGCAACTAGCCTTGGCTAGGTCAAAGGGGTGCCTTGGATTCTATCCTTGCCTTCCCCTTTGTCAAACGTGACTCCCGAACCTTTTTCTTTGGCTTACGTGGACTAGGAGTCGTTTTTTAAAAGGGTTTTACTACTTTGTCTTTAAAAATTTATTTTTTTAGGTGACTTGGTACACCTTAATCATTACCAAGTGGCGACTCCAATTTCTCATTCAAAAACCTTTTTAAAAAAAACTATTTTTTGGGTCAAATCGTCGCTTTTTCCCAAGTCCCATTGAGACCCATGTCTTTTCAACTCACAAAAATCATTCTCCAATCACAATTGAATCAAAAACATCTTTCTCAAACCATTTATTCTTATTTATCAAAAAATGGGGCGCGACAGTTGGCGACTCCACTGGGGACTTCCTAAGTGGGTCCAAGCATTTTGACTTAACCATTCGTTTCCTTTTTCTACCCTTTCTATGCATGGCATGTGGATATTAGGATTGCATCTCTCATTTTTTAGGACCTTTTGTCTTATATACATAATCAAACTAATCCCTCGACTCACGAATGTATGTTTGAATGAATGTTTACTTGTTATCTCGCGCTTGCATTGCATTTTGGGAGGTATGGGTCACCCTAGAGCCTCGCGTTGGTTCTTGATCCTTCCCCTCCAAACGAGCACTAGCATACGAGCATACGCTTTACTTCTTTTATCCCTTTTATTTTTCTTTAGTGGCTTGTCACGCCACTCCACCCTATTAGGATTAGGTGACCCATTTGGACATGTGATCACGACACGATGTGTGTGTAGCATGATCCAATGGGTCACTCAATCTTCCACTTTAAACTATGGGTTGATAGCCTGTAGCTTTTAGTCGAAGGTTGAGGACTTTGATAGATTCACTCAAACACGTAGCCGTGACACGATGTGTGCGTAACGGTGTTTGGGGAATCGCTCGAGCCACCGACAAAGAACCATGGGATTGATGACCCTTGGTTTCTAAGTCTGAAGGCTCGGGGACCTGAGCTTATCGAGTCTAGATGCATTAGCGAACCCCAACCTCATGCATCCATACTAGAATTGCCTAGGGTAGAGTCAACCGTACCCTAAATTAGGAAACACTATTTCACGAGGGGAGGGGTCCCACCCCTCTTTCCTTTTCTGTCTTTGTTGCTTAATTGTCCTATGTGTTATGTGATTACGTGTTGAACTCACGTTTCCTTGTCTCTTGTCTTTTGCATTCACAAACATTAGGAAATAAGAGGTCTGGCATGACTTTCTTTTAGAACCTACCTTTGTAGACAGGCTATTGCACGTTTAAAGATTTTGGTATATTGCATTCATAGATTAATGATTGCATATCATTCTAAGCCTACCCTGGCAGATAAAGGGTTCCTTAGGTCACATTTCATTTCGAATTGCATTTTTTTTCCTGCTTTAATAACTGGCATCATGCATTAAACCCTAGAAAGGGAATGCCACTTAGGGGATCCCGTGTTAGGAATAAAACCACCTTGTGTCTCGGATACTTAATCCAAAGACACTTGCACGTTTACATTTTGTACCATCCAAAGGGGTAGTGCACAAGGTAAGGTAGGATCCGATCATTTTCATAGAGTGATCTTTGGAATATGAGCACCTAATAATCACTTTTTGGCCATTTTATCAAAAATTGGTAAAAATCCCTTGCGTGAAGGACATTAATTTGAAGAAATTCACAAATGATTCCTCCTTTTGAGACAATAAATAAATTAAGGCCAAAATTTGATTTTTAGAAGGTCATAGACTAATGCACTTCAATAATTTTGAAATAACCAATGGCCGGATAATTCAACCAATCCATTTTGCCGATTCATTCGATAAACCATCATTTGACCAATTTACCCTTTTTAGGGTCCACTGGTCGATTTTGAATAAATCGTCAATTTCATTTGACCAATCTACCTTTTTTAGGGTCATTTGACCAATTTACCCTTTTTAGGGTCGTTTGACCAATTTACCCTTTTTTAGGGTCACCTGGTCGATTTTGAAAAATCATCAATTCATTTGACCAATTTACCCTTTTTAGGGTCACCTGGTCGATTTTTCGACCAATTTATCTTTTTTAGGGTCATCCGATTGATTTTTGAATAAATCTTCATTTCATTTGGCCAATTCACTCATTTTTTTTTAGGACAATCTAGTTGATCTTTGAATAAATCACCAATTTCATTCAATTCATTTGATTAGCTAGGGCAATTTTGTCGATTTTCGATAAATCATCAATTTCGTCCGATTCATTTGACCAGTTTACCCTTTTAGGGTGATCTGGTCAATTTTGAATAAATCTTCGATTTCATTCAATTCATTTGACCAATTTCAGTTTTTAGGATGAACCAGTTGATTTTGAATAAGATTCTCAATTTCATGCGATCAAATTCCTTTTTTAGGATGATCCGGCCAATTTTTAAGTGATTTTTTTTAAATTTCACTCAATTCATTTGACCCATTTCCCTTGATTAGGGTAATTCGGTCGATTTAAATAAACGGTCAACTTCATTTAACCCATTTGACCAATTTGGGTCTCAATGTCGAATTTCAAATAGGGAAACCTAGTCGATTTTGAGAAAAACATCCATTACATCCAGCCATTTGATCAGTTGGAGTTTTGACCCGTGCTTCACTGAGAAAACTTGGTCAACGAATTCAAATCTCTTCGATAGGAAATTCGTCAAGGTCAAACCCGTGCGTTTTTGCAAATTCTTGTATCGATCACAAATGATCAATCCATTCGAACGTTGACCTCATTTTGACGAATGTCTCTCGTCACTCCAATTGACCAAATTTTTCGAAATTATTTTTCACTCCATGAGTTGATCGGATCCATCAGGTATTGTATAGTGCCTACTCTAGCGGATTGCATTTTCATGCTAGGCCTACCCTTGGCACAAAAAGGGTTCCCCCATAGGACATGCATCCGAATTACTTTAATTGTTACTAACTCCTGTCTTTTCCTTTTCTTTTTTTCTTTTCTTTTTGACAGCAGTCAATCAAGAAGGGTATCTAATAAGGGTTGTCTTACATTCTCAGGTAGTATATAGCTATTAGGAAAAGCCCCATTATCACCCGATCACGTAGTCGAGCTTCAAGAGATAGTGTAAACATGAGTACCCGTCCAGAATCATTTGATAGGCCTGCAACCACATCGCCGACTGACTCGGCAAATCTGGGAGCTCAACTGAGTGAAGTTCTAAACCAATTTAATGAGCTGAGCGTTGAAATGATGGCCCAACGGCGCGTAATTGATCAATTGGTAGCTGGTGGTGCTAGCGGTGAACAACATGAGCCCTTACCTCCTGGCCAATCTAAACCTCAACCCATATTTTTACCTTATACTCAAACCTCTGTTCCTTCACCATTCATAAGCCCCCCTGAGGAAGCCTTTACTTATCCCACTCATGGCCCACAGCCTACTTACGTATCTCACATCCAAATTAACCCTTCTCATGCCCAAATTCCCCAGAATTATCCGCCAATCACTATGAGCATGCCATTTGAACCTCAAGGACTACATTATTACTCCACCACTGAGCCATTCACCTTAGATACCGCCGCCCAAGGAAAGGCTGAAGCTGGGGAGTCATCCGCACCGGTTGATAAGAATTTGCTAAAAAGATTGGATCGGTTTGAGGAGTTCATAAGGAAAAACCAAGGTCTGAGCAAACAAGGAGGTCTAGACTACAACGATCTGTGCCTATTTCCGGATATGCAATTGCCAATGGGTTTCAAAGCGCCCAAATTTAGCAAGTACAATGGAACTGGCAATCCCAAAACACACCTTCGGATGTTCGCAAACAAACTTGGAAAGCCGATAGATGATGAGAATTTACCTGTACGTTTATTTCCCGAGAGCCTAGAAGGCGACGCGTTGGATTGGTATTCCAATTTGAAGCCTGAGGATATGAGATCTTGGATGGATTTGTCAAATGCTTTTATGAGGCAGTACGAATACAATTGCGAGCTCGCTCCAACGAGGGCCACACTTGAGGGGACTAAAAGAAAACCATCTGAGGACCACAAGACGTACGCGAAGAGATGGAGGAAATTGGCCGCTAAGGTGGAGCCTCCTATGACCGAAAATGAGATTGTTCGCACGTTCATCAAAGCTCATGACCCGCCTTACTTTGAGGAAATTTTTCGAATGACCGGGTGTTCCTTTGCCGAAATTGTCAATAAATTGGAAGAATTTGATGAGTTTGTGAAGGCCGGAAAAATTGTTAATGTGTCAACATTGAAGATGCAACTAGAGGCTCTGCAAGACCAGAATAACAGTGGGAAGAAATCCCAATTTAAAGGAAAAGAAGAGGAAACTGCTTTTGTTGGGGATCAGGGCCCCTCGGCCAGACCTAGATTTTCAAACCGCCTTGCTTATTCGTCACCCTATCCATACTACCCAAACTCCCGTCCTATCCACCATACTACCATTAACCATTCTCGACCTCGACCAAATTATCCAAATGTACTCATACCACCCTTTCAAAATCCTCAACCAAATTTCCAAACTAGACCTCGCCCTCCTTTTAACCCAAGACCTATTCCACCCCCTAGCCCAAATTACCAACGAACCAGTGACACTCAAAATTCAACGTCACACCGAACCTTCACCAATCTAGGTCGGCCTGTTGACCAATTATATGAGCAATTGAAAGCTGTCGGGAAAATTGGTGTTATACCTCCTAAGATCTATTCTAAGCGCTTTCCTCCTGACTATGACCCTCAAGCAGTCTGCGCTTATCATTCTGGAGCTCCCGGGCATTCCACCAACGATTGTCGGGCATTGAAACATAAAATCCAGGATATGATCGAAGTCGGAGAAATAGTGCTAAGGAAAAAGGGTGAACAAGGACCGAGCATAAATACAAATCCCTTTCCCGAACACAAGGACGTCTTTGAGGCATCCAACCCCAATGAAGAAATCTGAAAATCCTGGAAATGGCTGAATTAGTGAGGTTCCTTTTGAAGGGAAGTTTTGATAAATTTGGGGAGTTGTTTTTGTTAAAACAAATGAAAATCGTTCATACATGTGTCTTTTGTTTAAATATGTTTTTTGTAAATAGTTTTCAATCAAGTGACTGCTAAAGACACGTTCCATGATATTAAGTATGGTTTTTCAATAAAATGTACAGTCTTATATATTGTGACTTACACATTCTTTTCAGATGACCCAGAATAAAACCGTCTGATCCTTTGGATATCACTGTTCAGAAATTTGATGGCAGCGATCTCATAAATGTGAATGTGAATTTCAAAAATGAGATGAGTGGGAAAGAGGCATCTGAAAATGTTTCAAAGAGGCCCGAATGGAATAAAAGAAGTCCAAGCCGAATCGGGATCAAGATTAGGCATAAGAAGCAATTGAACACAGTCCATCGTGGTCAATATGATCAAGAGGATTGGTCTGTGATTACCACTAAAGGGTCAAATCATGACCATTCAGACGAGAAGGCAAAGCATTAAGGTGATTTTTATCAGTACAAAATGAAGCCAAAAGGAGAGTTTGCCGCAAATTGTTGAGGTGCTCTTATCATCAAAAAGGAATCGCCTGGTGGAGCACTTGTTCCCTTAGCCAATCAATTTGGAGATGTGTAAGAAATTTTCATATGATAAACGAAAGTTTTCTTTTAGAGTTAATGCGAAGAACGGAATGAAAGTCAGGCCCTCTTCTTTTCCCATTAAGACATTATATCCCTAGTTATCCCTTTTGAGCCTTCAGAATAAAATACTTCATTTGGCAACCCCTGAGAATCGCAAACCCCACATCGGGGCAAAGTTGATTTGAAAAAGAAAGAAAAGTCCCAAGAAGTGAAAAGCGATACAGCAACAAAATCAAAAGAAGAAAAAGAACCTCAGTTGAGCATAAACTGGGGCAAATTTTGTGAAAAATTCAAAAGAAAGGCAGAAGGTCGAAAAATCAAAAGAAGAAAGAAAATGAAAGAGAAAAGCATCCATTGAGCATAAACTGGGGCAAATTTTCAAAAGATGGATGAAAAAGGGAGAAAATGAAAGAACAAAGAATCTCAGTTGAAAATAGACTGGGAAAAGTTTTGGTTTAACCCTAAAATAGGGTTAACATGAAAATGCGATCTCAGATCATTTGAACTACTTTTTGAAGTCTGCCTTCAAGCTTTAACCTTTCCTAGCACCTCACCAGACCCCATTACAAAAGCCAAAAAGTCCTGGCTTCCGTTCTTGGCATTACCTCTTTTAAGGAAATTTTCTAAGTCACATGGCAAATGATGTCAATACGCCTTCACTCATGTTGTAAGGGAAGGGGTTGTCGCACTGATGCCATTATTTCTTAAAATACATTTTTTGAGTTGATAAAGGCTATTGACAAGATTTGTTCATCAGGTGAAAATCCGAAAAGGGGACCTTTGAAAAGAAAAGGAAAAGAAAGAAAAAAGAAAAAAAAAGAAGTGGGAATAGCCTTAGTGAAAACCTAGAAGGGCGCTAAGGTAGAGTTTCATGAGAAAAGTGAGGTTGAAATTAGAAAGCTGGGGATTTGATTCATTTGGGATTCCTCCTCGCATTATGATTTTTCTGTTGCCGACATTGAACTCATGGCAGATGATATCTAAAGGGTCAAGCGTGGCATTTTGTTTGAAGTCGGAATACTTTGGTTTTTCAAGCGTAAATTGTCAAATTATATATTCATTTCTTTAAAATTAATTTTCTTTCAATAAATGATTGTTTTCATGTTACAAAAATTTGTCATTTTGTTGTGTAAGTAGACTATTCTTTCATCAGATTCATGATCTTATTTATCTCTTTAGTCTCATCGGTTGGCAATCCCCCTGATTTATCGAAAATCCCTGGATACCAAGGGCCTTATTAACATTAGAAGTCAATGGAATTTAATCAGATCACAGAGCAAAGTTGAGTTTTCGAAGTATCAAGGGGGAAAACATCAATGTACTCATGTTTACACATTTCTTGAAGAAGGAATTGATCGAATGGTGGTGGCATTATTTGTTCTTTCTTTTGCAGATTCATACGCGTTTCAAAGGACGAAACTGGGGCAACCTTTTGAATTGAGAAATGTCGCCCAAGAATTTTTATGTGACTGAGGGGTTCGGACCGAGGAAAAGGTGAATCAAAGTTTTAAGGAGGAGCAACCCTGCCATAATGCAAATCAAGTGATTGGTTGCACAATAATTTGTGGAGACTGGGGCAAAATTATTTCTTGAAAAGTTTTTCGTTAAAAAAAAAAAATCAATCAATCAAAATTAGGTTTAACTTCTTATTTCTTGAAGAAATCAATTTCAAATCTCAACCTTTTAAATTCTTGTTGTCTTTTTTGGCAAAATTTCAGCATCTGCCATACACCCTCCTATCCCTCACTTTCGTGACAATCACACTCAATTTCTTGACCAATTGAATGGCAGGATTGGGTTTTACCCCAAATATCCCGTTGGGCCTGGACTTTGTGCCGCCAACATTCCAAGAATCACGTTGGGCCTGGACTTGGTGCCGCCAACATTCCAAAAATCACGTTGGGCCTGGACTTTGTGCCACCAACATTCCAAAAGTCAAGTTGGGCCTGAGTTTCGTGCCGCCAACATTCCAAGGATCCCGTTGGGCCTGGACTTTGTGCCGCCAACATTCCAAAAGTCACGTTGGGCCTGGACTTTGTGCCGCCAACATTCCAAAAGTCAAGTTGGGCCTGAGTTTCGTGCCGCCAACATTCCAAAAATCACGTTGGGCCTGGACTTTGTGCCGCCAACATTCCAAAAGTCAAGTTGGGCCTGAGTTTCGTGCCGCCAACATTCCAAGGATCACGTTGGGCCTGGACTTGGTGCCGCCAACATTCCAAAAGTCACGTTGGGCCTGGAGTTTGTGCCGCCAACATTCCAAAAGTCAAGTTGGGCCTGAGTTTCGTGCCGCCAACATTCCAAGGATCACGTTGGGCCTGGACTTGGTGCCGCCAACATTTCAAAAATCACGTTGGGCCTGGATTTTGTGCCGCCAACATTCCAAAAGTCAAGTTGGGCCTGAGTTTCGTGCCGCCAACATTCCAAGGATCACGTTGGGCCTGGACTTGGTGCCGCCAACATTCCAAAAGTCAAATTGGGCCTGAGTTTCGTGCCGCCAACATCTCAAACATCACGTTGGGCCTGGATTTCGTGCCGCCAACATTCCAAAGATCACGTTGGGGCTGGATTTTGTGCCGCCAACATCGCAAAGTTCACGTTGGGCCTGGATTTCGTGCCGCCAACTTCACAACATCCCGTGGGTCTATCCCAAATTTAAATTTCTGTTCGGGTCTATCCTGTGGATCTATCCCAATTTTACATTTCTGTCCGGGTCTATCCCGTGGGTCTATCCCAATTTTAAATTTCTGTCCGGGTCTATCCCGTTTGCATTTTCTGTTCGGGTCTATCCCATTTAAATTTCTGTCTGGGTCTATCCCATTTTACAGTTTCTGTTCGGGTCTATCCCGTGGGTCTATCCCATTTAAATTTCTGTCTGGGTCTATCCCATTTTACATTTTCTGTTCGGGTCTATCCCGTGGGTCTATCCCATTTTTTTCATTTTCTGTTCGAGTCTATCCCATTTACGTTTCTGTTCGGATTTATCCCATTTTACATTTTCTGTTCGGGTCAATCCCGTTTTTACATTCATGTTCGGGTCAGTCCCATTTTTAGAATTCTTGTTCGTTGGAATCATTTTTGCAGCCGAATAATGCAGGTAAGTATTTGGTGTCTACTTCTTTGTCTCAAGTTTTTCCAAAACTCAGACAAAGAGGGGCAAACTGTAGACACCAAATTTTGAATTGATTTATATGTTTCGTTTTAGTGATAAGTCTTGTCTATTGATTTTTGTCTATCTCATGATTTTTGTTTTAAATGGTTTGCATTTTTGTTTTGCCCCTTTAGATGTTATTTTATTTTTAATTTTATTTACTTTTTAGTTTTTTAGTTTTTGTTTTTTTTAAGTTTTAGCGTAGAAAATCATGAAAAAATGAAAAAAAAGGAAAAATCATGAAAAAGAGGAAAAAGAAAAAGAAAAAAATAGCATTTTTTGTTTTATTTATCTATTTTAGTCATTTCTACTTAATTTAAATTTTGTTTTTGTTTGGTTCATTTAGGAAAAACGGAAAAATCATGAAAAAGAGAAAATCATGAAAAATGGAAAAAGGAAGGAAAAAGGAAAATTTGTTCACAAAAATATGTTTTTTTTCTTTCTTTAAATTCAATCTTTTGGCGCTTTATTTTTATTAAGTTATTTTGAAAAAAAGAAAAGAGAAAAAAGGAGGGAAAGATTTTGAAAAAGTTTAAAAATGTCCATTTTTGTTGTTTAGTTTTTTAAATTATTATTATTATTATTACTTAGTTTTTGTTGACAATTTTGTTAATTTGTTATTATTATTTATTTATTTTTATTTTTATCAATATTGCTTGTTGAAAAAAAAAAAAAAGAAAAATGAAATGATGAGAACCGCGGCACGCAAGCTGCGTTTTGGTCGCAGCTTGCAAGAGGACTTTGGGGCAGCCCCTGGCTGCAAATTACAGAAGAAGGACTGAAGGTTTTAGGGTGAGGGAGGTTCCGTATAAATAGAAAAGAGGGACAGCAGCCGCAAGGGGGATAAAAAAGTTTTGGCTGTGAGAAAAGGCTAGGGTAAGAAAGAGATGGAGTGAGAGAGAGGGCTACGGGCTGGGTCTTAAAAAAAGAGAAAGGCTTGTGAAGGAGTTTCTGGAGCTGAGGGAAAAGCAGAGCAAGGAGAGGAAGGGTGAGGTGAAAGCGGCGGCTGCACGGCAGAGGAAAACAAAAAGGGTTACGACCGCAAAACTGAAGAACAAAAAGAAAGTAGGAGAGACGGAGAGAAAAGGAGATTGGCTGCGGGAAAAGCTTGGAAAGGCTGGAGAGGAAAAGGCAAGAAAAGCTGAAAAACGAGAGAGTGAGAGAGAAAGGAGGAAGCTTCAGGCAGTGGCAGGAGGGGAAAGAGAAAATTGCAGGAAGTTTTTTAGCTGAGAGTTGATTCAGGTTGATTAATCTGATCTGTTCGTGACCTTACTTCGACAAATCCCAACCTCCATCTGGGGAAGTTTTTCTTGATGCACCATCTACAACCAGCAGCGAACAATTGGTATTCAGAAAATATTTGGAGAAGCCCACTGCAACATTTTCAAATCGGGGTCTGAAACTTGCTGCCTGCACTGGATTTGAGGAACGGCGATCGAACGGCGAACAAAGGTTTCTGCTCTGTGTCCGACACTCCAAGCGTGAGTTCCTCAGTCTCCAACTACTCGGAGGTAATGAACAATGAATTCTGGTCGATATGCTTGATTGGTTTTGATTAGAGACAGTTATTAAATGGCCGAGAAACCTTGCTGCATTTTCTTTTATTTGTCGGTCGATTCAGATTCTTGGTTTGAGTTTTGCAACAAAATCTTGTGATTGTTTGAGTCGATGTTGAACAGTGAAGGTCTTGGTATTCGATGAGTTAATTTGCATAATGAAATGGGTAGAAAATTGCGGCAGCAATGAATCTGTCTTTGTTCCATCTCGCTGCATGAAGCCGTGAGTCCCATGTTAGCTGCAACCACCTGTTTGCATCTCGTGAAGGCTGTAGTTTTGGGAGCCATTGCATGGCAGCCCGTTATTTCTACACATAGATGTATTCCAGATGAAAATATAGCAGCTTGCTTGATTGTCTTGTTGATTGCAGAAATCATGTTGGCAGAGATTTTGCTAAAGTTTAAGTTTCGTAACTTGCATGAAGTATTTCCAACGTTTGTATGATTTCCTCCCATGTCTTTGGCTTATTTGGATGTTGAGCTTGGTGATGATTGTTGTTAAGGTCAAAGTGGTAATGTTTGTTTAAGATTCTAGCTGTGTTTGGATAGAAAAGTTGCACTTGAATGAACACAACATCGCTGAAAGGCATGGCTGGAATTTGCTGCAAATGTCATCCCTTCTTTTGCTGCATTTTTCTACCCAGTCATTTTGGTTTAGAGTGCTTGTTAACAATATGGGTTAAGAGCTGTAGTATTTGAGTTAAGAGAGTAAAATTGATAGGCTTCATGGGCATGAATGTGTTCTAGCTGAAAGTGAAATATCGAAGAAAGAATGGTGGCTGGAGTTTGCAGAAATGCATGAGTTCCTTCGTGATTTTTGCATCAGTTTCTGTCTAAGTTTCACTTGTTTGGATGCTGAAGTTGTATGTTATTTGTTTAATTCAAAGTTTATACATTAGTTTGAGAGAGTTTGTTTGAGGTTTGTGTTGTTTCTTTTGAAATCTATGGTTAAAAATGAAGCTGCAGCGTACATTCATGTTGTTTATATAAGGTTTCGATTGCAGAATCATTCTTTACGTTGTTGTGCATGAATTTTGCATGAAAACCTTTCAAAGTATTTGCATTCAACCCCTCAAGTCCTCCTTTGTTCTACTATGACCCAACCAATTGAATAATGTCTTCAATTTGGTCCCTGGCAGCTTTAGTTTTTGAGATCTCATTGATTGTTTTGCTTCGATTAACTACCATGCTTTGTCAATTGCACTTAAGTCATGACTTTAGGGGCTTTGTGACCGAATGAGCTTGTGTTTGCCTATTTTCTTTAATTTCCCTAAATAAATTGGTTGTTTGACCTTTTCTTGGCTCTTGGGACCTTTGGAGTGCTTAAATGTTTCGATTGAATTCGAATGGTTGACTAAGGTTTGCAATTGGGTCTTTAGTTGGTAATTGGGTCCTTGGTGGGTCATTTTCTTGAAACTTATGCATTATTTGATTTCATTTAAATTGCAATTAGGAGAGATTTGGTGACTTTGTTATACTTTACTATTTGAGGTACCTTGACCTTTTTATTGTTTTGAAGCCATTTTTCTTTCATTTGGACACCATTCAAAGGGGCGGTATAATTTCTTTTATCCCTTTTGTTTCTCTCCTATGTGAACCAACGTGCTACGTGAGAAATACATGTCTACTTTGCTTTCCTAGCTTTCTTTAATTTATTTTCTTTTATTTATGTCATTTACTTTTGCTTTTTATTTAAGTTATTCTTTATGGGGTATGTGTACACCTCTTGGCTTGTAATAGATAGGGCTTGGAGGAGCATTCAATGAAGACCTATCGAAGACGTGTGCCTAGCTAACAAATGTAATAGTTAGGGCTTTAATGCTTGGTTGCATGCCTATGTGTTACGTGTTACTTGCTTTATTAGGTTTTGCATCTAGTCAAGCATGTTAAGTGCTACGTGCTACGTGTTTATGAGTGTTTTGGCATGACTACTCGCTTTCCATAGCTTGAATGTATGTGATGGATGAATGTACGTTTCCACTAGTCCAACGCTAGTCGAAATTCATAGAATGGGCTAGTCCAACGCTAGACCCTTAGGGATTTTCCCTTGTTAGTACGTCATTTGCTTGTTCACCACATATCATGCATTCTTTCTAGTTTTATCATTTTGCATGCCCCTCAAACCCCTTTTCCCTCCATTTTAGGATGTTTTGCATTTCATGCTAGTTAGGGTTCATTTGCGTGAAAGTCCCCTTCCGATAAGGAAAACGAGCGAGTGTGGCTACTCGATAGCCTTAGCACGCTAGTTTTGCCTTCTAATCAAAGGGAAAATAGAAGTCGAAAAGTTAGGAGTCAACCCCCGTACCCGACTTGTTGCATTCCTCTAGGGTCATACTTTCATTTTTATCACCTACATACTATTTTAACCACATTTTTTCACATTTCTTAAACCATACTTTCTCACTACATTTTTCTTATCACGTGCTCATTTTCACCTCACAAATGGAATTCCACTTTACCTTATATATCTATTATTCTATTTTTACACACTTGCACACAAAAAACACTTAAATTTTATACAATTTCACACATGCACCTTTTTATACATTCGCACACTTGCACTTACATTTATTGCATCTTTCATACACTTTCACACTTGCACACTTGAATTCGAACTCTCATTTGCATTAATCGACCTCTGTGAGGTTTTCCTTTGTTGGCCGCCACAATTCATGTGGTTTGGGACCAAAAGCCTCACGAGAGACATCGTAGAATTTAGGATTGCATTTTCCTTTCCGTTTTGCATTCATATAGTCATATCCAACGTGCAATACATACATTGGGTAGAAATTAGGAAAGGTAAGGTTAAGTCGCGCAACTAGCCTTGGCTAGGTCAAAGGGGTGCCTTGGATTCTATCCTTGCCTTCCCCTTTGTCAAACGTGACTCCCGAACCTTTTTCTTTGGCTTACGTGGACTAGGAGTCGTTTTTTAAAAGGGTTTTACTACTTTGTCTTTAAAAATTTATTTTTTTAGGTGACTTGGTACACCTTAATCATTACCAAGTGGCGACTCCAATTTCTCATTCAAAAACCTTTTTAAAAAAAACTATTTTTTGGGTCAAATCGTCGCTTTTTCCCAAGTCCCATTGAGACCCATGTCTTTTCAACTCACAAAAATCATTCTCCAATCACAATTGAATCAAAAACATCTTTCTCAAACCATTTATTCTTATTTATCAAAAAATGGGGCGCGACAAGAAGTATCCAGACTTGTTCGTCAACCAAGGTAAATTTCGAGGATGAAATTTTCTTAAGGGGGAGAGGATGTGAGGACTCGTAAAAACTATTATTTTATGCCTAATTTATGGCTTAATAAATTATTTAATTGGATTTTTGCCACGAGGAATATTTTCTAGTCTTATTAGACCTAAATACATGGTAATATAACTTCGTTATATTTTTAAAATGATTCGTTTCAAAAATTAATTTCCTGGAGCGCGTTTAGTAAAGATAGTGAATAGTGCTTGGAGATTTTATCCGCGTAGTAGCACAATAAGTTTGGAATATTGGAGACTTATACTATGGTCCTAAAATAGGTAATCTTATGAATAAATACTCAAGTGATAGTTAGTAGTGCAATCGTTATAAGAATTTATTGGAAGTTTCGTGTTATAGCGTTAAAATTGACGGTACGCATTTTCACACGCGCGACTTTATTTGAGGGACTTTAGACCCTTATTTCGGGACAATTAAGAGTAAATAATACTTACATGAATATAAATGCATTGGAGGTTCAGTGCACTAGTGAACCAAACGCGCGAGAAAATCGAGCCTAAAACGTGCCAAACGAGCCCTAATAAGGGTTGACTTTGGAGTGAATGTGCACCACTCATTTAATCTTCTCTTGGAAGCTAAAAGAAATCTGATCACTCTCCATCTTCTCTCACCTAGCAGCCGGCCAACACCCCTCCCTCTCTCGCTCTCTTGCTTCACAAATTTCTTCACTAAATCAACCCAAAACTTCAACCAATCTTCACCAAACTTGAAGATCATCTAGCAAACTACTTGGAGGTTGGATCTAGCTAGCTAAAAGGCTGAAATTCACGGTTTCTTGGAGCACTTGAGGGCCGAAAATTTCTGGGTTAAGGCACTATGGAGGTATAACTTCATCCTACACCTTAAACTTGGATTATGATGGTAGAAATGCATCTTTAAGTTATTGCATGTGTATGGATGGCTTGATATAGTTGGAAATTGTGAAAGTGGGCTCTTTGAATTCCCACACTTGGGTTGTTGTTGCTGATTAGAGGATTAATGTTGGATTTAATGGTAGTTTAGTGGTTAAAATGATGGATTTATGGAGTATTATTGTTGGAAACTCAAAGTTGAGGTCATGACAAAAAATTTCCGAAACTGCCCCTGTTTTGTTCGGCCACTATAAGGCCAATTTTTGGTGATATATTGGCATGAACCTGATGTTTATATTTTATACTATATGTGTAAAAATTTTCGTTGGAAAACATTAACGTTTGGATGGGCAAATGAATTTATTCGTGAACTAGGCAAGCTGGAAAATTATATTCGGGTAACCCTGTCCAGCGGTAGCATTTTGGCCATAACTCTGTCCTCGGGTGTCGAAATCAAGTGCCGTCGGTGTCGTTTCAAACTAGACATTCCTGGCTTCAATTTGAGATAAAATGCACGTTCTGATTCTTTGTGAGTGAGCCGAACCAAATGGTTTAAGATAGCTGTCCTGTCTCTCGGATTTGCTGGAATGGTTTGTAGAGGCAGCAACTTGAGGCTCAATTTCGAGCTGGTTGCTTGCCAAATTTCAGAACGTTTTCTTCTGTAAATTTTAGTCCTATGAATGTATTTTCTAACACCATAAACCATGCCTCATTCCGAGTTAAATTGACTGAGTTGTGACTAAAACAAGTGGACTGCCTTGTTTTGGAAAAACGTAATATTTGGACTGATTTGGGACAAAAACTTGGGAGTGATCTTATTAATTGAAATTTTGATGCTAAACCATTACAAAAGGTATCATGGATGTATCTTAGACCTTTATTTCACCAATGAACCATGGTTGGATAGCTTTCTTGGTTAAACGATTTGAAATTGGGAAATGAAAGTCAAAATGCAGATTGCCTTAGAATTTTTCCTGAACTTTGGTTGACTAATTATCTATCTTTCCGAAGGTATTTTTCCCTGAAATTTGATAGGGCGGTACCTTTCATATAGGAGTAAAGTACTGCCAATTTTGGTACCAATCCAAGTTCGTTTCGATACCTAATTAAATTTCTAGTGTTGGAGGTTCAAATCTGGAAATTCTTCTCCAATCTTGAATTTTCCCAACTTCGAGCTACCGTATCTCGGTACTCGAAACTCCGATTCTTGATCCGCTTGTTTTGTTATGAATCTCACTTGCAACTCTACTTGAGTGACAAATTTCAGAGGCTGGTTTGCAACGTGTTAATCGTGCCGAATTTTCAAAGTTGGCCGAAATCCAACTTAATTCTGCCTTGTACGCTGAGTCTGTATCTTCAAGCTCATTTTTGAGTACTTTCCACTTGGATTCATGGAAAGGTGTCTTCTAAGAACTTTTAGCACTTTCCAAAAGGTTTCAAACGGTATAAATTTTACCAATTTTGGGCTTATATCGAGAGAGATTCGAATTTTCAAAGATTTAGGATAAAACTGAAATTTCTCAATTTTCAAGGCAAAGGTGTTTTTCCAAAACTCTTAATTGTCTTAGTATTATTCAAACGTTTTGCCCTCGATTTTCATGATAAAAACTCAAATAATATTGTTCATAAAAAAAGGCAAGTTGAACCTCGATTTACGAGTAATTGAGGTTTCTTTTGTGAAATAATCTTTAGATTGTACTAGTGTACAATCTTCCTTGATAATTGGATTATTGAGTGATTATCCACTATTAATTGCCAGGCGCACAAGGAGACCTTCAAGAGGATCTCACTGTGGACACTTGAACTCCCAGAAAACAATTCTTATTGAATTGCTCGGTGAGTGTCAAGTGTGTGCATCTTTGATACTTGCTTATTTGTGGTAATTGTTGGAAGTTTTAAAAATAGGGGCGGGTGTGTACTTTATCGCACTCGTTCTAATTTCAAATGAATGATTGAAATGTATTGAATGAATGAAATGTATTGAATGAATGAATGAAATGCAATGTTATGTTATGATTACATATGTCGTTGGAGTGAACCTCCTCGACTTTCAAATGAATGGGGGACGCCCAAACTCATAGGCCGACCTCGGACTCGAGCCGGCAATGGGCTTGGTCGGGAACTTGGGCGAGCCATGAGATTTATAAGCTCGACCTAATGAGAGGTCTTGCTTGGCATACTCGTGGAGTATCGCCTTATAAATGACTTGTGGGCCCTTGAGGTGTACGATGGACGGAGGGAAGTAAGTGGTGATCTACGGAAATGGAAATACCGACCCGGTTGGCAGGAGGGTCAATGCGGGAAGGTATACGAATGACATCGGCAGAGCGAGTGGAACTTAGCTCCTGGGAGATACTATATCCTTGAATTGTTTCTGATTACTTTTCCTGTTCGAATGATTGATTATTGAAAGGACATGGTTTTATTTATTAAATTTGGAATTGCTATTTGAACAAAGTGCTTGCATGTGTGTTCTTGGCCTCACGAGCGTTTAGCTCACCCTATAGTTTTGTTTTCCTTAACCGGACCGAATCTTGGAGAAGTATGGAAAAACCCTTCGTTGTACTTTTGTTAAGACTCCTGCTATATTTTGACTAGGCCCTGGTTTGAGTTGTACTTTTGGAAGTGAAATGTAAAAGTTTGGGGCCTGACGTGTATTTTGAATTTAAGACGTATTATGATTCCCGATGTACTGGTTACATGTTAAGTGATTTGGTAAGTTCGAACGCTTCCGCATTGGTTGTATTCATGTTGCTCTCTTCGAAATGTTTAGTTCGGATTTAAATTGAATGGAATTGCTTGAGTCCTGACGAGAGCTGGGCAGGCGTCCGCGGATACCCTTTGGTTCGCCTTGGGGAGATGTGGGGCATCACACTTTGGTTGTTGATGTCTTCTTAAGAATTATAGCCTTGTATCTTAGCTTTCTAATGGCTTTGGAATTACCGGAATTGGAGTTGTGTGTGCTGAGATATGAGTGAATAAAGCAGGACTGCTAGTTGATTTCTGCAGTGAATTTCGAACTGGAAAATCTGGAGTTGTTTTGGAAAATTTGACCTAGTTAGGGTGAGAACTAGACTGAGTGGTCTTCATGAAAGTTCTATGGAATGATATTTTAGAGGTGCCTGCAAAATTTCAGGTCAATCGGAGTAGCGTAGCTTAAGAAAAGATGGAATTACCCTTGCTGCCCTGGTTTTACCCGAATTTGGGAATTGCTTCTGTAATGGGTTATTTTGGTTGGGAATGCTTTGGAATTGGTTGTTGAGGCCTTTTGATGAAATTTAGCCCTGTTTCTTAGCTATCAACTGGTTTTGGAATTTCTGGATTTGGACTTGGAGAGCCTGAGTTATGATGCTTCCGCTAGAATGCATTCTGTGAAGCTGTTTTTGTGATTCTGGTGTAGTTTCTTGTGTTTTCGACCTTGTTACACTCGAAACTGGGTTGAGTGACCTTCTGTAATATTGTAGCCCTATCTCTTAGTTTCAAAACGGTGTATCTTGCACCTTCATCCGACAATCGTAGCGCCTTTGGTACCATTACCGCAATATGACGTCCAAAACAGTTTTTCTGGTTTTGAGCTTAACTTTCATTTCCGGACTTTTCCCTAGCTTGACTTGTACTAGTACTACTTGGAGCTTGCTGAATGACTATTGGATGAACTTGTTGTTGTGTGTGTACCTTTGGGACTGGCTAAAGAAATAATGAAGCCATGATGGCTGGGAAAGTAAGCAAATTTAGGGGAAGTGCTGTCCGAAGTTTTAAAGGATTTGATTGCTTTGAGTTTGTGATCTAAGACTTGGATTTGAGCAAGGCAATGTTATATGATGGATGATTTCTGAGCCATGGAGGTGAGTGACCTCAAACTATTTCTGAAGTTCTTTATGAACCGTTTCCTGCATTATTTACTTTTAAACTGTTTCCAAAGTTACTTTTGAACTGTTTTCTTGCATATCATGCGTGCTTGCATATGAGTGTTCCTTGGTTGCTGTAATTCTTGACTTATTGGCTTGTTATTATTGATTGATAATGTGTTAAGTACTTTCGATGATTGTTAAAACGAGTTTTCTAGGCGAGTGTGTACTTTATCGCACTCGACCTAAATAAATATGAAATTTTCAATGATTAATGATTAAATGCTAGTTGCGCATGAATGTAAGCCGTTTGGCTGAACTGGCCACTGCCCTTCGTTACCGATCGACTCGAGCCAGAAGCGGACTCGGTCGGGCGATATGGTGACCCTGGATGAATTTGGTATACTCGAGTATTACCTTGTAGTCCGGCTACGTCCGGATGGGTGGAGTCCGGCCAACGTCCGGATGGGTGGAGTCCGGTCAACGTCCGAAAAAGGGGATGAACGAACAAAAGGATGAACGAGGGATTCTACTTACAAAAAAAAATATATTTTCAAATGATTGGAGGAATAAGGGGAAATGTCAAGGGAACGAACGAACGAACGAATAGCTCCATGTGAGCCTGTATCCTTTTAATGAATGTTACTATTGCTTTCCATTGTAAATGTTTCTTGAATTATTGATACTTCATATTTAATGTATTGTAAATGTTGAAATTGTTTCTGGACTTATCATTTGATTTATGACATCATTGAAATGAAATATTGTTAAACCGATTTGATTACTGATTTTACTGGTTACTCGCTGAGCTTCTAGCTCACCCCAAAAATATTTTATTCCCCTCCACAGGGCTCGCGGCGAAGGAAGGCTTGTAGTACTTATTCACGTGACTGGATGGCATATATATTGTACAGTTTGGATTTGGAATCATTTTATGCATAGTTGGAAATTGTTTTCGCTTCGCTTGTGACATGTAATTATTGGAGACTTGGATGTGTAATTGTGGGAACATTTGATGTAATTTTTGAGATTTATATTGTAATCTGTTTGAGGAATGTAGTGAACGACTGAGTCCCGGCGAGAGCTGGGCAGGCGGCCCGCCGAACCCTCTGGTTCGCCTTAGGGGGAGATGGGGCCGTCACATGGAGTGTGTACTAAATTTAGGGATTAAGAGTGAGTTTTAGAAGATATTAAGTGTGTGATTAGAAGTGGTACTAATAAGTTAGTGAATTATAAGTTAAAACCCTACTATGTGTGATTTACGAAAAACGGTGTGAACTGACGTGTACCGTTTACTACCGATTGAACACACCACTTGACCACCACTTTCTTAACTTCATCTCATTGTTATTAGTGCATAATATCAGCCCCTTATCAGCTCACTATGGCCGAAATTTTTGCCTAATAAAACCAAGGAAAAGAAGAAAAAATTCAAGATGAAATCTTGTGGTGACAAGTGGAAGCAATCCAACCATCTTTGACCTAAACTAAGACAAAGCTTCTTAACCTTTCTTGGACTTCATTCTTCTTCATTTTTCAGTTATGGTGGCTGAACCTTGAGGGGAGAAAACAAGAGAAGAAAACCTCATTTCATCTTGGGATTTTAGCTTATTTGAGTGAAAAATCAAGAATCTAAATCGATTAATCCTTTCTTTGAGCACTTGGGAAGATTGGTGTGCTAAAATTTACAAGGAGAGGTGGTGGATATCTCTTACAAGCATCTTAGTGAGGTATATTGGCTGTCCATCATATTTCTTTCCTTTAATCTTGCTTAGGTTTATGTAGCAACTTGTATTCTTGGCCTACGATAGCTATTTAAGTCATTTTGATGATTATGGTGGATTTGTGAGTTAGGGTTTTGAATTGATAGTTGTATTTCTTATTATTTAGATAGAATATGATGTGAATAAGTTTAGATAGGGAGTGGTAGTAGCGGTTTTATACATGAATAAGAAGATTATCACTTGAATGCATTAACTCCAGCTTTAAATCCTTAAGATGCCCTGTTCTGACCAGTTTCATTCGGCCATGATGGAGGCTAAATTGGGTCTAGCTTAAAACATAAAAGTTGTAGTAAATGATGATTTATAGCTGCCTGTAATATTTCACCTCAATCATAGCACTTTATCATGTGAAATGACAAAACTACCCTTGACTGCCATAGGTAGAGTTTTGTGGACAGTTGACATTTCATCATTCTAGCTTTATTTTTTTCACCTTGATCCATATCACTGCCATAGGTAGAGTTTTGTGGACAGTTGACATTTCATCATTCTAGCTTTATTTTTTTCACCTTGATCCATATCAAATTAGCCTTTGACCAAAACACAAAAGTTGTATTCCTATGTTTTAGCTTTTCAACGCATCCAAAAATGCCTCAATCGGACTTTTGTAGCCTGAGTTATTGTCATTTGAACCCAGTGCTGTTAACCAGCCTGACAGTGAAATTCTGGATCGATAATCTGTAAATTTGACCTAGATAAACTGTGAACTGGGCTGAGTTGTCTTCATGAAATTTGTAGCCCTTCATCTTAGCTTCTAAATGGTATAAATTTTACCCCAATCCGATAGGTGTAGCTTTGGTTATGACCAATACGCTAAAAGACATCAAACCTGCCATTTTGTTCTTTGCCTTAAACCTTATTTCCGGTCACTTTTCTAGCTTGATTTTGTAATGGAATAACTTTTAGCCTATTGTAATGAGATTATTTGTGGGTAATTTTGGGGGCTGATTGAGGAAAACAATGAAGCCATAAATGGCTGGAAAATAGGTAAATACAAAGGGCGTGCTGCCCAAATTTGCACTCGAGGGTTAGGTAGATGTACTCGCGACTTGAGTAAGGGTTGAGAATGAAACTAACTTGAGTCATCTAAGATATTCAAATCTTCTTTATTAGAGGTGTATAAGCTAGAATCTGGCCGAACTTGTACCCTTGAAAAAAATGAAATTTACGACTAATAGAAATACGTTTTCTTCGTTTCTTCGACTCAAATGGAGATTTCAAAGTTTTACGAGCAAGCATAAGTTTTACAAATATTTCACTCATATCCTTTGGTTTAAATGTACTCTTTTCACTTCCAAAACTATACTTATACTTTGTACTAATAGTTATTTGGATTTTCTTTGGTACACCTAAACTTTGGATGGTTTAACTGTAATATTTTCTCTTGGTTATTATTAGGATTCCTTAGTGATTGAGGATATTATCCGGAAGGAAACTTTGGACGTTATTTTGCTTAAATAGGTGAATGTTCTTTGTACGTTATGTTTCCAATGACTATGTGGATTGTTGGGACTATGTGACTATTTGTGAATGTTGGATTAAATGTTAAATGTTTTCAATAATTTCTAAAAATGAATTTTGCTAGGCGAGTATGTACTTTATCATATCGACCTAAATGAATGTGAAATTTACAATGATTAAATGATTAAATGTTTAAATACTACTTGTACATGAATGTAAGCCTTTGGTTGAACTGGACCCTTGCCCTTCGTTGCCCGTCGACTCAAGCCAGAAGCGGAGTCGGTCGAGCGATTGATGACCCTGGGTTAATGTTTGATATACTCGAGTATGACCACGAAGTCTGGTGGAGGCTGGCCAGTGTCCAGTAGGAGGAAAATGAAATGAATGAATGGCAAGAACAATGGAGAGATTTTCACTTACAAATGAAATTATTTTTAATGCTAGAGGAATAAGGAAATGGTTGGTGGAATGAATGAACGAAGGGCTCCATGTATGTATGTATCCTTTTAATGAATGTATTATCATTACTTTATATTGTAAATGTTTTCTAGATTACTTGTTATTACATGATTAATGTCCTTGTTTAATTATTTGGCTATGTGTATGGAACCTCACTAGGCTTTTAGCTCATTCTGTTAGCTTTGTTTTCCTTACAGGGGATGCGAGCGAGGCCGTGAGACCTGTGCAGACTAGCTTGGTCTAGTTTTTTGAAATTTTATTTTTTTATTGTTATCGCGCTAGTGCTTGGATAAGGTTGATGTAGTAAGAACTTAAAACTTCTGTTCTAATTGGAATTGTATTTCTGTTTGAGATGGATATGAATGTAAGTATATGCTTCAAGTTTAGGAATTGTTTTTCACTTAGTCTCAAGGTTATATCTTATTTCACTTAATGAGAACGATCGAGTCCTGGCGAGAGCTGGACAGGCGACCCGCCGAAGTAGGGCCGTTATATTAGGTGTCCGCTTCGAGTTCCTCTTGAAGGTCCTCTTGAGTGCCTAAACAAATAATAATTGACTATCACACACTATTACTTACAAACCCCCTTGCTAACATGGAAGATTGTACACTTGTACAACACTAAGAAAATGTCATGAAAGAGAGCCTTAATTACTCGAAAATTGAGGCTCAAAGGTGGGGTTTGATAACACAAGAAAAAACTGATTTTCTTCATGAAATCAAGTCTAAAACGATCATTCAATATCGAAGGATAGGGAAGAGTTTTCAAAACTCATTTCTCCATCGAGTCGAAAAATTTCAGTTTTGCACATCAAATTTAGAAAAATCAGAACTTGCGCTCAGTAGGTCCAAAATTGGAAAACTTTATACGTCGAATTTTCTAAGATTCTAAATGCAAGACATTCAAATTTCAGCTCAAAGTGGCTGATTTGAACAAGCAAGACAGTTTTGGTCACTTTTTCGGCAAACTTTGGAAATTTGGCAAAATTCACAAAAAGTGAACTAGCCTCTAAAATTTGTAATACAAAATGAGTCCCTTACAAAGTTTCAAACAGGGTAAATGGGACTTAATTTGGAGTTTTGAGTGTCAAGATATAGTAGCTCAAATTTGGTAAATTTTCACTACTAAATAGTGAATTTTCCATATTTGAAAGTAAATTTTGGGACCTCATTTGTATATCGAAATGGCCTTAGAATGACACCAAAATTGGTGCAATTCAACTTCCATATGAGAACCACTCCTCTATCAAATTTCATTTGAAAACTCGTACGGGAAGGTAGTTAACAAAACTACCAAAGTTCAAGAATTTTTCATGACAATCTGTCTTCTTGTTTTCTTTTCCTTTTTCAAACACTTTGCACCATGAAATCAGTCCCATTTTGGTTCATTTGTGACACCAAGGTCCAAGAAACATTTTATAAGCAATTGATAATTGGTTGACATCAAAATAAAACCTCTCACAGGCAACCAAACCAGTTGGCCAGCCAAAAAGAAGGGTTTTCCAGTTTTGTCGCAGTTTGGAAATTTAACCATATCTCACTCAATACAACTTGGAATTGAGAATGGTTGGTGGTGTTGGAAATTAGAATCATAAGGATACATTTCATCAGAACAAATAATTTTCAAAATCAATTCCTAAGTGAGAGAAAATAGAGCACAAAATGTAGCTTCTACCTTTCTCTCGAATAGGCTAATTGAACAGGGCAGAAATATTTCTGACTCACTACGGCTCACTCATTTCGAACTAGAAAGTGAATTTTACACCGTTGGAAAGCTAAATATGTCTATTTTCAAATGCCACAAACTGCACTCAATTTTGATGTTTGTACAAAAAGATATGTTCAATCAAAGAACACTGCCAGTGGACCACTGCTACACGAATTTTCCAGATTTGTGCTTGCCAAAATTCAATTTTTATCCAACCAATCCATATGATTTTTGGTAGAAACTTTCTACACATCATACACAACATATATACATCAATTTTAAAGTCATTTGAGCATAAAAAATTCTAACTAAATGCACGGCACAGACAAGACAGATTTCGGTCAGAAACCATGCGAAGTTTTCCTTCATATTTCCTTCGATTCTATATCCATAATCATCTTAACCAACACTTAAACAACTCAAATCAAGCATTATCTCATCATATCAGCCCATACAACCAAGGTGGGAATTCATAGAGCCCACATCAACCATTCCAACCCAAGTAACAACAACAATAATGAAGCTACAAGCTTCAAAGCTAAGAATAAAACCCATTAAAGCCAAGAATGAAAGATTGGATGGTGTTAGATGGTTACCTCCTAGCTTTGAGTGACCAGAATTTTTGTCCCAAAAACTCCTTAGAAAACCGGCAAGATGAGGGCCTCCACCAAGAGTAAGTAAGTCTCCAAGTAGTTCTAAGGTTGGTGTGAAAGATTTGAAGTGAAATGGAAGCACAAAGTGAAGTGGAATAAAGAGAGCTTTTCTTCTTCTTCCTTGGAGTGTTTCGGCCAAGCAAGGTGGTGAGAAGAGAGAGAGTGAGCTGATGAATGAAGCTTCTTGGAGAAGCTTGAGTGTTTTGTGGTTATAATTTGCACAAAAGTCAACTATGAATAGTACTTGTGCGTGAGGGTTTCGTGTCCATTTTCTCTCAGGTTTATTTCACTTGTGCACTAAACCTCTAATGTACTTCCTTTAACATTATAAGTATTCACTCTTAGTAGTCTAGTATTAGTTTCTTAAATCTCCATTGGGTCAATTTGACGCCAAAACGCGAACTTTCGATTCGCGCACGATAAAGCGAAATTTAAAAGAAATTCTTATAACGATAATAGAACTCACTAATACTAGGGTAAATAATCCTAAAAATAACTATATTTGAAATAAAAACATGAGTCCTCACAAGTATTAATTTCTCAAATCTCCAATTAGTTTGTACATGCGCGACTTTCGAGAAACTTTCGACGTACTCGCGGTATAAGCTTAAATTTCTAACTCACTCACCTCTAATCCATCAATTGACTTTTGTTAGTCTACTATGATTCATTCTTAATTCCCTAGAATTATTACACTCTCGATTCAAATATTACCTCGAAAAACGTGTATTCACTATTTCTTAATAAACGAGCCTCTGAAAAATTAAATTTGCTAATGGAACGTTTTAAAATATACGTGGGGCAGTATTCCATGTAAATGGTTTTAAAAAGATTGAAATAAATTATTCGAAGAAAACGGGTGAATAAATAATTAAATAAGCTAATAAAATAGAATTAAAAGTAAGTAAAAATTCGGGTTCTCACATCCTTCCCTCCTTAAAAGAATTTCGCCCTCGAAATTCACACCGAAAATAATATCGTACCCCTTATTTGCTAGGTCCACTAAATCTGCCAAAATTCACACTTTTTATAATTTGCACCAACAATGAAATACTGATCCCCCGTAGAAGTCCAACCTCAAAGTCATAGGGCAAGCGATCACACTTTATTTATACCATTCACAAAACTAGGGCTTACACATGAATAGTTGGTTCTAGGGTTAATTCAAACTCTAGTTAAATGATTAAATCTTGTAGTTTAGAACTTGAATGGAAGGATATATTTTCAAAACTAAGCTTACCAAAATTTTCGGACTCAATTTGTCCAAATCAAGTCAATCATAACATGCGAGATATAATTGAGGATTTTAATGTATTTTGGGTATGTATATGGCAGAATGCGATTCAAAATTTCAAAATTGGAGTTAACGATACAAACTTTTTTTTCATGGCTCGAAAGTAAATTTTCTTAATAAGAAACTTTAAATAATGTTTTTTCTATAATCATCAATACATATTTCAAATTCCTCAAATACGTTTAAACAGATTAATCAGGCAACTCAATGCGTGGGTATTAAAACACATGTATAATAAAATAACATATACATGGAGGATGTTTCAAAATTTTCCTCGAAATTTCGAGTTAAGAGTTACGTTTGAGTAAAACGTATATTTTAGAAATTGCCTTTAAGAAAGATAAGCAAACATGCAGGTTCATATATGCATAACTTTGACCCAACACTTTTACCACTCTTCACATCTAACCCAAGAGCTAACTCTAAGGGTACATGAAGCTCTGTCATTTTTACTCTCCAATTTACAACAAATATTCATTCTTAGTCCTCAGAAAATATCCGAACTTAAGCTCTGCGTAATTTCAATTCTCATGTGGGTTCAAAATGTATATACATATATATAGGTATTTTTGGGAAAAGGGCAACAAGTGAGTGGGTATATATATAGTGATGGTCAAGCAAAAATTAAAAATGCTTTTATTCAATTAAAACAAATAGAGAATGAGTTCAAGTCACCTCACGAATAACCAACGCAATACTTTTGGGAGTTCAAACGTTCACAAAAGGTTGGAATATGTCCACAGGACCAATCACAAGATACGTGTAGAGAAATTATTAAAACTTTTTAGGGAAGAACCTCATTAGATACCCAACTATGACACTGATAGGTCGAATCTTCTTGTTCATTTCCGACTCATATCTAGCACTAGGATCCCATAGAATTACATAAGACCATCCATCAATCTTTTCTTCCGTGATCCCTCATCTTTTCTAAGAGTGCGAGGTTGCCTAAATCCACGCTCATGATCCTTTCCTCGTCCTTGCCGAACCATACTTAATATAAGTCTATGGACGTAAGAAAAGAATAAATAGGCATAAAAGAACTCAATGCATATACAAGTTGCCAAAAATATTTAGAATTAAAGCATGATTCTTTACATATACCAAAAGTCATAGTACGAGTCAGGAGATCACAAAACAAGCCAAATATGTCAAATGTAGGATATAGGCAACTAAGTGCCACAAAATATAGGGATACATGCAGGCAAAACACGAAAGACCTCACGGCATGCATCACCCCTATCAACCTAGGCAGGATCAAAAGAAATAAAATCATAAGCCTAGTTAGGGACAAAACTAAAAGAATTCACGATACCAAACCACATCATTCGAATAATTATAACTTCCAAATTCCATCCTATTAGGATCGAAGACAACCTAAGAGGGGGTGAATTAGGTTGATTAAAAAACTAATCAAGTTATGGGCACTTTTTGCTCAAAATGAAATTTACCCTCTTTTCTAAGTGACCACACAATGTAGCAATTAGTAAGAAAGCACGATTGCTTGGGTATAGAAGAGATAAGCAATTAAAAGATCACAATATAACAATAAGTAAATAAGAAGGAAAGAATTGCAAACCAATTGACTACCAAACTCCTCTTGAGCTTGTAGATCAATTTATAGAACAAACTTCTTCAAATTGATGAAGAACAATCAATCTTGTATACAAAGAAAGGTTCATTTCCTCCTTACCCCAAGCTCCACTTGGTCAAGTAAGGAAGTTTTACTATTCCTCAGGACAACCCTCGCAGAAGTATACTATTGAAGTATTCACTCACAAATGAAAAGGTTACAATGAATTTCACACCACCAAGACTACAAATCTTCTTTGGAGAGTGTTTTCTCACTAAAACTGCTCTAGATCTTTTGTATCTTCAATGTGCAAAAGTTATTTGAAGTTTTTGACCATACTCTATTTATAGGAGACCAAAAAAGTCCTCCATTAATGCTTCCAACAGATAGAAAGAAGTTGAAGAGTCAACTAGCCATTGGAGTATAGGACGTCCAGTAGTCTGGTTTCTTGCGTCCGACAGCAGGCAGTGAGTTTGAAAAATCTTCTTCAATTCTATCGGACGTCCTGTGAGGCCCCAGTCCGTTCTTAAGTCGATAGTAGGTATATTCATTATTTGTGCGGTAACATTTGGTTTTGAGAATACTTCGAAAACCCTAAGTTGGGGTTAGGATTGAAACTCTAGTTTTGTATTAATTAAAAGTTCGACTGGTGCTTAAAGTGAGTTTAAAAGTTAGGAAAACCCTAAACTAGAAAAGTTTCTAGTGATATGATTTGTTAGAATTCTAAGTTGGGTTTAAAACCCTTAATACTACCCAATCATTCCACAATAAGTGTAAATAAACCTAGAAAGTAGGGTTTCACTTTTTGTTTTCAAGATGGAGCAAGTTAGGGCTTTCACGTGTATCCGTAGTGTAATTATCCGGTAAGGAGCAAGGATCAAATTTTGTGTTTAAGAGTGACTTTTAGGTGAGAAATAATAGGTGAGTAGGAGCAATGATAAAAAGTTAGTGAATAGGAAGTAAAAACCCTAGTACGTGTGATTTAAGGAAAAACGGCGCAAACCGTCGGGTACCGCGCACTACCGATTGACTGCACTACTTGACCACCACTTTCTTATCACATGAGCTCGTTAATACTTGAGCAAAATATTTCCTTATTTCCAGCTAGCTTTGACCGAAATTTAGGGCTAAAAATGCAAGGAAAGAAAAAGAAATTTTGGTTGGCTTGGGTGGTGACAAGTGTTGGCTTCTCATGGCTCCTTGACCAAGACAAATTCCAACCTTCTTATCATCTATTTGGCTTCATTTTCACTCCATTTTTCTGTTGCTTAGCCGAGAGAGAGAGAGAGAGGAAAAAACACCAAGGGAAAGTTGCTCCATTTCTTCTTGAATCTAGCCACCAAGTGAGAAAGAAAGGAGACTAAACCGATTAAAGCTATCCTTGAGTGTTTATTTAGTGAGGTGTTGGTGAAATTTTGAAGGGGAAGCTAGGGTTGCTCTTGGTAAACACTTAAGCAAGGTAAGGATGATGATTTCCCCATTTCTTACTCTTGATCTTGTTTAAATTAGCTTAGCATCTCAAATTTGGAGTAAATGATGGTTGTTATCATGTATTGGGTGTTTTTCCTTTTAGTTACATGAATTAGGGTTTGATGGATTGCTGCCTATACTTGATGTATGGTTAATATATGTTGTATCCAAGATTAGATAGGGGGTTTTGGTAGCAAGTGAAGCAAGAAATGAAGAAAGTTATCATTGAAACCAAAAATTCCAGATTTCTGGAAAAATTTCACCCTGTTCTGTCCGGTTCCAGTTCGTGTGGCTAGAGGCTGAATTAGGCTTGGCATAAAACACTAAAGTTGTAGAGAATGATTTTTTATAGTTGTCTAAAACATTTCAGCCCAATCGGAGCAACGTAGCCTGTGAAAAGACCAAAATACCCTCACTGCCCAAGGATGCATTCCGGTGTTCCGTTTTAGACAATTCATCTATTTGGTTGTATTGATTCAATATGATCCGTGCGGATTCAGACATTTTCCAAAACATGAAAGTTTCAGTACTCTGTCTTAGCCTTTAAACGCCACCAAGAACACCTCAAACGGATCTATGTAGCCTGAGTTATGGCCAAAATGGTCGCATCTATTCTAAACTCAGCATTCTGCCGTGTTTCTTGTTTTAGCCTCTAACCATGTTCTGTCCGTTTTGATAAAGTATGAACTGGGTATTTACCTCTTTATAAGAAATGTAGATCTTGGTCTTACCTTCAAAATGGTATAAAGTTCATCCAAATCCGAGTCCCGTAGTTCCAGTTATGACCAAAACAAGATCGGTTGTCAGAATTGCCTTCGAATTTGAACAGTTCTGACAGGAATGTTTGGACCCATTTTCCTCCATGCTCTGTATTGATTCAGCTTTTGGTCCAAACATGAAAGTTATAACCTTATGACATAGCTTTCTAACGTCTTTGGAATTTCTTGATTTAGATTTGTGAGCTGGGAATTATGGTCCCGTAAACAGACCCTACCTGTCATTCAAAATGCAAACTTCTGGTACTGTTTTCCATGATTTCGACTGGCTTTGATTCAGATCTGGGTTGAGATGTCTAAATAAAAGTCGTAGCCCTTCCTTGAAGCTTCAAAACGGTGTCTAACCCATCTTGATTCAACATTCCTAGCCTAACGTTTGATCAAAACAGTTTGAGATGGCAGATTTGGCCGTTTCCGTTTGCCGTTCCGCGCACGCGCGTGTGTCCATTTTGCCGTTTCCGCACTTGCATGTGCCGATTTTGCCATTTTGCTTGTTTTGGGCATGTTAGTGGCCGCTTGTGATATAATGAGATGTAATCTTTTATTTCAGACCGTGGTGAGTTAGGCGGAGCTGGTGGGGCCTACTAGCTAACACACACGAAGTGATTCCTGCTTTTGTACTACTTTTGTGTTTTGAGTAAGTATTCAGGCCATTCTTATGTGTTAGTTGCTTATGTGTTTTGATATGTATGAAAAGGGTACGATAGGCGAGGGTGTACTTTATCGCACTCGACCTAAACCCTAATTTGCACACGTATTTGTACATGGCATATGTATATGAACCATTTTGGAACTAAAATCCTCGAGCTTGTAGCTCGGGGTGACTTTTGGGTAATTTTGTGAAGTTTGTGAGTTTGAGGTCGATCTCAAGACCTAGCTGGACTATTCGAGCTGGTTAGGGCTTGGTCGAAGTCAGTCCAGCCTAGTCCGAGGTCACCAAGTTTGTGAATTCGGTTCACCGAGCATGTGAACCAAGTTTGTGAACCAAGCTTGTGAACCAAAATCAATTTCGTTCGCTCGAGCAAGTTTGTGAGGTGACTGGCCAGTGAGGGTGATAAGGTGTTAGGTGGGAGTACAAATGGAGTTCTACGGACCTTGTTTATAGTCGACGAAGTGTCGGCGGAGGTCACGCATGGCAAACGACTTGACTTTGAAGCCAACCTATATGCTTCCTTTGTATTGATACTTTTGCACATGATTTGACATATTTGTGAAATAGTTGTTTATCTAACTGTGAAATTTATGATTTTACCCCGGTTTACTTACTAAGCATATAGCTTACCCCGTTTCCTTTGTTTTCCTTAGCAGGGGACGACACGGGAAACTCCTGGGCACCTTCACTAGTATAGTTAGGTTTGCGTGTAATAGTTGGACAATTAAGATGGTTGTTTTTGTTCTGGTGGTTTGTATAAGGACCCTCTTTGCGGTCTACTTCCTGCTGGTTGTTATCTTGATGTAATGTAGTAGTCTGAGTAGCTACTATTGAGGATGTGAATGAAACACTTTTGGGATTGTATATATTGTATATAGAGTACTCTTTTGGGTTATCTAGCTTTTATTGCTTTAAGTTTTGAGTCCTGGCGCGAGTTAGGCAGGCGGCCAGCTGATACCCTCGGGTTCGCCCTTAGGAGAAATGGGGCCGTCACAGGTGATATCAGAGCGCCTAGGTTAGAGGACTTGGGCAAGTGGGACATACGTGATAGGTACTAGGCATATTTGATTCTTTCAAGATGAATGATATATTTTAAGCTGAAATGCCGGTTAACTAACGAATTAATGTTTGTAGGTATGGATCCAGGCAGTTCTAGTGGTGTTGGACCTAGCGGCGTAGGATCGGGACCGAGACCTCCGAGTACGAGGGGCCCAGAGGACAGGGTGTTGCGTAAGCGGGTGATCCGCTATCGGAGGAGGCTTGGGGAGCCCTACATTTTGTATTCCCCCTTTGGTCAGGTGCCGCGCCGACCCTGTGGGTGTTGGTATACATATGGCATCCCGACGAGGTAGTCTTAGTGGTGGATGACGAGCGTCACCACTTAGGCCGTGTCGCGCCCCATTTTTTATATAAGAAAAATAAAAGACGAATTTTAGAAAAATGGCTTTTGATTCAATTTTTGATTGAAAAATGAATTTTTGATTTAAAAAGAAAATGAAAAATATGGGTCTAAATGGGACTTGAAAATGTGACGATTTGACCCAAAATATAGTTTAAAAAGGATTTTTTGAATGAAAAATGGAGTCGCCACTTGGTATTGAGTTGAGGTGTACCAAGTCACCAAAAAATTAATTTTAAAGGAAAAAAGTAGAAAACCCTTTTTAAACGACTCCAAATCTACGAAAATCAGAGAAAAAGATTCGGGAGTCACATTTGAAGAAAGGGAAGGCAAGGATAAGAATCCAAGGCACCCTTTCAACCTAGCCAAGGCTAGTTGCGCGATTTAGTCAAAGATTTTCTTATTTTAAGCTAAAGATTTATCACATTTGGATGTACTATATGAATGCATACCCTAGACCTAGGAGGGTGTCGGGGGGTCGAAATGTATCTTCAAAGCTTACTTGGTACCAATCACATTAATTGTGACACTCAATAAAGACTTTTCGAAGAAGTCACGAATAATGCAAGTCATGAGACTCGAAAGAAAGAAAATAATAATAATATACAAATATGTATGACCTAAAGGAATGCATCATGTCGGGTGCGGGGAACTAATATTCGTGATTCCAATGTTCCCTTTAATAGAGGGAATACGAGCGTGCTAAGGCTAAAAAGCCAAACTCGTCCATATCCCATATCCAAGGGATTTTCCTAATCTAGCATGCAAATGTACTAACCTAAGTCTAATGCTTAGATGAAATGCATGTCTAATGTCATGTTTTCATACAAAGGGGTAAGTAATATACATATAAGGGAAATATGGGGGAAGGGATATATTTATAAGGAGGGATGTCATGCAAAATGATAAAAGACCCTAAAAGGTGAAAAATATGCATGAAATGTAGTGATTCACACAAACATGATCTAACGCGTAGACGGTCCCTAAGGGTCTAGCATTGGACTAGCCCTTTACTAATGCTCTTTCACAAGCATTGGACTCGCAAGAGCTCGAGGGGAAAAGGCCATGATTAGCATTGGACTAGTGTGGTGACTGGAAAGGGGGCCACGACTAGCGTTGGACTAGTGTGGTAGCGTCACACATTCATTACAATCAAATAAACCATGTAAAGCCTAATAAAGCAAATAAACACATAAATCACATATAGCACATAACACATAAGCATGGTGTCTAAATGCAAGACCCTAGGAAAGCGAGTAACACATAATACATAGGCATGCAAAAACACACAAGGCAAATAAAGCAAATAAGGTCCTAACTATTACATTCGGGGAACCCTACTACAATCTAAGGAGGGAAAAGAATAAAATGATATAATAACCTAACTATTACAATTGTGGCATTTAATTGCCCTCTCAAATAATTACAAATTAAATTAAAATAAATGTACAAAATTAAAACAAATAAAGTAACTAAATGAACAAATATAATGAGAATATTCAAAAAGAAAAAGAAACATGCAATTTCACACATAATTTCACATAAGTGCACATAGGATCAAATAAGTCAAAATAAGGGATAGGGTGTACCTCCATTGAGTTGGGGCTCTAATGAAGTGAAGTCACTTATTTACCCTCCAAAATACAAATAAAAGGTCAAGGCATCACTTTAATTAACAAATAATCATAAAAGATAAAAATGAATTGTGAAATTGAATCACTTAAATCATATAAACAACCCACATTTAAGAAGTCAAAAGAAGAAAGGACTTGATTGCAAAAATTAACAAAACTTTGGGGTCAAATTATAATCATCACAAAGATCTAGGGTCACAATTAAAGAAAAATAAAGTTTAGGGGCCTATTTGCAATTAAATTAAGGACCTAATTGAAAGAAGCCTAAAGTTTTTAGGGCCGTAGCATAATTAAGGAAAAGTCTGTGGACTGATTTGCAAATTTATTTTCTGATTTCTTAATGGATCAGGCCATTGGGCCATTTTATTCACTTCTTGGGCCAAAAACACTCTTAGCACCAACCGGGACCCAAGCAAAGCAGACGGGCTAGCCTACTATTTTGGCCCATAATTAGCCAACCAAACAGATGGGTCATGATCCTCTGTCCCAAGCCAAAAACCCAAACAAAAATAAACTAAAACCATTTTTACAAATCCAAACAAAAATTATTACCCAACCTAAACCAAAACTAAACCCAACAAGATTAGTAAATCAATTATTAAGCCACAATTATGATCTAAAACCCAGAATTAATCTATCCCAAAAGGTCACATAAAATAGGGCAAACATAGGATTAAGCTTAAAAGGGCAAAATTAGTTCGATTTTTCAGATTTTGGGCCACAATGACATTGGACAGAAGTTGAGGGGTTAAATCGCAATTCTTTTGGAAAACCCAATCAAGCTTACGAAGAACAGGTTTCTTCCTCATTAGACAAGAGCTTCTGCAACTCGGCAATCTACAAACCCAACTCACAAACACAATCAAATCTAACTTGAACTTGAACAAACAAAGCTACTACCTAAACCTTTACTTTGCAACAAGAAACCTCTAAATTTAAACCCAAAAAGTCAGACAAAAAAGCATGCAAACATCAAAACAACATTCTGCAACTTTTCCTTTGCTCGCTATGGTAGCTTATCAAATTACATGTTCAAACCGCAAGTTAGCTATTTCAGTCAAACTCCACTTGAATCAAACAACAAAAATTTCCTACGTATCCTTCTAGCATGAACTGACCAGCAACTAACATCAAGAGAGTAAATTAAACTACCCCATTTCAGCCACCAAAACAAGAATGTGCGAAGCAGGGGAGAACCCAAACAGTGAAAAAAAAAAAACTGCCTGCAACTTCTAATGCTATGTTATCAAGAGAGTAAATTCCACAAATTTTCAGCTATGTTATCACTCTGATTTGTTGCACAATCAATACAAGAACATCAATACAACCGTGGCATGCCATTTTAATAAGAAACAAACCTTCTAGCAAGAACATCAACTATCTCAAATCTGGTCAACAGAATTTCTAGAACATGCAAATCAGACTCGAAGCTTTCTTCTTCTGACTCAAAACTTTCATTTGAACATTTCATCAAACAACTAACGCGCATAACGAAAATCACAGATTCTCGCCTCAATTGATGCTATAACCAGCCCCCAGATTATCAGAAAACCAGGGAAGTTCAGTCCAATTGACCCACAAAACACGCATATTCAAGAAAATCATGAACAAATAACAGAAAATTTGCGACAAACATAGTCACGGCAGCCTGTTTCGAGAGCTTGATCAGAACTGAAATTTTAAAGAAATAATGGACAACTTACAGTGCTCCTGCTTGGGAGATTCTGCAGGTAACGACGGTGGAGTTGGTGAGGCGGCAACGGCTATGAGCGGTGGCGATTCCAATCCTTGCTCCTCTCGTTTGATTTCCTTTGTCCGTCCGCCTCTGTTTTTTCTTTTGCTTCCCAGCCGCCTGAAGCTTTTTCCTCTGGCTCTTTCCTTAGCTTTTCATTTCTGTCCGAAGCCTTGCTCCCTCAGCCGTAGCTTTTCCCTTTCCTTTTTCTATGTTCTTTTCCACAATCTTCCCCAGATTCCAGCCGCCACCCTTTGTCTCTTTTCATCTTTCCCCTCTATTTTTTTAGACGAAAGCTCCCTCCTTTTTCTTCTTTTCCCGACCCTAAGTTTGTTGATAGCATCATCCAGCATTCATTCGTCCGCCTTTCTCCTTTCTTTTTTCTTTTTCTTTTCTTCCTTTCCCCACCCCAGATTCCCAGCCGTCACCTATTCTTTTTGTTTCTTTATTTTGCCGTTCAAAACCTCCTCTAGCTGCGTCTTTCCTTTGTTCTATTTATACCCAACCCAAAACTTCAAACCCTCACAGCAAGGGTATCGGATGAAGTTGCATTTTCTCCTGCTTTCTTTAGAGCCGTTTGATGATTTTTGCTAGAATCCCCCGGAAGCTGATGCAATTTTGTTTGTGTCTGAATGAAATACATAGAGAGAGTTTGGATCCTGTGCAGCTCACCGACGTGAACTTGCTTGCTTTGCCCTTTTTTTGATGATTTTCCTTTCTTTTTTTTTTAAAATTAAATTAGTAGATAAAAATAAATGCTCGTAAACTAATTAAAATAAAATAAGAGACACGAAACAGGAATCAACTAAAATAAACCTAAAATTGAAACAAATAAATCTAAAATTAAACTAATTAAATAAATAAAGTTCGAAACCAAAAATTTGGTGTTTACAGGCAGGACGATCGAGACTTTGAGGGCACAGCTGGAGGAGGCTAGGGAGTTTAGCCAAGGGCAGGCGTTGCGCATTAGGGACTTGGAGCAGGATCTCCGAGACACACACCAGCACCTCTTCGCTTTGAAGAGACAGCTTAGGGAGAAAGCCCGGAGTATTACGTTTGACTACGAGGTCTTACTAGATATGGCCACAGAGGCACCACCACGAGCTGCTAGCCCCAAGCAGATAGGCGAGGTAGACACTTTAGGTTCCATTGGGAACCGGGGCCCTAGGGGAGGCGTTTAGGGTCACGTTTGTATTTTGATTAGTTGGCGGATTACTTTGTTAAAACTGGCGTGGTTAATTTCTTTTGTTATCTGGGTGACTGACTAGATTTTGGAGCCGGAGTGCTCGTGTGTATACTGGGTTTTGTACCGACTGGAGGTCGGGTAATTTGTATATCTTTTGGTGTGACTTTGTAAATAAATGTATATATTCGAGTATTATCTTTTGCACTTACCTTTGCGTGCCTTTGGTGCATTTGCTTTGTGTTTTTATTTTGTTTCTAGTTTGAAGACTAAGCACACGCTATGTTTGGATTTATAGACTTTTGCACCTAAATGGCCTCCGGTACTCGAGGTCGAGGTAGAGGGCGAGGACGAAACCCTGAAAGGGAACATGAACATGAGCCGGATCAAGTAGCTACAGCCATTCAGCGGATGGCTGACCTATTAGAACGTATGGTTGACCAGCAGGGTCAGGACCATGGGAATACTACAGGAAACCCTGGAAATAATCCAGGCAATCACGAGGGAGAGGACCGTGCTTTAGAACGATTCCAAAAATTTGCATCTCCAAAGTTTATAGGTGGACCTAATCCTGACCTAGTAGAGGGTTGGATGGACCGTATGTTAGATATATTTGCTGCGCTTAAGTATTCGAAGGAGCGGCAGATATCTTTTGCTGTTTTCCAGTTTGAAGGGGCCGCCCGAGCCTGGTGGAACGTGATAAGAGCCAAGTGGGAGCGAGAACAGACTCCCTGGACATAGGTTAATTTTACGCGAGAATTTAATGAAAAATATTTACCTCCCATTGTACAAGAGAGACGTGAGGATGATTTTATCCGCCTGTGCCAAGGGGCATCCAGTGTGGCGGAGTATGAAACTCAATTTACAAAACTCTCTCGCTTCGCTCCGGAATTGGTGCTAACGGAGCAAAAGCGAATTCGCCGCTTTGTCCAAGGCTTAAATGTGGAGATCCAGGAGGCACTAGCAGCTGCTCAGTTGGACACGTTTAGCCAGGCGCTAGAAAAAGCACAGTTGATTAAGACAGTTAGGGGACAGGTAAAAGCCTTTCATGATCGGAAAAGGAGACAACCCGATTCGAGCAATTTTATGACTGGACAGAGTTCGCAAAGTGAGTCACCTTCTAAGAGAGGTCGAGGAACAGATGGTCCCCGACCCGCAGGAACCCTAAACCAGGGTAATGTTGGGAGAGGTTGAGTAGGGCAAGAGCGCCAGAGGAGTGCCCAGCGTGGAGGGTCAAGTGCGGGCATTAAGCCAACCTGTGGCTTCTGCGGGGCCAATCACACCGACGAAAACTGTTGGAAGAACAGTTCGATCCGAAAATACTATAAATGTGGTAGTGCAGAACATTTGATTGCCCAATACCCTAAGATGCAAAAAGAGAGACCTAAGCCACCGACTGAAGGGACCGCAGCTAAGCCGTCGAGTGTAGGGGAAAATCGACCCAGAGGACCAGATAGAGTCTATGCAATGGGTCAGCAGGAGGTGACTGAACCTTTGGCGGGAATCGAAGGTACGCCCTATCCTATCGGCGCACCGCAATTAGTTAATAGACCCTGAGGACACGTACTTTTGTAAACCCTGCATTTATGGTTCACAAACAAAGGTATCAATTTTGAGGACGAAATTGTTTTAAGTGGGGGAGGTTGTGAGGCCCCAGTCCGTTCTTAAGTCGATAGTAGGTATATTCATTATTTGTGCGGTAACATTTGGTTTTGGGAATACTTCGAATACCCTAAGTTGGGATTAGGATTGAAACCCTAGTTTTGTATTAATTATAAATTCGACTGGTGCTTAAAGTGAGTTTAAAAGTTAGGAAAACCCTAAACTAGAAAAGTTTCTAGTGATATGATTTGTTAGAATTCTAAGTTGGGTTTAAAACCCTTAATACTACCCAATCATTCCACAATAAGTGTAAATGAATCTAGAAAGTAGGGTTTCACTTTTCGTTTTCAAGATGGAGCAAGTTAGGGTTTTCACGTGTATCCGTAGTATAATTATCCGGTAAGGAGCAATGATCAAATTTTCTGTTTAAGAGTGACTTTTAGGTGAGAAATAATAGGTGAGTAGGAGCAATGATAAAAAGTTAGTGAATAGGAAGTAAAAACCCTAGTACGTGTGATTTAAGGAAAAATGGCGCGGACCGTCGGGTACCATGCACTACCGATTGACCGCACCACTTGACCACCACTTTCTTACCACATGAGCTCCTTAATACTTGAGCAAAATATCTCCTTATTTCCAGCTAGCTTTGACCGAAATTTAGGGCTAAAAATGCAAGGAAAGAAAAAGAAATTTTGGTTGGCTTGGGTGGTGACAAGTGTTGGCTTCTCATGGCTCCTTAACCAAGACAAATTCCAACATTCTTATCATCTATTTGGCTTCATTTTCACTCCATTTTTCTGCTGCTTGGCCGAGAGAGAGAGAGAGAGAGAGGAAAAAACACCAAGGGAAAGTTGCTCCATTTCTTCTTGAATCTAGCCACCAAGTGAGAAAGAAAGGAGACTAAACCGATTAAAGCTATCCTTGAGTGTTTATTTAGTGAGGTGTTGGTGAAATTTTGAAGGGGAAGCTAGGGTTGCTCTTGGTAAACACTTAAGCAAGGTAAGGATGATGATTTCCCCATTTCTTACTCTTGATCTTGTTTAAATTAGCTTAGCATCTCAAATTTGGAGTAAATGATGGTTGTTATCATGTATTGGGTGTTTTTCCTTTTAGTTACATGAATTAGGGTTTGATGGATTGCTGCCTATACTTGATGTATGGTTAATATATGTTGTATCCAAGATTAGATAGGGGGTTTTGGTAGCAAGTGAAGCAAGAAATGAAGAAAGTTATCATTGAAACCAAAAATTCCAGATTTCTGGAAAAATTTCACCCTGTTCTGTCCGGTTCCAGTTCGTGTGGCTAGAGGCTGAATTAGGCTTGGCATAAAACACTAAAGTTGTAGAGAATGGTTTTTTATAGTTGCCTAAAACATTTCAGCCCAATCGGAGCAACGTAGCCTGTGAAAAGACCAAAATACCCTCACTGCCCAAGGATGCATTCCGGTGTTCCGTTTTAGACAATTCATCTATTTGGTTGTATTGATTCAATATGATCCGTGCGGATTCAGACATTTTCCAAAACATGAAAGTTTCAGTACTCTGTCTTAGCCTTTAAACGCCACCAAGAACACCTCAAACGGATCTATGTAGCCTGAGTTATGGCCAAAATGGTCGCATCTATTCTAAACTCAGCATTCTGCCGTGTTTCTTGTTTTAGCCTCTAACCATGTACTGTCTGTTTTGATAACGTATGAACTGGGTGTTCACCTCTCCAAAAGAAATGTAGATCTTGGTCTTAGCTTCGAAATGGTATAAATTTCATCCAAATCCGAGTCCTGTAGCTCCAGTTATTACCAAAACAAGATCGGTTGTCAGAACTGCCTTCGAATTTGGACAGTTCTGACAGGAATGTTTGGACCCCGTTTTCCTCCATGCTCTGTATTGATTCAGCTTTTGGTCCAAACATGAAAGTTATAGCCTTATGACATAGCTTTCTAACACCTTTGGAATTTCTTGATTTGGATTTGTGAATTGGGAATTATGGTCCCGTAAACAGACCCTACCTGTCATTCAAAATGCAAACTTCTGGTACTGTTTTCCATGATTTCGACCTGCTTTGATTCAAATCTGGGTTGAGATGTCTGAATCAAAGTCGTAGCCCTTGCTTGTAGCTTCGAAACGGTGTCTCATCTATCTTGATCCGACATTCCTAACCTAACTATTGATCAAAACGGTTTGAGATGGCAGATTTGGCCGTTTCCGTTTGCCGTTCCGCGCACGCGCGTGTGTCCATTTTGCCGTTTCCGCACTTGCATGTGCCGATTTTGCCGTTTTTCTTGTTTTGGGCATGTTAGTGGCCGCTTGTGATATAATGAGATGCAATCTTTTATTTCAGACCGTGGTGAGTTAGGCGGAGCTGGTGGGGCCTACTAGCTAACACGCACGAAGTGATTCCTGCTTTTGTACTACTTTTGTGTTTTGAGTAAGTTTTCAAGCCATTCTTATGTGTCAGTAGCTTATGTGTTTTGATATGTATGAAAAGGGTACGATAGGCTAGGGTGTACTTTATCGCACTCGACCTAAACCCTAATTTGCACACGTATTTGTACATGGCATATGTATATGAACCATTTTGGAACTAAAACCCTCGAGCTTGTAGCTCGGGGTGACTTTTGGGTAATTTTGTGAAGTTTGTGAGTTTGAGGTCGATCTCAAGACCTAGCTGGACTATTCGAGCCGGTTAGGGCTTGGTCGAAGTCAGTCCAGCCTAGTCCGAGGTCACCAAGTTTGTGAATCCGGTTCACCGAGCATGTGAACCAAGTTTGTGAACTGAGCTTGTGAACCAAGTTCAATTTCGTTCGCTCGAGCAAGTTTGTGAGGTGACTGGCCAGTGAGGGTGATAAGGTGTTAGGTGGGAGTACAAGTGGAGTTCTACGGACCTTGTTTATGGTCGACGAAGTGTCGGTAGGAGGTCACGCATGGCAAACGACTTGGCTTTGGAGCCAACCTGTATCCTTCCTTTGTATTGATACTTTTGCACATGATTTGACATATTTGTGAAATAGTTGTTTATCTAACTGTGAAATTTACGATTTTACCCCGGTTTACTTACTAAGCATATAGCTTACCCCGTTTCCTTTATTTTCCTTAGCAGGGGATGACATGGGGAACTCCTGGGCACCTTCACTAGTATAGTTAGGTTTGCGTGTAATAGTTGGACAATTAAGATGGTTGTTTTTGTTCTGGTGGTTTGTATAAGGACTCTCTTTGGGGTCTACTTCCCACTGGTTGTTATCTTGATGTAATGTAGTAGTCTGAGTAGCTACTATTGAGGATATGAATGGAACACTTTGGGATTGTATATATTGTATATAGAGTACTCTTTTGGGTTATCTAGCTTTTATTGTTTTAAATTTTGAGTCTTGGCACGAGCTAGGCAGGCGGCCCGCTGATACCCTCGGGTTCGCCCTTGGGAGAAGTGGGGCCGTCACACGTCCGGTGCTTGCATCCGAAAGAAGACAATGAGTTTGAAGGAATATCTCAATTCTATCGGATGTCCAGTATTGTCTCTGTGAGCGTCCAATAGCTTTCGTTGAATTTGAACGATCGTATTAGACGTCCGATACTTGTATCCGATCGAGGTCAGTGAGTCAGGAGAAATGTCTTATTTCCTTCGGACGTCCGGTGGTAGAGTTCTTCATGCGTCCGAAGTTGTGCAATAATTATTGGACGTCCAAACCAAGCGTCCGACAGTTTTCAGCAGCCCTTGTCCCTTTCATTTACACTTGATATTTGAATCTAATTTTCTTCATAATTGAAAATATTTCTTGAAGAGATATTAGTGTTATCCATTGTTTTGTAAACATCAAAAGATAGAGATCAAGATCAACATTCTCCCCCTTTTTGATGATGACAAAACAATGGATGGAAAGAAGGAAAATGATGAGGAGAAACTCCCCCTTACTCATAGCATCTCAAACCAGCATCAAATGAACTCTCCCTTACTAATAACATTCCAAGCCACATCTATTTTATAATTTCTCCTCTTTTTTATCATCATAAAAGTAAAGAGTAATTGCCATAAAAAGAACAGTAGTTCAACCATCATCAGTCAATAACAGAAATATCACATCAAAAGAGACCAAAAAATAACAATGAACATCAATGAAACCAATATTCATACCCATATTCATATCAACCAAAATCCATTAATTATCAAAAACATCAAAGGAAACTCGGTTAAAAATATCAGAAACATTAAAAAAAATTACAAAAGAACGTTATGAACAAAAATCTGATCATTCTTACCAACATCTCTTACTCTAATGTTTTGCATCATCTCCAAATGCCACTTTGCCACTTTATTTTGGCTTAAATTTGATGAATGTGATGGATCACAGGTCATGTGTCTTGAGTATCAACTGTCTACGAACTATTTTGATTTAATGATGTTCACCAGGTTCACCTACTCAAGAGTTCAAAAACTAATATTTGGTACCCTTTAATTTTTGAGTCCTTGAGAGTTAGTATCATGTCTAACTATCCATATGCATTTCATGCCTCTTCTCATATTTTTCCTCACATAGCAATCACTTTTCATGTAACCTTTTTGACAACAAAAATTACACTTTACCAAAAAGTTATTTGCAAAATCAGGTTTAATAAATCTTACAAAATTATTTGCACCAGAATTTAATTTCTTCTCATGAGTGCCAAAATGAATTTTTGTTTCATTTCCTTGAAAACAGTTTTATTTTTTATGTTGGAGCAACTCATTTAAATTATTTATTCTTCTTTTCAAATCACCTTGCTCCTTTTTGAACATTTCACAAAGTCTTGTTTTTCTATCAAACTTATTTTGTAAATCAATCTCATTCTTTTTCAAGAAATTATTTTTAGTTTTCAGCATCTTGTTTTCTTGAATAAGGCGTGTATTATCATGAAGAAGAAAACTAATTTTGTATTTTAATTCCTTATTTTTAGTATAAGATTCTTTCAAACTATCTGCAACATTATAATGAAAGATTCAAGATCATCATCAATTTCATCATCACTATCAAATTGAGAATTGTAACATCCCGAATATTAGGAGGTTGGTTATGAGGAAATATTAAAGTGCATTTCTTTGGGTTTGATTTAAAACCTAGTTTTGTTTTAAAAAAAGACTAGAAACCCTAATATTGTAGCCAAAAACCCTAGTTTACTTGTGACTAACCGGTTTTCCTAAATCTCTCACATTTTAATTGAAACCCTAATTTTAAATTACTGGAATTGGAAAATTCCTCACGTTTTCTTAAAAATTTCTTTTATTTGAAAATTATCAATTATTAAAACCATACTATCCAATTATTCCATGATAAGTGTAAATAAACCTAGAAAATAAGGTTTTACACTTCGGTTTCAAGATTTGAGCAAAATTAGGGTTTTGCGATTTTTCCGCCGGATGAGTTTCCGGTACTGGCCGAGGAGCAATTTGACGATTAAAAGTGACTTTTAAGTGAGAAATAATATGTGACTTGTAGCAATGATATAAGGTTAGTGAATGGGAAGTAAAAACCCTAGTACGTGAGTTTTTAAGAAAAACGGCGCGAACCGGCGGGTCCCGCGCATTACCGATTGAACGCACCGCTTGACCACCATTTTTCTTATCCAACAAGTTTGTTGACTTTTGTACATAATATCTTCTTATATTGTAGCAGCCTTGACCAAAAATTAGTGGCCAAGAAAGGCAAGAAAGAAAGAGAAAAAAAAAAGGGTGGTGGTGGTGACACTTGTCACCACCTCATGGCTTCTTAACCAAGACCATTACTAACCATTTAACTCCAACACTTAGCAATTTCTTCTTCATTTCTGCTGGGCTGGCCGAGAACAACAAGGAGAGAAACTCCAAGGGAAAATCTTTCATTTCATCTCCAAATCCAACAAATAAGTGAGGAATCGAGCAAAGTAAACCGATTAAACTTGTTTTCTAGTGACTAGCTAGTGAGTTGTGGAGTGATTCTTGAGGGGGAGAGCTTGTGCTACTCTTGGTGACTTTTATTCAAGGTATGAGAGTTTATCTCTCCAAGTTTTACTTCTAATCTTGTTATATTAAGCCTAGTAACTTGATTTTATGGTGAGATTATGGATGATGAGCATGTTTTAGTAGTTTTCCCCAATTTATTTGATGCACTAGGGCTTATGGAAATTCTGCCCAAATGGTTGTATGATGTTTATATGATGCAATTGAGGTTTCATATGGTGTTGTGGTAGTGATTGGACCAAGAAATTAAGGAAAGATTCACTAGAAACTCAAAATTTCCAAAATCTGGAAAATGGTCTTAACATTCTGTCCGAATTTTTATCTATATGTTAGAGGCTGTTTTGGCCTTAGGTCAAAGAATAAAAGTTGTAGATAATGGAATTTTATAGGTGCCTACAAAATTTCAGCTCAATCGGAGCAACGCAGAACGTGAAAAGTCCAAAATACCCCTACTGTTTTAAGAATTTCCCAGCAGTCCGTTTCTTCAGTTCAGTCCAGTTTATCACGATTTTTGACCAGGATCCATTCTGATTTAGCTCTGGGCCAAAACATAAAAGTTGTAGTGCTCTGAAGTAGCTTTAAAATGCCTCAAAGAAAACCTGATTCGGACTTGTGTACACTGAGTTATGTCCATTACAGTGTTCTGCGTTTAAACAGCCGGTGAATTGGTTTCTGGTTTAGTAATCTGAGATTTTGACCAAGTTACATTAGGAAATGGACTAAGTGACCTTCATGAATGTTGTAGCTTTGTGTCTTAGCTTCGAAATGGCACAGGTTTCATCTTAATCCGATAAGCGTAGCCTTGGATATGTTATTTCCGCATTGGTACGTCAGATCTGTCTTGTGCCACATTGAATTTCTGCACTTGTACTTGATGCGATTCTTGTTGTTATGATATTGTGAGCCTATGGAACGGCTCTTGGCCTGAATTGTTTTTATGTGTGATGTTGGGATGTTGTTTAAGAAAAATAATGAAGCCTAAATGGCTGGAAATTAGGTAAACACAAAGGGCATGCTGCCCGAATTTACACTCGAGGACTAGGAAACTATGCTTGTAACGTGAGTAAGGGTTAAGTGATTATCACTCGAACTAGCGAGGACCTTGATGCTTTGTTATCAAGGGTTATATGTTAGGACTTGGCCGAACTTGTACCCTTGAGAAATGAAATCATGATTGCTCGGAGTATATTTTCCTTGTACTTTCGACTCGCATGGCATTTTCAAGTAAAAAAATGTTACAAAGTTTTACTGTTTAAAAAGCGAGCAAGTGTTTCACGACTACTCTCCAAGTGAATTTCAATTTCTTGATCTTTATTGACGAAACGTCTAAGTTTCGAATTCTAGACATGTTTCAAAGTTCTCAAACTGAGTTTATCGCAGATTTGGACTCCGAACCCAGAGTATAACCTGAAAGTGACCAGTAAAGGCACTATATCTTGTGGTGAGTGCTTTCAAATACTGAATTGCACTAGATACTTGAACTTGATACGTGACCAATATGAGTACATGTTATATACGTGAATTGACAGGGCAAGAGTGTACTTTATCGCACTTGCTCTTACGTGATATACTTGTTTATTGATTGCAATTGACTTGATATACTTGATGTGCGCACTTCCTGGAATTCCAGAAACCCTGTGGCGAGTTACTCTAGTCGAGCCGGCAAGGGCTTGGTCGATTGGGTAACGAACCCTGGGTCTCTTGTTTTGTCGAGTGGAGTGATACCTCCTCGGCTAATCGGTATACTCGAGTATTACCACCCATGTTTATTGAGGATTTTGGGCCCAGTAGGGGGTGTGAATGGTAGACGGAGAGTCGTGTAAGTGGTGCTCTACTGGATTGGTTCCTTTACTTGAAAGTTGACGGAGTGTCAACTACTACGTGATCAAGCTCCTGATGATGAATGGAAGTTGGCTCCTGAGGGCCATCCGTATCCTTATGCTTTGGAATGATTATTGCTTATTGGATTATTGTTTCTTCTGAAAACTTTTACACTCGCTCATTTTGAGATTTCTACTTGACGTGTTATTGCTCACATTTATGAACTCTTCATGCTCCTTACTTTGCTATATCGAAAACTTGTACATATAAATAATGGTCAATTTGCTATTTGGAACCTCACTGGGCTTTTAGCTCATACCACGTTATTTGTTTTCCTTACAGGGGTACGAGCGAGGCGTGAGATATGTAAAGACTAGCGTAGTCTAGTTGTTTGACTTTTGACTTTTGACTTGTACTCGCGCTATTCCTCGAATGGAACATTTTGTATTTGGATTGTATACGTTTTGAACTAGTTTAAGTATATCGAAACTTTGTACCCTGATCTCTATCAATGTAAATTATAAGCTTGAATTGTGGATGTTATTTATGGTCCATGGATGTGTGCACGTGATTTGAGTGAGTGAGTCCTGGCGAGAGCTGGGCAGGCGGTCCGCCAAACCCTTTGGTACGCCACAGGGGGAGGTGGGGTCGTCACAGATGGTATCAGAGCTCCTATAGAGCTCGTGCCGGGAGAAGGTTCTTGGACTGTGGGGATTGACCTGTTAAGTATGGAACAATTGTCTATTGTTGGGAACCTTAGATATGTATGTTGGGTAGGAATCTCTAATACGGGTGATTTGCTCTTGAGCCTGGCCAGCTTGAGTGGTGAATTATCATATTTTCGGATTCTTGTCCCCGAATACCAAAGAGTGACATCTTTACGATCAGTTGAGATCTCGTGTAATATTCGGATAAGTTTGGATGGTGAAAACAAAGGTACGGGGAATGCGAGTAGCCTGGACTTGAAAAATATTGAAAATATTCATGGGATTTGGGATTCTTCTTATTCACGTGTTTCGAGCCTTGATTAAGTGTAGTGCCTGAGCGATACCTAGGGTTAATGCTCTATAAGCTATGTGACTTGTTTTGATCGAATGTGTTGTATTGCCTTGTTTTATGATTTAGAGGGGTTTATGATTTGCATTATTCTGTTTTGTGCTGTTGATATTTATATAGTTACTTAGTGGCTATATTCTATTATTGATTAGTTGGTTATATTGTTATAGTTGATTCGCTACGAACCATGGAGGGTAGAAGAAGTCAAGCTAGGGGAACTAATCGAGGACGCGGTCCTAGTCGTAGCCGTGGGGGTAGACAAGCCCAGGAACCGGTACGAGAATCGAGAGAGGAAAGGGAGGCAACGGTTGAGCCACAACCTGAACCCCAAGCTACAGGAGGAGATCAAGTGGCAACTGCCATCCAGCAAATGACTAATATTCTGGCCCGTTTAGTGGAACAACAGGGTCAAGCCCCTGTAAACCAACCTCGGGACCCCGATATGGGGCAGGATAGAGCTTTGGAGAGATTCCAAAAGTTCTCCCCACCCAAGTTTTTAGGAGGGCCAGACCCGTATGAGGCTGAGAAATGGCTGGAGGCCATGATAAATATTTTTGCTGCCCTAAACTATACGGAGGAGAGACAAGTCCAATTCACTGTATTTCAGTTCGAGGGGCCAGCTAGGGCCTGGTGGAATGTAGTGAGGGCCAAGTGGGAGAGAGAAGGAACTGCATGGACTTGGCTAAACTTTGTAAGGGACTTCGATGAAAAATACCTTCCACCCATCGTCCAGGAGAGGAGAGAGGACGAATTCATTAAACTCCGTCAAGGAATATTGAGTGTAACTGAGTATGAGACTCAGTTTACAAAGTTATCCAAATTTGCTCCTGAACTGATAGCTACGGAGCCGAGAAAAGTACGGAGGTTTATACAAGGGCTGAATGTGGAGTTACAAGAAGCTTTAGCGGCAGTCCAAATTAATACATTCACGGAGGTTCTAGAGAAGGCCCTAAGGATAGAGACTGCTAGGGCACAAGTGAGGGCTTTTCATACAAAAAGGAGAGGTGCGCCTGGTGGAAGTCAAAGGCAAGGACAAAGTGATTTAGATATGCCACCTTCTAAGATAGGTCGAGAAGATGGTAGTGAGAAAATTTCAAGGACGGCTAAGGAAAGTACTCCAAGAGGAGCTTCGCGTAGCTGGGGCCAAGCAAGAGGTGCCTCACAAGGAGGTCAGACCTCAACCCCTCAAATACCTTGCGGGTACTGTGGGAAGGCCAATCACGTGGAGAGTGATTGTTGGCGAAAAGCGGGAAAATATTTATGGTGTGGTAGCACCGAGCACCAGCTTGTAACCTGTCCCCGTATATCACGCCTAAACCCTGAACAAGCAAGTGTAGGAGGAACTAAGCCAAGAGTGCCGGCTAGAGCGTATGCCTTGAACCAACAGGCAGTACCTGAACCAACAGAGATAGTAGAAGGTACAATTCGTAATTTCTATTATTTAACTAAGTTTTGGCTATAGTGAGACCCGAGAGCCGGAAACGAATATATAAGGAAAATACCCTACGTTATTCGAAGTGCATGTATGAATTTCGAGGACGAAATTCTTTTAAGGAGGGGAGATTGTAACATCCCGAATATTAGGAGGTTGGTTATGAGGAAATATTAAAGTGCATTTCTTTGGGTTTGATTTAAAACCTAGTTTTGTTTTAAAAAAAGACTAGAAACCCTAATATTGTAGCCAAAAACCCTAGTTTACTTGTGACTAACCGGTTTTCCTAAATCTCTCACATTTTAATTGAAACCCTAATTTTAAATTACTGGAATTGGAAAATTCCTCACGTTTTCTTAAAAATTTCTTTTATTTGAAAATTATCAATTATTAAAACCATACTATCCAATTATTCCATGATAAGTGTAAATAAACCTAGAAAATAAGGTTTTACACTTCGGTTTCAAGATTTGAGCAAAATTAGGGTTTTGCGATTTTTCCGCCGGATGAGTTTCCGGTACTGGCCGAGGAGCAATTTGACGATTAAAAGTGACTTTTAAGTGAGAAATAATATGTGACTTGTAGCAATGATATAAGGTTAGTGAATGGGAAGTAAAAACCCTAGTACGTGAGTTTTTAAGAAAAACGGCGCGAACCGGCGGGTCCCGCGCATTACCGATTGAACGCACCGCTTGACCACCATTTTTCTTATCCAACAAGTTTGTTGACTTTTGTACATAATATCTTCTTATATTGTAGCAGCCTTGACCAAAAATTAGTGGCCAAGAAAGGCAAGAAAGAAAGAGAAAAAAAAAGGGTGGTGGTGGTGACACTTGTCACCACCTCATGGCTTCTTAACCAAGACCATTACTAACCATTTAACTCCAACACTTAGCAATTTCTTCTTCATTTCTGCTGGGCTGGCCGAGAACAACAAGGAGAGAAACTCCAAGGGAAAATCTTTCATTTCATCTCCAAATCCAACAAATAAGTGAGGAATCGAGCAAAGTAAACCGATTAAACTTGTTTTCTAGTGACTAGCTAGTGAGTTGTGGAGTGATTCTTGAGGGGGAGAGCTTGTGCTACTCTTGGTGACTTTTATTCAAGGTAAGAGAGTTTATCTCTCCAAGTTTTACTTCTAATCTTGTTATATTAAGCCTAGTAACTTGATTTTATGGTGAGATTATGGATGATGAGCATGATTTTATGGTTATATTAAGCCCGCGTCCCCGACCACTTCGTGTTCCTTCCATAAATTCACTCGGTCTAGGCAAAAGTACTAAACCAAAGCAGTAATAAAGCAGGTAAGTAACACATAAACTTTCACATAACACATATTGATACATTTCAAACAGGGTCACAAGCACACATATATACAAGCCAAACATATATATACAAGCAGTCAGTCAAGTACGGCCAAAGCACGTACGTACACAAAAGATTCACCTGAGGATAGGCCTATCAAAAGAGATTTACACGTAGCTAACCCTACATCCAAAACGGTTAGCTAAGGCTCTATCCCTATCCGCCCTGTACACAAGACCAAAACTATCTATAACAACTCTAGGAGTCATAACCTAGCCCGAAGATGAGCTATGAGACCCACTCGACGGAGTGGATCCAACCCTAGCCTCAGACCCCGCACAGGAGTCCTTATCGCTCACTCCTTCCACCACCTCGGCACAGAGGTTTAGGATTGCAGCGGCTCGAGTCCTCACCTTCCGAGCCCTCTTAGACTCGCGCTCACGCGCCTCCCTCAGCTGGGCACAGAGGTCATCGACTCTATCCTCCTACTCTAGTACATCGTACTTCAGATCCTCTATCCTTTTGGCTTGCCCCTCGTTGGCCGCCTTTAACTGATTCACCTCAACCTCAAGCTTGGCATTAGCTTTTGCCAGCTCCTTTCTTTCCTTCACAACTGCCAAAACGAGGGCATTCGGGTAAGCATACTTCTCCTTACACGCGCACCGCCGAAGACGGTTAGACGGGCTCCAACGAATAACGGCCCCCTTTGGCAGGATCTGGTACTTAATCATCGGGAGCGCTACACGGGGTCGCTTGGCCACAGGGCCATCACTAGGTCCACTGGAACTGTCCATCCTACACCAAAAGTGTAAAAATAAGAATCAATAAGCTTAAAAACCATAAACAATAAACCCTCAGATCAAGCATTCCTATAACACCCAGGCTAATTCAAACCTAGGCTCTGATACCACCTGTGACAGCCCCACCTTCCCCTAAGGCGAACCAAAGGGGTTAGCGGACTGCCTGCCCAGCTCTCGCCAGGACTAACGGTACAGTTTACGTCAATCTATAACGTTCCGGAACATACCTTTGCGCGCAAACAAACCAAAATCACAAAATTTAAAAAAATGAAAAATCGAAGCCGAAATGAATAGTGCAGGCCACGTCAGAATCCGGCCGGAATCCGGCCGGAAATCCGGCCGGATTCTCGACCGGATACAAGGCCGAGAGCATTCCAAATTTTTTCCAAAACCCCATGCAATCCGGCCGGCAATCCGGCCAAGATTCCGGCCGGATTGTCTGGCCGGATACCGGCCAGAGAACAACTGGCCGGATTCTTTTTTTTTCCAAGGCCAATCCGGCCTTCAATCCGGCCAGTTTCTGGCCGGATTCCTGGCCGGATTTGGTACTGTTCATCCACGCCAAAATTTTTTTCCGTTTTCGTTTGAAGTCGTCTTGATCCGAAATTCATCCAAATCACAGCCAAGCATATATATACATTAAAACAACATTTACAAGCCAAATGGCGTACAAGCGATCCCATTAGTTCCTACCAATACATTTAGGCCAACACAAGCCCTTCATTAAAGAAAGCTATACACTTAGGGTTATCACCCTCAAGGAGCTAAACAAAATTACATGTACAAGAGCTCAACTTGTCATCCAACTATCAAAATCTTTCCAAAAGTGTTCATTTTCCTGTAAGGAAAACAAATGACACGGAATGAGCTAAAGCCCAGTGGTATACCACTACATAAACAACCAAAGTCACTTAAGCATAGCAAATCATTTAAAGTACACGATAAGCAATGAAGTACAACGGTAAAAGGATACAGTCGGCTCTCAAGAGCCCATTTCCGCGCGTGCAATCTTGATCCAACCTCATTGACCCTCCGTCAATGTCAAAAGTATCAAACCGTAGACCTCACTTTACTCCCATTCCTTCCACCCAACATACCCCAACCGTGCCCGCACTCCATTCAGTAATATTTTTGGTAATACTCGAGTTTACCGGAACCAAGGGTCTCATTACCACAAGGTTCCCCAGTACAGTCCCCGTGGCAATTCAATCTTCACGACCAAGCCCTCGCCGGCTCGATCCAATTGACTACCAAACGGGGTTGAGCTCAGTAATGCAGTAAGGCCGTTGGACATCGTCCAAACGACATCAATTCAGTTTCCATGAAATGGAATTCACCAACCAATATATCAAGTTCAGTAATGCAATAAAACGGTAGCCATTCAGTGACAATATCAAAAGAGGTGAGGGCGGTCAAGTACACCCTCACCTTAATCAATTTCAATATTCGAGTAAGCCATCAAGGCATCACATAACATTTAACAAAGCCACATAGTAACAATTTAGTGAGTGGTATACTCACCAAGCAAGTAAGTGGTATTTCATGTACCACGATCACCAAGCCGTCGTGCACTACTTTCAAGCTCTAGAACATATAACACATACAATGAGACTCGATAACGAGTCATATAGCAACGCTAAACACAACCCCAATAGGGTTTCATATACATAAATGAGCATAATAGCAAACCAGAAATTAGAAAATGGCCTTAATCTTGGGCCCCAAATAGAAAACTGTTCTACACTCATTATGCGGTAATGGCGTCAAATTCTCTACGGTTATCGGATGGGGGTGTAAGATCCACCGTTTCGAAGCTATGAAACAGGTCTACAATAATGTAGAAGACCACTCAATCCAGTTCCTAACACAACTAGGTCAAATATACGAAATACTATACCAGAATCCCCAAAACAGGTTTGCAAAATGCAGAAAACTGTAATCGGTATATCTCAGTCCATACAAGTCCAATTGCCGAAATTCCAAAGGTATATGTTAGCTAAGACATTCAGTTACATTTCATCAGAAGACACCAACTTCAAAATCCAAACCAATTCCAGTCAAAAAGGCCAATTACTATCGCAGTTTTCACATTCTGCTCCATGCAGAACAGCTACAGTAGAAACGGCATAACTCACTCCACACTCATCCAAATGACCTGAAATTTTACAGGAACCTTAAACACATCAATACCTACAACTTTCATGTTTTGAGAAAAGTCCAATTCGGCCTCCAACTCAGTGATCTAAAACCGGACAGAAATGGGATTCTATGAACCCTAACTTTTCAATTTTCACACCAAATCCAAAATTGATTGCATTTTCCTATCCAATACACCTCATAGAGTCATTATCAACCATTACAATTCATCATACAAGGCCACAACATCCCATTCATATTAAACTAGAAAAATTCCCAATAAAATAAAAACTTCTCCAAAACAAGCCAAATCAAGAAACAAATCATAAATTCCTTCACTCATGCCACCATTAAGCATGATATAACCATCATTAGGTATAGGGGAGAGGTTGTAGCATCACTTACCAAGAAACAAGAGAGAGGAGGATGTTGGACACCTTAAGCCTTCAAACAAGCTTCACTAAAGCACTCACTATCACTAAAAGGTAAGATTTTATGGAGCAAAAACTAAGTTAAACACTTGATTTGGTGGATTTGGACTTGTTAGAAGCTTGAATGTTGAAGAGTTTTGTCTTCCTTGGAGCTTGAGAGGGCCGGCTATGGTGGAGAGAAAATGAGGGGATTTTAATGAATTTTTAAAGATATTTACTAATTGGGTCAAAAGTCAAAAATTTGTCAAAAGGTGAATAGTGTTTCTTAAGTCATAACCAATGAGAAAGTGACATGTGGCATCTCATTAAATGCCTTCCTATCTTTCTTTTCTCTCTCACATCAATCACTTCACACACTCTACTTATCACTTAACACCCGATAAATTTTACACAGTATCCGAAACTTAACCTTATTGGCCGAATTTTTCCGAACTTTTCACACTAGTGGGTCCCACGTCCACTATTTACTCTTAATTTTCTAAAAATTCTCCAATACTAGAAAAATCATCTTAAAACTATAATTGCTCATAAAATCCACTAAGAAAATATTTCTAAGCCAGAAAATGCAGAAAACATGCAAGTAAGGGGAAATAAACCCTAGGGAAAATATTAGGGTTTTACGGGTTCTCACACTTATCTTTCTTTTTCCCTCTCACATCAATCACTTCACACATTCTACTTATCTCTTAACACCCGATAAATTTTACACAGTATCCGAAACTTAACCTTATTGGCCGAATTTTTCCGAACTTTTCGCACTAGTGGGTCCCACGTCCAATGTATTCTTAATTTTCTAAAAATTCTCCAATACTAGAAAAATCATCTAAAAACTATAATTACTCATAAAATCTACCAGAAAAATATTTCTAAGCCAGAAAATGCAAAAATTATGCAATTAAGGGGTAATAAACCCTAGGAAAAATATTAGGGTTTTATGGGTTCTCACACTCTCCCCCCCTTAAAAGAATTTCGTCCTCGAAATTTCTCACCTTAATTCCCGAAAAGGTTTGGATACTTCTTTCGCATTTCCTCTTCCACTTCCCAGGTAGCTTCCTCTACTCCGTGGTTTCTCCATAGCACTTTCACTAGTGGAATCCGCTTGTTTCTGAGCTCTTTGACTTTTCGATCGAGCACTTGGACCGGTTTCTCTTCATAGGCCAGTGATTCGTCCACTTCAATCTCCTCTGGTTGCAATACATGGGATGGGTCTGGATGATACTTCTTTAGCATCGAGACGTGAAATACATCATGGATTCGAGATAGACTGGGTGGCAGTTCCAATCGATACGCGACCGCTCCAACCCTCTGAAGGATCTTGTAGGGTCCGACGTACCGCGGTTGAAGCTTCTTTCCTTTACCCGCTGTAAGACTTCGTAAGGGTGTAATTTTAAGAAACACGTGGTCTCCAACCTCAAACTCCAAGTCTTTCCTTCGATTATCCGCGTAGCTCTTTTGTCGACTCTGAGCTGTTTGAAGTTGTTGCCGTATCAACTTGACCTTCTCGTGAGCCTCTTCCATCCATGGAATAGTTGCCGGGTCTAGTGCTTTCTTTTCACCAACTTCATCCCAGTAAATCGGTGACCGGCACTTGCGTCCGTAGAGAGCTTCGTACGGGGCCATTTGAATCGACGAATGGAAGCTATTGTTATATGCAAATTCGACTAAAGTCATGTGCTGACCCCAGTTGCCTCCAAAATCCAGAATGCAAGTTCGTAGCATGTCCTCGAGAGTTTGAATAGTCCGTTCTGACTGGCCATCCGTCTGAGGATGATAGGTCGTGCTCAAATTGAGTTTCGTCCCCAGGGTTTCTTGAAACTTCTGCCAAAATCGTGATACAAACCGTGGATCCCGATCGGAAACGATGCTCACAGGAACACCGTGTAGTCTTACAACCTCATCTATGTACAGTCGAGCCAACTTGTCCATTGAATACTTCATGTTCACCGGCAAGAAATGGGCCGACTTGGTTAATCGATCAATGATCACCCAAACGGCATCGTGTCCTCTTTGTGTCCTCGGTAAACCTGAAACGAAGTCCATGGTGATGTTTTCCCACTTCCACTCGGGTATCTCCAAGGGTTGTAACAGACCCGATGGTTTTTGATGCTCTGCCTTCACTTGCTGGCAAATGAGACATTTCTGCACGTATTGGGCGATTTCCTTCTTCATATTGTCCCACCAATAAGTTCCTTTTAGGTCTTGATACATCTTGCTGCTGCCCGGATGGATTGTATACTTGGACCGATGAGCTTCCTCCAAAATTTCTGCTTTCAACGACTCTTCCTTTGGTACCACTATTCGGTTTCGATACTTCAAAATACCCTCAGGACTCAAATTGAAGTCCGTTGTTTCTCCTTTTTCCACTTTCTCTCTCCACTTCCGTACCATCAAATCCTTGCCTTGCGCCTCTTTTATACGTTCCAGTAGAGTGGAGGTCACCCTTACATTGCTAAATATCACCTTATGACTCCCAAGACAGGGTTTCCACTCACACACGGATTCTAGCAAATCCCACTCCTTAATCATTAGTCCCGCTACTTGCACCTTACGACTCAAGGCATCTGCTACCCATTTGCCTTTCCCGGATGGTAATTGATCGTACAGTCATAATCTTCCAGGAATTCCATCCACCTTCGTTGCCTCATGTTCAGTTCCTTCTGGGAGAAAAGGTATCTAAGGCTTTTGTGATCCGAATACACTTCGAAAGTCACCCCATATAGGTAATGCCTCCACTTTTTCAGTGCAAAGACAACTGCGGCTAGTTCCAGATCGTGAGTCGGGTAGTTCTGCTCGTGAAGCTTCAATTTCCTAGAGGCAAAAGCAATCACATTCCGGTTCTGCATCAAAACACATCCCAATCCCTCTCGCGACGCGTCCGCATATACTGCAAACCCGTCCACTCCATTTGGCAAGACCAGCATCGGAGCCATAGTCAATCTTCTCTTTAATTCCTGAAAACTTGTTTCGCATCGGCCGTTCCAGATAAACTGGCCATGCTTCTTTGTCAAGTCAGTTAGAGGTCCCGCCAGTTTGGAAAAATCCTTAATAAACCTTCGGTAGTATCCAGCTAGCCCTAGAAAGCTACGAATTTCCGTGGGGTTTTCTGGCCTCTTCCAATTTGTCACGGCCTCAACCTTCGCCGGGTCCACTGAAATACCTTCGTGGGAGATCACGTGCCCTAGAAACGCTACTTTCTCCAACCAGAACTCGCATTTACTAAACTTGGCGTACAGCTGATGTTCCCTCAATGTCTGCAATACCACTCTCAAATGCTCCTCATGCTCCTCGCATGTCTTAGAGTAAACCAAAATGTCATCAATGAACACCACGACAAATCGGTCTAGATAGGGTTTGAAAATCCTATGCATTAGGTCCATGAAGGCGGCGGGAGCATTGGTTAGTCCAAAGGGCATAACGGCGAACTCGTAGTGCCCGTATCTCGAGTTGAAGGCAGTTTTTGGAATGTCCTCCTTCCTTATTAACAACTGGTAGTAACCCTGTCGGAGGTCCAACTTGGAGAAGACCACTGCTCCTTGCAGCTGGTCAAACAACTCGTCGATGTGGGGTAGTGGATACTTATTCTTGATCGTAACGTTGTTCAGCCCCCTATAGTCAATACACATCCTCAACGTTCCATCCTTTTTCTTCACAAATAGAACAGGAGCTCCCCAAGGAGACTCACTCTCATGAATGAAACCCCGCTCCAAAAGGTCTTGCAATTGCAACTTAAGCTCCTTAAGTTCCGCAGGCGCCATTCGGTAAGGGGTTTTTGAGATAGGTGCGGTTCCAGGTAAAAGATCTATTCGGAATTCTATCTCCCTTTCCGGAGGTAAGGCTACTAACTCATCAGGAAATACATCCGGAAATTCCCTCACTATAGCCACGTCTTCTACTTTTAACTTATCCGTAGGGGTATTAATTAAGAAAGCCAAAAATCCTTGCGCCCCTCTACTTATCAGTTTCCTAGCTCGAATGCCCGAAATGAGAGCAGATGAGGCTAACCTACCCCTTATATCCAACCTTAAGGTTGCCTCGCCAGGAATGCGAAATTCTACTATTTTCGTTTTACAATCCAATTGGGCGTTATACTTGGCTAACCAGTCCATGCCCAGAATCACATCGTACCCCTTAATGGACAAGCTAATCAGGTCCCCTAAAAACCTCCTTTCACCAACCCATACATCGCAATCCTTATAAACCATACTAGTCACCAAACGTTGATTCCCCGTAGGTGTACTAACTTCTAGGTCAAAGGGTAAACTAGCAGGTTTTATATCAATGCCACACATGAAATCAGGGTTAACAAACGAATGAGTGGCACCAGGATCAATTAAAACTTTGGCAAAGCGGTGGAAAATAGGGATCGTACCTTCCACCACCTCGGAAGACTCTGGGACCTGATAGGGCTCTAAGGAGTATACCCTAGCTGGCACCTTCGGTTTGGATCCCTCTCCCTTGGCTATTCCAGTATTGGTCCTCGACGGTAGTTGACTCCCCTTTCCGTCTTGTTTCAGGACCGGGCACGTAGCCAGTTGATGGTCCACACTTCCACACCGCAGACATTTCCCCTGTTTCCTCCAGCAGTTGTCTTCGGTGTGGTTCAGCTTCCCACAGTGCCCACAGGGACCTCGAGGTGCCGAAGCCGAGCCACTCTCAGCGTTTCCCCTTTGTCCTCGCCCAGCTTGACCACCCCTAAATGGAGTCCCTCTGCCTGAACCCGGTTGTCGGCCACCCTCCTTCCTCGTCCAAATTTCGAGGAAGTGCTCTTCTCACCTTGTCCAGACGTACTCCCAGGAAAGCCACGCTTCTTGGCCTGGAAGTTTCGGACCTGCAGCCGCGCATTCTCAACTCGTTGGGCTTTTTCCATTGCCTCGCTAAACGTGGTGATTTGAGCTGCCGTGAGGTCTTTCTGGATCTCAACGTTCAAACCCTGAATGAAGCGCCTAATCCGTCGTTGCTCAGTCATGATTAATTCAGGGGCAAACTTGGACAGGCGGGTAAATTGGCTCTCGTACTCCGCCACAGTCTGAGCCCCTTGCCGGAGCCGGATAAACTCGTCCTCCTTCCTCTCCTGGACTAGAGGAGGGAAAAACTTGGCATTAAATTCTCGGATGAAGTTCACCCAAGTCCTCGGTGTCTGCTCCCGTTCCCATTTCTGCCTAATTACGTTCCACCAGGAACGGGCCGCTCCCTCAAGCTGGAACACGGCAAATGTGACCTGCCGTTCATCAGGGTAATGTAGGGCCGCGAATATATCAACCATTTTCTCAAGCCACTTCTCAGCAACGTCGGGGTCGGGTCCCCCAATAAACTTTGGCGGGGAGAACTTTTGAAAACGTTCGAGAGCTCTATCCTCGCTCTCGACGTGGTTACCAGGGTTCCCGGGGTTAGGGTTTGGGTTTTGGCCCTGTTGTTGCACTACTTGTGCGAGTAAGTTGGTCATTTGCTGCATAGCGGCAGCTATTTGTACATTGGGGTCTATTTGGGGTTCAGGATTTGGTCCAGTAGAAGCTTCCCCCGTTTCCCTAACCGGTGTAGGTTGTCAAATACCGCGCCCGCGTCCCCGACTACTTCGTGTTCCTTCCATTAGGTATAGTTGGTCTAGGCAAGAATACTAAACCAAAGCTGTGAGAACCCGTAAAAACCCTAATCATTTTCCTAGGATTTTAGTTCCCTTAATTGCATAATTTTTGCATTTCTGGCTTAGAAATATTATCTGGGTGGATTTTATGAGCAGTTATAGTTTTTAGATGATTTTTCTAGCATTGGTGAGTTTTTAGAAAATTAAGAATATATATTGGACGTGGGACCCACTAGTGCGAAAAGTTCGGAAAAATTCGGCCAATTAGGTTAAATTCCGGATACTGTGTAAAATTTATCGGGTGGTAAGAGATAAGTAGAGTGTGTGAAATGATTGATGTGAGAGAGAAAAAGAAAGATAAGAATGCATTTATGGAGGTGACAAGTGTCACCTTCTCATTTGTTGGACTTTAAGAAACACTATTCACTTTCTTGACTTTTTTGACCAAAGGATTAAATATCAAAAAAATGCACAAAAATCACCATTTTCTTACCTCTTATGGCCGGCCCTCTCCTTGCAAAGAAGAAAGGAATTTCTCCAACTTTCAAGCTTCCATAAGCTTCAATCTTCCATAAACAAAAGCTTAGACTAGATTTCACTCCATAAAATCCTATCTTCTAGTGCTAGTAAGGGTTGTAGTGAAGTTTGTTTGAAGAGCTAAGTGTCCAACACCTCTCTACATCTCTTGTTTCTTGGTAAGTTATGCTTGAACACCCTACTACACCTAATGATGGTATTATTATGCTTAGAAGTGGCTTGAGTGTTGGAATATGTGATTTATCTCTTGATTTGGCTTGTTTTGGTGAAGTTTTTATTTTATTGGGAATTTTTCTGGTTTAATATGAAATGAATGTTGTGGCCATCTTTGATGATTGGAAATGGACTATAATGGCTCTAGTAGGTATGTTTGATAAGTATTTGCAATCAATTTTGGATTTGGATGGAAAAATGGAAAATTAGGGTTCATAAAACCCCAATTCTGTCCGGTTTTAGATCATAGGGTTAGAGGCCGAATTAGACTTTGCTCAAAACATGAAAGTTGTAGGTATTGATGTGTTTGAGGTGCCTGTAAAATTTCAGGTTATTTGGATTAGTGTAGAGTGAGATATGACGAAATTACTGTAGCTGTTCTGCTTTGATCAGAATGCGAAAACTGTGATAGTAATTGGCCATTTCGACTGGAATTGGTTTGGATTTTGGAGTTGGTGTCTTCTGATGAAATGTAGCTGGATGTCTTAGCTAACTTATGCCTTTGGAATTTCGGCATTTGGACTTGTATGGACTGAGATATACCGATTACAGTTTTCTGTGTTTTGCAAACCTGTTTTGGTGATTCTGGTTTAGTGTTTGGCATTTTTGACCTAGTTGGGTCAGGAACTGGACTGAGTGACCTTCTACATTGTTGTATCCCTGTCCCATAGCTTCGAAACGGTGGGTCTTACACCCCCATCCGATAATTGTAGTGAGAGTTGTGCCATTACCGCATTATGACGTCAAAACCGGTTTTCTTATCAAGGCCTAAGTTAAAGCCCTTTTCCTAATTTCTGGTTTCCTATGATGCTAATATATGTTTGCAAAACCCTATTGGGGTTGTGATTGGCATTGTTTTGTGACTCGCTATCGAGTCTCATTGCATTTGTTTACGTGTTCTAGGGCGTGACGGTGGTTCACGACATTCTCCTGACGGAAGTGCATGACATAGCACTTAATTGCTTAGTGAGTACACTACTCACTTACTTGTTATAATGTGGCTTTGTTCCATGTGTATTTGATGCCTTGAAGGCTTAATTGGTTATTGGAAGTGATTGAGGTGAGGGTGTACTTGACCGCCCTCACCCCTTGTAATTTCCTTCATGGCTATTTACTGTTTTACTGAAATACTGCAATTGTTATATGAGATACTGAATTCCATGCATGGAAACTGATTTGGTGTCGTTTGGACGAGTATCCAACGGCTTTACTGTATTACTGAGCTCAACCCCGTTCGGTAGTCAATTGGATCGAGCCGGCGAGGGCTTGGTCGTGAAAATTGTCATGCCACGGGGACTGTACTGGGGAACCTTGTAGTAATGAGACTCTTGGTTCCGGTATACTCGAGTATTACCAAAAGCTACTGAATTGGAGTGCGGGCCCGGTTGGGGTATGTTGGGTGGAAGGAATGGAAGTAAAGTGAGGTCTACGGTTTGGTACTCTTAACATTGACGGAGGGTCAATGAGGTTGGATCAAGATTGCAAGCGTGGAAATGGGCTCTTGAGAGCCGACCGTATCCTTTCACTGATTTGCTTTACTTCGAAATTGCATACTTGAATTGAATGGTTATGCTTATGTGATCTTAACTGTTATTGTGGTAGTTGCTCACTGGGCTTTAGCTCATTCCGTGTTATTTGTTTTCCTTACAGGGATATAATTACTTTTGGGAATGGATTGGATAGTTAATTGCCAAGTTGAGCATGTAAATGTCTTTTGTATAGCTCTTGAAATGAAACCCTAATGTGTAACGGGTTCATTTCCTTTTGATAGGCAAACCGAATATGTACTTCCTTAATGAATGGTTTTGGCCTGCCACTATGGCTTGTAAATGTTGAATTGATGTATATGTATATGTTTGGTTTGATTTCGGATCAATGCGATTTTCAAACGAAAAGGAAAAAAATTTTGGCGCGAATGAACAGTACCAAATCCGGCCAGAAACTGGCCGGATTGAAGGCCGGATTGCCTGAGAAAAATTGGAAATCTGGCCAATTGCATTCGGCCTGATATCCGGCCAGACAATCCGGCCGGAATCTTGGCCGGATTGCCGGCCGGATTGCGAGGGAAAAATTGAAATTTTTGAGATTGCTCTCGGCCTTGTATCCGGCCGGATTCTGACGTGTCTGCTACTGTTCATTTCGGCTTCGATTTTCATTTTTTTTTATTTAGTGATTTTGACTTGTTTGCGCGCTTTGGTATTTTCGGAACGTATTAGATCGACGTGAACTAATCCGTAGTCCTGGCGAGAGCTGGGCAGGCAGTCCGCTAGCCCCTTTGGTTCGCCTTAGGAGAAAGTGGGGCTGTTACAAGTGGTATCAGAGCCACGTCGCGTGGTCTCTGCGCGAAGTGAGACTGGGCCAAGTGGTGTTGTGGTCCTAATTTCATGAATATGTCTAAGTGCTCGTTTGAGCATAAGTTATGAACCGGGCATGTGATAAGTGTACGAATCATTGTCATGGGACTCGAGGAAGCTAGGTATTTATGTCGGGTAGGAATCTTTAATAAGGATGGTTTACTCTTGGGGCCGGCCGGCTCGAGATGTGAATTATCTTAGACGAGATTCTTGCGCCCGGATACGAAAGATATGAAGGCCTAGGTTAGAAAGGATTTGGTGAACTAGAAAGGCGATTCTATGGAACTTCGTGTGGTTTGTTCGGGTATGGTTAAGCGTGATCGACCTTGATTAAGATATAAATATTTGGACGAAGCCCTAGAAGGGGAAAAGCTTTTCGTGAGTTCTTTTGCACTTGTGACCTAGTTGTTCAAAGTACTTTTGAGGACCCTATTGTTTCATGCAATGACTTCATATGTACTTGACTGACTGTTCCGTATGATTGCTTAACCTGGTTATGTGATCTATGTATACGTGTTATGTGTTTAGATGCTTTTCGCAGTAAATGTTTGAGTTGCTTATTCTTGTTTCATTGTTCCTGTCTGGTGCTACGGAAAGGAGGGTTAGGTGCCCTTTAACAGTATATTTATTTGGTGACCTAGATTGACTTAGATTGATGGAAGGCACTCGGAGTGGTCAAGGCCGTGGACGCAGAACTAGGCAACCCACACCGGTTAGGGGTACGGGGGAAACCTCTACTGGACCCAATCTGGAACCGCAAGTAAACCCTAATGTACAGATAGCTGCTGCTATGCAGCAAATGACAGACTTGCTCGCACAAGTGGTGCAGCAACAGGGCCAAAATCCAAACCCTAACCCCGGAAACCCTGGCCATCATATCGAGAGCGAAGATAGAGCTCTCGAACGGTTTCAAAAGTTCGCTCCGCCAAAGTTTGTTGGGGAACCCGACCCGGACGTTGCTGAGAGATGGCTTGAAAAGATGGTTGACATATTTGCAGCCCTACACTACCCCGATGAACGGCAGGTGACTTTCGCCGTGTTTCAACTTGAGGGAGCAGCCCGTTCCTGGTGGAACGTAATTAAACAGAAATGGGAGCGGGAGCAGACGCCTAGGACTTGGGTGAATTTCATCCGAGAATTTAATGCCAAGTTTTTCCCTCCTCTAGTCCAGGAGAGGAAGGAGGATGAGTTTATCCGGCTCTGGCAAGGGGCTCAGACTGTGGCGGAATATGAGAGTCAATTTACCCGCCTGTCCAAGTTTGCGCCTGAACTAATCATGACTGAGCAACGACGGGTTAGGCGCTTCATTCAGGGTTTGAACGTTGAGATCCAAAAAGACCTCGCGGCGGCTCAAATCACTACGTTTAGCGAGGCAATAGAAAAAGCCCAACGAGTTGAAAGTGCACGAATGCAGGTCCGAAACTTCCAGGCTAAGAAACGCGGATTTCCTGGAAGTAGTTCGGGGCAGGGGGATGAAAGTACCCCTCCCAAGTTTGGACGAGGAACGGGAGGAGTAAGGATGCCGGGAGTGTCACCGGAGAGGCCATCAAGAGGAGGCTCAGCTTCTGCAGTACGCGAACCCTGCGGGTATTGCGGAAAATTAAACCACTCGGAGGACAATTGCTGGAGGAAAGGGGGAAAATGCTTGCTCTGTGGGAGTGCCGAACATCAAATTGCTAACTGTCCAACTCGCCTGCGCGAGCGGCAAGGGACTCTGCCACCAACCACGACCCACCCTGACCAGTCGAAGGGGGACAATGATGGATCAAAAGTGTCCTCTCGGGTGTACGCTTTAGAACAACATAAAGTTTTTGACCCATTAGAGGACGTGGAAGGTAAGAATTTACTGAACCTGGCCAGTGAAGGGGCACAGATCTGTTAGCGAAGTATAAAGCTCAATTTAATCCCGGAGTAGTCAATGATAAGGAATTTCGAGGACGAAATTCTTTTAAGGGGGAGAGAGTGTGAGAACCCGTAAAAACCCTAATCATTTTCCTAGGATTTTAGTTCCCTTAATTGCATAATTTTTGCATTTCTGGCTTAGAAATATTATCTGGGTGGATTTTATGAGCAGTTATAGTTTTTAGATGATTTTTCTAGCATTGGTGAGTTTTTAGAAAATTAAGAATATATATTGGACGTGGGACCCACTAGTGCGAAAAGTTCGGAAAAATTCGGCCAATTAGGTTAAATTCCGGATACTGTGTAAAATTTATCGGGTGTTAAGAGATAAGTAGAGTGTGTGAAATGATTGATGTGAGAGAGAAAAAGAAAGATAAGAATGCATTTATGGAGGTGACAAGTGTCACCTTCTCATTTGTTGGACTTTAAGAAACACTATTCACTTTCTTGACTTTTTTGACCAAAGGATTAAATATCAAAAAAATGCACAAAAATCACCATTTTCTTACCTCTTATGGCCGGCCCTCTCCTTGCAAAGAAGAAAGGAATTTCTCCAACTTTCAAGCTTCCATAAGCTTCAATCTTCCATAAACAAAAGCTTAGACTAGATTTCACTCCATAAAATCCTATCTTCTAGTGCTAGTAAGGGTTGTAGTGAAGTTTGTTTGAAGAGCTAAGTGTCCAACACCTCTCTACATCTCTTGTTTCTTGGTAAGTTATGCTTGAACACCCTACTACACCTAATGATGGTATTATTATGCTTAGAAGTGGCTTGAGTGTTGGAATATGTGATTTATCTCTTGATTTGGCTTGTTTTGGTGAAGTTTTTATTTTATTGGGAATTTTTCTGGTTTAATATGAAATGAATGTTGTGGCCATCTTTGATGATTGGAAATGGACTATAATGGCTCTAGTAGGTATGTTTGATAAGTATTTGCAATCAATTTTGGATTTGGATGGAAAAATGGAAAATTAGGGTTCATAAAACCCCAATTCTGTCCGGTTTTAGATCATAGGGTTAGAGGCCGAATTAGACTTTTCTCAAAACATGAAAGTTGTAGGTATTGATGTGTTTGAGGTGCCTGTAAAATTTCAGGTTATTTGGATTAGTGTAGAGTGAGATATGACGAAATTACTGTAGCTGTTCTGCTTTGATCAGAATGCGAAAACTGTGATAGTAATTGGCCATTTCGACTGGAATTGGTTTGGATTTTGGAGTTGGTGTCTTCTGATGAAATGTAGCTGGATGTCTTAGCTAACTTATGCCTTTGGAATTTCGGCATTTGGACTTGTATGGACTGAGATATACCGATTACAGTTTTCTGTGTTTTGCAAACCTGTTTTGGTGATTCTGGTTTAGTGTTTGGCATTTTTGACCTAGTTGGGTCAGGAACTGGACTGAGTGACCTTCTACATTGTTGTATCCCTGTCCCATAGCTTCGAAACGGTGGGTCTTACACCCCCATCCGATAATTGTAGTGAGAGTTGTGCCATTACCGCATTATGACGTCAAAACCGGTTTTCTTATCAAGGCCTAAGTTAAAGCCCTTTTCCTAATTTCTGGTTTCCTATGATGCTAATATATGTTTGCAAAACCCTATTGGGGTTGTGATTGGCATTGTTTTGTGACTCGCTATCGAGTCTCATTGCATTTGTTTACGTGTTCTAGGGCGTGACGGTGGTTCACGACATTCTCCTGACGGAAGTGCATGACATAGCACTTAATTGCTTAGTGAGTACACTACTCACTTACTTGTTATAATGTGGCTTTGTTCCATGTGTATTTGATGCCTTGAAGGCTTAATTGGTTATTGGAAGTGATTGAGGTGAGGGTGTACTTGACCGCCCTCACCCCTTGTAATTTCCTTCATGGCTATTTACTGTTTTACTGAAATACTGCAATTGTTATATGAGATACTGAATTCCATGCATGGAAACTGATTTGGTGTCGTTTGGACGAGTATCCAACGGCTTTACTGTATTACTGAGCTCAACCCCGTTCGGTAGTCAATTGGATCGAGCCGGCGAGGGCTTGGTCGTGAAAATTGTCATGCCACGGGGACTGTACTGGGGAACCTTGTAGTAATGAGACTCTTGGTTCCGGTATACTCGAGTATTACCAAAAGCTACTGAATTGGAGTGCGGGCCCGGTTGGGGTATGTTGGGTGGAAGGAATGGAAGTAAAGTGAGGTCTACGGTTTGGTACTCTTAACATTGACGGAGGGTCAATGAGGTTGGATCAAGATTGCAAGCGTGGAAATGGGCTCTTGAGAGCCGACCGTATCCTTTCACTGATTTGCTTTACTTCGAAATTGCATACTTGAATTGAATGGTTATGCTTATGTGATCTTAACTGTTATTGTGGTAGTTGCTCACTGGGCTTTAGCTCATTCCGTGTTATTTGTTTTCCTTACAGGGATATAATTACTTTTGGGAATGGATTGGATAGTTAATTGCCAAGTTGAGCATGTAAATGTCTTTTGTATAGCTCTTGAAATGAAACCCTAATGTGTAACGGGTTCATTTCCTTTTGATAGGCAAACCGAATATGTACTTCCTTAATGAATGGTTTTGGCCTGCCACTATGGCTTGTAAATGTTGAATTGATGTATATGTATATGTTTGGTTTGATTTCGGATCAATGCGATTTTCAAACGAAAAGGAAAAAAATTTTGGCACGAATGAACAGTACCAAATCCGGCCAGGAATCCGGCCAGAAACTGGCCGGATTGAAGGCCGGATTGCCTGAGAAAAATTGGAAATCTGGCCAATTGCATTCGGCCTGATATCCGGCCAGACAATCCGGCCGGAATCTTGGCCGGATTGCGAGGGAAAAATTGAAATTTTTGAGATTGCTCTCGGCCTTGTATCCGGCCGAGAATCCGGCCGGATTCTGACGTGTCTGCTACTGTTCATTTCGGCTTCGATTTTCATTTTTTTTTATTTAGTGATTTTGACTTGTTTGCGCGCTTTGGTATGTTTCGGAACGTATTAGATCGACGTGAACTAATCCGTAGTCCTGGCGAGAGCTGGGCAGGCAGTCCGCTAGCCCCTTTGGTTCGCCTTAGGGGAAAGTGGGGCTGTTACAAAAGCAGTAACAAAACATATAAGTAACACGCAAAACTTTCACATTAACACACATTCATACATTGTAAACATAAGCACAAACACCCATATATACAAGTCAAACACATATATACAATCAGTCAGTCAAGTACGGCCAAGGCACGTACTAACACAAACGATTCCCCCCTGAGGATAGGCCTATCAAAAGAGATTTACACGTAGCTAACTCTACATCCAAAACGGTTAGCTAAGGCTCTATCCCTATCCCTATATACATACAAAAGCCACCACTATCCAAAAGATGCCTAATAGTCTTGGCCTAGTCAGTCGCCGGGGTCTGGGATCCAGGCGACGGGGTAGACTCCTCCCCCGCCTCGGCCCCAGCATACGAGGCCTCATCACTAGACTCCTCGAGTCCGTCGTCGCATAGGTTAAGGATCGCCTCAGCACGACCCCTGACCTTGCGAGCTCTCTTAGTCTCGCGCTCACGTGCATCTCTCAGTTGATCACATAGGTCATCGACTCGTTCCTCGGCCTCATGCACGTCATACTCTAGCTCCATGATACGTGCGGCTTGCTTCTCATTGGTTGCCCTAGCCTGAGTCACCTCAGCTTCCAATGTAGCAACCGCAGCTTCCAACTTAGTATTATCCTTAGCAAACTCCTCACGTTCCTTTGCCACCGCCAACACTAGAGCGTTTGGATAGGCGTAGTTGCTACGGCACTCGCACTGTCGAACGCGGCTGGCCGGGCTCCAACGCACCACGGCCCCCTTCTGCCTAAGTTGATACTTAATTGGCGGCAGCGTACTACGAGGACGATCTCCTGCCGGACGGTCACTCGGGTCACCACTCGCATCCATCCTATAGCAAAGGAAGAAATAATATGATTACACTTAATAGGCATAAACAATAGAATCCTCAAGTCAAGCATTCCTATAACACCCAGGCTAATTCAAACCTAGGCTCTGATACCACCTGTGACAGCCCCACCTTCCCCTAAGGCGAACCAAAGGGGTTAGCGGACTGCCTGCCCAGCTCTCGCCAGGACTAACGGTACAGTTTACGTCAATCTATAACGTTCCGGAACTTACCATTGCGCGCAAACAAGTCAAAATTACAAAATAAAAAAAATGAAAATCGAAGCCGAAATTTATCCAAACCACGGCCAAGCATATATATACATTGGAAATCAACATTTACAAGCCAAACGGCAAACCAAGATATTCGTCTAGTTCATACAGGTACCAAAAGCCATTTACACACCATACATTGGTGGAAACAAAACACTTAGGGTTTTTTTTACCCTCAAGGAGCTATTCAAAAATACATGTACAAGAGCTCAACTTGTCATCCAACTATCACAATCTTTTCCAAAAGTTTCATTTTCCTGTAAGGAAAACAAATGACACGGAATGAGCTAAAGCCCAGTGAGCAACTATCACAATAGTAGTTAAGATCACAGAAGCATAACCATTCAATTCAAGTATGCAATTCCGAAGTAAAGCAAATCAGTGAAAGGATACGGTCGGCTCTCAAGAGCCCATTTCCTCGCTTATATTCTTGACCCAACCTCATTGACCCTCCGTCAATGTTAAAAGAATAACCAACCGTAGACAACTCTTTACTTCCATTCCTTCCACCCAACATACCCCAACCGGGCCCGCACTCCATTCAGTCATTTTGGTAATACTCGAGTATACCGGAACCAAGAGTCTCATTACTACAAGGTTCCTCAGTACAGTCCCCGTGGCATGACAATTTTCACGACCAATCCGTCGCCGGCTCGATCCAATTGACTACCAAACGAGGTTGAGCTCAGTAATACAGTAAGGCCGTTGGACATTCGTCCAAACGACACCAAAGCAGTTTCCATACATGGAATTCAGTATCTCATATAACAAATGCAGTATTTCAGTAAAACGGTAAATAGCTATAAAGGAAATTACAAGGGGTGAGGGCGGTCAAGTACACCCCCACCTCAATCATTTCCAATAACCAAATAAGCCTTCAAGGCAACAATTCACATAGCACGAAGTCATATTGTAACAAATAAGTGAGTAGTATACTCACCAACCAAGTAAATGGTGTTTCATGCACCACGATCACCAAGACGTTGTGAGCTACCGTCACGCCCTAGAACATGCAACACATATAATAAGACTCCATACCGAGCCATAAACAACACCAATTCACAACCCCAATAGGGTTTTATAAACATATACAAGCATGATAGCAAACCAGAATTAAGAGAGGGCTTTAACTTAAGCCTTGATAATAAAACCGGATTTGACCTCATAATGCGGTAATGGCACAACTCTCACTACAATTATCGGATGGGGGTGTAAGACCCACCATTTCGAAGCCAAGAAACAGAGCTACAACAATGTAGAAGGTCACTCAATCCAGTTCCTAACACAACTAGGTCAAATATGCAAAATACTATACCAGAATTCCCAAAACAGGTTTGCAAATCACACAAAACTGTGATTACTATAACTCAGTCTATACAAGTCCAAATGCCGAAATTCCAAGGCATATGTTAGCTAAGACATCCAGCTACATTTCATCAGAAGACACCAACTTCAAAATCCAAACCAATTCCAGTCAAAATAGCCAAATACCAACGCAGTTTTCGCATTCTGACCAACACCTCAAACACATCAATACCTACAACTTTCATGTTTTGAGAAATGTCCAATTCGGCCTCTAACCCTATGATCTAAAACCGGACAGAATTAGGGGATTATGAACCCTAACTTTTCACAATTCACTTCAAATCCAAAATTGGTTGCATTTATCCACAATTCACACCTACTAGAGTCATTATAGTCCATTGCCAATCATCAAAGATGGCTACAACATCCATTTCATATTAAACCAGAAAATTCATCATAAAATTAAAAACTTCACCAAATCAAGCCAAACCAAGAAATAAATCATATAATCCACCACTTTAGCCACTTCTAAGCCAAACATAAGCATCATTAGATGTAGTAGGGTGTTCAAGCATCACTTACCAAGAAATCAAGAGAGATAGGGATTGTGGACACCTTAGCTCTTCAAATCAACTTCACTAATACACTTATTAGCACTAGAAGAAAGGTTTTTATGGAGTGAAATCTAGTCTAAGCTCTTGTTTGTGGAAGATTGAGTGAGATGGAAGCCTGAGAGTTGAAGAAATTCCTTCCTTCTTGAGCTAGGGAGATCCGGCCACCATGGAGAAGAAAATGGTGAATTTTGTGCATTTTTTGATATTTAATACTTTGGTCAAAAAAAGTCAAGAAAGTGAATAGTAAACCATAAAGTCCAACCAATCATATTGTGACACTTGTCACACTCATTAATGCATTCTTATCTTTCTTTTCCCTCTCACATCAATCACTTCACACATTCTACTTATCTCTTAACACCCGATAAATTTTACACAGTATCCGAAACTTAACCTTATTGGCCGAATTTTTCCGAACTTTTCGCACTAGTGGGTCCCACGTCCAATATATATTCTTAATTTTCTAAAAATTCTCCAATACTAGAAAAATCATCTAAAAACTATAATTACTCATAAAATCTACCAGAAAAATATTTCTAAGCCAGAAAATGCAAAAATTATGCAATTAAGGGGTAATAAACCCTAGGAAAAATATTAGGGTTTTACGGGTTCTCACATTTTGAACAGATACTGCTGCGAGGACAACACTTTCTGTACTTATCGAGCAACCTTCTAGCGGCCCTTCATCTGTGGAATTGAGCTATAAGGGGACGGTTGGTATCAATACTGAAGGAATAAACAATCGAGATGGACATCGCGTTGGATCGACCTGTTTGCATTCAAATGGTAGTTCTATTAGTCATGTAGGTAACAGAAGAACGGGACAAGATTGTGCAGAAACATCAGTTAGACGAATGCATGAATATGTAGAAAAATCGCACGCAGAATCAACAGCTTTGCCGTCGACTTCTGCCAGTAATATTGCTGGTTATTCAAGGGATGGATGCTTAGGGCCTATCATTGCTGACGGTGGTGCTTTGTCTACACCAGCAAGCAAAAAGTGTAGATCAGTTCGCCGGAGTGATGCAGGGTGTGAGAACCCATAAAATTTCTTATTTTCTAGGCTTTATTTTATTTATTTGCACGCTTCTTATGCATTTTCTTTATTAAGAAAATTTTCTAGATAATTTTTATGAACAAATAGGGTTTTTAAATTATTTTTCTAGTATAATTTAGTTCATGAGATTTTTGGAGCATATACCGGGGGTGGACCCGCTAGTGCGGAAAGTTCGGTAAAATTCGGCCAATTAGGTTAAGTTTTGTGTACTGGGATTAATTTGCTAGATGTTAAGAGATAATTAGAGGTTGCTTAGATGGTTAATGATGGAGAGACAAAAGGATAAGTGTTAAACTTATAAGGTGCCACATGTTGCGATCCGATTCGTAGTTGGACTTTGACCAAACCTTCTTACCTTTACTAAAACCAAATTTTCTCCATTTTTTATCCCTCATGGTCGGCTGTTCTAAGGAGGAAAACAAGGGAAGGTTCTTCAATTTCTAGCTTCCAAATTTGCTTAAATCTTGAGTTTCAACCAACCAAACTTGAATCTATTCCATACAAGTGCTCACTAAGGAGGTTTAAAGCTATTGGTGGAGTTGTTTTGGAAGAAAGAAACCTAAGCTATTATCTTTCTTGAGTTGTAAAGGTGAGTTGTCTAGATATCTTCCCTTTCATGATAATAATGATTAATTAAGGGTTTTTAGTGGTGAAGCATGTCATTTTGTGGGTTATTTCATAAGTTATGGTTGAGTTGTCTAATTTTTTCTATTAATTGAGGATTTTTTTGTTTTATATAGTATTTTATGGTTTACTCATGGTATGATAGCCTATTATAGTGTAAAATGAAGTTGATATATGTTGGATGTGATAGATTGTACAAAAATTCTGGTTTGGGGCAAAGATTCCAGATTAGGGTTTCACTAACCCCTGTTCTGCCCATTTCTGTTCGACCAGGTTAGAGACCGAATTGGCCTTAGCACAAAACATGAAATTTGTAGGGAATGATGTTTTCTAGTTGTCTGTAAATTTTCATCCCAATCTGACTGTGGTAGCCTGAGATAAGACGGAAATACCCACACTGGTCTAGGTAAGAGTTCAGCGATCAGGGTTGACATTTCACCCAATCTGACCGTGACGTTTCACCATGATCCTTACAGAATTAGATTTTGGCCAAAGGATTAAAGTTGTAGCCAATAGTATAAAATATTTTCCTACAAAATTTCAGCTTGGTCAGACCACTGTAGAATGTGAAATGACCAAAATACCCTTGACTGTCCATGAAACCTGTTTCGCGCTCAGAATTCTGTTTTCGTGTAGTTTTCCATTTTTGATCATGAAAATGCATGATTTGGCCTTGGAGGTCTTCATAATAAATGTAGGGTTGTGTTTTATCTTCGAAACACCATAAGATACACTTCAATCGGACTTCGGTAGCCTGAGTTATTGCTGTTTAACAAATGTGCGGTTAGCCAACCTGTTTGTGAGATTCTGGTTTCGTATATTTCAATTTTGACCTAGATGCATTGCAAACTGGACTGAGTGGCCTTATTCAACCTTGTAGCCCCCTGTCTTAGCTTCGAAATGGTATAAGTTTCACCTCAATCTGATAAGCGTAGCCTCGGATGTACCCATTCCGTAAAAAACCCATTAAAACTGTCTTTTGTAAACTTCATTTCCGCACTTGTTGTTAGCTTAAATTTTGTCCTTTTATTGTCTTGAGCATATTGAGTGGCTGTTTATGTTATGTGTAATGTTGGGATTGATTGAGGAAAACAATGAAGCCATAAATGGCTGGAAATAGGAAAATACAAAGGGCGTGCTGCCCAAATTTTCGCTCGATGGCTAAGTTTCTATTTGAACCTGTATATTTCTGCTTGGCAAATAAAGTGATCATTTTACCATTCTAAAACCTAATACCTCTTTGGTTTGAAACTCCAAATGTTTACTTACTGTTTACCAAAATATAGAGGTTGACCTCGGGTTCTCTCGGCTACAAGTGAATAACTTTTAAGTGAAGTTTTAAGGGTGAAAGTGAGGTAGTTTTGCCACCTTTTCATGATTTTCATCAAGGCATATAGTCTATTGATTTTTAGCCACATAAACGATTCCGGAAACAATACTTCTTAGCTTACCTTATTGGATTTCGATTTGTCGATGGTTAAAGTGTTTTCTATCGGAAATTTCATAACCTTTTTGAGTTGGTTTCACGGTTGGTTTATGAACCCTAGTTATTCCCATCCACGGATCCAAATACCCTCTTTACACTTTAAAAGTCATTTTTATACGTTTACTCAAGAGTAGTCGGGTAATTCTTGATTGCATCTAAAACATGCTAGATGGATTGTAATGTGTTCTTTGTTTAATTTTAGGTTTCATTGGTGATTGAGAAGTGGACGTTATTTTGCATGTATAGGTGAGTGTTCCTTGTTTGTTATGTTTCATGGCTATATGGCTTGTATGAATGATTGATAACATGTTAAATGTTTTCAATGATTGCTAAAACGAGTTTTCTAGGCGAGTGTGTACTTTATCGCACTCGGCCTAAATGATTGAGAAGTTTTCAATGATTGAACGATTGAAATGTTATTTGTGCATGAATGTAAGCCTTTTGGCTGAATTGGCCACTGTCCCTTGTTACCGGTCGTCTCGAGCCAGAAGCGGACTCGGTCGGGCGATTAGGGACCTGGGTAAACGTTTCGGTATACTCGAGTATTACCTTGTAGGTTGGTGGAGGTTGGTGGACCCTGGACAATGTCCGGGATGGGGTGAATGAATGAATGAACGAATGAATGAACGAGGGGTTTTACTTATACAAAATGCATTTTCAAATGATTGAAGGTATAAGGAGAATGAATGAATGAACGAACGAACGAATAGCTCTATGTGAGCCCGTATCCTTTTAATGAATGTGTTTATCGCTTTATCTTATCTTTGTATCTTGAATTATTGGCTATGTGTAATGAATGCATTGAACTTCTTGTTTGCCTATGTGATCGGAACCTCACTGAGCTTTCCAGCTCATCCCTTTAGTTTTGTTTTCCTTAACAGGGGAAGGCGAGCAAGGACGAGAGCCTGTATAGACTAGCTTGGTCTAGCTCTTGGTTTTCTGTTGTAATGGTTCGCGCCATAGTGCTTGGCATGGGCTGGTTGTATGGTGAATTGAGAACCTCGGTGTATTTGACGGTTGTACTTCCTCTTGAGATAGCAATGTATATAAGTTCCGCTTTAAGTTTTGACTTCTCGTACTATTTATTCCTGTGGTTGAATTCGGGTGTTGATTAAGGACTGTAATGAACTGGATCCTTGTTTTACTCTTCTTGAGGTTTTATTTCTGATTCGTTTGAGTGAACGACTGAGTCCTGGCGAGAGGTGGGCAGGCGGTCCGCCGAACCCTTTGGTTCGCCTTAGGGGGAGGTGGGGCTGTCACACAGGGCAGGAACAGCGTAAGATGTTAGCAACGGATCCATTGAGCGTCGTCGCCACTGAGCCTGATATATTGCCAAATATTTCGGATTGCCAGTATTGCAAAGCAAAGAAATTTCAGTTTGAACCACCTGGGTTTTGCTGTTCTTCTGGTGAAATCCAATTACTTCCTACTGAAATGCCGAGAGAACTGATGATGTTGTATCTTGAGAATTCTGAAGAAGCTATTGAATTCCGCAAATGTGTTAGAAGTTATAATAACGTGTTTGCATTTACGTCTATTGGAGTGAATTGTGACAAGTCATTGAATGAGTCTTATAATGGAATATAAACCTTTAGAATCCAAGGTCAAATGTACCACTTTATAAATCAGTTAATCCCTAATGATGGTGAAAAAGCAAGGAATGTGCAGTTATATTTTTTTAATACTGATCATGAAACGGTAAATCGGTTATCCATCTCTAATAGATTTCAGCAAAGCCTAATTACTAAACTAGAAGAGATCTTGAAGATTAATCCTTATTCTACGTTTTTTCGAGGCTTACAGAATTTGCCAAACATAGATAATTATAAAATAGTACTGCAATCTAGCCTTGCAGTTGATCAAAAAGTATTCAATAAACCAACTATATCTCAAGTTGGTGCTATTTGGGCAGATAATTGTGATAGCGAGCATGTGACGTCAAAACATATTCATGTTTTATGGAAAAAATGGAAAAACCCAGATTATGAAGCATTACTTTAGCTGTTATGATCCCTTGCAATACCCACTAATTTTTGCCAGTGCTGAACCAGGTTGGCATCAAGGTATAAAGCGCATTGCTCGGACTCCAAATGCTCGTGGGGCAGCTTCTTGCGAGCAAGAGGTTGAGCTAACTCCAGGTGCTGAAACTACGCCGGAACAATTAATGAATGCTGAGAATTCAGGTAATTAGCTCCATGCTATGTTTTATATTTTCCTATGATCTTATATGGTGTTTATATATTTTCGTATATCTTTATGTGACTTTTTTTTATACTAATTATGCAAATTATTTGCTTTCTTTACACCTTGCTCTAATTTCTTTATTAGTTTTAAATGATACTATATCATAATACTGGACCTTACTTATCCTGACTATAATTGACCAGTAATTCGTCGTAACAAGCGAAAACGCAATATGGTCTCCTGTAGGGAGTACTACTGCTACAAACTACAGATTAGGGAGGACGACTGATCCATGCTATTGCATATCGGGAGACTGTTACAACAGTACATTGTAGATATGTATGTGAAAATTGAATCAACCAGGTTAGATTTCTATAGGCTGAATGACAATCAGACACGGCTTCGAACAGAGTTATATCAGAGCCTTATCGATAGTCTTTCACAAGGAGAATCTTTGTCTTCCAATATTGGAACACGGATAATTCTTCCAGGATCATTCATTAGAGGCCTTCGCGATATGAGGCGTCGCTACATGGATGCAATGTCATTGGTCCAACGATATGGAAAACCAGACATCTTTTTAATAATGACTTGTAATCGAAATTGGCTTGAAATTAAAAATTTGCTTCTTAAAACTGATAAGATTGAGAATCACCCGGATTTAGTTTCCCGTGTATTCAGAGCAAAATTAGAGCAATTAAAAAATGAACTTTTCAAGAAAAAATGTTTTTGGGAAGGTAGCAGCATATACGTATGTTATTGAATTTCAAAAGCGAGGTCTTCCTCATGCCCACTTCTTAATTATTCTAAAGCAAGGAAGTAAGATGTATTCTCCTGAAGCTTATGACTGAATCGTTTGTGCCGAGTTACCTGATATCGATGAGCACGAATATTTACATAGTTTTGTTGTTAAGCACATGATGCATGGTCCTTGTGGCACTATGAATCCCGCGTATGCATGTATGTGTACACATATTGGTTGTAAAGACAGATATCCCAAACAATTCTGTAGTCAACAATACATACAACCAACTCATATCCGCTATATCGTCGTCGAAATGACAAGAAGAAAGTTAAGATACGCGGCCATTATCTGGATAATCGTTGGGTGGTGCCTTATTGTCCTTACCTCTTAGCAAAATTTAATTGTCATATTAATGTTGAAATATGCTCCACGATTCAAGCTGTCAAATATATATACAAGTACATATACAAAGGACATGATAGGGTTTTGTATCAATTGAGTGACATTGAGACAAATAACAATGTAGATGAAATAAAAAATTATGTTGTAGCGAGATGGGTATCCCCTCCCGAAGCAATGTGGCGAATTTTTGGTTTCGATATGAATCAGATACATCCATCTGTCATGACCTTACAAGTACATTTAGAAAACAAACAACTAGTAACATTTCCAGAAAAAAGCTCGCTTCGTAGTGTTATGAAAAATCAAGCTTTGCAGAAAACCATGCTAACAGAATTCTTTTCCATGAACAAATATGACAACTATGCAAAGAATTTGAATTGTATGTATGCGCAATTTCCTGAATACTTCAGATGGAATCAACAATCTAAAATTTGGGAACAACGCAAGCAGAGAGAAGTCATTGGCCGTATTTTAGGTGCACATCCATCAGAAGGAGAAAGATATTATTTACGAATTTTGTTGATGCATGTGAGAAAGCCAACTTCGTTTACAGATTTGAGAACTGTAAATGGACGTGTTTGTGCTTCATTCCATGAAGCTACGGATGTAATGGGACTGTTACAAACAGATAATGCAGCCGAGCTGTGGTTATCCGAAGCAGTTGCCTACCAAATGCCTAATTCATTGCGTCAATTATTTGCTGCTATCTTGGTTTATTGCAGTCCAAAGAATCCTGCTCAACTGTGGCTACAGTTTCAAGACTTCCTATCTGAAGATATAAAATGAGATCCCTCCATTCCAATTCATCTTGTAGAAGTGAAAGTACTACAATGCATTGATAACTACTTACGATCAATGGGAAAGAGTTTAGCTGATTATCAGTTAGACACACCGCTGATCCAACAATCTCAACAGCAAATGGTAGCAAGAGATATAGAAACTGAAAGGAGTATAACTGTAAATGAAAGTGACCTTCGAGCAATTGATCAGAGGTACCCCGCACTTGGCACTTCTCCAATCTGCGACTGTTTGTAGCGTAGGTTAGACCAGGGTGTTCGATTGTCTGTCCTTTAAAATCCGAACTTCAGTTTTACCATTCAATAAAAGCTCGACTTTCGTTTTTATTTTCATTTGTACTTGTTTTCCTTTTAAGTTCGAATCTTACACTAGCACACTTAGCGTTCTTTCACTAAATGTCCTAGTGGGGGGCTAAGGGGGTTAGTAATGGATCCAGGCAAGTGCTCGGCCCGAGGAGGTCGGCACGACTGGGAAACTTGGAAGGATGATGCGGGAGAGCCCGGCCCAGGAGGTCGGCGCGAAGCTCGGCCCCAAGAGGTCGGCACGGATAGAAACTTCCCGATGGGTGCTCGACCCCGAGAGGTCGGCACTGATGGAGGCTTCCCGGTGGGTGCTCGACCCCAAGAGGCCGACAAGGGTTAAAAGCTTGGGAATCTGGGAGCCCGACGCTCGGCCCCGAGAGGTCGGCGCGGAATGGACTATTCTTGGTCTGATGGGGTCCAAGGCTATTCTTGGTCTGAGGGGATCCAAGGTTTGACGCTCGACTCAGGAGGTCGGCACGGACGCCTTTAAAGTTAGACGCTCGACCCAGGAGGTTGGCGGGAAAAATCCTTAAGGTTTGGCGTTCAGCCCCAAGAGGTTGGCCCGTTGCCTTGGTAGGTCGGCACACGGCTTCGCCAACCTGATTGTCTTTGATAATTTGATTGCCAGATTAACGAGGGTATACGTTTGGTGCTCGACCCAGGAGGTCGGCACATGACTTTGGTTACTGGAGTTGGGCGCAGGCAGGAAATGCAAAATAACTCTCTTCGAGTTTTATATACGCATTCAAGGCCTATCTATTACAACGCCCGCCGGGCTACAGGAGGAAGACCCTCTCATGCTAATGACCTGCCTGGAGCAGGAGCTGAAGGTACACCTTAGGCGTGCTGAGAGGCATATGGTGAAGGCTATTCAGGAACCCAGGAGCAGGGGGGCCTTTCCGTCTCAGATGGACCTTCAAGAGCATTTTCAACTGGAGCATGGTCACATCCTTATAAGAAGACGAAAAGGGTTTCTGGAGTGGTCGCTGCCCTAGGCCACCGGCTCCTTCCCGGAAGCTCTGCCAGGAGACTCGCCCTCCTCCATGGGAACCTCCGCCAGCTCTGCTCCAACATCGGTTCGGCCCACCAGGCTCTTCAGGGCATGCCCCTTGTGGTACCCGTCAAAGAGCCAATCCAGCCTATCCTCGGCCGCAGGATTGTAGTCCTTGAAGACCGCCAAGTTGAAGCCAGGAAGGTCGAGGCCCTTCACCTGGTTCAGGGCCCGCGTAGAGCCGACCTGGAGGATGGGCAGGTTGAGGAGGGCGATGTCCTCTTCGAACTGCTCGGAAGAGAGGAACTCCCGGACAGCCTTCTTCCGCTCCCGGCTGACGGTGCCGGAGAGCTCGATGGTGTGGTCCTCCTTCAGCTTGACCACACCAGCCTTCTCCTGGTCGAGCTCCGACCTAGTGGAGGCGAGCTGGACCTGGGCTGTGTCCAGCTCTTTCTCGGCCTTGCCCAGCTTGGCCTTAAGGGAGTCTGCCTCCTTAAGGGCCTGGGTAAGCCTCTGCTCTGTCTCCCGATTCTTCTTCCGCAACTTCTCCAAGTCGGGAGACAGCTCGGAGAAGCGGGTAGCCAGGGCAACACCAGCGGCGTTGGCCTGAGAAGGAGGAAAAATGGGTCAGTACGTTACGCTATCTAACCAAAATATAGGGGCACAACTAGCTTACGGGCTAGAAGGTTTACTTGAGCCTGGGCGGTGAAATACGCGTCCAGGAGCTCGGGGGGGTTGGCTAGCTCCATCCCTCTCCTGTCGCGGGGGTTGGACCGAGCCCACCATCAGCTCGCGAGCCACCTCGGGAAACTGGGCTCGGTCGTTGATGGAGAGCTCCCAGGGCGGACAGAAGCGCCGGGGGTCGTGCATGGTGGGGGCCTGGCCTGATTTTAGGGGAGTTATGTGGCGGAAATGCCACAAGCTCGGGGGAGGCGACTCCCGGGCATGCTCCTCGGCAGAGCCAACGCCCAGGTGGACTGGCCCCCCTTGACACCAGCGTGAGAGGAGGAGACTGTGCGGGGACCAGCGCGAGTTTCTTCTCTCGACCCCTCTTCTGGCCGGTCGCCTTTTTCTTGGTGTTGGCAGCCTTCTTGGAGGGGGAGGAGGTGTCCTGCATTTCCTTCTGGTCGAGGTCGCCCCAGGGGCCTCCTTGGTAGCTTCTGGCTGGGGGGTGGCGGTGGCCGCCTCAGTAGGTGCGCCTAGCAGCTGGGAAAGCTTCCTCACTGCAAAAAGGCATCGCTGAGTCAGCCAAACCAGGACGGTTAGAAGATACACGCACATGCAAATGAAATAAACTACAGGGTCAGGGTCAGAGTTACAGGCGACGAGGTCGACAGAGGAGGCCACCACCTCGCCGGAGGACCCGGACAATGTCCTCATCAGCCCGGCCGCAGAGATCTGCTTGCTGGAGAGCATGGTGGTAGTGAGCTTCACCTTAGAGCTCAACAGCTGGATGAGGGTTTCAGAGTCTAGGTCCTCCGGGTAGGGGTCGGTCTTGACCTCCCCGACCTTCCACACGGTGGCGACAAAACCGATGGATTTGACAAAGAAGAAGTCCCCTTTCCAGTTCTTAACGGATGAAGGGAATTTGTAGAATAAGACCTGGCAGCCCTTGTCCCCCCGACCTTGGCTCCCGGTCCAGCGGCAGAAGTAATACCACCCAGTAAGGGCTACCTTGAGGACGAAAGCAGCTCGGAAGAGGGAGAGGGAGTAAGGAATGGAGCAGAGTTTGCAATAGATCAGGAATCCTATGATGATCCTGATCGAGTTAGGGTGGACCTGGGTGATTCGGAGCCCAAAATAGCTCAGGATCTCGGCCAGGGCCGGAGGGATCGGTAGGCGGAGCCCCCCGATCAGCTGTTCCTTATAGACAGCAACGAAACCAGGGGGAGGTCGACTGGCTCGGTCGTCGGGCCCGGCAGCCCTTGGCTCGAAGGCCGGAGGGATAGAGTAGGACCTGACCAGCTCGGCCACCGCCTCGGGTGAGATGGTGACCTCCTCGTGGTCAGGGTAGCCGTAGCTAAATTCGGGAGCATCCCCCTGCGTGGGGTCAGGGGTCCCCTCGGAGGAGTCCCTATCCTCTCCAGCTCCTCTCTGGGCCCCGCCAGAAGAGTCATGGGGAGACCTAGAGGAGGGGGTGGAGCCGGCCCGCCGCTCGGGATAGGCATCGAGCTCGGCTGTCTCCTCCAGCTCCCGGGCCGAAGGAGAATGAGCAGAAGGAGAACGGTCGGAGGAAGAACTCATGATGTCTATGTGGTCGAGCAGATCCGGGTTAGAAGCAGAAGAGGAAGAAGGAGGAGGGGGAGAAGGTGAAGACGAGGATGAAGAAGAAATGAAGATTCGGGTGGCTCTACGACGGGCTGGACTCGGGGACATGGTGGAAGTAACGTCGGAATGATCCGACATAAAACGCAGGAGGTGGCGGAAGGCAGAAGAGACACTGTAAAAGGAGGGAAAGAGGAAAGGGAATCGCAAAAGGGACTTACTGATGGTCAAAGCAGAGGGAGGATGGAAGACTCGCCGGAATCTGGGCACGGAACACCGGAAGTTGCTGGGAGATGGAAATGCAAATGCACAAAGGGAAAAGGAAATGGCAAATGGAGCGGATGGAAATCTGGTAACACCTATTTATAGGGGAAAAAATGGGGGGAAAACGGTTGCTTGAAATCGAACCGTCCCGTGTGAACGCATTCAATGGTGGTACGAAAACCGAAGAGGCGTGACAACTGAAAGGACGTGGGCGCAGTGTCCCTGTGACAGCACTGTACCAGAGGTGACCCTGGCAGGGTAGTGCACGGCGCTGGCCTCCCACGTGGCAGAGGTAGATTAGGTCTGCCTGACAGCCCTACCTAATCTAGGGGGCTAGTGCAGAGGCCCCGTCCTGGGCCTACACACGTGGCAGCCCAGGCATGGCCGAGCTGGGCCTCGGCCACAGGCCCCCGGCAGCCGTCCTGGGCCGCGCTGCTAGGGCTCCTGAAGGGGGCAAGGGTCCATCCCAAAGAGGTCGGGGATAATCCCCCTGAGTGCGGGATATGGACTATTCCGGGCAGGTCCCGAAACGTACGGAGGTCGAACTTCCTCGCAGGTATTAATGATGGCACACGTCATCTGTACAAGGTACGCTCACTATTGGCAAATTACTCTCGGTTGTCTCTATTTCCCGTGAACTCTACTCACCGGAAAACTAACTTGACCGTCGGAGTGCCCTCGGGGACAACCCTCGTGTCGCGCCCCATTTTTTGATAAATAAATAAATGGTTTAAAAAAATGTATTTTTGTGATTGGAAAATGAATCGTGATTTAAAAGAAAAATGGGTCTAAATGGGGTTTTGAGAATGCGACGATTTGACCCAAAATTATAGTTTAAAAAGGGTTTTTTAAAACTAAATACGGAGTCGCCACTTGGTAATGAGTTAAGGTGTACCAAGTCACCTAAAAAATATATTTTTAAAGAAAAATAGGAAAAAATAGTGAGAAACCCTTTTTAAACGACTCCTAGTCTACGTAAACCAACGAAAAAGGTTCGGGAGTCACATTTGACGAAGGGGAAGGCAAGGATAAAAATCCAAGGCACCCCTTCAACCTATCCAAGGCTAGTTGCGTGATTTAATCAAAGATTTTCTTGTTTTAACCAAAGAAATTATTACATTTGGATGTACTACATGAATGCAAACCCTAGACCTAGGGGTATTGGGGGAAATTTCTCTTCAAAGGATGAGTGGTGCCAATCACATTAATTGTGAAGCCCAATAACGATCCTTTGAAGAAGTCACGAATAATGCGAGTGGGATGCAAATGAATGGAATGCATGTATGCAATGTGAGGATATGAGTTTGAAAAAGTAACAAAAGATAATAAATATGTAAATGAAAATGTGCACGTGAGTGGGCAAGGTACGGTATGTGAAATGATAATATGAAGTGCATGTGTGCAAGTGATGATAAAAGTGTTCGTGTGCAAGTGAAGAAACATAAAGGTGCACGTGTGCAAAATGGGAGGAAAAATGAAAGTGTGATGAGGGTATAAAATGTTAGAGTGGATTTAAAAATGCATGAGCCTAGGGAATTCATGCATATTGGGTACGGGGAGACCTAAATCGTGACTCAATTTGCCATTTTATAGAGGGAATACAAGCGTGCTAAAGCTTAGAAAAAGCCACGCTCGTCTATATCCCATATTTAAGGGGACTCTCAAGCAAATGAACCCTATAACTAGCATGAAATGCAAAAATCCTAAAATGGAGGGAAAAGGGGTTCGAGGGGCATGCAAAATGATAAAACTAAAAAGAATGCATGACATGTTATAAACATGCGGACATGTACTAACGAGGAGAAATCTCTAAGGGTCTAGCGTTGGACTAGCCCATTCTATGAATTCCGACTAGCGTTGGACTAGTGGAAACGTGCATTCATCCATCACATTCATTCAGGCCATGGAAAGCAAGTAGACATGCCAAACATTCATAAACACGTAGCACCTAACACTTAGCATGCTCGACTAGATGCAAGAACCTAATAAAGCAAGTAACACGTAACACATAGGCATGCAACCAAGCTAATGAACCTATTACATTCACTAACTAAAACAAAAGGGGGAAGAGGGAGAATGGACCAAATTGCTCGCCAAAGCCCTATCTATTACAAGCCAAGAGGTGTACACATACCCCATTAAAAGAATAACTCAATAAAGCAAGAATAAATGAAATGAAAGGGTCTAAAGCAAAGGCAATGAAAGCAAATTAGACATGCAATTTTCACGTAGCACGTTGGATCACATAGGAGCGACGGGAAAAAGATAAAAGGAGTTATACCTCCCTTGAGTTGATGCCTTAAATTGAGTGAAACCACTTATTTACCCTCCAAAATAAAAGAAATGGTCAATGTACCAATTTATTTGAAGGAATTAAAGAAGATAGACAAACACGAGCTCATTCGGTCATAAGGCCCATAAAGTCATGACTTAAGTGCAATTGACAAAGCATGGAATTTAATTGAAGCAAAGCAATCAATGAAATCACAAAAAGTTAAAACTGCCAAGGACCAAATTGATGAAATTATTCAATTGGTTGGGTCATAGCAGCATTAGTTAGAAGCCAAGGGATCAAAGTGCAAATTTCTGTAACTTATTCATGCAGAATGCATGCAAATGCTACGAAATGTTTCTGCAACAAGAAGGTTGAAGCATCTGCTGAGTTTCTCAAATGCAATTTCCCATCCATCCTAACACAAGTAATGGCTCCAATCAACTAAACCAAAGATCAAAGTGAGAAGATAACCACACATTTCTTCCACTTTTTAACTACCCAATTCTCATGTTTCAATGCAAAAATAGAGGTAAAGAGCATGCAAAAATCTGGAAAATGTTCTGCAATTTTCTTGCTGCAACTTTGCAGCTTATCGGCAAACCAGAAAAAACCGCAGCTTTCATCTTCTCAACACTAACACCACTTTGATCGACAAATCTTCTAACCAAAACATTAAAGCATGAATCTAACATCAACAAACAGGTAAATCAAATTCAAAGTGAAAAAAAAAAAAAATGAAGCCTTCGGCCGTTTCCAATTTCCTGCTACAATTTTCAGGTTTGGTTTTTTTTTTTTACCATGGCTGGGCTTAATCCAATGGAAACTATCCATCCCAACATAACTACCATTCTATCAAACATCAAACCTCGATCATAAACAAGGAAATCACAGCATCCAACACTCAAACATACAAATTTCAAAGTCCAGGAAAACCATTCTTTACTGAAATCTTAGCTACAACATTCAGCCCAACTTACTTCAAAACGAAATATATACAAAACTGCTGTAACCTTTACAGCCCCAACTCATCTGAAGTTGACACAAAGACCTTGATAGCTTCGACCCACACATACAACCTCATCATTAAACACTTAGTCAAAATATTTAACTAGTAAAGGAATTCCAAATTTGGTGAGTAGCTGCAGAGCCGCCAGCAACGAGGAGAAAGCAGCAACATTTTTGGTTTCTCACGTGAGTTTAACATACTAAGGGAATGATTTAATGTGCTAAAACCCATCATCAACGTCGCAAGACATAAAAGAAATGGCAACCAGGGAAACATTTGAAATCCAAACACGATGAAAGTCATAAAGCCGAAAGTCTTTTTCACAATTTTCTGGTTTTGTCCATTCGAACACCAAGATAAGTTGTAAACATTTGGCAGCAACTCATGGATTTGTTAGATAGCCATTATAGAAAATCCTAAACCCATGTACTTAATCAGATTCATCTCATGGATTTCTACTGAATCAGTCCTTAGCAAATGAGCAAAACAGCAGAATCATAGAACCAGCAAGCTTGACTCAATTATTGAAACAAAAAGATTCAAAACTGATGGCTTTGTCATTCGTAAAAACATGTTAAAATCCACCAAATAACCAACATTTACCTGAGAATGCTAGCCCGGTTGAGCGACCTTGAAATCTGCCCAGCAGCGCATACGGGCTCCCAAAACCGTGATCAAGAACCTCTTCTACAAAGGTTGCTACTTCGCCGAGCCGTCCTCTTGCTCCTGTTCTTAGCTTCACGAACTTTCCTCCCAATTTTCCCAGATTTCCTTTGTCCAAGACTCTCTTTTTCTTCAGCTTTCTTCTCCCCGTAACCTCCCCTTGCTCTCACAGCCGAAACCCATCGCAATCTTCTTCTCTCGCTTCTTTTGGTTCTTTCCCTGGCTTTCTCCCTACTGCCCAGGTTCCGCAGCCACCATCCCCTCCTTAGCCGTTGTTTTTCTCTTTAGCTACTTTCCTTTCGTCCCTAGAACCCCAGTTGTTCTATCTCATACAACCCTCAAATCTTAGCATAACCACTCTTTACTGCTCTTTGGGCTTGAGATTGCAGCTGACACTCGCAAGAAATTCCACTCGCTCCACCAGACGTCGAAGGAGATGAAGTTGCAGATTTCGGTGGAGCATACGCGAGCCAGAGATTCTAGCCTTTCCTTGTCGTTGCTTCTCAATCTCACTCAGCCTCCCCTTTTTGTTTTCACTCTTTCTTCACAGAGCTCTCGGTTCTCTCCCTGCCGTCCTCCTCAATCTTTCCTCTGTATTCTGTTTTCTTTTCCCGTTTCTTTTCACTCCCCCCCTGAAGTTTTTCTCTCGCTCCCTCTCCTCTTCCTGCGGCTGCTGCTTTTTTTCTTTTTATATCAATTCCCCAACCTCCTAAACCCTGCTCTCAATGGCCAGCAATCAACCTCCTCTCAGCCTCTTATCTTGGCCATCCGATGGGCATGTACCACTCTTCTTTGCAAGCTGCCAAAATACGCAGCTTGCATGCTTCCTTTTTTTTTTTTAAGTATAATATAAATAACAATAAAAACAAAATAATAATTCAAACAAACTTAAACTTATATAAAATGTATAAAATTAATAACCAAAAGATAAAAAGCTAAGATTTTCCTCTTTTTCCTTTCTTCTTTTTCCTTTTTTTTCATTTTTCAATTTTTCATCATTTTTTCATTTTTAAATAATGAAACTAAATCTGAAACAACTACAACATATTTTTTGAACGCTTTTCTCTCTTTTTTTTTTTACTTTTTCTTTATGATTTTTCTTTTTTTTCATTTTTTCATGATTTTCCTTTTTCTCTTTTTTATTCATTCATTTTTCCTTTTTCTCTTTTTTTTTCCAAGAAATTCTATGCTAAAAACTTAAAAATAAACTAAAAACTAAAAACTAAAAACTAAAAATCGAATAAAACTAACACGACAAATAAAAAAATAAAAATAAACAGTAAATGAAATTACACCAAAAATTTGGTGTCTACAGTTTGCCCCTCTTTGTCTGAGTTTTGAAAAAACTTGAGACAAAGAAGTAGACACCAAATACTTACCTGCATTATTTGGCTGCAAAAATGATTCCAACGAACAAGAATTCTAAAATGGGACTGACCCAAACATAAAATTAAAAACGGGACTGACCCGAACAGAAAATGTAAAATGGGATAAACCCGAACAGAAACGTAAACGGGATAGACCTGAACAGAAAATGAAAAATGGGATAGACCTGAACAGAAAATGTAAAATGGGTCTAACAGAAAATGTAAAATGGGATAGACCCAAACAAAAACGTAAATGGGATAGACCCACGGGATAGACCCGAAAAGAAAATGTAAAATGGGATAGACCCAGACAGAAATTTAAATGGGATAGACCCACAGGATAGACCCGAACAGAAATGTAAACGGGATAGACCCGGACAGAAATGTAAACGGGATAGACCCGGACAGAAATGTAAATGGGATAGACCCACGGGATGTTGTGAAGTTGGCGGCACGAAATCCAGGCCCAACGTGATGATGTTGGCGGCACGAAGTCCAGGCCCAACGCGATATTAGAATGTTGGCGGCATGAAATCCAGGCCCAACGTGGTGATGTTTGGAATGTTGGCGGCGCAAAGTCCAGGCCCAACGTGATTTTTGAAATGTTGGCGGCACGAAATCCAGGTCCAACGGGATTTTTGGAATGTTGGCGGCACGAAACTCAGGCCCAACTTGATGTTTGAAATGTTGGCGGCATAAAATCCAGGCCCAACAAGATTTTTGAGATGTTGGCGGCACCAAGTCCAGGCCCAACTTGATTTTTGAGATGTTGGCGGCACCAAGTCCAGGCCCAACGTGATGTTGTGAATGTTGGCGGCACTAAATCCAGGCCCAACTTCATGTTTGAAATGTTGGCGGCACTAAATCCAGGCCCAACTCCAGGCCCAACGAGATTTTTGAGATGTTGGCGGCACGAAGTCCAGGCCCAACGTGAACTTTGCGATGTTGGCGGCACGAAATCCAGGCCCAACGTGATTTGGAATGTTGGCGGCATTAAATCTGTAACATCCCGAATATTAGGAGGTTGGTTATGAGGAAATATTAAAGTGCATTTCTTTGGGTTTGATTTAAAACCTAGTTTTGTTTTAAAAAAAGACTAGAAACCCTAATATTGTAGCCAAAAACCCTAGTTTACTTGTGACTAACCGGTTTTCCTAAATCTCTCACATTTTAATTGAAACCCTAATTTTAAATTACTGGAATTGGAAAATTCCTCACGTTTTCTTAAAAATTTCTTTTATTTGAAAATTATCAATTATTAAAACCATACTATCCAATTATTCCATGATAAGTGTAAATAAACCTAGAAAATAAGGTTTTACACTTCGGTTTCAAGATTTGAGCAAAATTAGGGTTTTGCGATTTTTCCGCCGGATGAGTTTCCGGTACTGGCCGAGGAGCAATTTGACGATTAAAAGTGACTTTTAAGTGAGAAATAATATGTGACTTGTAGCAATGATATAAGGTTAGTGAATGGGAAGTAAAAACCCTAGTACGTGAGTTTTTAAGAAAAACGGCGCGAACCGGCGGGTCCCGCGCATTACCGATTGAACGCACCGCTTGACCACCATTTTTCTTATCCAACAAGTTTGTTGACTTTTGTACATAATATCTTCTTATATTGTAGCAGCCTTGACCAAAAATTAGTGGCCAAGAAAGGCAAGAAAGAAAGAGAAAAAAAAAAGGGTGGTGGTGGTGACACTTGTCACCACCTCATGGCTTCTTAACCAAGACCATTACTAACCATTTAACTCCAACACTTAGCAATTTCTTCTTCATTTCTGCTGGGCTGGCCGAGAACAACAAGGAGAGAAACTCCAAGGGAAAATCTTTCATTTCATCTCCAAATCCAACAAATAAGTGAGGAATCGAGCAAAGTAAACCGACTAAACTTGTTTTCTAGTGACTAGCTAGTGAGTTGTGGAGTGATTCTTGAGGGGGAGAGCTTGTGCTACTCTTGGTGACTTTTATTCAAGGTAAGAGAGTTTATCTCTCCAAGTTTTACTTCTAATCTTGTTATATTAAGCCTAGTAACTTGATTTTATGGTGAGATTATGGATGATGAGCATGTTTTAGTAGTTTTCCCCAATTTATTTGATGCACTAGGGCTTATGGAAATTCTGCCCAAATGGTTGTATGATGTTTATATGATGCAATTGAGGTTTCATATGGTGTTGTGGTAGTGATTGGACCAAGAAATTAAGGAAAGATTCACTAGAAACTCAAAATTTCCAAAATCTGGAAAATGGTCTTAACATTCTGTCCGAATTTTTATCTATATGTTAGAGGCTTTTTGGCCTTAGGTCAAAGAATAAAAGTTGTAGAGAATGGAATTTTATAGGTGCCTACAAAATTTCAGCTCAATCGGAGCAACGCAGAACGTGAAAAGTCCAAAATACCCCTACTGTTTTAAGAATTTCCCAGCAGTCCGTTTCTTCAGTTCAGTCTGGTTTATCACGATTTTTGACCAGGATCCATTCTGATTTAGCTCTGGGCCAAAACATAAAAGTTGTAGTGTTCTGAAGTAGCTTTAAAATGCCTCAAAGAAAACCTGATTCGGACTTGTGTACACTGAGTTATGTCCATTACAGTGTTCTGCGTTTAAACAGCCGGTGAATTGGTTTCTGGTTTAGTAATCTGAGATTTTGACTAAGTTACATTAGGAAATGGACTAAGTGACCTTCATGAATGTTTTAGCTTTGTGTCTTAGCTTCGAAATGGCACAGGTTTCATCTTAATCCGATAAGCGTAGCCTTGGATATGTTATTTCCGCATTGGTACGTCAGATCTGTCTTGTGCCACATTAAATTTCTGCACTTGTACTTGATGCGATTCTTGTTGTTATGATATTGTGAGCCTATGGAACGGCTCTTGGCCTGAATTGTTTTTATGTGTGATGTTGGGATGTTGTTTAAGAAAAATTATGAAGCCTAAATGGCTGGAAATTAGGTAAACACAAAGGGCATGCTGCCCGAATTTACACTCGAGGACTAGGAAACTATACTTGTAACGTGAGTAAGGGTTAAGTGATTATCACTCGAACTAGCGAGGACCTTGATGCTTTGTTATCAAGGGTTATATGTTAGGACTTGGCCGAACTTGTACCCTTGAGAAATGAAATCATGATTGCTCGGAGTATATTTTCCTTGTACTTTCGACTCGCATGGCATTTTCAAGTAAAAAAATGTTACAAAGTTTTACTGTTTAAAAAGCGAGCAAGTGTTTCACGACTACTCTCCAAGTGAATTTCAATTTCTTGATCTTTATTGACGAAACGTCTAAGTTTCGAATTCTAGACATGTTTCAAAGTTCTCAAACTGAGTTTATCGCAGATTTGGACTCCGAACCCAGAGTATAACCTGAAAGTGACCAGTAAAGGCACTATATCTTGTGGTGAGTGCTTTCAAATACTGAATTGCACTAGATACTTGAACTTGATACATGACCAATATGAGTACATGTTATATACGTGAATTGACAGGGCAAGAGTGTACTTTATCGCACTTGCTCTTACGTGATATACTTGTTTATTGATTGCAATTGACTTGATATACTTGATGTGCGCACTTCCTGGAATTCCAGAAACCCTGTGGCGAGTTACTCTAGTCGAGCCGGCAAGGGCTTGGTCGATTGGGTAACGAACCCTGAGTCTCTTGTTTTGTCGAGTGGAGTGATACCTCCTCGGCTAATCGGTATACTCGAGTATTACCACCCATGTTTATTGAGGATTTTGGGCCCAGTAGGGGGTGTGAATGGTGGACGGAGAGTCGTGTAAGTGGTGCTCTACTGGATTGGTTCCTTTACTTGAAAGTTGACGGAGTGTCAACTACTACGTGATCAAGCTCCTGATAATGAATGGAAGTTGGCTCCTGAGGGCCATCCGTATCCTTATGCTTTGGAATGATTATTGCTTATTGGATTATTGTTTCTTCTGAAAACTTTTACACTCGCTCATTTTGAGATTTCTACTTGACGTGTTATTGCTCACATTTATGAACTCTTCATGCTCCTTACTTTGCTATATCGAAAACTTGTACATATAAATAATGGTCAATTTGCTATTTGGAACCTCACTGGGCTTTTAGCTCATACCACGTTATTTGTTTTCCTTACAGGGGTACGAGCGAGGCGTGAGATATGTAAAGACTAGCGTAGTCTAGTTGTTTGACTTTTGACTTTTGACTTGTACTCGCGCTATTCCTCGAATGGAACATTTTGTATTTGGATTGTATACGTTTTGAACTAGGTTAAGTATATCGAGACTTTGTACCCTGATCTCTATCAATGTAAATTATAAGCTTGAATTGTGGATGTTATTTATGGTCCATGGATGTGTGCACGTGATTTGAGTGAGTGAGTCCTGGCGAGAGCTGGGCAGGCGGTCCGCCAAACCCTTTGGTACGCCACAGGGGGAGGTGGGGTCGTCACAGATGGTATCAGAGCTCCTATAGAGCTCGTGCCGGGAGAAGGTTCTTGGACTGTGGGGATTGACCTGTTAAGTATGGAACAATTGTCTATTGTTGGGAACCTTAGATATGTATGTTGGGTAGGAATCTCTAATACGGGTGATTTGCTCTTGAGCCTGGCCAGCTTGAGTGGTGAATTATCATATTTTCGGATTCTTGTCCCCGAATACCAAAGAGTGACATCTTTACGATCAGTTGAGATCTCGTGTAATATTCGGATAAGTTTGGATGGTGAAAACAAAGGTACGGGGAATACGAGTAGCCTGGACTTGAAAAATATTGAAAATATTCATGGGATTTGGGATCCTTCTTATTCACGTGTTTCGAGCCTTGATTAAGTGTAGTGCCTGAGCGATACCTAGGGTTAATGCTCTATAAGCTATGTGACTTATTTTGATCGAATGTGTTGTATTGCCTTGTTTTATGATTTAGAGGGGTTTATGATTTGCATTATTCTGTTTTGTGTTGTTGATATTTATATAGTTACTTAGTGGCTATATTCTATTATTGATTAGTTGGTTATATTGTTATAGTTGATTCGCTACGAACCATGGAGGGTAGAAGAAGTCAAGCTAGGGGAACTAATCGAGGACGCGGTCCTAGTCGTAGCCGTGGGGGTAGACAAGCCCAGGAACCGGTACGAGAATCGAGAGAGGAAAGGGAGGCAACGGTTGAGCCACAACCTGAACCCCAAGCTACAGGAGGAGATCAAGTGGCAACTGCCATCCAGCAAATGACTAATATTCTGGCCCGTTTAGTGGAACAACAGGGTCAAGCCCCTGTAAACCAACCTCGGGACCCCGATATGGGGCAGGATAGAGCTTTGGAGAGATTCCAAAAGTTCTCCCCACCCAAGTTTTTAGGAGGGCCAGACCCGTATGAGGCTGAGAAATGGCTGGAGGCCATGATAAATATTTTTGCTGCCCTAAACTATACGGAGGAGAGACAAGTCCAATTCACTGTATTTCAGTTCGAGGGGCCAGCTAGGGCTTGGTGGAATGTAGTGAGGGCCAAGTGGGAGAGAGAAGGAACTGCATGGACTTGGCTAAACTTTGTAAGGGACTTCGATGAAAAATACCTTCCACCCATCGTCCAGGAGAGGAGAGAGGACGAATTCATTAAACTCCGTCAAGGAATATTGAGTGTAACTGAGTATGAGACTCAGTTTACAAACTTATCCAAATTTGCTCCTGAACTGATAGCTACGGAGCCGAGAAAAGTACGGAGGTTTATACAAGGGCTGAATGTGGAGTTACAAGAAGCTTTAGCGGCAGTCCAAATTAATACATTCACGGAGGTTCTAGAGAAGGCCCTAAGGATAGAGACTGCTAGGGCACAAGTGAGGGCTTTTCATACAAAAAGGAGAGGTGCGCCTGGTGGAAGTCAAAGGCAAGGACAAAGTGATTTAGATATGCCACCTTCTAAGATAGGTCGAGAAGATGGTAGTGAGAAAATTTCAAGGACGGCTAAGGAAAGTACTCCAAGAGGAGCTTCGCGTAGCTGGGGCCAAGCAAGAGGTGCCTCACAAGGAGGTCAGACCTCAACCCCTCAAATACCTTGCGGGTACTGTGGGAAGGCCAATCACGTGGAGAGTGATTGTTGGCGAAAAGCGGGAAAATATTTATGGTGTGGTAGCACCGAGCACCAGCTTGCAACCTGTCCCCGTAGATCACGCCTAAACCCTGAACAAGCAAGTGTAGGAGGAACTAAGCCAAGAGTGCCGGCTAGAGCGTATGCCTTGAACCAACAGAGATAGTAGAAGGTACAATTCGTAATTTCTATTGTTTAACTAAGTTTTGGCTATAGTGAGACCCGAGAGCCGGAAACGAATATATAAGGAAAATACCCTACGTTATTCGAAGTGCATGTATGAATTTCGAGGACGAAATTCTTTTAAAGAGGGGAGATTGTAACATCCCGAATATTAGGAGGTTGGTTATGAGGAAATATTAAAGTGCATTTCTTTGGGTTTGATTTAAAACCTAGTTTTGTTTTAAAAAAAGACTAGAAACCCTAATATTGTAGCCAAAAACCCTAGTTTACTTGTGACTAACCGGTTTTCCTAAATCTCTCACATTTTAATTGAAACCCTAATTTTAAATTACTGGAATTGGAAAATTCCTCACGTTTTCTTAAAAATTTCTTTTATTTGAAAATTATCAATTATTAAAACCATACTATCCAATTATTCCATGATAAGTGTAAATAAACCTAGAAAATAAGGTTTTACACTTCGGTTTCAAGATTTGAGCAAAATTAGGGTTTTGCGATTTTTCCGCCGGATGAGTTTCCGGTACTGGCCGAGGAGCAATTTGACGATTAAAAGTGACTTTTAAGTGAGAAATAATATGTGACTTGTAGCAATGATATAAGGTTAGTGAATGGGAAGTAAAAACCCTAGTACGTGAGTTTTTAAGAAAAACGGCGCGAACCGGCGGGTCCCGCGCATTACCGATTGAACGCACCGCTTGACCACCATTTTTCTTATCCAACAAGTTTGTTGACTTTTGTACATAATATCTTCTTATATTGTAGCAGCCTTGACCAAAAATTAGTGGCCAAGAAAGGCAAGAAAGAAAGAGAAAAAAAAAGGGTGGTGGTGGTGACACTTGTCACCACCTCATGGCTTCTTAACCAAGACCATTACTAACCATTTAACTCCAACACTTAGCAATTTCTTCTTCATTTCTGCTGGGCTGGCCGAGAACAACAAGGAGAGAAACTCCAAGGGAAAATCTTTCATTTCATCTCCAAATCCAACAAATAAGTGAGGAATCGAGCAAAGTAAACCGATTAAACTTGTTTTCTAGTGACTAGCTAGTGAGTTGTGGAGTGATTCTTGAGGGGGAGAGCTTGTGCTACTCTTGGTGACTTTTATTCAAGGTAAGAGAGTTTATCTCTCCAAGTTTTACTTCTAATCTTGTTATATTAAGCCTAGTAACTTGATTTTATGGTGAGATTATGGATGATGAGCATGTTTTAGTAGTTTTCCCCAATTTATTTGATGCACTAGGGCTTATGGAAATTCTGCCCAAATGGTTGTATGATGTTTATATGATGCAATTGAGGTTTCATATGGTGTTGTGGTAGTGATTGGACCAAGAAATTAAGGAAAGATTCACTAGAAACTCAAAATTTCCAAAATCTGGAAAATGGTCTTAACATTCTGTCCGAATTTTTATCTATATGTTAGAGGCTTTTTGGCCTTAGGTCAAAGAATAAAAGTTGTAGAGAATGGAATTTTATAGGTGCCTACAAAATTTCAGCTCAATCGGAGCAACGCAGAACGTGAAAAGTCCAAAATACCCCTACTATTTTAAGAATTTCCCAGCAGTCCGTTTCTTCAGTTCAGTCCGGTTTATCACGATTTTTGACCAAGATCCATTCTGATTTAGCTCTGGGCCAAAACATAAAAGTTGTAGTGTTCTGAAGTAGCTTTAAAATGCCTCAAAGAAAACCTGATTCGGACTTGTGTACACTGAGTTATGTCCATTACAGTGTTCTGCGTTTAAACAGCCGGTGAATTGGTTTCTGGTTTAGTAATCTGAGATTTTGACTAAGTTACATTAGGAAATGGACTAAGTGACCTTCATGAATGTTGTAGCTTTGTGTCTTAGCTTCGAAATGGCACAGGTTTCATCTTAATCCGATAAGCGTAGCCTTGGATATGTTATTTCCGCATTGGTACGTCAGATCTGTCTTGTGCCACATTGAATTTCTGCACTTGTACTTGATGCGATTCTTGTTGTTATGATATTGTGAGCCTATGGAACGGCTCTTGGCCTGAATTGTTTTTATGTGTGATGTTGGGATGTTGTTTAAGAAAAATAATGAAGCCTAAATGGCTGGAAATTAGGTAAACACAAAGGGCATGCTGCCCGAATTTACACTCGAGGACTAGGAAACTATACTTGTAACGTGAGTAAGGGTTAAGTGATTATCACTCGAACTAGCGAGGACCTTGATGCTTTGTTATCAAGGGTTATATGTTAGGACTTGGCCGAACTTGTACCCTTGAGAAATGAAATCATGATTGCTCGGAGTATATTTTCCTTGTACTTTCGACTCGCATGGCATTTTCAAGTAAAAAAATGTTACAAAGTTTTACTGTTTAAAAAGCGAGCAAGTGTTTCACGACTACTCTCCAAGTGAATTTCAATTTCTTGATCTTTATTGACGAAACGTCTAAGTTTCGAATTCTAGACATGTTTCAAAGTTCTCAAACTGAGTTTATCGCAGATTTGGACTCCGAACCCAGAGTATAACCTGAAAGTGACCAGTAAAGGCACTATATCTTGTGGTGAGTGCTTTCAAATACTGAATTGCACTAGATACTTGAACTTGATACGTGACCAATATGAGTACATGTTATATACGTGAATTGACAGGGCAAGAGTGTACTTTATCGCACTTGCTCTTACGTGATATACTTGTTTATTGATTGCAATTGACTTGATATACTTGATGTGCGCACTTCCTGGAATTCCAGAAACCCTGTGGCGAGTTACTCTAGTCGAGCCGGCAAGGGCTTGGTCGATTGGGTAACGAACCCTGGGTCTCTTGTTTTGTCGAGTGGAGTGATACCTCCTCGGCTAATCGGTATACTCGAGTATTACCACCCATGTTTATTGAGGATTTTGGGCCCAGTAGGGGGTGTGAATGGTGGACGGAGAGTCGTGTAAGTGGTGCTCTACTGGATTGGTTCCTTTACTTGAAAGTTGACGGAGTGTCAACTACTACGTGATCAAGCTCCTGATGATGAATGGAAGTTGGCTCCTGAGGGCCATCCGTATCCTTATGCTTTGGAATGATTATTGCTTATTGGATTATTGTTTCTTCTGAAAACTTTTACACTCGCTCATTTTGAGATTTCTACTTGACGTGTTATTGCTCACATTTATGAACTCTTCATGCTCCTTACTTTGCTATATCGAAAACTTGTACATATAAATAATGGTCAATTTGCTATTTGGAACCTCACTGGGCTTTTAGCTCATACCACGTTATTTGTTTTCCTTACAGGGGTACGAGCGAGGCGTGAGATATGTAAAGACTAGCGTAGTCTAGTTGTTTGACTTTTGACTTTTGACTTGTACGCGCGCTATTCCTCGAATGGAACATTTTGTATTTGGATTGTATACGTTTTGAACTAGTTTAAGTATATCGAGACTTTGTACCCTGATCTCTATCAATGTAAATTATAAGCTTGAATTGTGGATGTTATTTATGGTCCATGGATGTGTGCACGTGATTTGAGTGAGTGAGTCCTGGCGAGAGTTGGGCAGGCGGTCCGCCAAACCCTTTGGTACGCCACAGGGGGAGGTGGGGTCGTCACAAAATCCAGGCCCAACGAAGATAAAAACGGTCAGCGGGATAGAACCCGGTCCTGCCGAGGTTGGCGGGATAAAACCCAGTCCCAATTTGGATAAAAGCGGTCAGCGGGATTATACCCGGTCCTGCCGAAATTGGCGGGATGAAACCCGGTCCCAACGTAATATGAACGGTCAGCGGGATAAAACCCGGTCCTACCGAGATTGGCGGGATGAAACCCGGTCCTACCGAGATTGGCGGGATGAAACCCGGTCCCAATTTGGATAAAAGCGGTCAGCGGGATTATACCCGATCCTGCCGAAATTGGCGGGATGAAACCCGGTCCCAACGTAATATGAACGGTCAGCGAGATAAAACCCGGTCCTGCCGAGATTGGCGGGATGAAACCCGGTCCCAATTTAGATAAAAGCGGTCAGCGGGATTATACCTGGTCCTGCCGAAATTGGCGGGATGAAATCCGGTCCCAACGTAATATGAACGGTCAGCGGGATAAAACCCGGTCCTGCCGAGATTGGCGGGATGAAACCCGGTCCCAATTTGGATAAAAGCGGTCAGCGGGATTATACCCGGTCCTGCCGAGGTTGGCGGGATGAAACCCGGTCCCAACGAGATCTTGTGAAGTTTGAAGTTGAATTTGATTTGCCAAGAAACAAGACATTAAACTTTGATTTTTTTTTTATTTTTGAATTTTTTTTGAATTTTCCTGATTTTTCGAGCGAATCTTTTTCAAAATAATTTGCCCCGGTGTAGGGCCCTTTTCCTTCCTTTTTTCTCTTTTCTCGACATCGACCTTCCACATCACCAAATGCTATTTCGTCGATTTCAACTATGAATACCTGCATAGGGGGCTTACCAAAATATGACATGCACTCAAATTTCCATGAAAAGAGCAGCGTGATTGATTTGAAAAATGCATTATTTGATTCTTTGAACGAAATCCTCAATTGAACTACAAAAATATTTGCCCCTGTGTGGGCTTATTCTCACGAATTTTCATAAAAAAATTTGCCCCAGTATGGGCCATTTAATTGCAAAAACTTGTTTGGATGACTCTCCAATTATTTGAACAAAATAAGCAATTGCTTATCCTAACATATCATGTGAAGAAAATTGAATGTCTTACTTAAACTCATATAGCACATTTCATGATGAATTTCTCAAAATAATGCCAAATTACGAAAGATTTCTTCCCCACTTTAGCATCAATGCTTTGGGTAATGGGTCACCATTCCTTGTTAGCTCATCTTTCAAGACCAATCCAGTGATCTTATTTCTGATTTTTGAAGGGGTTAAAGGAAATGAGAAGTCAAGATTTGTTTGGTTCTTGTGCCCAAAATTGTAATCCATTCAACATCACATCTTAATGAAAGCAGAGAGTTTGTCACCCTTATTTCTTAAGAAAATTGAGTCAACATATAAGCTTTAAGCTTGTAACAAATGGGTAGGAACGATAGCTAAACATACGAAAACTGGTTATACCCCCATGATCACAAGTGATTAATGAATTTCTTACGAGCGTAATCATCACTTTGGATTGTCATGAAGGAATAAGTCAACGATGGACTTTGTTAGCTTGTAATGTAACTTGGAAACGATAGTTAAAGAAACAATTTTCAAGGACATTGCACCGAAGATCGCATTTTTCTCAAAATTGCCCCTATTTTGAACTCGAAGATTCTGAACTTGGTTTGATCACTTAATAGGGACTTCAGCGTCGAATTTTTTCTGCATTTTCTTGCATTTACTTTTCTTGCTTTGCTTTTTGCCTCTTTTCCTTTCCCTCAATTTGGTGGGTTTTCACATGGTGAGTAGTGTCAATCCCATACCCAGGCAATTCAGAAATACAGCTAAAATTTTCCGGCATCAGAAATTTTCTTGACAAGGCCATTGCAAAGAACAGAAGTCAGGACTTTCGGCTTTTGTAATGGGGTCAGGTGGGGTGTTTAGAAAAGTTAAGGCTTGAAAGCGGATTTCAAAAGTGGTTTGAAGAATCTGAGATCGCATTGTTGCGCCAACCCTATTTTAGGGTTAAATCAGAATTTGCCTCAGTTTATGCTCAATTGAGGCTTTTCTCTTTCATTTTCTTTCTTTTTTTGATTTTTCGGCCTTCTGCCATTCTTGAACTTTCACAAAATTTGCCCCAATTTATTTGTGAACTGAGGTTCTCTTTTCTTCTTTTGCTTTTGATTTTGTGACTTTTCACTTTTTTCACTTCTTGAAATTTTCCTTTTCAACTCAAACTTGCCCCAGTATGGGGTTTGCGCTTCTCAGGGGTTGCCAAACGAAGTATTCTATTCTGATGGCTCAAAAGGGATAACTAGGGATAGAATGTTTGATTGAAAAAAGAAGATGGCCTGACTTGTATTCTGTTCCTTACAATAACTCTGAGAGGAAACTTTCATTAATGCGAAATTTCTTGCATGTATCTGAATTAACTGACTGAGGAAGACCCTTGTTCATCCATATTTGTGAAACATAGGCGGTCCGTGCGGACAAATCTCTTCTTTTTTTTTTTCAAAATTGGAACCTAAGTGTAATCAAATTTTCCCAATTTGCGGTTCCCTTTCCCCTTTTCTCTTTTTTTTTTTCTTTTTCAAAATTCCCCCAATCTCCTTCCCCAATGTGGGGTGCGATCATATGTGCACTCGAAAAGAATCTACCAATTTTTTGGCTCAAATGAGGATGCAAGGGATAAATGGTGTTTAGGTCGTAGAAACGATGGCCAAAGCATCATTCTTACGCTTTATGACAACCAAAGTAACAAAATAGTCATTGAAAATTCATTCCCCTTTTTGATATTTGAAAATTTTCCAATATAGGGTAGTGATCATTAGGGCGCTTATTTGAAACGAAATTACTCTTTCAAAGGCCCAAATGGGAGAGCAAATGATAAAATGTGTATAGGTAGAGAAAAGAATACTCGAAGTATCATTCCAAATTTTCAAAACAAACAAGAATAATGCACATTTTTGCTTTCACTTAGATGTGATTGAATCGGATAAACACAATGGATATTTTCAAGCAAAGATGGCCCCAATTTGCAATTTATCAATCAATGTGACTGATTTTATTTTGGGGTTAAGTGAAGGAGAAGAGGTATCTCATTGGGCCTTTTGAGTGACCTCTTTTAATTTTGAGCACTCTTATTGTGTAGCTCGGATCACCAATCTAGTGTAAGGATTTTAGGAAGCATATACTTGTGAATTTTCAGGCTGGAGGTTGAAAAAATCTCAAATTGGGTCTTATTTCTCAAAATTCATCATGAAATCTCCAATGAGTAAGAATAAAGAATGAAATGTACATAAATATACACAAAACAATGATTGTCCAAAAATTCTATTGCTTAACAAGTTTGAAACAAAAATTCTCATTCAATTATGATACAAATGAGAAGAAAAAAAACTTGTAAAGAGCTCCACATATACACTTTTTGTCTCCTTTTCTTTGGAACAAAATGTATTAACAAATCAAATAAATAGAATTTCCCTTTGGAAGACAATTACAACATCTCTCAGAGGCTTTAGCGTAGAGCTTCCAGATAAATCATTTATGTTTTCATTGTAGGATCTGCCCAAGAATCAAATAACACTTGTAATCCTCAAACTTTATTGGATTAAAATTACCATCAGATGTAGAAGAATATTTTCGTCTTATTGAAACATTTTTATGAATGCAGGGGAGGGGGAAAACAAAAGAAAAATACCCCGAGTTAGTAGGCAAAACTGCAAAATCGGTATGCATGTCCTATGGGGGAACCCTTTTTATGCCAAGGGTAGGCCTAGCATGAAAATGCAATCCGCTAGAATAGGCACTATACAATACCTGATGGATCCGATCAACTCATGGAGTGAAAAATAATTTGAAAAATTTGGCCCATTGGAATGAGAAGAGACGTTGGTCAAAATGAGAACCTCGTCCGAAGGGATTGATCACTTTTGATCGATACAAGAACTTGCAAAAAACGTACGGGTTTGACCTTGACGAACTTCCTATCGAAGAGATTGGAATTCGTTGACAAATTTTCTCAATGAAGCACGGGTCAAAACTCCAACTGATCAAATGGCTGGATACAATGGATGTTTTTTCTCAAAATCGACTAGGTTTCCCATTTTGAAATTCAACATTGAAATCCTAATTGGTCAAATGAAATTGACGATTTATTCAAAATCGACCGGATGACCCTAAAAAGGGTAAATTGGTCAAATGAATTGACGATTTATTCAAAATCGACCGGATGGCCCTAAAAAGGGTAAATTGGTCAAATGACCCTAAAAAGGGTAAATTGGTCAAATGAAATGACGATTTATTCAAAATTGACCAGATGACCCTAAAAAGGGTAAATTGGTCAAATGAATTGACGATTTATTCAAAATCGACCGGATGACCCTAAAAATGGTAAATTGGTCAAATGACCCTAAAAAGAGTAAATTGGTCAAATGATGGTTTATTCAAAATTGATTATGAATTGACAAAATGGATCGATTGAATCGGCTGGCCATTGGTGGTTTCAGAAAATTAGTCTATGAGCCTTCTAAAATCACGATTTGGCCTCAATTTATTTATCGTCTCAATAGGAGGAATCATTTGTGAATTTCTTCAAATTAATGTCCTTCACGCAAGGGATTTTTTACCAACTTTGATAAAATGGCCAAAAAGTGATTATTAGACGCTCATATTCCAAAAATCACTCTATGAAAATGATCGAATCCTACCTTACCTTGTGCACTACCCCTTTGGATGGTACAAAATGTAAACGTGCAAGTCTCGTTGGATTAAGTATCCGAGACACAAGGTGGCTTATCCCTAACACGGGATCCCCTAAATGGCATTCCCTTTCTAGGGTTTATGCATGATGCCAGTTTATTAAAGCATTAAAACATGCAATTTGAAATAGAAACGTGACCTAAGGAGCCCTTTATTTGCCAGGGTAGGCCTAAAATGGTATGGCATTATTAATTTATGAACAAAATACACCACAAATTCAAACGTGCAATAGCCTATCTACAAGGGTAGGTCCTAAAAGAAGGTCATGCCAGACCTTTTATCTCTTCATGTTTGTGAATGCAAAAGACAAGAGACAGGGAAACGTTAGTTCAGCACATAATCACATAACACGTTGGTCAATAAACAATAAAAAACAACAAAGATAGATAAGGAAAAAGGGTTAGGACCCCTCCCCTCGTGAATAGTGTCCCTAATAGGGCAAGGTCGACTCTACCCTAGGCAATTCTAAAATGGATGCATGAGGTTGGGGCTTACTAATGCATCTAGACTCGATAGGTCATAGGTCCCCGAGCCTTCAGACTTGGAAACCAAAGGTCATCACTCCCAAGGTTCCTTGTCGGTGGCTCGAGCGATTCCCCAGACATTGCTACGCACACGTCGTGTCACGGCCACATGTCTGAGTGAATCTATCAAAAATCCTTAATTTTCGACTAAAAGCTAAAGGCTATTAACCCAAAGCTTAAAGCGGAAGATTAAGTGACCCCTCGGATCGTGCTACGCACACGTCGTGTCACGATCACTCGTCCAAGTAGGTCGCCTAAAATCCTAACAGGGTGGAGTGGCGTGACAAGCCACTAAAAGAAAAATAAATGAGGGATGAAAAAATTAAAGCGTATGCACGTATGCTAGTGCTCGTTTGGAGGGGAGGGATCGAGAACCAACGTGAGGCTCTAAGGTGATGTCCCCCACCCAAATGCAATGCAAGCGCGAGATAAGCAAGTAAACATACATCCAATCAACCAAACATACATTCGCGAGCGAGGGAGTAGTTGGATACGCGTGAAATGCAAAATCCTAAAAAAAGGGAAAAATGCAACCCTAAAACACCCAAATGTGATATATGAAAAGGTTAAAAGAAGAAAAAAGTTGATTAAATCAAATTTGCTCGGACTCTCGAATTTCCCCAGTGGAGTCGCTAACTGTCGCGCCCCATTTTTTGATAAATAAATAAATGGTTTAAAAAAATGTATTTTTGTGATTGGAAAATGAATCGTGATTTAAAAGAAAAATGGGTCTAAATGGGGTTTTGAGAATGCGACGATTTGACCCAAAATTATAGTTTAAAAAGGGTTTTTTAAAACTAAATACGGAGTCGCCACTTGGTAATGAGTTAAGGTGTACCAAGTCACCTAAAAAATGTATTTTTAAAGAAAAATAGGAAAAAGTAGTGAGAAACCCTTTTTAAACGACTCCTAGTCTACGTAAACCAACGAAAAAGGTTCGGGAGTCACATTTGACGAAGGGGAAGGCAAGGATAAAAATCCAAGGCACCCCTTCGACCTAGCCAAGGCTAGTTGCGTGATTTAATCAAAGATTTTCTTGTTTTAACCAAAGAAATTATTACATTTGGATGTACTACATGAATGCAAACCCTAGACCTAGGGGTATTGGGGGAAATTTCTCTTCAAAGGTTGAGTGGTGCCAATCACATTAATTGTGAAGCCCAATAACGATCCTTTGAAGAAGTCACGAATAATGCGAGTGGGATGCAAATGAATGGAATGCATGTATGCAATGTGAGGATATGAGTTTGAAAAAGTAACAAAAGATAATAAATATGTAAATGAAAATGTGCACGTGAGTGGGCAAGGTACGGTATGTGAAATGATAATATGAAGTGCATGTGTGCAAGTGAAGAAACATAAAGGTGCACGTGTGCAAAATGGGAGGAAAAATGAAAGTGTGATGAGGGTATAAAATGGTAGAGTGGATTTAAAAATGCATGAGCCTAGGGAATTCATGCATATTGGGTACGGGGAGACCTAAATCGTGACTCAATTTGCCATTTTATAGAGGGAATACAAGCGTGCTAAAGCTTAGAAAAAGCCACGCTCGTCTATATCCCATATTTAAGGGGACTCTCAAGCAAATGAACCCTATAACTAGCATGAAATGCAAAAATCCTAAAATGGAGGGAAAAGGGGTTCGAGGGGCATGCAAAATGATAAAACTAAAAAGAATGCATGACATGTTATGAACATGCGGACATGTACTAACGAGGAGAAATCTCTAAGGGTCTAGCGTTGGACTAGCCCATTCTATGAATTCCGACTAGCGTTGGACTAGTGGAAACGTGCATTCATCCATCACATTCATTCAGGCCATGGAAAGCAAGTAGACATGCCAAACATTCATAAACACGTAGCACCTAACACTTAGCATGCTCGACTAGATGCAAGAACCTAATAAAGCAAGTAACACGTAACACATAGGCATGCAACCAAGCTAATGAACCTATTACATTCACTAACTAAAACAAAAGGGGGAAGAGGGAGAATGGACCAAATTGCTCGCCAAAGCCCTATCTATTACAAGCCAAGAGGTGTACACATACCCCATTAAAAGAATAACTCAATAAAGCAAGAATAAATGAAATGAAAGGGTCTAAAGCAAAGGCAATGAAAGCAAATTAGACATGCAATTTTCACGTAGCACGTTGGATCACATAGGAGCGACGGGAAAAAGATAAAAGGAGTTATACCTCCCTTGAGTTGATGCCTTAAATTGAGTGAAACCACTTATTTACCCTCCAAAATAAAAGAAATGGTCAATGTACCAATTTATTTGAAGGAATTAAAGAAGATAGACAAACACGAGCTCATTCGGTCATAAGGCCCATAAAGTCATGACTTAAGTGCAATTGACAAAGCATGGAATTTAATTGAAGCAAAGCAATCAATGAAATCACAAAAAGTTAAAACTGCCAAGGACCAAATTGATGAAATTATTCAATTGGTTGGGTCATAGCAGCATTAGTTAGAAGCCAAGGGATCAAAGTGCAAATTTCTGTAACTTATTCATGCAGAATGCATGCAAATGCTACGAAATGTTTCTGCAACAAGAAGGTTGAAGCATCTGCTGAGTTTCTCAAATGCAATTTCCCATCCATCCTAACACAAGTAATGGCTCCAATCAACTAAACCAAAGATCAAAGTGAGAAGATAACCACACATTTCTTCCACTTTTTAACTACCCAATTCTCATGTTTCAATGCAAAAATAGAGGTAAAGAGCATGCAAAAATCTGGAAAATGTTCTGCAATTTTCTTGTTGCAACTTTGCAGCTTATCGGCAAACCAGAAAAAACCGCAGCTTTCATCTTCTCAACACTAACACCACTTTGATCGACAAATCTTCTAACCAAAACATTAAAGCATGAATCTAACATCAACAAACAGGTAAATCAAATTCAAAGTGAAAAAAAAAAAAAATGAAGCCTTCGGCCGTTTCCAATTTCCTGCTACAATTTTCAGGTTTGGTTTTTTTTTTTTACCATGGCTGGGCTTAATCCAATGGAAACTATCCATCCCAACATAACTACCATTCTATCAAACATCAAACCTCGATCATAAACAAGGAAATCACAGCATCCAACACTCAAACATACAAATTTCAAAGTCCAGGAAAACCATTCTTTACTGAAATCTTAGCTACAACATTCAGCCCAACTTACTTCAAAACGAAATATATAAAACTGCTGTAACCTTTACAGCCCCAACTCATCTGAAGTTGACACAAAGACCTTGATAGCTTCGACCCACACATACAACCTCATCATTAAACACTTAGTCAAAATATTTAACTAGTAAAGGAATTCCAAATTTGGTGAGTAGCTGCAGAGCCGCCAGCAACGAGGAGAAAGCAGCAACATTTTGGTTTCTCACGTGAGTTTAACATACTAAGGGAATGATTTAATGTGCTAAAACCCATCATCAACGTCGCAAGACATAAAAGAAACGGCAACCAGGGAAACATTTGAAATCCAAACACGATGAAAGTCATAAAGCCGAAAGTCTTTTTCACAATTTTCTGGTTTTGTCCATTCGAACACCAAGATAAGTTGTAAACATTTGGCAGCAACTCATGGATTTGTTAGACAGCCATTATAGAAAATCCTAAACCCATGTACTTAATCAGATTCATCTCATGGATTTCTACTGAATCAGTCCTTAGCAAATGAGCAAAACAGCAGAATCATAGAACCAGCAAGCTTGACTCAATTATTGAAACAAAAAGATTCAAAACTGATGGCTTTGTCATTCGTAAAAACATGTTAAAATCCACCAAATAACCAACATTTACCTGAGAATGCTAGCCCGGTTGAGCGACCTTGAAATATGCCCAGCAGCGCATACGGGCTCCCAAAACCGTGATCAAGAACCTCTTCTACAAAGGTTGCTACTTCGCCGAGCCGTCCTCTTGCTCCTGTTCTTAGCTTCACGAACTTTCCTCCCAATTTTCCCAGATTTCCTTTGTCCAAGACTCTCTTTTTCTTCAGTTTTCTTCTCCCCGTAACCTCCCCTTGCTCTCACAGCCGAAACCCATCGCAATCTTCTTCTCTCGCTTCTTTTGGTTCTTTCCCTGGCTTTCTCCCTACTGCCCAGGTTCCGCAGCCACCATCCTCTCCTTAGCCGTTGTTTTTCTCTTTAGCTACTTTCCTTTCGTCCCTAGAACCCCAGTTGTTCTATCTCATACAACCCTCAAATCTTAGCATAACCACTCTTTACTGCTCTTTGGGCTTGAGATTGCAGCTGACACTCGCAAGAAATTCCACTCGCTCCACCAGACGTCGAAGGAGATGAAGTTGCAGATTTCGGTGGAGCATACGCGAGCCAGAGATTCTAGCCTTTCCTTGTCGTTGCTTCTCAATCTCACTCAGCCTCCCCTTTTTGTTTTCACTCTTTCTTCACAGAGCTCTCGGTTCTCTCCCTGCCGTCCTCCTCAATCTTTCCTCTGTATTCTGTTTTCTTTTCCCGTTTCTTTTCACTCCCCCCCTGAAGTTTTTCTCTCGCTCCCTCTCCTCTTCCTGCGGCTGCTGCTTTTTTTCTTTTTATATCAATTCCCCAACCTCCTAAACCCTGCTCTCAATGGCCAGCAATCAACCTCCTCTCAGCCTCTTATCTTGGCCATCCGATGGGCATGTACCACTCTTCTTTGCAAGCTGCCAAAATACGCAGCTTGCATGCTTCCTTTTTTTTTTTTAAGTATAATATAAATAACAATAAAAACAAAATAATAATTCAAACAAACTTAAACTTATATAAAATGTATAAAATTAATAACCAAAAGATAAAAAGCTAAGATTTTCCTCTTTCTCCTTTCTTCTTTTTCCTTTTTTTTCATTTTTCAATTTTTCATCATTTTTTCATTTTTAAATAATGAAACTAAATCTGAAACAACTACAACATATTTTTTGAACGCTTTTCTCTTTTTTTTTTTACTTTTTCTTTATGATTTTTCTTTTTTTCATTTTTTCATGATTTTCCTTTTTCTCTTTTTTTTTCATTCATTTTTCCTTTTTCTCTTTTTTTCCAAGAAATTTTATGCTAAAAATTTAAAAATAAACTAAAAACTATAAACTAAAAACTAAAAATCGAATAAAACTAACACGACAAATAAAAAAATAAAAATAAACAGTAAATGAAATTACACCAAAAATTTGGTGTCTACACCTCGGTCCCCCTTTGCTAGTTCATTCTTATCTGTTTTGCAGGCTTAGGATCAGCTCTTCCATCAGCACGCCGAGCTAGTCGAATCAGCTCGGTCCGGGGAAGCTCAGCGCTTCTTCAAGTAGCAATATCAACATCATGCTTCTTTGTCGGTGCTTTTATTCCGAAAGCCTCACCCATTGCAAGACACCTAGACTCTGGATGATACTTCAGCAGGTTGTTGATAATGGTAAGACGAATTCTCTCCAGAAGATCAGGATCTTCAACTTTGCGTCCACTTGCCAGACGTGTGATGAAAAATTTTGTTTCTATCACTGAGGCCTCAGTGTTAACAGTTCCTTTCACAACATCCAAATCAAGATCTTTTAGTGCCTTCATCGTGTCAATGAGAGCACCAAGACGATCGCCAAAGCTAACTTGTACTATTGTTGCATCAGAGTCAGAATCTTGATCTATCAGAACAATAGGCATAGGAATACCATCTCTATCCTTCTCTGAATTCAATGAGGCTGAACTAACTGATTCCACACCATCGATTGAAGCACAACTAATATTCTTTTTGGTAGTGATTCCGGAATGAAATAACCCGCGGGTGAGTTTAGACCAGGAGGTGGAAAAGGAGAGATTCAAGTGAGAAGCAGAGAAGTCACAATCGGAATGGGACAACTTGGATCGAACAGGTGCTAAGGTAGCAGTAGCAGCAGGACTGAAGAAAGCGTTGGCGATCGCCATAGCCACTTCTCTCGGAGGTTCCAATCAGGCGGAAATGGTGGAAAATTACTTGAAAATTGAAATATCAAAATCTGCTTGGTTATAGAGCAGTGTAGTCAAGAAGAGTATGAGCTGAATCGATTGAAGAGGTGAAAGTTACTGCTAGCTGGGGATGACTGGTGACGTCGTTGGGATATTATTGTTTATATCTCCTCTTTCGGAGAAATATATTCATTTCCGGCAACGCCGATAGGCGGTGGATTGCGTCATCAGGTGGGACCCAGGTATGGGATTGTGGACGCCACGCCAGGCGGTGATCTGACGCGGCTGACGACCCCTCCCCTTCCCGAAGAGCTCTGGATTTCGGACTTACCCATATATAGTAATATAAATGTATAAATGTATGATAAATGTATTATATTATATATAATACATAATATAAATGTATATTATAAATATACATAAATATGTATATATTATGTATAAATGTACATTTATATAAATGTAAAATATATTATATATTATATTATGTATAATTTATATAACATATAATATTTATGTAAATATATTATAAATATATAAAAACATATTTTAAATAGAATAAAATATTTATAATATGTATGTATAAATATATAATATTAGAAATGTATAATATATATAATATACATTAATATTAATATAATTTATATATAATATACATAATTGAAATATACATATTAAAATACATAATTGAAATATACATATTAAAATATATAATTAGAATATATTAAAATATAATTGACATATACATATTAAAATACATAATTAAAATATACAAATTGAAATATACTTATTAAAATATACAAATTAAATATGCATAATTGAAATATATTTGGAGTTATTTTTGATATATTGTTTGGATATGGTGTTTTTGAAATATACATTTACTGTAGTATTTGGAATGTGAAAAACAGTTTTTCAAAAACAGGCGCAAAAACACTCAATCCAAACGGACCCTACTTTCGCTCGTGAAAAAACAATTCTATAAATACATATTTTCTAATTTTAAACATGAGTTGGTCACCCCATTTATAAAATAGATCCATCCTTTGTTTCTTAGCATTCTATTTCAATCTATCCATAAAGACAAGTCGATTTAGAATTCACCATTTCAAGATTCCAACTATCTCCTGATTTTGAATACAGCTTTTATTCAAAAAGAAAAACAAACAGAGAAACTCACATATTTTAGCGCGTGATTTAACAACACAAAATAACTTATCGTTTTGCAGCTTATAATACAGGTTACAACATGTGAGAACCCGTAAAAACCCTAATTATTTTCCTAGGGTTTTAGTTCCCTTAATTGCATAATTTTTGCATTTCTGGCTTGGAAATATTATCTGGGTGGATTTTATGAGCAATTATAATTTTTAGATGATTTTTCTAGCATTGGTGAGTTTTTAGAAAATTAAGAATATATATTGGACGTGGGACCCACTAGTGCGAAAAGTTCGGAAAAATTCGGCCAATACGGTTAAGTTTCGGATACTGTGTAAAATTTATCGGGTGCTAAGAGATAAGTAGAGTGTGTGAAGTGATTGATGTGAGAGAGAAAAGAAGTGATAAGAATGCATTAAATAGAGTGACAAGTGTCACCATGTTATTGGTTTTCCTTTAAGATTTACTATTCACAATTTTGACTTTTTGACCAAAGGATTAAATATCCAAAAATTGCATAAAATTCACAATTTTTCTTCTCTTGTTGGCCGGCCCTCTCTCTCAAGTTCAAGGAAGGAAGAAAACCTCTTCAAGTCTTGATTTCTTCTTGCTTCAATCCATAACTCAACCAACTAAACTAGTTTCTATTCCATAAAATCTTTCTAGTTGGTGTTAGTGGTTGATTTGGTGAAGTTTTTGGAAGAGATAAGGTGTCCAACACCTCTACCTCTCTTGTTACTAGGTGAGTGGTGTGTGTATCTTCCTCCTACATCTAATGATGCTTAAGTTATGCTTATTAGTGATTAAAGTGCTGAAATTTCTGGTTTTTATCTTGACTTGAAGTGATTTGGTGAAGTTTTCCATTTATTGATGATTTTTCTGGTTTAATTGGATTATGATGGTGTGGTTGTTTGTGATGATTGGCAATGGCCTATAATAACTCTAGTGGGTGTGAAATGTGGATAAATGCAACCAATTTTGGATTTGGAATGAAAACTGAAAAGTTAGGGTTCTTAAATCCCCAATTCTGTCCGGTTTTGGATCATAGGGTTAGAGGCCGAATTTGACTTTGCTCAAAACATGAAAGTTGTAGGTATTGATGTGTTTGAGGTGCCTGTAAAATTTCAGGTCATTTGGATTAATGTGGAATGAGTTATGACGAAATTACTGTAGCTGTTCTGCTTTGGACAGAATGCGAAAACTGTACTGGTTATTGGCCATTTTGACTGGAATTGGTTTGAATTTAGTTGTTGGTGTCTTCTGATGAAATGTATCTGGATGTCTTAGCTAACATATGCCTTTGGAATTTCAGCATTTCGACTTGTATAGACTAAGTTATAGTAATTACAGTTTTGTGTGATTTGCAAACCTGTTTTGGTAATTCTGGTATAGTATTTGGCATTTTCGACCTATTTAAGCTAGGAACTGGATTGAGTGACCTTCTTCATTGTTGTAGCCCTGTTCCATAGCTTCGAAGCGGTGGGTCTTACACCCCCATCCAATAATCTTAGTGAGAGTTGTGCCATTACCGCATTATGAGGTCGAATCCGGTTTTCTTTCCAAGGCCTAAGTTTAAGGCCTTTCTTAATTCCTGGTTTGCTGTCATGCTTGTATATGTTTATAAAACCCTATTGGGGTTGTGATTGGCATTGCTATATGACTCGTTATCGAGTCTCATTGCATTTGTTTACTTGTTCTAGGGCGTGACGGTGGTTCACGACATTCCCCTGACGGAAGTGCATGAAATAGCACTTATTTGATTTGTGAGTATACTACTCACTTAAATGTTACAATGTGGCTTTGTTATATGTGTAATTGATGCCTTGAAGGCTTATTTGCTTATTGGAAGTGATTAAGGTGAGGGTGTACTTGACCGCCCTCACCCCTTGTGATTTTATTCATGGCTATTGACTGTTTTACTGAAATACTGTACTGGTTATATGAAATACTGAATTCCACTCATGGAAACTGATTTGGTGTCGTTTGGATGAATGTCCAACGGCTTTACTGTATCACTGAGCTCAACCCCGTTTGGTAGTCAATTGGATCGAGCCGGCGAGGGCTTGGTCGTGAAAATTGTCTTGCCACGGGGACTGTACTGAGGAACCTTGTAGTAATGAGACTCTTGGTTCCGGTATACTCGAGTATTACCAAAAGTGACTGAATGGAGTGCGGGCCCGGTTGGGGTATGATTGGTGGAAGGAAAGGAAGTAAAGTGAGGTCTACGGTTTTGGTACTTTTAACATTGACGGAGGGTCAATGAGGTTGGATCAAGATTGCAAGTGTGGAAATGGGCTCTTGAGAGCCAACCGTATCCTTTCACTGGTTTGATTTATCTCTTAATTGCATATTTGAACTGAACGGTTATGATTATGTGATCTTGACTGCTTTTGTGTGATAGTTGCTCACTGGGCTTTAGCTCATACCGTGCCATTTGTTTTCCTTACAGGAAAATGACCACTTTTGGAAAGAATGTGCTAGTTGGTTCAAGTTGAGCTCATGTGAATGTATATTTTGAATAGCTCCTTGAGGGTGAAAACCCTAAGTGTTTTGTTGCAACCAATGGTTGGCTTGTAAATGGTTATTTGTACATGTATGAACTAGTTGAATATTTGATATGCCGTCTTGGCTTGCAAATGTTGGTTTCCAATGTATATATATGTTTGGTCGATGCTTGGTTGGATTTCGAATTGATACGCGTTTCAAACGGAAAAAGAAAAAAAAAATTTTGAAAAAGGAAAGGGCCAAATCCGGCCGGATTCTGACGTGTCCTCTACTGTTCAGCGCGGCTTCGATTTTCGTTTTTTTTATTTTGTGATTTTGACCTATTTGCGCGCGTTGGTAAGCTCCGGAGCGCATTAGATCGACGTTAACTAATCCGTAGTCCTGGCGAGAGCTGGGCAGGCAGTCCGCTAACCCCTTTGGTTCGCCTTAGGGGAAAGTGGGGCTGTTACAAGTGGTATCAGAGCCAGGTTCGCGTGGTCTCTGCGCGGAGTGAGACTGGGCCAAGTGGTGTTGTGGTCCTAATTTCATGAATATGTTTAAGTGCTCGTTTGAGCGTAAGTTATGAACCGGGCATGTGATAAGTGTACGAATCATTATCATGGGACTCGAGGAAGCTAGGTATGTATGTCGGGTAGGAATCTTTAATAAGGATGGTTTACTCTTGGGACCGGCCGGCTCGAGATGTGAACTATCTTAGACAAGATTCTTGCGCCCGGATACGAAGGATATGAGGGCCTAGGTTAGAAAAGATTTGGTGAACTAGAAAGGCGATTCTATGGAACTTCGTGTGGTTTGTTTGGGTATGGTTAAGCGTGATCGACCTTGCTTAAGATATAAATATTTGGACGAAGCCCTAGAAGGGGAAAAGCTTTTCGTGAGTTCTTTTGCACTTGTGACCTAGTTGTTCAAAGTACTTTTGAGGACCCTATTGTTTCATGCAATGACTTCGTATGTAATTGACTGACTGTTCCGTATGATTGCTTAACCTGGTTATGTGGGCTATGTATACGTGTAATGTGTTTAAATGCATTTTCCGCCCACATACCTTCTAAAGAAATTCTGTTTTGGGATTTTGAAGAAAAACTAGGATGTACTAGTTTTATTTGTAAGCGATGAGTGGAAATAAGATATATATGCTTTAAATATGTATATTTTCCTGATTTTGGTAAAAAGGTGAATTTTACTTGAATTTCAAATTTGAAAATTAGTGAATAACTGATGAGTTGTTGAATTTTGTATATGATGGGTTAATACCAGGATAACAATTTCTAAACTAAGTTTTCCCCTTGATTGTATATTAGTGTAGTCTCACACTTGAAATTGTCCATGCTTTACACGAAGAAAATATATATATATCCTGAATTTTTGAAAGAATGGCAAGCTTATGGTTAACATTGTGAATCTTGAACTTGATAAGATTTCTGATTACTTTAAATACTTTTCTTATGTTTTAAAATTCTTGACTTTCAAGAAGAGTGAGCCAATTTTAAATGTACGGACTGAGGCAACTTTGAGATATAGAGTGACTGTATTCAAGAGTACGAAGTTAGTGTGAATTGACTTGGGTTCCATTTGGCACGTTAGTTTGCGAGTTGTATTCATTTCTTGGGTTTGAACATGGAACTTGCGACTTTACTATAGAACCTAAGATTGGTTATTCTTGGAGATGATGGTGCTTTTGCTGGTCGCTTGTTTATTTCAGATTTTTAACTTCAAATGGATAATCTTGGTTTCAGCTGGCGTTATGGCTTTATTGGATCTAATTGCGTAAGGGTATGTGATTTGATTGAAATTAGCAATAATTGGACCCTTTGGTTTAACTATAGACCTAGGAAGGGTGGTGCACGTCCTGAGACTTTGGTATCCTGCTTACATAAGCTTTTATCTGTTGTGACACTTAATTGCCTATATACAATATCTGACATATTGGCCTTATTTTGTGACTTTTGGCTCGTGCTATAATTTTGATACCTGTAAAGAATCATGTCCTGATTCAAAAATTGTTATACCTTGTATATGTCTTAAGCTTTTTGATGCTTAATTATGCCTTGTCCTGTGATTATAGACTTCTATTAAGTAGGGTAGCAGGACTGGGAGTAAAGCATTATGACCGAGGGTTTAGCCAACTCCGTATTCATGGGAGAAATTGATGGATAGTTTCATGTAATTTATTAGGTCCCTAGTACTGAATATGAACCGAAAATAAATCCGAAGATCAGATCTACTGGTGTATAATGGATTAACCTAGTCGGAAACTTGGTGAGATTTTCTTGTGCGCAACATATATTATGATTGGTTTTGTGACCATATTCCAACTTTTATGGAAATTTGAACTCCGAAAGTATTGTATTGGGTTGGTAAGAGAACTCGAACTGTCTGGAACCGATTAGACTGAGCTTACTTGAGACTTGAACCTGTTTAGGCTAGTGTGGCCTTACATACCTAATGTGGATTTGAATTTGTGACTGCTTAAGAATGTGAATTGGCTGGACAGAGACTAGACCATTGTGTTCTTACTCGTACTCATGATCCTTGAGGTTGAACTTGAACTTGCACTTGAACTTGAACTTATACTTTTATTCGTGCTCATGCACCATGAACCTGAAGTATTTGGCTCTGCTTTGACCCTACTCTTGAACTTATTCGTACTGGTGTGACTGTAGACCGGCTACTACTCTTTTGTAGCGGTTGAACTGAACCTCTCTGGTGGGGGCATTGCCTGTTGTGTTGTCCAGCACCACCAGGGATGACATTTTGCACTGAGGCTTTTGGTGAAGTTTAGCCGTTGAGCTAGCTTGTTGTGTTGTCCAGCACCACCAGGGCCAACTTACTGAACTGAAATTCTTTGGTGAAGCATAGCCGTTGTGCTAGCTTGTTATGTTGTCCAGCACCACCAGAGATGAATTTTCATCTAAAGCATCACTATACCCTGAATTTCTTCCAAATATCTGGGACCTTGCGTCCGATTTCAAGCCTTTTGCCTGTTTTATTTGGGTACATGATTAACTCCCTATTGAACCATGACCATTTGATAGGTTGGATTGGCGTGATATGTAGTACTTGGATTATATAGGCCATGCTTTCCTGGATCATGAATTACGATAAGTGAGATTCGAATGATTTTTAGTATTTGGCCGACTTTGGGAAAAACAAATTGGACCTGGTGAATACAAGTTGGAATAGATTGAATCCCAATGCTTTATTGGTTTCTGAGCGATATCTTGACCGGATCTATATTAGTTAGAAGGCTCGAGTGACTCTTGAGGGATATTTGATCTGATTAGTACAGGTGGAATGTCGAGGACGACATTCTTTTGAGGAGGGGAGAGTGTGAGAACCCGTAAAAACCCTAATTATTTTCCTAGGGTTTTAGTTCCCTTAATTGCATAATTTTTGCATTTCTGGCTTGGAAATATTATCTGGGTGGATTTTATGAGCAATTATAATTTTTAGATGATTTTTCTAGCATTGGTGAGTTTTTGGAAAATTAAGAATATATATTGGACGTGGGACCCACTAGTGCGAAAAGTTCGGAAAAATTCGGCCAATACGGTTAAGTTTTGGATACTGTGTAAAATTTATCGGGTGTTAAGAGATAAGTAGAGTGTGTGAAGTGATTGATGTGAGAGAGAAAAGAAGTGATAAGAATGCATTAAATAGAGTGACAAGTGTCACCATGTTGTTGGTTTTCCTTTAAGATTTACTATTCACAATTTTGACTTTTTGACCAAAGGATTAAATATCCAAAAATTGCATAAAATTCACAATTTTTCTTCTCTTGTTGGCCGGCCCTCTCTCTCAAGTTCAAGGAAGGAAGAAAACCTCTTCAAGTCTTGATTTCTTCTTGCTTCAATCCATAACTGATTTGGTGAAGTTTTTGGAAGAGCTAAGGTGTCCAACACCTCTACCTCTCTTGTTACTAGGTGAGTGGTGTGTGTATCTTCCTCCTACATCTAATGATGCTTAAGTTATGCTTATTAGTGATTAAAGTGCTGAAATTTCTGGTTTTTATCTTGACTTGAAGTGATTTGGTGAAGTTTTCCATTTATTGATGATTTTTCTGGTTTAATTGGATTATGATGGTGTGGTTGTTTGTGATGATTGGCAATGGCCTATAATAACTCTAGTGGGTGTGAAATGTGGATAAATGCAACCAATTTTGGATTTGGAATGAAAACTGAAAAGTTAGGGTTCTTAAATCCCCAATTCTGTCCGGTTTTGGATCATAGGGTTAGAGGCCGAATTTGACTTTGCTCAAAACATGAAAGTTGTAGGTATTGATGTGTTTGAGGTGCCTGTAAAATTTCAGGTCATTTGGATTAATGTGGAATGAGTTATGACGAAATTACTGTAGCTGTTCTGCTTTGGACAGAATGCGAAAACTGTACTGGTTATTGGCCATTTTGACTGGAATTGGTTTGAATTTAGTTGTTGGTGTCTTCTGATGAAATGTAGCTGGATGTCTTAGCTAACATATGCCTTTGGAATTTCAGCATTTCGACTTGTATAGACTAAGTTATAGTAATTACAGTTTTGTGTGATTTGCAAACCTGTTTTGGTAATTCTGGTATAGTATTTGGCATTTTCGACCTATTTAAGCTAGGAACTGGATTGAGTGACCTTCTTCATTGTTGTAGCCCTGTTCCATAGCTTCGAAGCGGTGGGTCTTACACCCCGATCCAATAATCGTAGTGAGAGTTGTGCCATTACCGTATTATGAGGTCGAATCCGGTTTTCTTTCCAAGGCCTAAGTTTAAGGCCTTTCTTAATTCCTGGTTTGCTATCATGCTTGTATATGTTTATAAAACCCTATTGGGGTTGTGATTGGCATTGCTATATGACTCGTTATCGAGTCTCATTGCATTTGTTTACTTGTTCTAGGGCGTGACGGTGGTTCACGACATTCCCCTGACGGAAGTGCATGAAATAGCACTTATTTGATTTGTGAGTATACTACTCACTTAAATGTTACAATGTGGCTTTGTTATATGTGTAATTGATGCCTTGAAGGCTTATTTGCTTATTGGAAGTGATTAAGGTGAGGGTGTACTTGACCGCCCTCACCCCTTGTGATTTTATTCATGGCTATTGACTGTTTTACTGAAATACTGTACTGGTTATATGAAATACTGAATTCCACTCATGGAAACTGATTTGGTGTCGTTTGGATGAATGTCCAACGGCTTTACTGTATCACTGAGCTCAACCCCGTTTGGTAGTCAATTGGATCGAGCCGGCGAGGGCTTGGTCGTGAAAATTGTCTTGCCACGGGGACTGTACTGAGGAACCTTGTAGTAATGAGACTCTTGGTTCCGGTATACTCGAGTATTACCAAAAGTGACTGAATGGAGTGCGGGCCCGGTTGGGGTATGATTGGTGGAAGGAAAGGAAGTAAAGTGAGGTCTACGGTTTTGGTACTTTTAACATTGACGGAGGGTCAATGAGGTTGGATCAAGATTGCAAGTGTGGAAATGGGCTCTTGAGAGCCAACCGTATCCTTTCACTGGTTTGATTTATCTCTTAATTGCATATTTGAACTGAACGGTTATGATTATGAGATCTTGACTGCTTTTGTGTGATAGTTGCTCACTGGGCTTTATGTGACAACCCCACTTTCCCCTAAGGCGAACCAAAGGAGTTAGCGGACTGCCTGCCCAGCTCTCGCCAGGACTACGGATCAGATTAGAGCTATCCGCTTCAATCCGGAACTTACAAACTCGCGTAAACAAATCAAAATAGTAAAACAACCCAAGATAAAATGAAAAGAAATCCGGAGCCGGCCATGAATAGTAACCGACCCGTCAGAACCCAACCGAAATAGCTAACAAACATTTACATCTGAACTTTAGCGTTTACAAATCAAAATGACATACAAAAGCTTTCAAAAGATAATACATATACACGGTTTGCCAAATCAAAAGAGAAACGCCCCAAAAGTACACTTAGGGTTTTAATACATGAGCTATACAAAAGATATGTTCAACTAGCTCAAATCGGCAACCGATTATCAAGTCCGGTCCAAAAGTATTTATTTTCCTGTAAGGAAAACAAAAGGGACAGAACGGGGTGAGCTTGCGCTCAATGAGGTACCAAACAGATAGCAGAAAAAAAATCATGACATTTCACATTTTCAAATCAGATACACGTGCCAGATGTAAAGCAAAGGAACCAATGATTCAAATCAAAAGGATACGGGTGGCTCTCAGGAGCCAAATTTCCAGCGCAGTACTTGATCCAAATTGGTTGACTCTCCGTCAACGTATATAGAACCAAAACGTCCGTAGACCCCTCTTTACACCGAATTCCGTCCACCAAACACCCCTTTACCGGGCCCGCTCACCGTAACCGAACAGAAATGGTAATACTCGAGTATACCGGAATCAAGGGTCTCAATACCCAAAAATCCCCGAACAGACTACCGTGGTTCGTTATCTAATCGTCCAGGCCCTTGCCGGCCCGACTCGAATAACTTAGCCACAGGATTGAGCTCATAGGTCATAGAAATCCGAACAGATGCAGACACAGGTAACAGATTCAAATTTTGCATAGTAAATTGGCATATGAACAGACTAGAGAACGAGTGTGATAAAGTACACCCCCGTCTCGAACAAATAAACAGATTGCAGAGCAGAAATCAAGTTAAACAGCAATGGAGGGGAGTGGTACACTCACCGATTCAACTTCAAAAAGTTTCACTTCAGATTGGCCTTAATCGCCAAGAAACCCTAAAATAATCAAAATAAACCAATTGAAGGTTTTACTTCCAGAATCGAGTAAACAGAATGCACATGTGAGGCTCGACTACTAGTCGTATACCTCGCCAAATAATTACTAATGCAAGGGTGCAAAACATGATTTTCTTGGAAACGAAAAGGTAGCATGAAGACCTAGGCGCAAACAACCCAAAAGCCTTTCATTCTACCAAAAGGCAAACCCAACTTAAAGGAACCAAACGGCCTAGAAAATCGGGCAGCACTTCCCCTAAATTTCTTACTTTTCCAGCCATTAAGGCTTCATTATTTCCTCAAATCAGTCCCAACACCTCACACAAAAGTCATCTCATTCCCAAAAGCCGTTCACTAGGCTCAAAGTAGTACAAGTACAAAAGTTAGCTAGAAAATGACCGGAATAAGAGTAAGCCTTAAAACCATGCCAACCAATAGGGTTTCATAAAGCCATGCCAATCACAACCCCAATAGGGTTTCATATACATATATAAGCATAATAGCAAACCAGAAATTAGAAAATGGCCTTAGTCTTGGCCCCAAATAGAAAACTGTTTTACACTCATTATGCGGTAATGGCGTCAAATTCTCTACGGTTATCGGATGGGGGTGTAAGACCCACCGTTTCGAAGCTATGAAACAGGGCTACAATAATGTAGAAGACCACTCAATCCAGTTCGTAACACAACTAGGTCAAATATGCCAAATACTAACCCAGAATTCCTAAAACAGGTTCACAAAACACAAAAAAACTGTAATCAGTATATCTCAGTCCATACAAGTCCAAATGCCGAAATTCCAAAGGTATATGTTAGCTAAGACACTCAGATACATTTCATCAGAAGACACCAACTCCAGAATCCAAACCAATTCCAGTCAAAATGGCCAATTACTATCGCAGTTTTCGCATTCTGTCCAAAGCAGAACAGCTACAGTAATTTCGTCATAACTCATTTTACATTAATCCAAATGACCTGAAATTTTACAGGCATCTCCATCACATCAATACCAACAACTTTCATGTTTTGAGCAAAGTCTAATTCGGCCTCTAACCCAGTGATCTAAAACCGGACAGAATTGGGGTTCAAGAACCCTAACTTTTCAAATTTCACACCAAATCCAAAATTGATTGCATTTAACCACATTTCACATCCACTAGAGCCATTTCCAACCATTACAATTCATCATACAAGCCCCCAACATCAAGATCATATTAAACCAGAAAAATTCCCAATAAAATAAAAACTTCACCAAAACAAGCCAAATCAAGAAACAAATCATATATTCCTTCTCTCATGCCCCCATTAAGTACAAAATAAGCATTATTAGATGTAGTAGGGTGTTTCAAGCTTCACTTACCAAGAACCAAGAGAGAGGAAGATGTGGAGCACCTTAGTCCTTCAAACAAAGTTCACTAAAGCTCTCACTATCACTAAAAGGTAAGATTTTATGGAGCAAAAACTAAGTTAATCACATGAGTTGGTGGATTTGGTCTTGTTAGAAGCTTGAATGTTGAAGAGTTTTGTCTTCCTTGGAGCTTAAGAGGGCCGGCTATGGTGGAGAGAAAATGAGGAAATTTTAATGAATTTTTGAGATATTTAACCTTTGGTCAAAAGTCAAAATTTGGAATAGTAATTCTTAAAAAGGTATCCAATAAGAAAGTGACATGTGTCACTCTATTCAATGCAACCTTATCATTCTTTTCTCTCTCACATCAATCACTTCACACACTCTACTTATCTCTTAACATCCGATAAATGATATACAGTATCCAAAACTTAACCTTATTGGCCGAATTTTTCCGAACTTTTCGCACTAGTGGGTCCCACGTCCACTATTTATTCTTAATTTTCTAAAAACTCACCAATGCTACAAAAATCATCTTAAAACTATAATTACTCATAAAAATTCATCAGGAAAATTTCCTAAGCCAGAAAACGCAGAAAACATGCAATTAAGGGGAAATAAACCCTAGGAAAAGATTAGGGTTTTTACGGGTTCTCACACTCTCTCCCCCTTAAAAGAATTTCGTCCTCGAAATTCCTTATCATTGCTTACTCCGGGATTAAATTGAGCACTATACTTAGCTAACAGATCGGTACCCCTTCACTGGCCAGGTTCAGTAAATTATTACCTTCCACGTCCTCCAAGGGGTCAAAGACTTGATGTTGTTCTAAGGAGTACACCCGAGAGGACACTTTCGATCCATCCTTGTCCCCCTTCTAGGGCTTCGTCCAAATATTTATATCTTAATCAAGGTCGATCACGCTTAACCACCCGAACAAATCACACGAAGTTCCATAGAATTGCCTTTCTAGTTCACCAAATCCTTTCTAACCTAGGCCCTCACATCTTTCGTATCCGGGCGCAAGAATCCCATCTAAGATAATTCACAACTCGAGCCGGCCGGTCCCAAGAGTAAACCATCTTTATTAAGGATTCCTACCCGACATACATACCTAGCTTCCTCGAGTCCCATGATAATGATTCGTACACTTATCACATGCCCGGTTCATAACTTATGCTCAAACGAGCACTTAGACATATTCATGAAATTAGGACCACAACACCACTTGGCCCAGTCTCACTCCGCGCAGAGACCACGCGAAGTGGCTCTGATACCACTTGTGACAACCCCACTTTCCCCTAAGGCGAACCAAAGGAGTTAGCGGACTGCCTGCCAAGCTCTCGCCAGGACTACGGATCAGATTAGAGCTATCCGCTTCAATCCGGAACTTACAAACTCGCGTAAACAAATCAAAATAGTAAAACAACCCAAGATAAAATGAAAAGAAATCCGGAGCCGGCCATGAATAGTAACCGACCCGTCAGAACCCAACCGAAATAGCTAACAAACATTTACATCTGAACTTTAGCGTTTACAAATCAAAATGACACACAAAAGCTTTCAAAAGATAATACATATACACGGTTTGCCAAATCAAAAGAGAAACGCCCCAAAAGTACACTTAGGGTTTTAATACATGAGCTATACAAAAGATATGTTCAACTAGCTCAAATCGGCAACCGATTATCAAGTCCGGTCCAAAAGTATTTATTTTCCTGTAAGGAAAACAAAAGGGACAGAACGGGGTGAGCTTGCGCTCAATGAGGTACCAAACAGATAGCAGAAAAAAATCATGGCATTTCACATTTTCAAATCAGATACACATGCCAGATGTAAAGCAAAGGAACCAATGATTCAAATCAAAAGGATACGGGTGGCTCTCAGGAGCCAAATTTCCAGCGCAGTACTTGATCCAAATTGGTTGACTCTCCGTCAACGTATATAGAACCAAAACGTCCGTAGACCCCTCTTTACACCGAATTCCGTCCACCAAACACCCCTTTACCGGGCCCGCTCACCGTAACCGAACAGAAATGGTAATACTCGAGTATACCGGAATCAAGGGTCTCAATACCCAAAAATCCCCGAACAGACTACCGTGGTTCGTTATCTAATCGTCCAGGCCCTTGCCGGCCCGACTCGAATAACTTAGCCACAGGATTGAGCTCATAGGTCATAGAAATCCGAACAAATGCAGACACAGATAACAGATTCAAATTTTGCATAGTAAATTGGCATATGAACAGACTAGAGAACGAGTGTGATAAAGTACACCCCCGTCTCGAACAAATAAACAGATTGCAGAGCAGAAATCAAGTTAAACAGCAATGGAGGGGAGTGGTACACTCACCGATTCAACTTCAAAAAGTTTCACTTCAGATTGGCCTTAATCGCCAAGAAACCCTAAAATAATCAAAATAAACCAATTGAAGGTTTTACTTCCAGAATCGAGTAAACAGAATGCACATGTGAGGCTCGACTACTAGTCGTATACCTCGCCAAATAATTACTAATGCAAGGGTGCAAAACATGATTTTCTTGGAAACGAAAAGGTAGCATGAAGACCTAGGCGCAAACAACCCAAAAGCCTTTCATTCTACCAAAAGGCAAACCCAACTTAAAGGAACCAAACGGCCTAGAAAATCGGGCAGCACTTCCCCTAAATTTCTTACTTTTCCAGCCATTAAGGCTTCATTATTTCCTCAAATCAGTCCCAACACCTCACACAAAAGTCATCTCATTCCCAAAAGCCGTTCACTAGGCTCAAAGTAGTACAAGTACAAAAGTTAGCTAGAAAATGACCGGAATAAGAGTAAGCCTTAAAACCATGCCAACCAATAGGGTTTCATAAAGCCATGCCAATCACAACCCCAATAGGGTTTCATATACATATATAAGCATAATAGCAAACCAGAAATTAGAAAATGGCCTTAGTCTTGGCCCCAAATAGAAAACTGTTTTACACTCATTATGCGGTAATGGCGTCAAATTCTCTACGGTTATCGGATGGGGGTGTAAGACCCACCGTTTCGAAGCTATGAAACAGGGCTACAATAATGTAGAAGACCACTCAATCCAGTTCGTAACACAACTAGGTCAAATATGCCAAATACTAACCCAGAATTCCTAAAACAGGTTCACAAAACACAAAAAAACTGTAATCAGTATATCTCAGTCCATACAAGTCCAAATGCCGAAATTCCAAAGGCATATGTTAGCTAAGACACTCAGATACATTTCATCAGAAGACACCAACTCCAGAATCCAAACCAATTCCAGTCAAAATGGCCAATTACTATCGCAGTTTTCGCATTCTGTCCAAAGCAGAACAGCTACAGTAATTTCGTCATAACTCATTTTACATTAATCCAAATGACCTGAAATTTTACAGGCATCTCCATCACATCAATACCAACAACTTTCATGTTTTGAGCAAAGTCTAATTCGGCCTCTAACCCAGTGATCTAAAACCGGACAGAATTGGGGTTCAAGAACCCTAACTTTTCAAATTTCACACCAAATCCAAAATTGATTGCATTTAACCACATTTCACATCCACTAGAGCCATTTCCAACCATTACAATTCATCATACAAGCCCCCAACATCAAGATCATATTAAACCAGAAAAATTCCCAATAAAATAAAAACTTCACCAAAACAAGCCAAATCAAGAAACAAATCATATATTCCTTCTCTCATGCCCCCATTAAGTACAAAATAAGCATTATTAGATGTAGTAGGGTGTTTCAAGCTTCACTTACCAAGAACCAAGAGAGAGGAAGATGTGGAGCACCTTAGTCCTTCAAACAAAGTTCACTAAAGCTCTCACTATCACTAAAAGGTAAGATTTTATGGAGCAAAAACTAAGTTAATCACATGAGTTGGTGGATTTGGTCTTGTTAGAAGCTTGAATGTTGAAGAGTTTTGTCTTCCTTGGAGCTTAAGAGGGCCGGCTATGGTGGAGAGAAAATGAGGAAATTTTAATGAATTTTTGAGATATTTAACCTTTGGTCAAAAGTCAAAATTTGGAATAGTAATTCTTAAAAAGGTATCCAATAAGAAAGTGACATGTGTCACTCTATTCAATGCAACCTTATCATTCTTTTCTCTCTCACATCAATCACTTCACACACTCTACTTATCTCTTAACATCCGATAAATGATATACAGTATCCAAAACTTAACCTTATTGGCCGAATTTTTCCGAACTTTTCGCACTAGTGGGTCCCACGTCCACTATTTATTCTTAATTTTCTAAAAACTCACCAATGCTACAAAAATCATCTTAAAACTATAATTACTCATAAAAATTCATCAGGAAAATTTCCTAAGCCAGAAAACGCAGAAAACATGCAATTAAGGGGAAATAAACCCTAGGAAAAGATTAGGGTTTTTACGGGTTCTCACACTCTCTCCCCCTTAAAAGAATTTCGTCCTCGAAATTCCTTATCATTGCTTACTCCGGGATTAAATTGAGCACTATACTTAGCTAACAGATCGGTACCCCTTCACTGGCCAGGTTCAGTAAATTATTACCTTCCACGTCCTCCAAGGGGTCAAAGACTTGATGTTGTTCTAAGGAGTACACCCGAGAGGACACTTTCGATCCATCCTTGTCCCCCTTCTAGGGCTTCGTCCAAATATTTATATCTTAATCAAGGTCGATCACGCTTAACCACCCGAACAAATCACACGAAGTTCCATAGAATTGCCTTTCTAGTTCACCAAATCCTTTCTAACCTAGGCCCTCACATCTTTCGTATCCGGGCGCAAGAATCCCATCTAAGATAATTCACAACTCGAGCCGGCCGGTCCCAAGAGTAAACCATCTTTATTAAGGATTCCTACCCGACATACATACCTAGCTTCCTCGAGTCCCATGATAATGATTCGTACACTTATCACATGCCCGGTTCATAACTTATGCTCAAACGAGCACTTAGACATATTCATGAAATTAGGACCACAACACCACTTGGCCCAGTCTCACTCCGCGCAGAGACCACGCGAAGTGGCTCTGATACCACTTGTGACAACCCCACTTTCCCCTAAGGCGAACCAAAGGAGTTAGCGGACTGCCTGCCAAGCTCTCGCCAGGACTACGGATCAGATTAGAGCTATCCGCTTCAATCCGGAACTTACAAACTCGCGTAAACAAATCAAAATAGTAAAACAACCCAAGATAAAATGAAAAGAAATCCGGAGCCGGCCATGAATAGTAACCGACCCGTCAGAACCCAACCGAAATAGCTAACAAACATTTACATCTGAACTTTAGCGTTTACAAATCAAAATGACACACAAAAGCTTTCAAAAGATAATACATATACACGGTTTGCCAAATCAAAAGAGAAACGCCCCAAAAGTACACTTAGGGTTTTAATACATGAGCTATACAAAAGATATGTTCAACTAGCTCAAATCGGCAACCGATTATCAAGTCCGGTCCAAAAGTATTTATTTTCCTGTAAGGAAAACAAAAGGGACAGAACGGGGTGAGCTTGCGCTCAATGAGGTACCAAACAGATAGCAGAAAAAAATCATGGCATTTCACATTTTCAAATCAGATACACATGCCAGATGTAAAGCAAAGGAACCAATGATTCAAATCAAAAGGATACGGGTGGCTCTCAGGAGCCAAATTTCCAGCGCAGTACTTGATCCAAATTGGTTGACTCTCCGTCAACGTATATAGAACCAAAACGTCCGTAGACCCCTCTTTACACCGAATTCCGTCCACCAAACACCCCTTTACCGGGCCCGCTCACCGTAACCGAACAGAAATGGTAATACTCGAGTATACCGGAATCAAGGGTCTCAATACCCAAAAATCCCCGAACAGACTACCGTGGTTCGTTATCTAATCGTCCAGGCCCTTGCCGGCCCGACTCGAATAACTTAGCCACAGGATTGAGCTCATAGGTCATAGAAATCCGAACAAATGCAGACACAGATAACAGATTCAAATTTTGCATAGTAAATTGGCATATGAACAGACTAGAGAACGAGTGTGATAAAGTACACCCCCGTCTCGAACAAATAAACAGATTGCAGAGCAGAAATCAAGTTAAACAGCAATGGAGGGGAGTGGTACACTCACCGATTCAACTTCAAAAAGTTTCACTTCAGATTGGCCTTAATCGCCAAGAAACCCTAAAATAATCAAAATAAACCAATTGAAGGTTTTACTTCCAGAATCGAGTAAACAGAATGCACATGTGAGGCTCGACTACTAGTCGTATACCTCGCCAAATAATTACTAATGCAAGGGTGCAAAACATGATTTTCTTGGAAACGAAAAGGTAGCATGAAGACCTAGGCGCAAACAACCCAAAAGCCTTTCATTCTACCAAAAGGCAAACCCAACTTAAAGGAACCAAACGGCCTAGAAAATCGGGCAGCACTTCCCCTAAATTTCTTACTTTTCCAGCCATTAAGGCTTCATTATTTCCTCAAATCAGTCCCAACACCTCACACAAAAGTCATCTCATTCCCAAAAGCCGTTCACTAGGCTCAAAGTAGTACAAGTACAAAAGTTAGCTAGAAAATGACCGGAATAAGAGTAAGCCTTAAAACCATGCCAACCAATAGGGTTTCATAAAGCCATGCCAATCACAACCCCAATAGGGTTTCATATACATATATAAGCATAATAGCAAACCAGAAATTAGAAAATGGCCTTAGTCTTGGCCCCAAATAGAAAACTGTTTTACACTCATTATGCGGTAATGGCGTCAAATTCTCTACGGTTATCGGATGGGGGTGTAAGACCCACCGTTTCGAAGCTATGAAACAGGGCTACAATAATGTAGAAGACCACTCAATCCAGTTCGTAACACAACTAGGTCAAATATGCCAAATACTAACCCAGAATTCCTAAAACAGGTTCACAAAACACAAAAAAACTGTAATCAGTATATCTCAGTCCATACAAGTCCAAATGCCGAAATTCCAAAGGCATATGTTAGCTAAGACACTCAGATACATTTCATCAGAAGACACCAACTCCAGAATCCAAACCAATTCCAGTCAAAATGGCCAATTACTATCGCAGTTTTCGCATTCTGTCCAAAGCAGAACAGCTACAGTAATTTCGTCATAACTCATTTTACATTAATCCAAATGACCTGAAATTTTACAGGCATCTCCATCACATCAATACCAACAACTTTCATGTTTTGAGCAAAGTCTAATTCGGCCTCTAACCCAGTGATCTAAAACCGGACAGAATTGGGGTTCAAGAACCCTAACTTTTCAAATTTCACACCAAATCCAAAATTGATTGCATTTAACCACATTTCACATCCACTAGAGCCATTTCCAACCATTACAATTCATCATACAAGCCCCCAACATCAAGATCATATTAAACCAGAAAAATTCCCAATAAAATAAAAACTTCACCAAAACAAGCCAAATCAAGAAACAAATCATATATTCCTTCTCTCATGCCCCCATTAAGTACAAAATAAGCATTATTAGATGTAGTAGGGTGTTTCAAGCTTCACTTACCAAGAACCAAGAGAGAGGAAGATGTGGAGCACCTTAGTCCTTCAAACAAAGTTCACTAAAGCTCTCACTATCACTAAAAGGTAAGATTTTATGGAGCAAAAACTAAGTTAATCACATGAGTTGGTGGATTTGGTCTTGTTAGAAGCTTGAATGTTGAAGAGTTTTGTCTTCCTTGGAGCTTAAGAGGGCCGGCTATGGTGGAGAGAAAATGAGGAAATTTTAATGAATTTTTGAGATATTTAACCTTTGGTCAAAAGTCAAAATTTGGAATAGTAATTCTTAAAAAGGTATCCAATAAGAAAGTGACATGTGTCACTCTATTCAATGCAACCTTATCATTCTTTTCTCTCTCACATCAATCACTTCACACACTCTACTTATCTCTTAACATCCGATAAATGATATACAGTATCCAAAACTTAACCTTATTGGCCGAATTTTTCCGAACTTTTCGCACTAGTGGGTCCCACGTCCACTATTTATTCTTAATTTTCTAAAAACTCACCAATGCTAGAAAAATCATCTTAAAACTATAATTACTCATAAAAATTCATCAGGAAAATTTCCTAAGCCAGAAAACGCAGAAAACATGCAATTAAGGGGAAATAAACCCTAGGAAAAGATTAGGGTTTTTACGGGTTCTCACACTTTAGCTCATACCGTGCCATTTGTTTTCCTTACAGGAAAATGACCACTTTTGGAAAGAATGTGCTAGTTGGTTCAAGTTGAGCTCATGTGAATGTATATTTTGAATAGCTCCTTGAGGGTGAAAACCCTAAGTGTTTTGTTGCAACCAATGGTTGGCTTGTAAATGGTTATTTGTACATGTATGAACTAGTTGAATATTTGATATGCCGTCTTGGCTTGCAAATGTTGGTTTCCAATGTATATATATGTTTGGTCGATGCTTGGTTGGATTTCGAATTGATACGCGTTTCAAACGGAAAAAGAAAAAAAAAATTTTGAAAAAGGAAAGGGCCAAATCCGGCCGGATTCTGACGTGTCCTCTACTGTTCATCGCGGCTTCGATTTTCGTTTTTTTTATTTTGTGATTTTGACCTATTTGCGCGCGTTGGTAAGCTCCGGAGCGCATTAGATCGACGTTAACTGATCCGTAGTCCTGGCGAGAGCTGGGCAGGCAGTCCGCTAACCCCTTTGGTTCGCCTTAGGGGAAAGTGGGGCTGTTACACAACAAAAAAAAAATACCAACCAAATTATTGAGAGAATCATCAAATAGGTTAGAATTATAGATTCAAAGAACCTATAAAACAGAAAGGAAAACTTTTTAACTCAAGAAATTATTGAATATTGTATATATCAAAGTTATTATCTTAGTGAAAATTGAAAGAGCTTCTTGCATACTTCTCATCCTCACCACATAAAGTGCTCCCTTCGACACAAATTACAAAAACCAAAATCATGAAAAATCTCCAAAAATAAACAAAGCAACCAAAAAAGGGAAAGAAAGAAAAAAAAATAAGAAAATATGTATATTTACCCTTGCAAGTTTTTTTTTTTTCAATAAAAGGGGAAAACCCCCGATCATTTATTTATTGTAAAGGATAAAACCAAGAAGGTGGAAAAAATCCCAACCTTCAATACATGCCGGAGAACTAGGAGTACTATTCCTACACAGTAAATCTGCGAATGTATGGATAACCTATTGCATCCAAATTAATCAGCGACCGAACTCTACTTGGAAGCGGCTGAAAAGATTGGAAAGTAACATATGGACTCTCCCGAGATAACGCTGCTAAGCTGTCTGCCACGGCATTCGCCTCACGATGAATATGTGTAATGGACCCCTTCACCTTGCCCAGTAACAAGCGAATTTGACCTAAGACGCTACACAACGGCCACTTACCAACAGATTGACTCTGAACCAACCTTACCAACACTAAGGAATCCACCTCTACCAAAATATCTGACAACCCTGTTCCCATACACCACTGCAGCCCAGTAAACAATGCTAAGCCCTCCGCATATACCACCTCATATTCCCCGAATTCCTTATAAAAAGCACCAAGCATCTTCCCTTCAGAATCACGTATCACCCCACCACCTTTAGCCAACCCATCGATCACACTTGCATCTGTGTTAAGTTTGAACGACCCTCGAGGCGGCTTCATCCATGATATAGCCTTCAGACAGAAAGATTTAGCTGGCTTGATCCGGAAGTAACGTGCAAAATACGTATCCATATCCCCCTCCAACTGCACTCTGTTTAGCATACATGCCGCCCCCTTAGCAACCAACCACCCATTGGAAGTTGGAACCATTCGATATTGAGAGTCCGAGACTTATTTTCAATTAATGATGTCTTGTCCGAATAAACCTTTTTTGCTTTCTTCATTCTTATGTATGAACCAAACTCATAGTAGGATAAAGTTGAATAAAAATTATATGTCACGCATCCAGATCTATTAATGAAAAAAAAACTATTGAATATACAAAAAAAATTAATTTATTTTTACATTATTCTAAAAATAGTTTTTAAGTATGTTTGAAAGCTCATCCAATATAGCAAACAATGGAAAATGATAAAACCATTTTATAATTTTAGGCATTATTTAGTAATTAAGACTACATTGAAAAGGTTAGATAACCATGCCTGATAATTCTGCTTAATTGTTATCATGACTTACTGATTAATGCTAAATTAAGAATATTAGATAACCTAATGAAGATGTTGAAAGGTTGGAACGAAAAACTTTCGCTAGAAAAATCTTGTGAACCAGATGTTTAGACTTATCTTAAAACTCTAACCAGTCACGTGATTTCCCACACAGCATTTGGTAGTAATTGTGAAGAAAAAACAAAAAAAAAAGTTTAGAATTTCAACAAAAACAGGTTGGCCATATTGTGACAGCTGAAAGGTTATTATATATCCCTAGAATGAGATATATTACTGGCTTCAATCTTTTCCTCCCAATGTTTAGAAAACATATTCCCCTGTTCTACAAGAATGTGAAGATAGTTCCAATGCGAGAGGCATCAATGCATATCTGAATCAAATCAGACTGTTAAATGATCGTGTTAAACGCAAGACAATAGGTAGCTCTTCCACGTTATCCAAGTACGAAAACGCAGCTCTGATGACTATATTGAACCTTTGCTTTCAAAAGAGGATAATTGCAGAACTTGTATTCTTGTGAAACACTTCGTGCAAACTACTACTTTGTATGTCGTCGTAGATCAGACCTACTGCTAATCCCTCGCAACACCATCTTCGAAGATGAACACGATTCTTTTGTTTTAATCAGCTACCCATTGTTCTAAAATAGTTAAAACAGAATTTCTAGTACGATCAATCCCTAAATTAAACTTATTGATAGCCACTGAGAATGCGAGAGACCTCTAGATTCTTTCCCCAGCCCATGTTTTCTTTTTTCTTTATATCATCTAGCAACTCCATCTGATCTCACGATTCCAATTAGTTTAATGCAGCAATTTCCGAGATGTTATCTATAACCTTTCTTTTAATCAAGCAACAGACAAACAGTTTTCTAATATTATGAACAATCAATGCTTGCTTTTGAGCTCTGAACCAGCAATATGATCGCCTTCTTCTAAGTGAGGAGATCAAAATTGTCGGGCATGAAAAAAAAAATTCGCTCGGTATCTCACTTAAATTCAGACTTCACAGAAAAACAAGACAGCTTGGCATCTGTTAAGCAAAAACGTATAAATATTGCACAATCTGATCATCAAGACAGCATAGAAATATTTATTTTTACATTAGAGAAGGCCAGATTCTCAATTTTTGTATTAACAAATCTGATCACTGTATCTCTTGATTCAGTTAAAGAATCTGATTACTGCAACAAGAAAGAAACTTTTATTTTTACGATCCATGAGGTTAAATATTCACTCTTTCCTCGAATTCCCAGGCCTATCTGGTGGCATATTAAATTCCTAATATCTTCTTGCACTGCATTGAATTTTATTTTTAATCAATCAAAACTGTCTCCTGGCTTACATACGGAACAGACTAATGCGGCTAAATATAATTCAAACAATCAAATACAAAGTAACTTCTTTATACGACTTTGGAACAAAGTATTCAAAGATATACATGAAAGACTTTGCGCAATTCAGACACCAAAGCACCAATATGCCTGTTGACCTGACATCCATTTTCCAACCAGTCCCACGCTTATCAGAAATTTATACACCTTCTAAGAAACAAGCAAAAACCAGTACTAACTTCAACAAAGAGAATACCGGACTCTACTATCAATCACTCTCGTTGCTTTCAGAAGCTTCTCTTCAGCGCACTCAAGACACAATTCAACTCCATCAAACAAAACAGGTATATAATATAGACGAATAATTGTTAGAAGCACTACAAAACTCTGCTTTACTCATACTCATAATACATCACACGTTCCAATTGCTCGCATTACCAACACCTGTGCTGCTGCTTGCATGACGCATGTAATTGATAAGCTACGTGTAACCTTCTTTTCTCACAGCACACACCTCTATAATTCCAGCATTATGGCATTCTTCTTTCTACTTGGTGCACTTATGCATGAAATAACCTTGCTATTATCTCTATAGATATATCGATATATATATATATGTGCTTAGCAGCATATTAGAAAGTCACTATCCCATGCGAAGCCTCCCTCATATCCTTCACTTCACGGCGGTCTTCTTTTTTACCTGCAAGGTAAGCTTTTTATTCTTATTCTTATTCCCTTATACTTCTCCATCTCCAACTTTCATTCTGTCAACTCTTATCTGATTTCACTTTCCATCAATCTATCTTGCATCAGAAGTATATTTCAAGCTAATGCTTATATATAACATATAAAAACATCTACCATGAACATTTGATTTCTCGTTATTTTCTTCATCTCACTGCCATTTATATGAAATTCTGCTTAATATCTTCCAGACTTCAAAATAAGCAACTTACTACGATTTGTTATTGATAAGCACTGCGAAAACACTTGCAATGACTAGTGCCAGGTATCTCATGATTTTATAGCCTTTAAGTCAGTTATTTACTTGACCTATCTAGAAATCTACAAATTAGAATATGCGATATTTTATCAGTTTTGCTTTTTATGAACCATGAAAATTTCAGATCAAGCATAGAAACCAAATGCATTCTCATTCCCGAGCTGACCGATACGAACAGAAACTGGTTTGCAAAGCTTGTTATTATAGAAAAGAGCCCTATCCGTTATGGCAAAGACACTAGCACTCCATATCAGAAATATATCTTCGCAGATGCAGCGGTAAGTGCACCTTCTCAAATTCTTACTACTACACACGATTTCCAGCAAGCATTTTTCCTGGCCCTGCGAAATTATATTTTAGTAAATCTAATTATTTTTCCTCGTACTTGAAAAAAAACAGAATAACACAATTCAGGCTTCTGTTTATGATCGCGATATTGAAGATCTTGATCCAATCCTGCAACTGCATTCCACCTATTACATTGGAAATGCTTGGATAACAAAGATTGCCAGTCCATTCTTCATGGCTTCATCAGCCTATCAACTGGCAATATCAAAGAGAACCTTCATTCATGCTGTTACACCTGATAATGCACTCTCTTGTGAACACTGCTGCCAATTTACACCTTTTCGCGAGCTGCACGGCTTCATTGGAGATGACAATACAATAATAAGCATGCCAACACAGCTCCCTTCACCTTACTTTCCAGTTTTTACCTATTAAACTTTATTAAACTGATGCACTATATATGATTTTTTTTAGGTATCTTATGTGCCGTCATCCATGCCTTACCTCCTCGCACTGTTCCCAGAGGCAACCATTATGTTCCAATTCAGGAATTTGTTGTTCTTAATGAAGAGTAAGATGATGACTGTCGGGGAATGATTTTTAACAGACACAAAAACTTTAAACTTTCTATAACTTCTTTATGCAACAGGGAAAAACCTTTACTATTCACCATGTGTGAAGAATTCCTCCCTTCGGAAGGTTCCCAATTAAAGAACTTGATACCTCACCAGCCAATCATTATCATAGCAAGACTCAAAGTCAACACTCATCACAGTAAGATCTAGCTACTTTCAAATATCATTACAAGAAAACATTCTGTAAAAATCTTCGTGTTGCTAATAATTATACAATTTCTCAGCTATATCTATTGGGACTCAGGCAACTTCTATCATAATATTCAATCCAGAAATCCCCTAGGCTGCACTATTAAGGCAATGGTAAGATAAATATTCTCTATCTTTAACATGTTATTAGTACTATTCTAATATGCACTCTCTTACTAACAGGATTGCTGAAAACGCTACTTATATACGAAGGGTAGTTCAAGAAAAACTCTACGACAAAGCTCATCAACAAGTCCATCCACCGATTGCATCGCAACTACGAGAAATATATACTATTGACCCTACTGCTCAACAGGTCAATTTCTTAACCTCCATATCTAAACGAAATTTAAAATTTACTTTTCCTGACTTTCGTTACAAAAATATGCAGACGAAGCCCTTTTGGATCAAAGCAGAAATTCGTATTCGAAACACCAATTCACGTTACTATTTCCTCAGTTGTCCCAATCCCACTTGTATGAAGCCTACCGGTGCAGATATAGACACAGATTTCACATGTTTCTATTGCCGAATGACGTATCCGAGACCTCTCGCAAGGTATCAGCTACAAAACTTACGCCTACATTCTTAACAAGCAGTAATGAATTCTCCTTGTATATAAACTTCGGATCTTTAAACTAATCACATGTTTATTACTAACAATTTCGCCTATATATACTTTGCAACTTTTAGATTGTGCTTTGAAACCCAGCTATGCGATGATATCGATCTGCTAACAGCCAGTATCGAAGATGACTATGCCGAATCAATTCTTCAGACATCAGTACATGAAGTCATACGCATGGAACGAGCAAAAGAACAGCTAGACGTAGCCGCCATCAATAGCAGGCTATAGAACACTCACTACTATATCCAAGTTAGAAATACAACAAGATCAGCCTAGTTCATACACAACCCTCGCTACATTATTGTAGCATACCTCCCGATATTACCACAACAACCTACTACCAAGCCGACTCATCTTTCTAATACTGAATCCGAGGCATCGGGATCTATAGCTATCCCAGCTTCAGCTGCTGATAACGACACTTCAACTTCACGATTCACTGTCACATCTACAAGTGAAAGTACCAGTGAAGAAGAAAAAGGTCGACTTCAGTCAAAACACCTCCTTGATCCAGGCTCGGAGATTACACCAAAGCGTCATAAGCCATGAATAACCTGTTTTGCTATTAAAAAAATAAATACTAATGTAATACCTTTTGTTTAGGTGGACCACATAATGTACAAACATCAAGGCTTTTGTTCAGATCCTGCAACTCGGACTGCCACTAAAGAAGAAAATGTCTGGCTCCAGTCAAAGCGCCTCCTTGATCCAAGATCCGAAGTTACCACAAAACGTCACAGAGCAAGAAAAATTTCTGCTACCGCCAAAAAATGCCAATTCCAACGTAGTAACTTTTGTCTAAGTAAACTACCTTATGTACATAAATTAAGACTTTTGCTCAAAGAGTACAGCTTTCGTACCTGATCAATGTAACAAACTTTTACCAGTAAATACGAAATGCATAGTAATGCTAGCGATAAATAGAATACAAGCCAGTATTTTCTAATTTTTACACACACGTAGTGCTCCTAATAAGCTAAACCAAAAGAGCTATGAATACTAACAAGATAAATACGACAAAACAGCCATGACTCAACTTACAATTATTTTACAACTCATTCCATTAAACTACGCCTAACTCCTTCAGGCAACCAACCCACACCGACTCACAGTATTTGTACCGATAATTACATAGCTATAATTCCAACAACAGCGTTGAACCGGCAAAACGTTTCGTACAATTTAGCTATCCTCGTCTCCTGGCATGGTTTCATACCACTCGTGTAATTCACGAGCTCGTGGAATATCGACATTATACATAACAATGGTCTGTTCCTGTGTAGCAAGTGGCACCCCTAAAAACAATGAAACAATTTTAAAAAATTTTATTCACCCTTGATCAAAGCATAAAAAAAATAAGATAAACAACTCACCATGAAAACGACTAATTTTAGGCCTGCAAATCAAAACAACTGGATGTTCATTCGCAATCTGAACAAGATACATCCCTTCTGACTCAAGAAAATCTTCCCACATGGCGAATATCATTGGTCTCATCCTAAAAACAATAAAAATAATAATTACATGAACGTAAAAAAATTTCCTAATACAAAAACAAAACTTACTAAAAAATGTTCGATAAATAAAACATACTCCTCATTCAATATAATAAACTCTTGAACCCGTATGTATCTTCCTCCGATAATAAATATTTGCAGGGGTAAGACTTCAATCACAATAGCAAGAATTGCTACAACAAAAACATAAATAGTTACAAAGCCATAAGTGTTAGATGAAACATATATATATACATATACTCAATCAAACTTAAATAAATACATAAATACCTAAGCTCGAATCTCTGAAATATCTCAGGGAACCCAGATTTGCAAACGACGCAAAATTATATATATTATCAATTGGCAATCTCAGCGATGGATCGACCAAATCGACCAACTGAATAAAACTATATTGTGTAATCACTAACTCAAAAGCAACTGTTCCAAGAACTACTCGATTATTTGTTAATCTACGAACTGTCGCACTTCCTATATAATACGTGGAATATAATTGTAACAACTCATCTAACACCTGAACATCATTTAAATAGACAATCCCTTGAATCCGATCACCTTGCAAATGAAAATTCTGTAAGTCAAAAATATGAAGACAAATCAAATAAAGTAAAAAAAAAAAGACAATTACTGCTTACCAAATCATCGGCAAAAACGTAACACTGATACCTACGTCCCATATAATGAGCATGTCGAATCAGACTTTTTTCTACCACCACAACTCAAATAACCCATGCATGGATATTATCATTTAATTGACTAATAGACGCGCGATTCATCTCCATAATAATACAAAAAAAAAATTACAAGCTTACAAACCACTGCTCCAAAACTCCTATATCAAAACAATCCTTTGAGAAATATACTACTACAACACTGATAAACTCCTACCAACTACTAGAAAAACTTATCATCGAAAATGCTCTAGAGGAAGATGAACAACTACACACCACACACCATTTGACAAAACATTCCGCATTTTTATAGAACAGAACCTCCACTCTGATACACAAAAAAAGGCAAATAGTTGCCACACAACTACAGCCCAAACTGCCAAGCGTCAGCTTCAATGCAAATATATGGCACCCATGCAACACAAACAACGTCAATCCTGCCACCGCACACGGAAACCTGACACAGTCCATCACATTTTGACAACGCAAATCGTTAACACCAAACTACCTACTATCAATTACATTAGAGTAACACAAATTTGGGGCAACCTCGCGCGTAGCGCGAGGCTTAAAAAACTAGTTTAGTTAAATGCTACAGTGTCATTTCTTCTATAGTTATTTATAGTTGTAACTATTGCTAGAGTTAGTTACAATTTGTCAGACATAACAAATTGATGGATTGAAGAATGGTTATTGCTAAACTGATTGGAAGGTAATAACATATAATGTGAGAATATAATTAGAAAGAAGTTGGACAACTTCATATAGATTGATCTATTAATAAAATTTTCTCTTTTTTCTCCTCCATTTCTTTTCTCCTTCTTCTTCCTAAATCTTTCTAGATTTCCCCTTAATTCTCTAATAATTTAAAAAATTGGTATTAGAGCTTCCAGTCCTTGGATTAGGAAGCTACTTTGATATCCTATTCATGGCAGAAGGAACTTGGTTAAAGCTTTTGGAGGAACAGATCAAGAAGATGGAAGGTAAGATACAAAGTCAAGTTAATGGGTTATAGGCAGACTTCTAGGGGCTGAAACTGCATGTAGATGGAAGGGTGAGTGACATAGAAAAAAATATTGATCTGGCATTAGTTAGGATGAAGAACAAGCTGGCAGTATTCTTGCAAGCTCTGAAACAAGAGAAGGGAGTTGTTGGAGAGGAGTCTCAGATGTTTGAAAAAAGTCCACTACCACCAACCCCTTTTTCCCACAACAAAGAAGGATGGGAGCTAGTGAGTAAAGAGAAGAATCATACGCAATGGTTGGTTAACACTCTGAAGGTAGAGTTGACCATGTTCAAAGGAACCAAACCTCAAGAACAGCTGAGAAAATGTGAGAAATACTTTCTGATCAATTAAATCCTTGAAATTCAGAAGATTGATGTGGTTGACCTCTTCTTAGACGGAAGCGCAAACATATGGTATCTGTCGCGCCCTGTTTTTGAAAAATGAATTTACGAGTTATGAATTTTTGATTAATTTTGAGTGAAAATGAGTTTTTGATTTTTAGAGAATAAAGAAAAAGGGCCTAAAATGGGATTTTAAAAAGTGCGATGATTTTGTCCCAAAACAATAGTTTTTTTAAGAAAAAATAAGAGTTGCCACTTGATATCGAGTTAAGGTATACCAAGTCACCTAAATATATTTTTAATAATAAAAAAACAGATAAAACCCTTCTTAGATGATTCCAGGTCTTTGAAAACAAGAGAAAAAGAATTCAGTAGTCACGGTTGAAGAAAAAGAAGGCAAATATTTGATCTAAGGCACCATTTCGACCTAGTTAAAGCTAATTGCCTGATTTAGTCGAAAATTTTCTTAATTTAACCTATAAGACTTATCACATTTGGATGTTATTATATGAATGCAAACCTAAACTAGACCTAATGGATATTGGGAGGGTCGAAATATCTCTTCAAAGTTTAATTGGTGTGAATCACATTAATTGTGATGCCCAAAATGACTCTTAGAAGAGGTTACGAATATGCAAAGAGTGCAACTCAAAGAAAAGAAAATTTATAATATATAAGTATACGTGGCCTAAAAAAGAGGAATGCAACATAACGGGTGCAGGGAACTGAGATTCGTGACTAGATTTTCCTTTTTATAGAGGAAATATGAGCGTGCTAAGACTAAGGAGTCATACTCGTCCACATCCCATATTTTAAAGGGTACTGTCTAACCTAATCAAGCAAATGCACTAACTTATTTCTAAATTTTCTTAAATGGGATGCAAGTTTAAATGTCATGTTTCACACATAGGGATAAGGGATATACATATAGAGGAAATATTATGCAAAATGGTAAGGGTCCTAAAAAGTAAAAATATGCATGAAATGTAGTGATTTGTCACACAAACATGATCTAGTGCGTGGATGGTCCCTAAGGGTCTAGCATTAGACTAGCCCTTGTATTCTCACTAGTGTTGGACTAGCGAGAAATCGAGAAAATAGACCACAACTAGCATTGGACTAGTTTGGTGACATCATCCATTTATTATAACTAAATAAATCATAATAAAAGCAAGTAAACACATAAATCACATAGAGCACATAACACATAAACATGATATCTAGATGCAAAGACCCTAAGAAAGTGAGTATGTTATTCTTGATTTTGATGATCACAAAAGCACTTTGAAATGTTTATCTAATTCTCTCCAAACATAAAAGTTTCGCTTTTTAGAGAATCAGGTACAAAGGAATCAAGGATGGAAAATCAACCAAAAGAAGAAGCAAAAACAGGGTACTCATACCGGACGTCCAAAAGGAATCTGTCGGACGTCCGAAAGGATGAAGAACATCAAGAAGGAAACTCTGTAAGAAGCTTGTAAGGAAGCATCGGACGTCCTAAAAATTCCACAAAGTGTTGATGACTCTCTGTCGACGATCGGACGCTGATGCTGTCGGACGATAATATCCCATAGGATGTCCGAACGACAACTTGGCTGATTTTCGGACGATGGGATCAGACGATGATTAATCTTTCGGACGTCCGACGGGCCCAACGGCTAGCTGACTCTTCATCTGCCTATTATCCGTTGGAAACATTATTGAAGCCAATTTTTGGTCCCCTTTAAATACAAACGTTTCTGAACCAGTGAGGGACTTTTGAACACTTTGTTTACAAGATCTCAAGAGATATTTTAGTTAGAAAATAGTCTCCCAAGCAAGATTTGTTCTCCAAGTGGTGTGAATTTCTTGTAAGCACTTCTCTTGTGTTTGAAATTTTCAATAGTGTAGCTTTGTTGAGAGTTATCTGAGTGATAGTAAAACTTCCTAACTTGACTAAGTCAGGCTTGGGGCAAGGAGGAAGTGATCCCTCCATTGTACATTGAGTTGATTTTGTTCTTCAAAGAGAAGGTGCTCATCTTTGTGATTGGTCTTCAAGTTTGAGGAAAGCTTGGTAGACAATCGGTTTGATACTCTATCTTATTCTTTTTGTTTAATAAAATTCTCATTGCTTAGATACTCTCTTATTTCTGATCAACATTGTTCTCTTCTTGAAATTTACTTGGTTGATCACTACTAGAAAAGAAGGTAAATTTTTATTAAAGAAAATGTGCATAAACTCAATTAAGGTTTTTTAATCAACCTAATTCACCCCTCCTCTTAGGTTGTCTTTGGGCCTTACAATTGGTATCATAACTTGGTCTCCTAGAGATTAAGCTCAATCGGCTTGGAGTAAAGATGACAACCAATCATGCCATGTTTGTTGAGGGGCAATCTGTCACTAGGCCTCCTATGTTTACTGGTTCCAATTATGTTAGTTGGAAAGAAAGAATGATTATCTTTTTGCAATCCATTGATATTGAGCTATGTTTATTATAAATGAAGGACCGCATGATGCTAACATTCTTGATGCAGATACAGGTTTGTTTCGGCCAAAAACAAGAGCTAAGATAAATGCTCAAGATAGAACCAATCTCACATTAAATGCCAAAGCCATGAATGTTCTTTATAGTGCCTTAGACTCAAATGAATTAATTAGAGTAAAAGGATGTAAATCTGCCAAGGAAATATGGGATAAGCTAAGAGAAATTCATGAGGGTAGTGACAACGTGAGAGAACAGAAAAAATCTATCTTGGTCACTAAGTATGAATCATTTAGAATAGAACCTCTTGAGGATATTGACAAAATGTACTGCAGGTTCAATGTGTGACGACTCCACTTCTCCCAAGGGCGAACCCAAGGGTATCGGCGGGCCGCCTGCCTAGCTCGCGCCAGGACTCAAAACTTAAAGCAATAAAACGAGATAGATCGAAAGAGCACCATATACAATATATACAATCCCAAAAGTTATATTTACATCTTCAAAAGTCTCGAGTCAAACCACTCTAATACACTATAACCACAACCAATAGAAGATAGACCCTAAGAAGGGTTCTTATAGAAACCACCAAAACAAAAACAAACATTCTAACTGATCAACTATTACAAGCCAATCTAACTATACTAGTGTACGAGCCAAAAGTCCCCGCGTCGGCCCCTGCTAAGGAAAACAAAAGGAAAGGGGTAAGCTATATGCTTAGTAAGTAAACAGGGGCGAAAGCATAAATTTCACGTAACAGTTACACAGTAAGAGTAAAGCAAAAGCAGAAAAGTAACATCACATAACAAGGATACAGGTGGCTCCAAAGCCAATTCATATGCCATGCGTGATCTCTTGCCAATACTCCGTCGACCACACTCAATGGTCCGTAGAACTTCACTTGTACACCCACCGACACCTTATCACCCTCACTGGCCAGTCACCCCACAAACTTGCCCGGGCGAACGAAATCACAAACTTGAGCTTGAGTCACAAGCTCGGGTCACAAACTTGGTCACCTTCTCGGTGAGCCGGATTCACAAAATTGGTTCATAACATGAACCTACAAACTTGGTGACCTCAGACTAAGTTGGACTGACTTCGACCAAGCCCTAACCGGTTCGAATAGTCCAAACAGGTCTTAGATCGGGCCCACGAACTCACAAACTTTGTAAACTTCACAAACTTTACTCGAAAGTCGCCCCGAGCCACAAGCTCAAGGGTTTTGGTTCCAAAAGGTTCATATACATATGCCAAGTACAATTATACATTCAAATTAGGGTTTAGGTCGAGTGCGATAAAGTACACCCTCGCCTAAGTACCCTTTTCACATATCTCAAACACATAGCAAAGAAAACACACCAAACTGGCCTGAATACTTACTCAGAAACTGAAATAGCAAAAGTACGAAGTCGGATCGAAATGAACAGCTAGTAGTGGGCCCCACCAGTTCCGCCCAACTCACCACCGTCTGAAATAGATGATTGTGTCACATAATATCGCAAACGGCTACTATCGTGCCTAATGTAGACACCAAATTTTTGGTGTAATTTCTTTTACTTTTTATTCTCATTTGTCGTGGTTGCTTTTTAGTTTTTTTTTAGTTTCTAGTTTTATTTTATTTTTAAGTTTTAGCGTAGAAAAATAATGAAAAAAGAAAAAAAGAAGAAAAATCGTGAAAAAAGAGAAGAAAGGAAAATTTGTTCACAAAAATATGTTTATTTCTTTTGAATTCAAATTTTGGCATTTTAGTTATTTTTATTAAGTTATTTTGAGAAAAAAAGAAAAAAAAAGAAAAATGATGAAAAATGAAAAGTGAAAGAAAAAATTGAAAAATGGTCGTTTTTGTTGTTTTTATTTTTTTGTTTTCATTATTATTATTATTACTTGGTTTTTTCTTGTCAATTTTGTTAATTTGTTTTTATTATTATTTATTTTTTATCAATATTGTTATTATTGTATTACTTAAAAAAAAAAAAGGGAAAAAGCTATTTTCATGCAATAGCCATCGGATGGCCGAGGTAAAGGATTGAGCTGGGAGGTTTGTGACCATCCAGATGAGGGTTAAGAGATTCATGATGATATAAAAGGAAGGGAAGGAGTGCGTGAGAGAGGGGGGGAGGCTTCATCTGAGAGAGTGACGGCTGGTAAAATCTGCAAAAGAGGGAGAGCAAAACAGTGGACAAAGGAAGGGGAAAAGTGAGATATAGAGATGATCAAGATTAACGGCAAAAGGAAAAACGGCGGAGAAGAGTGACGGGGAATAGCTGAGAGAGGACAAGAGAGAGCTGGGGTTGGCCGGCTGTAGGAAGAAAAGGGCTTGGAAAAAGTGAGAAAAGGCTAGTGTAAGGGAGAGAGGAAGGCACAAAGAAGGGTGACGGCTGGGGGAGACAACAGAAAATCTGGAAAGGGAAAAAGGGTTTACGGCTGAGAAGAAAAGAAACCAAGAGAGTTGCGGTCAATCCAACTTTGCCCACGAAACCATAAATTTCTACACAAACTCCAACCTTGGGGAGAGGAATTTCGTTCGGAAGTTTGGCAGAAAGGACGCCTGAAACGTCTTCGAATCTGTCTCTACATTTGCCGACCTCATTTCTGGTTCATGTTCAAAGGGCCAACGAGTCGACTGCAGCTGTTTTCTTTGTTCGTTTTCCTTGTTCAAGTTCGGTCAGAAGGCTTCATCAGGTCCTCTTCTGAACTAATCTTATAGTTCCTCCCTTTGTCACTCGTTGGTCTAAACATTTGCAGTTCTCTTTTGTTCTCTGTCGCTGCCATCGGTTTGTGTTTTATGCTCTGTCTTGATTCCTTTTGTTGATTTCCTTCAAAGCTGATTTTATAAGGTAGCTAGATGGTTTTGTATGTTTAAGGATTATCAGACATTTTGGGGAAGGTGATAAAGGTCCAAACTTTGAGTCTCTGTTTGCTTGTTATGGTGATGCTAAGCTAGTTGCAGCCGTGTTGGTAGAGTCTTTTTCCTTGGTTTGCTGAAGTTTTGTGTTGCTTGAAATGTCTGATCTGTTTGCCATTCACCTGAGATGTCGTGGGAATGTTGGGAGCTTAGCAGTAGAGGCTAGCAATCCGCTTGGTCTGTAGTTGCTGAAAGAAGAACCTTGCTGCATCTTTTCCTTCTTCTTTCTTTTGCTGTTCAATTTTTATCCCTGATGGATAGCTTCAATTCATGTTTTAATCTTGCAATGAAGTTGCATATTTGGTCAATGATTGTTAGGGAAAATCTTGACATTTGGTGAGTATACTCGCATGACGAACTGGAAAGGATTTCATGACAGAAATGTTGCAGCAATAAAATGGTAGAAAATCGAATCTAAAAACTACAGAATGTTATTTCTATGCTTGCATGATCATTTGTCCGAATTTCAGATGTTTAAATATAAGATTTTTGCGGCTAACAGTGGGAAATGTTTGGTAATCTGGTTCCTTCAGTCCAAGCCTTCGTTGTCTAAGTTGTTCCTTGCGGTTGGTTTGCATCAGGAAACTCGATAGTGAATCAGGAAAAAAACGCAGCATAGCTTTGGTTGAGTTACATGAACTTTTGGGGGATGTGTTCCGCTCCTTTTGTTGCATGTTCAATTGTGTTATGTTAGTCAAAGTGTTTAAGTTGTTAAATGGTGATTGAGTGATGGTTTTGTTGGCTTTTGCTTGAAGTCTTCTATGAAATCTGCATTTGAGAGTTTAAAGTTGCGGGAAAAGGCTGGATGAATGTTGAAGCAGGAAATTGTAGCAAAAGCTGTCAAGTGTTATGCATGAAAATTTTTGAACATTACACCATCTCTTCTATCCCAGATTTCCTCTATTGTGTTGTTCAGTGCGTGTGTTCATGGTGAGAATAATGAATGTTAAGCTGTAAAATTTTCTGGGTTCTTGATAGATGCACTTCACCTTTATGTTTTGCTGTCTTCTTTGCTCCCCGCAACAGCACACAAAGCTAGTTTTAGTCATCCTTCGCTAGTTTAATCTTGTGTTGAAGGGAAAGAAGTGAAAAGCTTGGTGCTGAGTTTATGTGTTAGGATTTAAAAGATATTTGAATCATGCCCAAGTGCTTGCTGGAAAATGCAGTTCAGTTTGCTGAACCAGAAACTCACGGCCTTGTCTTGTTGTTTTCTTCCATTTCGGTTCCTAGCTTTGCTGTTTTTATTAGATAATAATTCCAACATGTTTCTTCTTGGTTTGTTTGCATGAATACTTTTAAACTGAATAAGGGAATGGCATGAATGTGGTTGCGGGAAAAGCTGAAGTTTATGAAAAATTGCAGCAGTGTTCGTTCCTTCAAAGAAAAATGTGTTTGAGTGTTCCTCCAGATTTTTGCATCAACTCCCTTTATGTTGTTTGTTATTTGGAGGTTGAGATTATACGTTTTGTTGCTTGGTTTCAAGTTATGATTCTGATTGAAAATGTCTTGAGCAAAGCTTGAGTGTTCAAGTCTGAAATTTGAGCTTGGAAACAAAAATGCAGCCAGCCTATGTTTAGTTGCAAGAAGCTTCAAAATGCAGAATTTTTCTAACGTATGCATGCATGAGAACCAAAAGAAAATTGCACTTTAAACCCTCAAGATCCCCCTTATTCCACTAGGACCCTATCAATTGAGTAATCTCCTCAATTTAGTCCTTGGTAGTTTTAATTTTGAAACTTCATTGCTTGCTTTGCTTCAAATTAACTACCATGCTTTGTCAATTGCACTTAAGCCATGACTTTGGGGGCTTTATGACCGAATGAGCTCTTGTTTGCCTATTTTCTTTAATCTCTTCAAATAAATTGGTACCTTGACCATTTCTTTTATTTTGGAGGATAAATAAGTGATTTCACTCCATTTAGAGCATCAATTCAAGGTGGCGGTATAATTTCTTTTATCCCTCTTTGTGTCTCTCCTATGTGACTCAACGTGCTAAGTGAATTGCGTGTCTACTTTGCTTTCCTAGCTTTTCTTTAATTCCTTTTACTTATGTCATTTACTTTTTTTTCATTAAGTTATTCTTTTAATGGGGTATGTGTACACCTCTTGGCTTGTAATAGATAGGGTTGTGGCGAACAATTTGGTCCATTTTCCCTTTCCCCTTTTGTTTTAGTTAGTGAATGTAATAGGTTCATTAGCTTGGTTGCATGCCTACGTGTTAAGTGTTAATTTGCATTGTTAGGGCCATGCATCTAGTCGAGCATGCTAAATGTTATGTGCTATGTGTTTATGAGTGTTTGGCATGTCTACTCGCTTTTCATAGCCATGAATGAATGTGATGGATGAATGTACGTTTCCACTAGTCCAACGCTAGTCGGAATTCATAGAATGGGCTAGTCCAACGCTAGACCCTTAGGGATTTCCCCTCGTTAGTACATGTTTGCATGTTTCACTTCATTTCATGCATTTTTCTTAGTTTTATCATTTTGCATGCCCCTCGAACCCCTTGTCCCTCCATTTTAGGATTTTTGCATTTCATGCTAGTTATAGGGTTCATTTGCTTGAGAGTCCCCTTAAATATGGGATATAGACGAGTGTGGCTTTTTTTAAGCCTTAGCACGCTTGTATTCCCTCTATAAAAGGGCAAATTGAGTCACGATTTAGGTCTCCCCGTACCCAATATGCATGCATTCCCTAGGCTCATGCATTCTAAATCCACTCTATCATCACACGAACACTTTTCCTCCCATTTGCACACGTACACCTTTTTATCCCTTCACTTGCACACAAACACTTGTAAATACATTTGCACACCTCCACTTACATCCTATTATTTTTATTATCTTTCTCACTTCACATATCCTCACATTGCATACATGCATTCCATTCATTTGCATCCCACTCGCATTATTCGTGACTTCTTCAAAGGATCGTTATTGGGCTTCACAATTAATGTGATTGGCACCACTCAACCTTTGAAGGGAAATTTCCCCCAATACCCCTAGGTCTAGGGTTTGCATTCACGTAGTGCATCCAAATGTAATAAATTCTTTGGTTAAAACAAGAAAATCTTTGATTAAATCATGCAACTAGCCTTGGCTAGGTCGAAGGGGTGCCTTGGATTTTTATCCTTGCCTTCCCCTTCGTCAAATGTGACTCCCGAACCTTTTTCATTGGTTTACGTGGACTAGGAGTCGTTTAAAAGGGGTTTCTTATAACATTTCCTAAAAAATTCATTTTTAGGTGACTTGGTACACCTTAACTCATTACCAAGTGGCGACTCCCATTTTTTCAAAAACCCTTTTTAAACTATAATTTTGGGTCAAATCGTCGCATTTTCAAACCCCCATTTAGACCCATTTTTCTTTTAAATCACGATTCATTTTCCAATCACAAAATACATTTTTTAAACCATTTATTTATTTATCAAAAAATGGGGCGCGACACCTAAAACAAGCAAAACAGCAAAACGACACGCGTGTACGTAAATATGACGAACGGAAACGGAAACGGCAGATTTGACACTCATTTGTAGTTTACTCATAAGTTGAGTTACGATTATCGGATTAAGGCGTATGAGATGCCATATCGAAGCTTAAAGGATGAACAACAACTGTTATGAAGACATCCAGAACTGAAACTGGAGGTTTCAGTCCCAAATGAACCAAAAACAATCACTTACGAAATCTGGCCAATGCACAAATGGTCACTTTTGAGTGCAAACTGTTTTCTATGCTACACATGGTCAAAAGAGCTGAAAATTGGCAGTTAGATGGTTCATTCCAAATGGAACAACTTTCATGAAGGTCAGCAATCCAAATTCGGAACGAAAATTGGTCATCAGGACCAAAACAGATCTGACCAGAAAATGGTCATTTTCACGGGCAAGCCTTGTTTGCTCGGCTATATCTCAGGTTTTATAAATCCGATTCATGAAATTCCAAGAGCGTTAGAAAGCTCTGATATAGGGCTATAAGTTTGGTGTTTTGGTCGCAAGCCCAAACAGCTTGTAACCCAGTCAAATGTGAAGCCAAAGTTCCAGTCATAAACTTTCCAAAAAACGTAACAGAATTTGACGGTCAAAACAGGTCTGAGTATTTCGTTTATAGCTCAGGATATACTAATCCGTTTAACCTGAGAATTTACAGGAATATCCAGGACTTAAGGGGCTAGAAAGTTGAAGAAGGAAACTTTGTCCAATTTTGAATGTAACAAGGTCCAAAATGCAAGACACTATACCAGAATCGCAAAATAGGATCACAAACCGTATTTGACCTCAATATGCGGTAATGGCACCAAATTCCTACGGTTATCGGATGGGGGTGTAAGACCCACTGTTTCGAAGCTAAGAAACAGGGCTACAACAATGTAGAAGGCCACTCAGTCCAAATCCTAGTACAACTAGGTCAAATATGCAAAATACGAAACCAGAATTACCAAAACAGGTTTGCAAATCACATAATACTGTAATGAGTCCAACTCAGTGTATACAAGTCCAAATGCATTGATTCCAAAGGAATATGGTAGCTAAGACATTCCTCTATATTTCATCAGAAGACACCAACATCCAAATCCAAAGTAATTCCAGTCAAAATAGCCAAATACAAACGCAGTTCTGCCATCCTGATCAACCCAGAACAGCCACAGTAATATCGACATATCTCACTCTACACTAATCTAAATGACCTGAAATTTTACAGGAACCTCAAACACATCAATACCTACAACTTTCATGTTTTAAGAAAAATACAATTCGGCCTCTAACCCTATGATCCAAAACCGGACAGAATAAGGGGTGATAAAACCCTAACTTTCCACAATTCAACCCAAACCCAAAATTGGTTGCAATTATCACTAATTCACACCTACTAGAGTCATTCCCCCTCATCATCAACCATCATAGATGACCACAACATCACATTCATATTAAACCAGAAAATTCCTCAAAAATATAAAAACTTCACCAAATCACTTCAAATCAAGAAATAAATCACAAATATCATCACTTTAGCCACTACTAAGCATAACTTAAGCATCATTAGGTGTAGGAGTATGTTCAATCATCACTTACCTAGTATACAAGAGAAGAGGAGTTGTAGACCACCTTAACTCTTCCAAAAACTTCACCAAACTCACCACTAACACCAAATGGAAAGGTTGTATGGAGTAGAAACTAGTTTAGGCAATTGGTTTGGATGATTTGAGCTAGTTGAAAGCTTGAAGTTTGAAGAAGTTTTCTTCCTTCTTGGCAAGAGAGAGGACCGGCTATGGAGGAGGTAAGAAATGGTAATTTTTGTGCAATTTTTAAGATATTTAACCATTTTGGTCAAAAGTCAAAAACATGAATAGTAAATCATAAAGTATAACCAATAAGAGAGTGACACTTGTCACCTCTTAAATGCATTCTTATCTTTCTTTTTCCTCTCCCATCAATCAAATCCCACTCTCTACTTATCTCTTAACACCCGATAAATTTCACACAGTATCCGAAACTTAACCTTATTGGCCGAATTTTTCCGAACTTTTCGCACTAGTGGGTCCCACGTCCAATATATATTCTTAATTTCTCAAAATCTAACCGATACTAGAAAAATCATCTAAAAACTATATTTACTCATAAAAATTATCTGGGGAACTTTTCTAATAAAGAAAATGTGGAAAAAGGCGGGCGATAAATAAAACTCCAATTAAGCTTTCTAATATAGTAACACTAGAGGTTTGCTAATCATTCAAACTTACTAAACCTTTGTAATTAAAACAAATCCTATATTTACCTATGTCAAGGCACACACTAGAATACCGAATATAAATTATAGCTTGAACCTTATAATCATAATACGTAAACTAGGATTTTCAAGTTCAACCGAATTAGGGTTTCCTTCCTAGCCATAAAACCCTGATTTTTTCTATACCGAATATCAAATAACCCTAATATCGACTTACGAACGGACTGGGGCCTCACAATCCCCCCCACTTAGGACATTTTCGTCCTCGAAATTAATTCGTTGGTCAATGCGTACCTTCAAAACCTGCCGAAGGGTCAATCGCCTCCTGTTGACCCATTGCATACACTCTTGCTGGCCCTTTAGGTTGATTGTCCCCTGCATTTGACGGCTTAGTTGTGGTCCCTTCAGTCGGTGGTTTAAATCCTTCCTTTTTCATCTTAGGACACCGGGCAATCAGGTGTTCGGTGCTACCACATTTGAAGCATTTTCGTACCGAACTATTCTTCCAGCAATTGTCATCGGTGTGATTGCCCCCACAGAAACCACAGGTTGACTTGGCAGCTGTACTTGCCCCTCCACGCTGGACACTCCTCGGCCCCTCTTGCACTACCTGACCCCGCACAAAGTTATTCGGGGTCCCTGCAGGTCGTGGACCATCCGTACCTTTATTTATCTTGGCAGGTGGCTCGTTTCGCGAGCTTTGTCCGACCATGGAATCATTTGAGCTAGGTTGCCTCCTTTTCCGATCATGGAAGGCTTTAACCTGTCCCCTCGCAGTCTCAATCCGCTGTGCCTTTTCTAGTGCTTGGCTAAACGTGTTCAACTGAGCAGCTGTTAGCGATTCCTGGATTTCCACATTTAAACCTTGAACGAATCGACGGATTCATTTCTGCTCCGTTAACACCAGCTCTGGGGCAAAGCGAGAAAGTTTAGTGAACTGAGTTTCGTACTCCGCCACGCTAGATGCACCTTGACGCAGGCGGATAAAATCATCTTCCCGTTTCTCTTGCACGATGGGCGGCAAATACTTCTCATTAAATTCTCGGGTAAAATTGATCCAGGTCCAGGGGGTTTGTTCGCGCTCCCACTTAGTTTTAATCACGTTCCACCAGGCTCGAGCGGCTCCTTCAAACTGAAACACAGCAAAAGATATCTGCCGCTCTTCCGAATACCTAAGCGTGGCAAATATATCGAGCATACGGTCCATCCAGGTTTCTGCTAAATCGGCATTAGGTCCTCCTATGAACTTAGGAGGCGCAAACTTTTGGAACCGTTCTAAGGCACGGTCCTCGCCCTCATGATTATGTCCCGGATTATGTCCAGGATTCCTAGTACTACTTCCTTGACCTTGGGGATTTGCCATGCGTTCTAACAGATCGGCCATCCGCTGGATGGCTGTAGCTATTTGATCCGGCCCGTTTCCATTATTTCCTTCAGAGCCTTGTCCTAGCCCTCTAGCTCCACTTGGACCACCGGAGTCCATCTAGTGTACAAGTCTATAATTCGAAACAATACGTATACTTATTATCCAGACTATGAGTAAAAGAAGAGACACAAAACATACGCACAAAAGGCACACAAAAGATAAGTTCAAAATTCTATTCAAATATATACACGTATTTACAAAGTCACACCAAAAGATTTACACATTACCCGACCTCCAGTCGGTACAAAACCCAATATACACGAGCACTCCGGCTCCAAAATCTAGTTAGTCGGCCAAGTAACAAAAGGAATTAGCCGAATTAGTTCTAACAAAAGTCATACACTAGCTAAACAAAAGTACAAAAGCGACCCTAATCGCCTAGGGCCCAGGTTCCCAACGGAACCTAACGTGTCCACCTCGTCCATCCTCTCTGGACCGGTGGCCCGTGGCGGTGCCTCTGCGGCTAGATCTAGTAGGAGCTCGCAGTCGACCGACATACTCCGAGCCCTATCCCTCAGCTGCCTCTTCATAGCGAAGAGGTGCTGGTGTGTGTCCTGAAGCTGACGGTGCAAAGCATCCGTCCTCTCCCTCTCCTCTCGGAGACCCTGCTCCAAGTCCCTAATACGCATCGCCTGCCCAAGGCCACCCTCTCTAGCCTCGTCTAGCTGTCTAAGCAGGCTACGTCGCTCGTCGTCCACAGCCAGGACGACCTCGTCAGGGTAACAGTATGTGTACCAACATCCACAAGGTCGGTGCGCCACCTGACCAAAAGGGGAGTATAAAGTGTAAGGCTCTCCAGGTCTCTGCCGATAGCGGATCGCCCGCTTACGCAGCACTCGATCCTCTATGCCTCTCGTGCTCGGAAATCTCGGTCCCACGCCACTGGGTCCCACACCACTCGAACCGCCCGGATACATACCTACAAAACATTAAGTCGTCAGTCAACCAGCATTTCAGCTTAAAAGATATCATCCAACTTAAAATGGTCAAATATGCCTAGTGCCTATCGCGTATGTCCCACTTGCCCAAGTCCTCTAACCTAGGCGCTCTGATACCACCTGTGACGACCCCACTTCTCCCAAGGGCGAACCCAAGGGTATCGGCGGGCCGCCTGCCTAGCTCGCGCCAGGACTCAAAACTTAAAGCAATAAAACGAGATAGATCGAAAGAGCACTATATACAATATATACAATCCCAAAAGTTATATTTACATCTTCAAAAGTCTCGAGTCAAACCACTCTAATACACTATAACCACAACCAACAGAAGATAGACCCTAAGAAGGGCTCTTATACAAACCACCAAAACAAAAACAAACATTCTAACTGATCAACTATTACAAGCCAATCTAACTATACTAGTGTACGAGCCAAAAGTCCCCACGTCGGCCCCTGCTAAGGAAAACAAAAGGAAAGGGGTAAGCTATATGCTTAGTAAGTAAACAGGGGCGAAAGCATAAATTTCACGTAACAGTTACACAGTAAGAGTAAAGTAAAAGCAGAAAAGTAACATCACATAATAAGGATACAGGTGGCTCCAAAGCCAATTCATATGCCATGCGTGATCTCCTGCCGACACTCCGTCGACCACACTCAATGGTCCGTAGAACTTCACTTGTACACCCACCGACACCTTATCACCCTCACTGGCCAGTCACCCCACAAACTTGCCCGGGCGAACGAAATCACAAACTTGAGCTTGAGTCACAAGCTCGGGTCACAAACTTGGTCACCTTCTCGGTGAGCCGGATTCACAAAATTGGTTCATAACATGAACCTACAAACTTGGTGACCTCAGACTAAGTTGGACTGACTTCGACCAAGCCCTAACCGGCTCGAATAGTCCAAACAGGTCTTAGATCGGGCCCACGAACTCACAAACTTTGCAAACTTCACAAACTTTACTCGAAAGTCGCCCCGAGCCACAAGCTCAAGGGTTTTGGTTCCAAAAGGTTCATATACATATGCCAAGTACAATTATACATTCAAATTAGGGTTTAGGTCGAGTGCGATAAAGTACACCCTCGCCTAAGTACCCTTTTCACATATCTCAAACACATAGCAAAGAAAACACACCAAACTGGCCTGAATACTTACTCAGAAACTGAAATAGCAAAAGTACGAAATCGGATCGAAATGAACAGCTAGTAGTGGGCCCCACCAGTTCCGCCCAGCTCACCACCGTCTGAAATAGAAGATTGTGTCACATAATATCACAAACGGCTACTATCGTGCCTAAAACAAGCAAAACGGCAAAACGACACGCGCGCACGTAAATATGACGAACGGAAACGGAAACGGCCGTTAGCGGAAACGGCAGATTTGACACTCATTTGTAGTTTACTCATAAGTTGAGCTACGAATATCGGATTAAGGCGTATGAGATGCCATATCGAAGCTTAAAGGATGAACAACAACTGTTATGAAGACATCCAGAACTGAAACTGGAGGTTTCAGTCCCAAATGAACCAAACACAATCACTTACGAAATCTGGCCAAAGCACAAATGGTCAGTTTTGAGTGCAAACTGTTTTTTAGGCTACACATGGTCAAAAGAGCTGAAAATTGGCATTTAGATGGTTCATTCCAAATGGAACAACTTTCATGAAGGTCGGCAATCCAAATCCGGAACGGAAATTGGTCATCAGGACCAAAACAGATCTGACCAGAAAATGGTCATTTTCACGGGCAAGCCTTGTTTGCTCGGCTATATCTCAGGTTTTATAAATCCGATTCATGAAATTCCAAGGGCGTTAGAAAGCTCTGATATAGGGCTATAAGTTTGGTGTTTTGGTCGTAAGCCCAAACAGCTTGTAACCCACCCAGTCAAATGTGAAGCCAAAGTTCCAGTCATAAATATTCCAAAAAACGTAACAGAATTTGACGGTCAAAACAGGTCTGAGTATTTCGTTTATAGCTCAGGATATACTAATCCGTTTAACCTGAAAATTTGCAGGAATATCCAGGACTTAAGGGGCTACAAAGTTGAAGAAGGAAACTTTGTCCAATTTTGAATGTAACAAGGTCAAAAATGCAAGACACTATACCAGAATCGCAAAACAGGATCACAAACCGTATTTGACCTCAATATGCGGTAATGGCACCAAATTCACTACGGTTACCGGATGGGGGGTGTAAGACCCACCGTTTCGAAGCTAAGAAACAGGGCTACAACAATGTAGAAGGCCACTCAGTCCAAATCCTAGCACAACTAGGTCAAATATGCAAAATACGAAACCAGAATTACCAAAACAGGTTTGCAAATCACATAATACTGTAATGAGTCTAACTCAGTCTATACAAGTCCAAATGTATTGATTCCAAAGGCATATGGTAGCTAAGACATTTCTCTATATTTCATCAGAAGATACCAACATCCAAATCCAAAGTAATTCCAGTCAAAATTGCCAAATACAAACGCAGTTCTGCCATCCTGATCAACCCAGAACAGCCACAGTAATATCGACATATCTCACTCTACACTAATCTAAATGACCTGAAATTTTACAGGAACCTCAAACACATCAATACCTACAACTTTCATGTTTTAAGAAAAATACAATTCGGCCTCTAACCCTATGATCCAAAACCGGACAGAATAAGGGGTGATAAAACCCTAACTTTCCACAATTCAACCCAAACCCAAAATTGGTTGCAATTATCACTAATTCACACCTACTAGAGTCATTCCCCCTCATCATCAACCATCATAGATGACCACAACATCACATTCATATTAAACCAAAAAATTCCTCAAAAATATAAAAACTTCACCAAATCACTTCAAATCAAGAAATAAACCACAAATATCATCACTTTAGCCACTACTAAACATAACTTAAGCATCATTAGGTGTAGGAGTATGTTCAATCATCACTTACCTAGTATACAAGAGAAGAGGAGTTGTAGACCACCTTAGCTCTTCCAAAAACTTCACCAAACTCACCACTAACACCAAATGGAAAGGTTGTATGGAGTAGAAACTAGTTTAGGCAATTGGTTTGGATGATTTGAGCTAGTTGAAAGCTTGAAGTTTGAAGAAGTTTTCTTCCTTCTTGGCAAGAGAGAGGGCCGGCTATGGAGGAGGTAAGAAATGGTAATTTTTGTGCAATTTTTAAGATATTTAACCATTTTGGTCAAAAGTCAAAAACATGAATAGTAAATCATAAAGTATAACCAATAAGAGAGTGACACTTGTCACCTCTTAAATGCATTCTTATCTTTCTTTTTCCTCTCCCATCAATCAAATCCCACTCTCTACTTATCTCTTAACACCCGATAAATTTCACACAGTATCCGAAACTTAACCTTATTGGCCGAATTTTTCCGAACTTTTCGCACTAGTGGGTCCCACGTCCAATATATATTCTTAATTTCTCAAAATCTAACCGATACTAGAAAAATCATCCAAAAACTATATTTACTCATAAAAATTATCTGGGGAACTTTTCTAATAAAGAAAATGTGGAAAAAGGCGGGCGATAAATAAAACTCCACTTAAGCTTTCTAATATAGTAACACTAGAGGTTTGCTAATCATTCAAACTTACTAAACCTTTGTAATTAAAACAAATCCTATATTTACCTATGTCAAGGCACACACTAGAATACCGAATATAAATTATAGCTTGAACCTTATAATCATAATACGTAAACTAGGATTTTCAAGCTCAACCGAATTAGGGTTTCCTTCCTAGCCATAAAACCCTGATTTTTTCTATACCGAATATCAAATAACCCTAATATCGACTTACGAACGGACTGGGGCCTCACACAATGACTTGATCAAAGATCTCGAGTTGTTGGGCAAAAAGTACACCTTGGGTGAGAAAAACAGGAAAATTCTCAATGCATTGGGCAAAAAATGGGAAAGTAAAGTGACTGCAATAGAGAAAGCTAAGGATTTGAATTCTGTACCTATTGAATCTCTCATTAACTCACTAACCTCCTATGAGTTGAAGTTGAAAACTAAAGTGCAGGAGGAAGAGGACACGAGAGCAAAGAGAAACATAGCTCTAAAGGCAGCTCAAGGTGAAGATGATCCAGTTCAGTTGGATGATGATGACTCGGATGGTGAAGACAATGATCTTGCTCTCATCACAAAAAGCTTCAAGAGAATCTTGAATAAAAGAAATTTTAGAAGGGGAGGACCTAGCAATCAATTCCAGAATCAGCCTTCAAACACAAGGTACAAAGGAAAACAAGAATTCAACAAGAAACAGTTGGACAAATGCTACGAATGTGGACAGCCTGGACACTACGCAAACGAATGCTCCCTAAAGGAAAAGAAAGATGGAAAAGCTGATCGAAAGCCAAGGTTCAACAACTTCCAGATTACATGGAATGAATGTAACTCTGAAGGCGAAGTTGAAGAAGAAGAAGAATCAGCTCAAATGGCCTTCATGGCTATCGGGGATAATGAGGGAAAAGGCTCAAACAAGTCAAAATGGTTCATTGACAGTGGCTGTTCAAGGCATATGACCGGTGATCCTTCATTGTTCATAAAGCTAAAATCAAAATCAAGTGGAAAGGTGACATTTGGTGATGACGTGAAATCTAAGACAATTGGAATAGGTGATGTTGGTAAGGATGGTGAAACTTTTGTTCATAATGTGCTCTTAGTTGATAACTTAGGTTATAACTTGTTTAGTGTTAGTCAATTATGTGATAAAGACTTGTATGTGTTGTTCAAAAAACATGAATGCATTGTACTTGACTCTAAATATAATGTTGTGTTCAAAGGTAAGAGGTTTAACGATATTTATATTGTTGTTCTTGATAAACTTGATTCGTCTAGCTTCAAATGTCTTAAAGTTTCAAATGAAGATCCTTGGTTGTGGCATAGGAAACTTTGTCATTTTAACATGGATTTACTAAAGGAAATTTCGAAAAAAGGAGTTGGTTAGAGGCTTGCCAAAAATCAGTTTTGAAAAGGACAAAATTTGTGATGCATGTCAATTTGGGAAGCAAACAAAAATTTCCTTTAAACCAAAGAAGTGTATCAACTTCTAAACCTTTGGAACTCTTGCATCTTGATTTATTTGGTCCCACTCAAATCACTAGCTTGGGAGGTAAGAAATATTATTTTGTAATTGTTGATGATTATTCTAGATATACTTGGATGATATTCCTTGCTCATAAAGATGATGCCTTCAAGAATTTTACTTCATTGTTTGCTAAAGTGCAAAATCTGCTTGGTTTAAAAATTGTTAGGATTAGAAGTGATAATGGGACGGAATTCAAGTTTTGTGGTTTTCTAGAATTTTGTGATCATAATGGCATAACACATGAGTTTTCTATTGCAAGGACTCCACAGCAAAATGGTGTTGTAGAAAGGAAAAACAGGACACTCCAAGAGGCTGCTAGAACTATGTTGAATGAATGTAGTTTGCCAAAATATCTTTGGGCTGAAGCGGTAAACACCGCATGTTATGTGATGAATAAAATCCTCTTGAGACCTATTTTGAATAAAACATCTTATGAACTGATTTTTGATAAGAAACCTACGGTTGGATATTTCAAAGTTTTTGGTTGTAAATGTTTTATTTTGAATTTAAAGGAACATCTTGGTAAGTTTGATAAAAAATCTGATGAAGGAATATTTTTGGGGTATTGTGAGAACAAAAGAGGATATAGAGTCTTTAATAGAAGAACTCTTGTGATAGAAGAAACTATTCACATAACATTTGATGAAACTAATGATGATAATTCCAAAAGTTCGGGTGAGGATGATGATGTAGGTGATCGTGAAGGAATGGAAAAGCTAACAATTGGAGATGAAGGAAACTCTAAACCAGCAGCAAAGGAAATAGAGGATGGAGCTCGTGATGATCAAGAAAAGGAAGATGAAGACAAGAATGATGATTCATTCAAAGACCTTCCCAATGCTTGGAAATTTAGCCAAAATCATCCAAGAGAGCTTATAATTGGTGATCCATCCGAGAAGGTAAAGACTCGTTCCTCATCTAAGAAATTGATAGATAATTTTGCTCTAGTCTCTCTTTTTGAACCCAAAAATATCAATGATGCTTTAAAGGATGAAAACTGGATTTTGGTAATGCAAGAGGAACTTAATCAATTTGAGAGAAATAAAGTTTGGACACTTGTTGATAGACCTCAAAATCAACCTATCATTGGCACGAAGTGGATATTTAGAAATAAATTGGATGATAAAGGTGTAGTCGTAAGAAATAAAGCCAGATTAGTTGTTAAAGGATATGCACAAGAAGAAGGAATTGATTTTGATGAAACATTTGCTCCCGTAGCTAGATTAAAATCAATTAGAATGCCTCTTGCTTTTGCTTGTTTCAAAGGTTTCAAATTGTTTCAAATGGATGTTAAAAGTGCCTTCTTAAATGGTTTTACTGATCAAGAAGTATATGTGGATCAACCCCCCGGTTTTGAAAATACAAAATTTCCAAGTCATGTGTTTAAACTATCAAAAGCATTATATGGTTTAAAACAGGCTCCAAGAGCTTGGTATGAAAGATTGAGTGGTTTCTTGATTGAAAATGGTTTCAAAAAAGGTATTGTGGACACCACTCTTTTTACTAAACATGTGTTAAATGATCTTCTTATTGTGCAAATATATGTTGATGATATTATTTTTGGTGCTACTAATGAGTATCTATGCAAGGATTTTTTCACCATTATGCAAAGTGAATTTGAAATGAGTATGATGGGAGAATTAAATTTCTTCCTTGGACTTCAAATACATCAAGCCCTAGAGGGAATTTTTATAAATCAAGCAAAATACATCAAGGAGTTGCTGAAAAGATTTGGCATGGAGGACTCAAAGCAAGTTGGAACTCCAATGTGCACTTCTACAAAACTTAACAAAGATGAAGAAGGTAAACATGTGGATGAAAAGCACTATAGAGGTATGATTGGAAGCCTACTCTATTTAACCGCAAGTAGACCTGATATTATGTTTACTGTTTGCTTGTGTGCTAGATTTTAATCGTGTCCAAAAGAATCACATTTGAACGCAGTTAAAAGGATTTTTAGGTATTTGAAAGGTACACTAGACTATGGTCTTTGGTATGCTAGATCTTGTGAATTTGCTCTATATGGATATTCGGATGCGGATTTTGGTGGTTGTCGTGTGGACAGAAAAAGTACTAGTGGAACTTGTCACTTTCTTGGCAATTGCTTAGTTTCTTGGTTTAGCAAAAAATAAAATGCAATCTCTTTGTCTACAACCGAAGCGGAATATATTGCCGCTTGTGCATGTTGTGCTCAACTTTTATGGATGAAGCATACCTTGAATGATTTTGGATTGTTATATGACTGCATGCCTATATTCTGTGATAATACTAGTGCTATCAATTTAACCAAAAATCCAATTCAGCATTCTAGGACAAAACATATAGATATAAAGCACCACTTTATTCACGATCTTGTTCAAAAAGGTAAAGTTTGTGTGAATTATGTTTGCTCTAAAGATCAAATTGCTGATATTTTTACAAAAGCTTTGCCATTGGATCAATTCATTCATCTAAGATCAAAATTAGGGATAATCGAAAAATCATCTTAAAAATTTTTTCTCTGTTCAAAGCTTTCGGACGTCCTAAAGTAGATGAACGGACGTCCGATAATGTTCTTCAGCTATTCTCCCAGAATGCACCTATTCAGACGAAACTGTCGGACGCACGACATCGTTCGGCCGTCGGACAGTGCAACAGTACTCTTTTTAAAGTAACTTCCCCTCTCATTTGCTTCAGACTCCTCTTCCTCTCTTCCCTCTCGGACGAAAAACTCTATCTCCTTGTGCTCTCAATTCATGCTATTCTGAAGCACTCATTCCAAAATTGACTCAACCAAAATCTTTTCCTGATCATTGCGAGTTGATTCTCCTGATTTTTTCACCAAATCTCATCACATTTCGAGAGTTCCCAAATTTCCCTCAAAACCCTACTTTCTCATAACCGCTCCACTCAATCATCTTCAAGGCTTCTTTAACCCAAAATTCTTGTGTGATTCACTCCCATACCACTATGTGCATCATTCACATCCCACATCTCACTCATTTAAGACAATGGTGAATCTAAGAGGAGGAAAAGTCCCTGCCGGACGCAAGGACACACTCAGGGATGAAAATGTGGATTCTCCTAGGGTCATAAGATCATCCAAACGCTTCAAAAGGGGAGCAGTAAAGACTCAAACTTCCCGGCATTCCGCTCAACCTGAATCCGGACAAGGAACTCCATCTCAACAGCCTTCCCAATCAACCCCCGTCTCTCCATTCTTTGACACTGCTGCCAAAGAAAAACATTCCTTGATAACCCAGAAAGGTTTTATTCCTCAACGAACCATCAATCTTCTGAATTCCGCAATATTGGTTTAGAGTCAATTCTTAATCTCTTTGAATTCCAAAAATGGTCACATATCATTTCCATGCCTAATGTTTATTACCCTGAAATGCTGTATCAATTCTTTGCCAATCTTAGGAAAGGCACTGATCACACTGAAATTATGTCCAAGGTAAATGGGGTAGACTTAGTATTTGATCCTGAAACTGTGAATGTCATCTTAAATACTACTATTGAACGTGGATGCAAAAGTAAAATTGCCAATTTCTTCTCTTATGAAGAGCATCCTACTGCTGATAATCACTTTGATAATGCTAAAATGCTAACCTATTTTCGAAACAAATTTTCTGCCCCTACTGATGCGAAATTAAATGACCTTGCTCCTGTGAATCTTATTGCTTTCTCAATCATTTCAAATCTGCTTGTGCCTACTGACGGTCATAGAACAGATGCAAATAAAATGGAGCTGTATCTGTTTTATTGTTTTCGAGAAAAAATTCGCATTGACTTTGACTTTGTCATGTGCAAGTTTTTACTTCGCTATACCACTGATTCTCGTAGAAAACTGTCCTATGGAAAATTCCTTCAAAAGGTTTTTGAATTTTACAAAGTACCTATCCTTGGTGTTTGTCCCAAAGATACATTTTCCTCTGCCTTCACTAAGGCTTATTTTGAGCGCAAAAATCTTGTCTTTAGGGATAATTTGTGGGCGTATAAGGGGGCCACTTCTAATGAACCTAGATCTAAGGCTGCACATGATCCACTGAGGTTTGGGGCAAGGAGGAAGTGATCCCTCCATTGTACATTGAGTTGATTTTGTTCTTCAAAGAGAAGGTGCTCATCTTTGTGATTGGTCTTCAAGTTTGAGAAAAGCTTGGTAGACAATCGGTTTAATACTCTATCTTATTCTTTTTGTTTAATAAAATTCTCATTGTTTAGATACTCTCTTATTTCTGATCAACATTGTTCTCTTCTTTAATTTACTTGGTTGATCACTACTAGAAAAGAAGGTAAATTTTTATTAAAGAAAAAGTGCATAAACTCAATTAAGGTTTTTTAATCAACCTAATTCACCCCTCCTCTTAGGTTGTCTTTGGGCCTTACAGAGTAAATACGTAAACACACAAGCATGCAAGCACAGAAGCAAATAAAAGCAAATAGAAATCTAACTATTACATTCGGGGCCCTAATTACAATCTAAGGGGGGAAATTAAAATAACAATAACCTAACTATTACATTTATCTAACTAAATACATTTTTGGCAAAATTAAAACCTATCTATTATATATTCTATCTATATACATGTCATGAACCCCTATCTATTACAATTCGACATTTAAATGCTTCTCAAATAATCATCAAAATTAAATTTAATATATGAAATTTAAAACAAATAAAATGAATAACCAAAGAAAAATCACTCAAAAACATGCAATTACACACAAAAACCCATAAGAGTGCATAAGAGGATTTAAAATAACACAAGAATATACCTCGCTTGAAGTAGTAGCTAATGGGGGATTGGATTTGCCCTATTTAACTCCAAAATTAACAAAAATCATTGTAGACACCAAAATTTTAGTGTAATTTCATTTTTATTTGTCGTGTTAGTTTTATTCACTTTTTAGTTTTTAATTTTTTTAGTTTTTATTTTATTATTTTTATTTTTAAGTTTTTTTTAGCATAGAATTTCCCGGAAAAAAAAAGGAAAAGAAAAAGCATTCAAAAAATATGCTTTAGTTGTTTTAAATTCAAACGATGAAAATGAAAAAATGAAGAAAAGAAAAAAAAATGGAAAAATCGCAACGTTGTTGTCTTTTATTTATAGTTTATTTATTTTTGTCTCATTTTAGTTAAATTGTTGTTTTTCTTTACTTAATATTATTTTCATTTTAGTTAAATTACTTTTCAAAAAAAGAGGAAATAAAGCCGCGCATGCATGCGGCATAAATATCATTTTTTCACAGGAGGATTCTTGGCTCAATGGATCGGATGGTTGGGGGATAGGGTAGAAACAAACCTTTCATCCTCACCATTGAGGTGAGGGTCTAGAGTTATAGGTTTCCCATATAAAAAGAAAAGAAAACAGCAGAGAACGGGAGGGGGTGGTAATGACGGCTGAAAAAGAGTGAAGAAAAAGTTTGAAGGCTAGATAGAGTTTCGGAGAGGGGACGGCTGAGAGCAAGAGTTTTGGAATGGCAAAAAGAAAAAAACAAGGAGAGGACGGTAGGACGGCTAGGTTTTCGGAAAAGGCAACGAAAGGAAGAGGGCTGAGGAGATAAGGAGATTGGGACGGCAGGGGGTTGGCGGCTTGGTGAATGAAAAGGAGAGGAACAACAGAGAGAGAGGGAGTTAATGGCTGAGGGCTCCAGGAAGAATCTGGGCAGCAAGGAAGGAAGAAAGGGTCTTGGTTCGTTGGAGCAAGGGAAAAGGATCAGGAGGAGCGGCTGCGGGAGAGACGGAGAAACAAAGACTTCATCTTTTGGAGTACATCAAGCTTCGGTCAAGGACTAAAGGTAACGTCTTTTTTACTCTAGATTTGTTTATAAATTGCTGGGACATGTTAGAATGCTAAAAGTTTTGGCCTTTACACTTGATTGCATCCTCCATGCGAGTCCTATCTGTGAATCTGGCTGGGTTTTGGGGGAGAAGGGGTTTGCATTTAGCTGTGCTTTTGTTTAATGTTCATGGCTGATTCTGTTGTGCTTGAATGAACAAACCCAGAAAAATGATGTAAAGCGTCGGACAAGTCTGTTTTGATGCTTCCTTGATTGCTGCTTCTCCGTTTCTTGCTGTTTGCGTAATGTTTGATGTTGAGTTTCAGTGTTAAATGGAGCAAACATCCAGTTTTGTTGTTTGCTTGGAGTGTGATGCCTTGGATCTACATGTTTGCTAATGATCTAAAAATGGATGAAAGGCCTTTTGAATGAACCTGGTTTGCTATTAATCTCGTACTTTGGCTATATTAAAATGGTAATTCGTATGCTTATGCGATTTTGGCTGACAAATAACAAATTGTGACAAAAAAGGGGGTTGCAGAACCCAGCAATAAGAAAGAAAACCTCTCTGTGATTTGCTTATATTGTCTCGGAGCTCTTTGTGCGAAGAGCTGTTAAGATTTTTTTTGCTACATCTCTTGTGTTTCCTCGATTTCTTGGCCCGAATCTTCTCAGTTGATTGATGAGTGAAGATGTGCGTGAGTTAGATTAATGAAGCGTGAGTTGTATTTAAACTTTTGCCATCTTGTTGAGTTGCTAAAGAGGATTGCAAAAGAGCAATTTCGGCTTGCCGAAATCTATTGCAGAAAGTCTCTTTAGTTGCCGCATTTGTTTTTAGCAGAAAACTTTGCCTGAATTCTTGGTTCAAGGTTTAGGGGTTTGGTTTAAAAAGTTTTGATCAACTTTGATGTTCAAATCTGAAGTACCCGTTGGGAAACAAAGTTGCAGCAGTTTTTCTTGTTATCAAAAGCTTCTCCAGGCCTTTTGCATGAAGTTTGTTTCAGTATTCGTATGATCTCTTTTCATGATTCTGCTTGTTTGGATGCCAAGATCATGTTTTTGTTTAAAGTGTGAGATCAAACCTGAATTTAGTGTTTGAAAGTGAGAAGGAAGTTGCAGCAGAAATGATAGAAGCAAAAGAAGGAAATCGTTTCAGTTTTTGCCGAGAAAACTTCATTTACATGCATGGATAACTTCTAAAAATTACACTTTGGCCCCCCAGGTCTCCCCTTGTTCCACTATGACCCAACCAATTGAATAATTTCCTCAATTTGGTCCTTGGCAGCTTTAATTTTACAACTTTTCATTGCTTGTTTGCTTCAATTGACTACCATGCTTTGTTTAAATTGCACTTAAGTCATGATTTCAGGGGTTTTATGACCAAGTGAGCTTGTGTTTGCCTATTTTCTTTAATTTTCCCAAATAAATTGGTACCTTGACTATTTCTTTTATTTTAGAGGATAAATAAGTGATTTCACTCCATTTAAGGCATCAACTCAAGGGAGGTATAACTTCTTTTATCTTTTTTTGTTTCTTCCCTATGTGATCCAACGTGCTAAGTGAGAATTGCATGTCTACTTCGCTTTCCTTGTTTGTCCTTAATTCCATTCATTTATTTCATTTACTTTTTGCTTGTATTAAGTTATTCTTTTATGGGGTATGTGTACACCTCTTGGCTTGTAATAGATAGGGCTTGGAGAGCATTTTTGTCCATTTTTCCCTTTCCCCTTTTGTTTTAGTTAGCAAATGTAATAGGTTCATTAGCTTGGTTGCTTGTTTGGTTGCTACGTGTTAATTTGCTTTATTAGGCTCTTGCATTTAGTCGAGCATGCTAAGTGTTATGTGCTACTTGTTTATAGGTGATTGGCATGTCTACTTGCTTTCTATAGTCATAGATGAATGTGATGGATGAATGCACGTCACCACACTAGTCCAACGCTAGTTGTGGCTCATTGTCCCGTTTTCCACTAGTCCAATGCTAGTAGGAATTCATAGATATGGGCTAGTCCAACGCTAGACCCTTAGGGATTTCCCTCGCTAGTTCATACTTGCATGTTTCACTACATTTCATGCATTTTTCTTAGTTTTCTAGCATTTGGCATGCTCCTCCAATCCTTTCCCCTTCATTTTAGGCTTTTGCATCTTCATGCTAGTTATAGGGTACATTTGCTTGAGAGTCCCCTTTCGATAAGGGAAACGAGCGAGTGTGGCTACAAAATAGCCTTAGCACGCTAGTTCTTTCTTCTAATCAAAGGAAAAATAAAAGTCGTGAAATTAGGAGTCATTCCCGTACCCGACTTGATGCATTCCTCTAGGTTCATGCACTTCCTCATCTTTTATCCACATTTTCTCACTACTTATATGTTTTTTAACCCAAATGCCATGTTCACACATTTTTCTTCTTGTCACTTGTTTTCCACCTCACAAATTGCACTCAATTACACTTATATTTATCTACTACCATATTTTCATCCACTTACACACATACACCATTATTTTCTTACATTTGCACACATGCACGTTCTTACATTTTCACACTCGCACTCAAATTTGAGTCTTCATTTGCATTACCTGTGACCTCTATGAGGACTTTCCTTATTGGCCACCACAACTCATGTGATTGGGACCAAAAAGTCTCATAAGAGACATTTTAGATTTAGGATTGCATTTTTCTTTCCTTTTCATATCCATTAGTCACATCCAACATGCAACGCATATTTTGGGTAGAAGAATTAGGAAAAGTGGGGCTAAATCACGCAACTAGCTTTGGTTAGGGTAAGGGAGTGCCTTAGGCTTTGCCTTTGCCTTCTCCCTTATCAAATGTGACCCCCGATCCCTTTTCTTTGGTTACGTAGACCGAAAAATTCTTTAAAAAAGGTTTGTTTACTTTTCTTTCCAAAAATCACTTTTTGGGTGACTTGGTACACCCTAACTCTATACCAAGTGGCGACTCTTTTTCTATCTAAAACCCTTTTTGAACTTTGTTTGGTCAAACCGTCGCATTTCAATCCCACGGTCTTTTATTTTCACTTTCACACATGTTCACGTACATATTTCACACACTACTTTCACACATTCAAAAAAGTGGGGCGCGACAATCATCAAGGCACCAATTTAATTAACAAATAAAAGCAATAACATGTAAAGAAATGGAAATAATCATGAAATTGATTAATTAAAGCATTTAAATGAAAGTGAACAACCCATATTCAAGAAATTAAAACAAGTAGGGACCTAATTGAAAATATTATAAAAGTTTTAGGGCCATAGTGAATTTATTTAAAACTACAGGAGGCAAAGCACATGTTTTGGAAATTTTCATGCAAAACTTCAAAGAAGCTTTCTTCTTTTGAAACTTTCCTACAGCTTCATGGGTTTCTTATTCAAGCAAAGGAAATCAGTTGCAAATTTAAACAAAACCCATGGATTCATCAACTAACATAAAAACTTCATCCCAATAAGAAAACGACGTACCAACATGAAATTAATGACTCAAAACCCCCCTTCTCTTCCTTTTCTTCTCGGGTTTGCAAGCAAAAAGAGAAGCAAACCACTTTCATTTGTATATTTCAAACAAATCCTCGAAAACATGTCTCAGATCATGAGTTGCAAAACTTGTAGAGATAAATAAAAATAACATTGCGGTAATTAAAACACATGATTCAAAACCCATCACAAGATCATGCAACCCTAGGTTTCAAACAAGCTATCGGCAAGATGACAAGGAAGATCTTGATTCACTGTTGTAAGCTTAGCATCATGATTCTTTCATTCTCCTCTCTCAAACACATCAAAGACTAATAGAAACGCAGCAAATGATGAAGAGACCAGCGTTTAACTAGTGTGCTTAAAGATCTAGATGATAAAGCCATAGTCACGATTATCAAGCATTGTCAACAGCAAAACAACTTAAGATTCATGTCTCATAGACTCGGATTCTCACGAAAAAATAGTGTTAAAGAAATAAAGGGAGAAGCTAAGGTTACCTTGGGACCTTTGTAGAGCAGATCAAATGTGAAAATCATGCCAGAAATCACACTGGACTGGAAACGAAGCTCAAAAAAAAATTCTGCCGCAGAAATTTCAGCAATGACGAGGTCAGTATTTTGGGCCGCTATTTGAGAGGGTTGGAGACGTTTTTGCTGAATGATTTCTTAATAAAAGTTGTTCATGGTATTCAGAGATGGTGCAGAAAAAAAGAAATCGCCCAAAAGACTAGAAATCAAGGTCGGAAATTGATCGGAAAGGAAGCTGGTTGACCAACCTTGTGACGACTTAAAAATTTGCTTATATTTTCTTATAATTCCCTCTTATTTTGAACAAGTTAATTTATAATTCCTTTTACTACTAAATTTATTCCCTCAATAGTTGCAATAAATAATATAATCGGCAGTTTTACTTTTACTTTTATAGTTAGAGTAAATTAGGGTTTTTGTGCACTTTGTTCGTGTGATCACTTGATGAGGTATGTGTACTAAATTTGGTGGATAAGTATGAGTATTAGGTAAGAGAAAGTGTGTGATTAGAAGTGCTAATGATAAGTTAGTGAATCATAAGTTCAAACAAAAGTACAAGGGAGTTAAAGAAAATAGACTTGAACCGACGTGCACCATTTGTTACCGATTGAGTACACCACTTGATCAATACTTTCTTACCCTAATCTCCTTGTTTTTATTTCACTTAATCCTCCCTAAATTAACCCTTAAGTCAGCCAAACTTGTTGACCAAAAACAAGAGGAAGAGAAAAAAAAAAGAAGGAAAATTTGGTTGCCAAGTGTTGGCAATCCAAGATAGCTTTGACCAAATGAGTTTTTTTTTTCTTCTTATCTTTCTTCTTGGCCCATTTTTCTTCATTTTTCTCTTGTGTTGGCCGAAGCTTGGAGAGAAAAAGAGAGAGAGAGAGAAAGCTTCAATTTTCATCTTGATTCTTGCCTTGTTTGAGTTGAAATCACAAAAAATAAACCGAACAAACTTGCAACAAGGTGACAAGGAAGCTTGGAATGGAGTGATCTTGCATAAGCAGCCTTGGTTTTGTGTTTTTTCTTGAGGTTTGAAGGTATTAAGCTAAGAAACTCTTCTTATCTCTCTTATCTTGCATTTTATTGGATAGATGACTTGAATATGAAAGATTTATGGATGATATCATGGATTTTTGAAGTTGGTGAAACTTTCCAGCGTCGGTTTGTATTTTTCAGCCATGAAATGATAGTATCTAGTTTTGATATAGACTTGAGAGTGTTAATATGAAGATTTATAGCTTTAGTGTGAATTTTTAGCTTCAAAGAAGAATTTTCCAGCTTTAATTGCAAATTTCCAGCTTAGGGTTTCAAAATTCCAGCTTTGGTATTGTGATGATTATTGCTAGAAATGAGTTATAATTGGATGGTTTATGGACTAGATTAAGAGCTATCTTTATATTCTTGCTTGTAGTGTTGATTTGGGGCTGATTTGGAAAGAAAATGAAGCCTTGAATGGCTGGAAAAATTGGCAAACACAAAGGAAATGCTGCCCGATTTTCTTTCATGGGATAAGGGAGTGAATACAGTAATAAGTGTGTGACTTGTGAACGATTTGGGACTTAGTTATGTAGGGATATTTAAGTTGACCTTGTGAGTGACTTATAAGCTAAAATTTTGCCAAAAGTGTATATTTTTCAAAGACAAATTAGTGACCACTTTAAACAAGATTTTCTCAGCTCTTATACCAAGTTGCAAACTTAAACGTTTTAATTGCTTCTTTATCGAAACCAAAAGAGCGAGCATGAATTTTCTAGGATTTGATAAGTTAAATGAATACTACTTCAACGAGTTTCATTTACTTGATTTTTTTAAGCGAAACTCCCATATTTTAAAACGCTAATTGATTGCAAATTGTTAAACCATATTTTATCGCAGATTTGGACTCCAGCCAGAGAGTTGAACCTGAGCTAGGTTTTGGAAAGCAATAACTTATTGGCGAGTATTTCCAAATGTATGTTTGAACTTATTACTTGAATGAATCACTTTGTTTGATAGGACAAGGGTGTACTTTATCGTACTTGCCCTAATGTGACTTATTACTGTGTATTGGTTACAAATGGTTTGATATATATATGTGCATGACTTGAATACTGCCTGGGATCCTAACCCTATTGGTTAGTCAGTTGAATTGAGCCAATAAGGGCTTGGTTGAGGAGACTAGCAAGCCATAGGTACTGTTTATTGTTTATCGTTTATTGTTTATTGTTTATTGTTTACTCGAGTATTACCACCACAATTATTTTGGAGTTCGGGCTCGATAGGGGGTTGATTGGTGGATAGAAATTAGAGTTAAGTGGTGATCTACTGAAATGGTTACTTTACTTGAAAGTTGATGGAGTGTCAACTACTACTTGATGAAACTATGGCGGAGTTGACTCGCAAGAACTACTGTATCTTTTTACCTGGAAATATTGGATATCTAATGATTTACTATTTGACTTGTTATTGCCCACTCTTATGCTCGCTACTTTGATATTTCAAGTTTTACATAGTGGTCAACTTGCTACTTGGATCTGCATGATCTTTTGGAACCTCACTAAACTTTGGCTCACTCTATTAGTTTTGTTTTCCTTACAGGGGGTACGAGCATGGGCATGAGGCAAGTACAAGCTAGCATCCTCTAGTTTAGAAAGTGCAAGATATAGACTAAAACAAACTATCCTCAAACTAAAGATTTAGACTAAAGTTTGCTTTTACACAAAAGCAAAAGATTTAGACAAAACTTGGCCCTTCGCAATCAATTGCCCAAATTCTCGCCCCCTATAAGGAAAACAAACTAAAAGGGTGAGTTTTTGTTCAATGAGGTTCCAAGAAGGTCACGCAATCAATAATATAATACACAAGCCACAAAGAATATAAACCACCACCAGATAGAGCAATTACCGTTCGATTAAGCAATAACACATTCATTTAAAAGGATATGGGGCTCTCATGAGCTTGTTCAAGTAGCTTGATCAAGATTCAAGATTTCCATTGACATCCGTCAACTTTATTCCATAATACTATCAAGTAATTCACCACTTCACATCATTCTCCAATTCTAGATTAAGTTCAAGAGGGGTAATACTCGAGTATACCAATTCTAGATCAAGTTCAAGAACTCAAGTATAGGTTCCAATTTAAGTTCAATTTCAAGAGCTCAAGTGCAAGTTCAAGTGATAAGACCCATGGTTCATTGATCTCATCGACCAAACCCTTGCCAGCTTGACTTGACCAACTAACCAATGGGGTTTGGGACCCCCAAGCATGCAATGGAGTCGATGGGATAACAACCCAAACGACCATCAAGTCAAGTACAAGTAAAGTAATTCATTTAATACAACCATCGGGAATGTAGTCAAGAAAGGTTGAGTATGAGAAGGTATATTCACGCCTAGGCAATATCAATTCAAGAGCAGGAATCTCAACCAAGCAAGCATATCATTCAAGCAAAGAAACATGGCATGTAAACACTTCACAAGCACTTAGAACACTCACCACTTAAAGTAAAGTTGAAATGTCCATCTCGCGATCAACTTCGACCTCACTTTCAAGTCCTAGAATCAAGTAAACAGAGTACAATAAGATCCACTACTCCAAACCATACATTTAAACGAAACCATTTCCAAGTCCCAACTAAGAAATCTCAAGTTTTCCAATTTTTCTCACTCACAAACTCTCCCCAAAATGCATGGCTTCTTGTTCAATTCAAGGGGGGAATCTATGTACATGTTAGGTCAATGATTCAAGTAAAAGGTAGTGCAAAAATATCTCATTTTCATCCACCAATTAAGGCTTAAAACTACCCAAAACAGTTTTGTTTCTAGGCTGGAAATCCAGCACTCAAAACAGGGAAAAATAAGGGTTTCTCACCTCTTAGACTTATTATATTCCGCTCAAATCCATCACCTATGTTAGGGTTAAGTTATAATCAAGTGTATAAGGCATTAATATGACAATTTCACCCCACAACTTCAAGATAAATGCTGCACAACACCTCTCTCTCTCTCTCTCTCTTCGGCCGGCTTGAGCAGAATTTCATCCAAGAAAAAAGTGAGAAAATGGAGTTTAAACCACTTAAAGTCCATGATTTTGGTTCAAATCCAACACACACTTGTAGTTTAAAGTCTTATAGTAGTGTTTTGAGAAAAATTTAGCTTAAAATCACCATGAAAAATTTAAAATCCAAGCTGAAATTTTCAGTCCCTGTTTTCAGCCAGAAAGCAGAAATTTTTCCCAATTTTTTTTCCAACATTTATCCAAATAATTGTCGCGCCCCATTTTTTGATAAATAAATAAATGGTTTGAAAAAATGTATTTTTTGATTCAATTTGTGGTTGGAAAATGAATTTTGATTTAAAAGAAAAGTGGGCCTCAATGGGGGTTTTGAGAATGCGACGATTTGACCCAAAATTATAGTTTAAAAAGGGTTTTTTGAAATAAAAAATCGGAGTCGCCACTTGGTAATGAGTTAAGGTGTACCAAGTCACCTAAAAAATGAATTTTTAAAGAAAAATAGGAAAAAGTAGTAAGAAACCCCTTTTAAACGACTCCTAATCCACGTAAACCAACGAAAAAGGTTCGGGAGTCACATTTGACGAAGGGGAAGGCAAGGATAAAGATCCAAGGCACCCCTTCGACCTAGCCAAGGCTAGTTGCGTGATTTAATCAAAGATTTTCTTGTTTTAACCAAAGAATTTATTACATTTGGGTGTACTACATGAATGCAAAGACCTAGACCAAGGGGACATGGGGGAAATTTCTCTTCAAAGGTTGAGTGGTGCCAATCACATTAATTGTGAAGCCCAATAACGATCCTTTGAAGAAGTCACGAATAATGCGAGTGGGATGCAAAGGAATGGAATGCATGTATGCAATGTGAGGACATGAGTTTGAAAAAGGTAATAAAAGACAATAAATATGTAAATGAAAATGTGCACGTGAGTGGGTAAGGTACGGTATGTGAAATGATAATATGAAGTGCATGTGTGCAAGTGATGATAAAAGTGTTCGTGTGCAAGTGAAGAAACACAAAGGTGCACGTGTGCAAAATGGGAGGAAAAATGAAAGTGTGATGAGGGTATAAAATGGTAGAGTGAATTTAAAAATGCATGAGCCTAGGGAATTCATGCATATTGGGTACGGGGAGACCTAAATCGTGACTCAATTTGCCCTTTTATAGAGGGAATACAAGCGTGCTAAGGCTTAGAAAAAGCCACACTCGTCTATATCCCATATTTAAGGGGACTCTCAAGCAAATGAACCCTATAACTAGCATGAAATGCAAAAAATCCTAAAATGGAGGGAAAAGGGGTTCAAGGGGCATGCAAAATGATAAAACTAAAAAGAATGCATGACATGTAATGAACATACAAACATGTACTAACGAGGGGAAATCCCTAAGGGTCTAGCGTTGGACTAGCCCATTCTATGAATTCCGACTAGCGTTGGACTAGCGGAAACGTACATTCATCCATCACATTCATTCATGGCTATGGAAAGCGAGTAGACATGCCAAACACTCATAAACACATAGCACATAACATTTAGCATGCTCGACTAGATGCAAGGCCCTAACAAAGCAAATTAACACGTAGCAACTAAGCATGCAAGACACATAAGACAATTAAAGCCCTAACTATTACATTTGCTAGCTAGGCACATGACTTCGATAGGTCTTCATTGAATGCTCCTCCAAGCCCTATCTATTACATTAGGGAGACCCTACTACAATCTAAAAAGGGGGAAAAGGAATAAAATAATTAAATCCCTAACTATTACAAGCCAAGAGGTGTACACATACCCCATAAAGAATAACTTAAATAAAAAGCAAAAGTAAATGACATAAATAAAAGAAATTAAAGAAAGGCTAGGAAAGCAAGTAGACATGCAATTTTCACTTAGCACGTTGAATCACATAGTGGAGAGACAAAAGAATAAAAGAAAAGTTATACCTCCTTCGCGATGGTAATCAAATGAAGTAAAAATGGCTTCAAAACAATAAAAAGGTCAAGGTACCACTTTATTTAAGAAAAATTAAAAGAAATATGCAAAACAAAGCTTACTTGATCATAAAGTCCCTAAAGTCATGACTTAAGCGCAATTGAAACAAAGCACGGTAGTTAATTGAAGCAAACAAGCAATGAAGTTGCACAAATTAAAATTACCAAGGACCAAATTGATGAAATTATTCAATTGATTGGGTCCTAGTAGCATTAAGGACAAACCAAGGGGTTGATTTGCAATTTTTAGAAATTATTTCTTCATACAAAGCATGCATACGAAGAAGATTTCTGCATTTTAAAGCCTTCTGCAACTAGAATGCCGGCTGCACTTTCATTTTCAATCATAAATTTCAGAAACTATCTCAAACTTTGATCAAACTCTCTCACCAATGTCCAAACTTTAAATTAAACAACACAACACACAACTTGGACATTCAAACCAGTAAAACACAGAAAGAAATGATGCAAAGTCAAGGAAGTTTTCATGCAAAGCAACGTTGGAACACCTTCTACAACAAAGTTTCACCAAGCTATGGAACTTTCGGCAAACATACCATTCATGCAAAACTTTGAATCGGCTCCACTCAAACATGCTAATCACCTCCCAAAACATTTCAAATAAGTAGTTCCAACAATCAAAACTCAGCAAACCGAAGGTGAAGCCTTCTGCATTATCGTTTACAACTTGCTGCAACTTTCTGCTATAACATACAGACCCTCGGCAAACAAAAAACCACATGATAGCTTTGAAACAAATCCCATCAAACCATTATTCAACACTTTTTAACAAAATATGAACCCTTGAAACTAACCAAATGGAAACCAGAGCATTTCAGCTCTTCAAAGCATCGACTCGCACAGACAAAACAAAAAAAAGAAACCGAATGTGTGGTCCATTCTCCCCTCCCGTTGCAAACAATCAGTTTTCTTTATTTTCTGTTTTTTAGTGCAAGTGTGCAAGTTCTACATGACTAAAATCTGATTTAGATATCAAGCCTGGATCACATAGTGTCAATTATCCGTGTGTGCAAAATTTTTGCAAGAACCTTCAACAATTTTCTGTTTTTTTATCAAACGTATAACAGTACAAACCAAATACCAATCAAGACTCGCAATTTGCTTTATCTAACACTAAAACTAGACATCCAAACAGACAACAAAAGCAGGAAGAGCAGCGACTAACGAAACACTAGAACAAATTTGCCCGAAACCCTTTCCATTTCCATATCTGCAAAATCCCAAAGCCATAAAAATCCAATCTTTGGGCCCATCAGGAAGTCACAGAAGCAGGAACCGCAGATGGCATCCAAGTTTTATAAAATACACAAATTTTAAACACAGCCCAGCATATAATCATTAAGATCTGGGGTTTTCCAGCTCACAAACAAAGAACAGGATCCGATAGTTTAAAGGAAAGAAAGCGCAGCTTACAGTGATGGTGCTTCCTCTCAGTGAAAGTGATAACGATCAGGAGGATTAGCAACTTTGATGGCTCTTTTGCTGACTCCTCTTCCTTAGTCGACGCTGTAATCGTTAGGTTTCTCTCCTGTTTGCCCAGGTTATCCTCCGTTTCTCTCTTCCTCGGCTTTTTCTCTCTAAACCCTCACGGCTGAAACCCTTTCTTTTTTACTCTCCCTTTTCCAGTTTTTCCCCCCCGGAAAACCCAGCCTTTCTTTTCCCTTTGATGTTTTTCTATCTTCCCGATCCCCCTGCTCTGTTGCGGCTCTAGATTTTTCGTATCTCTTCCAGAAATTTTCCTTATGCAGCCATCCTCTTCTGTTTCAGCCGTCAGCCCCTCCTCAGAATTTTTCTCTTAGCTGTTTTTGTTTGCCTTTATCCGAGAACCTCTCCCTTGCGGCTGCTGGCTCTTTTTCTATTTATATGGAAATCTCACAACCCTAAACACTCCCAGCCCTCTTCTGTATTTGCAGCCAAGGGCTGCCCGAAGCCCTTCCTTGCAAGCTGCGACAAAACGCAGCTTGCATGCCGCATTTTCTCTTTTTTTTTTTTTTTTTTAAACAACTTAACAAAATATAGATAACTAATTAATAATAAAAAAACTAATGAAGAAAAAATTAAATACAATGAGCGGAAAATAGGTATAAAAGGATAAAAATGAAATGCTAATTTTCTTTTCTTTTTCTTTTCTCTTTTTTCCTTTTTTCCTTTTTTTTTAAGTAATTTTTCATTTTTTTCATTTTTTCCAAGAAATCCTATGCTAAAAACTTAAAAATAAAAATAAAACTATAAACTATAAACTAAAAATCGAATAAAACTAACACGACAAATAAAAAACTAAAAATAAACAGTAAATGAAATTACACCAAAAATTTGGTGTCTACAGTTTGCCCCTCTTTGTCTGAGTTTTGAAAAAACTTGAGACAAAGAAGTAGACACCAAATACTTACCTGCATTATTCGGCTGCAAAATGATTCCAACGAACAAGAATTCTAAAATGGGACTGACCCAAACATGAAATTAAAACGGGTCTGACCCGAACAGGAAATTTAAAACGGGACTGACCCGAACAGGAATTTAAACGGGATAGACCCGAACAAGAAATTTAAATGGGATAGACCCACGGGATAGACCCGGACAGAAATATAAATGGGATAGACCCAGGCAGAAATGTAAATGGGATAGATCCAGACAGAAATTTTAAAATCATGGGACTGACCCGAATAAACATAAAAATCATGGGACTGGCCCGAATAAAACGAAAATCATGGGACTGGCCCGAACAGAATTAAAATCAAATGAATTGAAGTGAGATGGAGTGTTGGTGGGATTGACCCATGTTTATTGGTGATGCAAATGAAATGCTCGCTAGTGGGACTGACCCACGGCTAGTGGCTAACGAAAATGAAATGCTCACTAGTGGGACTGACCCACGGCTAGTGGCTAACGAAAATGAAATGCGCACTAGTGGGACTAACCTACGGCTAGTGGCTGTGAAAATGAAATGTCTTGACAATCGGACAGTGGGATCAAACCCGAGTCTGCCGTGATGAAGTTGATTTGATTTTTTGATTTTTGATTTTTCGATTTTTTTGATCTTTCGAGAGAATCTTTTCAAAATTTGCCCCAGTATAATGAATTGGTCAGTGGGATTAAATCCGAACCTGCCAAGGTTGGTGGGATGAAACCCGGTCCCAACGAAATAAGCGGTCAGCGGGATAAAACCCGGTCCTGCCGAGGTTGGCGGGATAAAACCCGGTCCCAACGAAATAAGCGGTTAGCGGGATAAAACCCGGTCTTGCCGAGATTGGCGGGATAAAACCCGGTCCCAACGAAATAAGCGGTCAGCGGGATAAAATCCGGTCCTGCCGTGGTTGGCGGGATAAAACCCGGTCCCAACAAAATAAGCAGTCAGCGGGATAAAACCCGGTCCTGCCGAGGTTGGCGGGATAAAATCCGGTCCCAACGAAAATAAAAGCGGTCAGCGGGATAGAACCCGATCCTGCCATCTAATTGATCAAGAAATTAAGTGTGTTTTGTCAAAAAGGGAAGATAGAAGGGAGCGCGGCGGACGCTGAGATATCGCCAACAAAAATTCAATGTGATTTTCCAAAAAAAAAAAAAAACAATAAATTGAATTTGATTTTTCCAGAAGTCCTGATTGAGAGAATCTTGTCAAAAATAATTTGCCCCAATCTCCACCAATTTGTGCAACCGATCCATTGATTTGCATTACAGCATGGTTGCTCCTCCTTGAGGCCTTGATTTATAAGATTCTGGCCTACGCTTCTTTATTGATTTTAGCCATAGATACCTGCACAGGGGGCTTACCCAAGTATGAGATGCACTTAAATTCCATGAAAAGAACGGAGAGATTGATTCAAAAGTGCGCTTCTTGACTCTTGGTTGAGAACTTCAAATGTATTGCAAAAATTTGCCCCAGTATGGGCCCATTTTACAAAAATCTCTCAAATGAAAATTTGTCCCAGTGTGGGCCCATTTGATTGCAAAAAATTTGTTTAGATGATTCCCCATTTATTTGAACAAAGAGAAATCGCACCTTCCAAAATTTAGAAAGTAATCATTTGAACGTTGAATGCAGAAATTTCATGATGAATTCCTCGAAGTAACACCAAATTCAAGAAAATTTCTTCCTCACTTTTAGCATTGGTGCTTAGGGTAACGGGTCACCACTTCTGGTTGGCTCATCTTTCAGGACCAATCAAGTGACTTTATTATTTTTTGAAATGGTTAAGGAAATGGGAGGTCAGAATTTGTTTGGTTGTTGTGCCCAAAATTGTAATGCATTCAACATCACATCTTAGTGAAAGCAAAGAGTTTGTCACCCACTAAGAGTTTGTCACCCTTATTTTTCAAGAAAACTTAGTCAACATACAAGCTTTCTAGGCTTGTAACGTATGGACAGAAGTAATAGCTAAACATGTGGAAACGGGGTTATACCCTTATGATCACAAATGATTTGATGAATTTCTTATGAGCATGATCCTCACTTTGGATTGTCATGAAGGAACAAGTCAACGATGGACTTTATTAGCTTATAATGTGGCTTGAAAACGATAGTTAAAGAAATAATTTTCAAGGACATTGCACCAAAGATCGCATTCTTCTCAAAATTGCCCCTATTCTGAACTTAAAGATCTCAAAATTTGTTTGTATTTTCTCATCATTCACTAGGGACTTCAGATCGAATTTTCTTGCATTTACTTTTCTTGCTTTTCGCCTCTTTTTTCCTTTCCCTCAACTTGGTGGATTTTCACATGGTGAGTAGCGTCAACCCCATACCCAAGCTATTCAGAAATACAACTAAAATTTTCCGGCATCAGAAATTTTCTTGACAGGGTTATTGCAAAGAACAGAAGTCAGGACTTTCGGCTTTTGTAATGGGGTCTGGTGGGGTGCTTAGAAATGTTAAGGCTTGAAGGCAGATTTCAAAAGTGGTTTAAGTAATCTGAGATCGCATTGTTGTGCCAACCCTATTTTAGGGCTAAATCAGAATTTTGCCCCAGTTTATGCTCAATTGAGGCCTTTTCTCTTTCATTTTCTTTCTTCTTTTGATTTTTCGGCTTTCTGCCATTCTTTTGAACTTTCACAAAATTTGCCCCAGTTTACTTTTGAACTGAGCTTCTCTTTTCTTCTTTTGTCTTTTGATTTTGTGGCTTTTCACTTTTCACTTCTTGAAACTTTTCCTTTTCCAACTCAAATTTGCCCCAGTGTGGGGTTTGCAATTCTCAGGGGTTGCCAAACGAAGTATTTTATTCTGAAGGCTCAAAAGGGATAACTAGGGATAGAATGTTTAATCGGAAAAGAAAAGGGCCTGACTTTTAATCCGTTCCTTACAATAACTCTGAGAGGAAACTTTCATTAATGGAAAATTTCTTGCATGTGTCTGAATTAATTGACTGAGGAACACTCTTGTTCATCTATATTTGTGAAACATAGGCGATCCATGCGGACAAAACTCTTCCTTTTTTCTTCTCTTTTTTTTCAAAATTGAAACCCAGGTAGAATCAAATTTCCCCAATTCGCGGTTCCCTTTCCCTTTTTTTTTTTTTGGCATTTTTGCTCTTTTTCTCTTTCTCTTTTTTTTCTTTTTCAAAATTCCCCAATCTCCTTCCCCAATGTGGGGTGCGATCATATGTGCACTCGAAAAGAACCACCAATTTTAGCTCAAATGAGGATGCAAGGGATGATCAGTGTTTACGTTGTAGAAATGACGGCCAAAGTATCATTCTTACACCTCATGACAACCAAAGTAACGAAATGGTCATTGAAAATCCATTCCTCTTTTGATATTTGAAAACCTTCCAATGAGGGGTAATGATCATTAGGGTTCTTATTTGAAACAAAATTATTCTTTCAAAGGCTCAAATGGGAGAGCAAATGATAAAATGTGTATAGGTAGAGAAAAGAATGCTCAAAGTATCATTCCAAATTTTCAAAACTAACAAGAATAATGCACATTTTTGCTGTCACTTAGATGTGAATTGAATCGGTTAAACACAATGGATATTTTCAAGCAAAGATGGCCCCAATTTGCAATTTATCAATCAATGTGACTGATTTTATTTTAGGGTTAAGTGAAGGTATCTCATTGGGCCTTTTGAGTGACCATTCACCTCTTTTCCTGATCACTCTTATTGTATGGCTCGGATCACCAATCGAGTGGAAGGATTTTAGGAAGCATACACTTGTGAAATTCAGGCTATAGGTTGAAAAATCTCAAATTGGGTCTTATTTTCTCAAAATTCATCATGAAATCTCCAATGAGTAAGAATAAAGAATGAAATGTACATAAATATACACAAAACAATAATTATCCAAAAATTTTATTGTTGAAAAAGTTTGAAACAAAATTTCTCATTCAATTATGATACAAATGAGAAGAGAGAAACTCGTAAAGAGCTTAACATATACACTTTTTGTCTCCTTTTCTTTTGGAACAAAATGTATTAACAAATCAAATAAATAGAATTTTCCCTTTGGAAATAATTACAAAATCTCTCAGAGGCTTTAGCATAGAGCTTCCAGATAGATCATTTATGTTTTCATTGTAGGATCTGCCCAAAAATCACACAATACTTGCAATTTTGACACCTTATTAGATCAGAAGTGTCATCAGATATAGAAAAATATTTTCCCTTTTATTGAAGTGTTTTTTATGAATGCAAGGGAAGGGGGGAAAACAAATGAAAAATTCCCTGAGTTAGTAAGAAAGAATATAAAATCGGTATGCATGTCCTATGGGGGGACCCTTTTTGTGCCAAGGGTAGGCCTAGCATGAAAATGCAATCCGCTAGGATAGGCACTATACCATACCTGATGGATCTGATCAACTCATTCAGTGAAAAATAATTCTTTGAAAAATTTGGTCAATTGGAATGACGAGAGACATTTGTAAAAAATGAGATCAACGTCCGAATGGATTGATCACTTTTGATCGATACAAGAATTTGCAAAAACGCACGGGTTTGACCTTGACAAACTTCCTATCGAAGAGATCGGAATTCGTTGACAAATTTTCAGTGAAGCACGGGTCACAACTCCAACTGATCAAATGGCTGGATGCAATGGATGGTTTTTTCAAAAAAAATCGACTAGATTTCCCAATTTGGAATTCGACATTGAAACTCTAATTGGTCAAACAGGTTGAATGAAATTTATTTAAAATCGACCGCATTACCCTAAAAAGGGAAACGGGTCAAATGAATTGAGTAAAATTTAAAAACTTACTCAAAATTGACCGAATCATCCCTAAAAAGAAACTTGATCGAATGAAATTGAATATTTTATTCAAAAATGGATCGGATCATCCTAAAAAGGAACTTGATCAAATGAATTGAATGAAATCGAGAATTTATTCAAAATTGACCAGATCGCCCTAAAAGGGTAAATTGGTCAAATGAATGAAATTGAATTAGTGATTTATTCAAAAATTGGCCGAATGACCCTAAAAAGGGTAAATTGGTCAAATGAATTGACGATTTATTCAAAATCGACCAGATGACCCTAAAAAGGGTAAATTGATCAAATGACCCTAAAAAGGGTAAATTGGTCATATGACCCTAAAAAGGGTAAATTGGTCAAATGAATTGAATAGAATTGATGTATTCAAATATGGGTTGAATTGTCCACCCATTGGTAGTTTCAAAATTCTATTGCGATGCATTAGCCTTTGAGCCTTCTAAAATCAAATTTTGGCCTCGATTTATTTATCGTCTCAATAGGAGAAATCACTTGTGAATTTTCTTCAAATTAATGTCCTTTTACCAATTTTGATAAAATGGCCAAAAAGTGATTATTAGATGCTCATATTCCAAAGATCACTCTATGAAAATAATCGGATCCTACCTTACCTTGTGCACTACCCCTTTGGATGGTACAAAATGTAAACGTGCAAGTCTCCTTGGATTAAGTATCCGAGACGCAAGGTGGTTTATTCCTAACACGGGATCCCCTAAGTGGCATTCCCTTTCTAGGGTTTAATGCATGATGCCAGTTTATTAAAGCGATGTAAATATGTGACAAATATGGCCTAAAGGGCATAAATAATGCATCGGGGGAAAAGGGTCTAAAAATGAAATATACTTATTGAAAATTAAGTATAATGACTAAAATTTAAACATGTGAGTTATCTAGTGGGTAGGCCACTAAAAGAGTGCCAAAGTGGCCTCTTATTGCTAAGGCACATGAATGCAAGCCAAGAAAACAAAAGAATGGTTAGTGCAATTGATAGTACACATAACATATCGGGAGCAATTAAAAAAGCAATACAATAAAAGCAAATAAAAGGGGTGGAACCCCTTCCCTCGTGCTTAATGTGCCTAGTTCAGGATAAGGTCAACTCTACCTTAGGCAATTCTAATATGGATGCATGAGGCTGGGGTTCAGTAATGCGACTAGACTCGATAAGGCTTCGGCTCCCAAGCCTTCAGACCTAAAGGCGAAGGGTCATCACTCCTGTCGCGCCGCATTTTTTGATAAATAAATAAATGGTTTAAAAAATGTATTTTTGTGAATGGAATTTGTGAGTGAAAAATGAATGGTGATTTAAAAGAAAAATGGGTCTAAATGGGGGTTTGAGAATGCGACGATTTGACCCAAAATTATAGTTTAAAAAGGGTTTTTAAAACTAAATACGGAGTCGCCACTTGGTAATGAGTTAAGGTGTACCAAGTCACCTAAAAAATGAATTTTTAAAGAAAAAATAGGAAAAAGTAGTAAGAAACCCCTTTTAAACGACTCCTAATCCACGTGAACCAAAGAAAAAGGTTCGGGAGTCACATTTGACAAAAGGGGAAGGCAAGGATAAAATCCAAGGCACCCCTTTGACCTAGCCAAGGCTAGTTGCGTGATTTAATCAAAGATTTTCTTGTTTTAATCAAAGAATTTATTACATTTGGATGCACTACATGAATGCAAACCCTAGACCTAAGGGTATTGGGGGGAATTTCCCTTCAAAGGTTGAATGGTGCCAATCACATTAATTTGTGAAGCCCAATAACGATCCTTTGAAGAAGTCACGAATGATGCGAGTGGGATGCAAATGGATGGAATGCATGTATGCAATGTGAAGGCATGAGTTTGAAAAAGTAATGAAAGACAATAATGTGTAAGTGACAATGTGCATGTGAGGGGGCAAAGTAAGGTATGTGAAATGATAATGTGAAGTGCATGTGTGCAAGTGATGATTAAAAGTGTTCGTGTGCAAGTGAAGAAACATAAAGGTGCACGTGTGCAAAATGGGAGGAAAAGTGAAAATGTGATGAGGGTAGAAAATAGTAGAGTGGATGCATGAACTTAGGGAATTTATGCATATTGGGCATGGGGAGACCTAAATCGTGACTCAATTTGCCCTTTTATAGGGGGAATACAAGCGTGCTAAGGCTTAGAAAAAGCCACACTCGTCTATATCCCATATTTAAGGGGACTCTCAAGCAAATGAACCCTATAACTAGCATGAGATGCAAAAGCCCTAAAATGAAGGGAAAAGGGGTTCGAGGAGCATGCCAGATGATAAAACTAAGAAGAATGCATGATATGTAATGAACATGCAAACATGTACTATCGAGGGGAAATCCCTAAGGGTCTAGCGTTGGACTAGCCCATTCTACGAATTCCGACTAGCGTTGGACTAGCGGAAACGTATATCCATCCATCACATTCATTCAGGCTATGGAAAGCGAGTAGACATGCCCAAACACTCATAAACACATAGCACATAACACTTAGCATGCTCGACTAGATGCAGGGCCCTAATAAAGCAAGTTAACACGTAGCACGTAAGCATGCAAGACACATAAGACAATTAAAGCCCTAACTATTACATTTGCTAGCTAGGCACATGACTTTGATGGGTCTTCATGGAATGCTCCTCCAAGCCCTATCTATTACATTAGAGGGACCCTACTACGATCTAAGAGGGGGAAAAGGAATAAAATAATTAAATCCATAACTATTACAAGTCAAGAGGTGTACACATACCCCATAAGGAATAACTTAAATAAAAAGCAAAAAGTAAATGACATAAATAAAAGAAATTAAAGAAAGGCTAGGAAAGCAAAGTAGACATGCATATTCACATAACACGTAGGAGCACGTAGGGTCAAATGAAGTGCAAATGAGGGATAGAGTGTACCTCCCTTGAGTTGATACTCAAATACAGTAAAAATGGCTTCAAAACAATAGAAAGGTCAAGGTATCACTTTATTTGGGAAAATTAAAGAAAATAGGCAAACACAAGCTCATTCTAAACACAAAGTTCACAAATTCATGCAATAAGTACCACCTAAACAAATGAAAGCAAACGAGCAATCAAATTGCAAAGTTGAGGCTACCAAGGACTCCATTGCGCACGCTAACCAAGCGCTTAAGCCTAATCAAACATTTTTACGAGTTTCAAGGGTCCAAAGGCAAAGAAAAGGGCAAGTAATGGCTAAAAGGCAACTACTTCATGACCCGATTGCAAAAATTTAGAACATTATTGGGCCTTTGTAGCATTGCTTCGAAATCAAAAGGATCAAATTGATTAGTTTTTCCAATTACTTGGGCCATAGTGACATAAGGAGAAACTGGAGGGGTTAAAGTGAAATTTTAGAAAATGGTTCATGCAATCTTCATGCAACAAGCGTAAGAAACTTGTTTCTGCAACAATCATTTTTGCCGAAAGCTTTCTGCAGCCCAAAACAACATTGTTACTTTCATTTCCGCAAACAAGTGTCAACCTCAACATAAACTTAATCAAAATTCTTTCAAATCAAACCAACTTCATTTCCGCAAACCACTTCAACATTCAATCAAACCAAAGCATAAAAGAAAAATCATGCAAATGCCATGAAGAAAATTTCTGCTATAACCATTTCGCAACTTCAGGAAAAATCTTTCCTTCCACAACCATTCTCATGCAATTTCTTCATGCACTTAGACATATTCATGCAAAAAAACCAATAAAAAGGCTTGATTGAACTGTCATCTAGACAAGATACCAGCTTGGAACCGAAATGACAGAGTAAATAAAGATTAGAACTGTAAAACATAAAGGTTCGGCAGGCTGATGTACATTTTCCAGCAATGTTTGGACATGAATCAAGTGTCTCAAACACCACTCATTCACTTCACTTTATCCAATCAAGAATAACCATCAAATCAGGATGGCTCAAAGCCTGGTGAAAGGTCGCAAATAAAAGAAAACAGCAAGGAAAAAAAATGCAACAGCTTTTGCTACTTCAGCCTGGATATGTTTGTGCGTGAGAAATTGAACAAACTCCCCTAATTTGACAACCCCAACCGACATGTAACGACTTCAGCTCATGCCCCAAAATGCAGTTACTTCTTTCCAGCAGATTCACAAGTTCAAACAACTATAAGAATAAAATGCAGCTGGGATGCTAGGGAAGGGACTTGCGGTGAGTATGCACAAACGAGGGAATAAGAGGAAAAGAAAATCTGCAATTTCAACCATGTTTTCCTGCGATTATGGTGTTCATTCGAATGCAATCTTTCCATCAGAACCCAACTAATATCTTAACCCACATCAAAGTCTTGATCCCAAACGGCTAATCCCACAGAACTTGATATCCAAACAAATCGAAAAAGCAAAGAAAACTTAGAATGGGGACACGGGATTCTAAAAAGAATTCTGCTATTACTGCCATAAACAAATCATCATTTTTTATCCAAACAAACACAAACATAATCCATCTAATTGTGACAGAACGTGCACTGAGCATTCAAAATAAGAAAATCAGTAACAAATGGCAAACAACAACATCAGAAAATATGCTACAAACCATGAAAGAACGACATTCTTCCGATTGCCTTCTACCCAAATCAAAAAATTACAAATACAAACATGGCAAGGTTACAACGATAACATTAACAGATTTTAAACGGGAAAGTAGACATGAATATACCTAAACAGCTTGGAAAGATCCCAGTGAACAGCTTGTTGCAAAAGCTGGTGCCTTTCAACAATGATGGAAGCCGATCATGGAGATGTTGAGTTTCTCCTTCACTCGCTGTCTCCCAGATCCTTTTCATCCGCCGTGCTTTCCTTCAGCCGTCCACTCCTCTTCCTTTTGAAACCTTTTCCCAGTTTCCCTTTTGGTATCTCCCCCTCAGATTTTTAGCTGTCTCCCCTCCATCTCTTCTTAGCTCTCTCGGTTGCACTTTATCGCTATTTTCTCTCTTTTTCCAGCTTTGCGACCGTCATGTCCTCTCCAAAAACTCCTCCACCTCTGCCTCTCGTTTCCTTTTTTTTTTTCACCCTCTCTCTCTCTTTGTTTGCGGCTCTCTCTCCAGGTCTTCTTTTGCCGTTCCCCAGATCCTTTCCCAGTTTCTTGCTCTCGGTTTTTGCTTCCCAAGCTCAGCCGTCCTTGTTTCTCTCTATCCCTTCCTTTTTGTTTTCCGGTTTCCTCCCCCTTGCGGCTGCTGTCCCTCTTTTCTATTTATACGGAACCTCCCCCTCAAACCCTCAAACACTTCTTCTATATTTGCAGCCAGAGGGCTCCCTTAAGCCTTTCTTGCAAGCTGCGAAAATACGCAGCTTGCATGCCGCGACTTATCTTTTTTTTTTTTTTTTTGTTGAACCAAAAATTGATAAAAATAGAAATAAATAACAAAAACAAATTAATTAACATTGGATAAAAAAATAAACACTAGAAATAAACGACAACAAAATTGCAATTTTCCATTTTTCTTTTTCTCTCTTTTTTCATTTTTCATTTTCATTCTCATTTTTTCCATTTTTTCCAAGAAAACATTGAATTTAAATCAAAACAATTAAAACATATTTTTTTGAATGCTTTTCTTTTCTTTTCGAGAAATTCTATGCTAAAAACTTAAAAATAATAATAATAACACAAAAAACTAAAAAACAAAAAACTAAAAAGTGAAAAAAACGAGCACAGACTAAAAAAATAAATAGTAAATGAAATTACACCAAAATTTGGTGTCTACAACTCCCAGGGCCCTTGGTCGGTGGCTCGAGTGATCCCTTAGGTAGCGCTATGGGCGCAACGCACACCATCCGCCTACCCAAGGCGATCGATCCTAGTCCTACAAGGCGGTGTGGGAAACGCCCACGAAAATAAAATAAAATGGGATAACAATAAATAAACGTGCACGTATGAAGTGTTCCCTATTTTGAGGGAAGGGGTTGAGAACCATGCGAGGCTCTAAAGGTGACACACCCCTCCCAAATGCAATGCAAGCGCGAGATAACAAAAAAACATACATCCAATCAACCAATCATACATGCGTGAGTGAGAGAGTAATTAATACGCGCGAAATGCAAAATCCTAAAAAGGAAAAATGCAACCCTAAAACACCCAAATGTGATATATGAAAAGGTTAAAAGAAGAAAAAGGTTGATTAAATCAAATTTGCTCGGACTCTCGAATATCCTCAGTGGAGTCGCCAACTGTCGCGCCCCATTTTTTGATAAATAAATAAATGGTTTGAAAAAATGTATTTTTTGATTCAATTTGTGGTTGGAAAATGAATTTTGATTTAAAAGAAAAGTGGGCCTCAATGGGGGTTTTGAGAATGCGACGATTTGACTCAAAATTATAGTTTAAAAAGGGTTTTTTGAAATAAAAAATCGGAGTCGCCACTTGGTAATGAGTTAAGGTGTACCAAGTCACCTAAAAAATGAATTTTTAAAAAAAAAAATAGGAAAAAGTAGTAAGAAACCCCTTTTAAACGACTCCTAGTCCACGTAAACCAACGAAAAAGGTTCGGGAGTCACATTTGACGAAGGGGAAGGCAAGGATAAAGATCCAAGGCACCCCTTCGACCTAGCCAAGGCTAGTTGCGTGATTTAATCAAAGATTTTCTTGTTTTAACCAAAGAATTTATTACATTTGGGTGTACTACATGAATGCAAAGACCTAGACCAAGGGGACATGGGGGAAATTTCTCTTCAAAGGTTGAGTGGTGCCAATCACATTAATTGTGAAGCCCAATAATGATCCTTTGAAGAAGTCACGAATAATGCGAGTGGGATGCAAAGGAATGGAATGCATGTATGCAATGTGAGGACATGAGTTTGAAAAAGGTAATAAAAGACAATAAATATGTAAATGAAAATGTGCACGTGAGTGGGTAAGGTAAGGTATGTGAAATGATAATATGAAGTGCATGTGTGCAAGTGATGATAAAAGTGTTCGTGTGCAAGTGAAGAAACACAAAGGTGCACGTGTGCAAAATGGGAGGAAAAATGAAAGTGTGATGAGGGTATAAAATGGTAGAGTGAATTTAAAAATGCATGAGCCTAGGGAATTCATGCATATTGGGTACGGGGTGACCTAAATCGTGACTCAATTTGCCCTTTTATAGAGGGAATACAAGCGTGCTAAGGTTTAGAAAAAGCCACACTCGTCTATATCCCATATTTAAGGGGACTCTCAAGCAAATGAACCCTATAACTAGCATGAAATGCAAAAAATCCTAAAATGGAGGGAAAAGGGGTTCAAGGGGCATGCAAAATGATAAAACTAAAAAGAATGCATGACATGTAATGAACATGCAAACATGTACTAACGAGGGGAAATCCCTAAGGGTCTAGCGTTGGACTAGCCCATTCTATGAATTCCGACTAGTGTTGGACTAGCGGAAACGTACATTCATCCATCACATTCATTCATGGCTATGGAAAGCGAGTAGACATGCCAAACACTCATAAACACATAGCACATAACATTTAGCATGCTCGACTAGATGCAAGGCCCTAACAAAGCAAATTAACACGTAGCAACTAAGCATGCAAGACACATAAGACAATTAAAGCCCTAACTATTACATTTGCTAGCTAGGCACATGACTTCGATAGGTCTTCATTGAATGCTCCTCCAAGCCCTATCTATTACATTAGGGAGACCCTACTACAATCTAAAAAGGGGGAAAAGGAATAAAATAATTAAATTCCTAACTATTACAAGCCAAGAGGTGTACACATACCCCATAAAGAATAACTTAAATAAAAAGCAAAAGTAAATGACATAAATAAAAGAAATTAAAGAAAGGCTAGGAAAGCAAGTAGACATGCAATTTTCACTTAGCACGTTGAATCACATAGTGGAGAGACAAAAGAATAAAAGAAAAGTTATACCTCCTTCGCGATGGTAATCAAATGAAGTAAAAATGGCTTCAAAACAATAAAAAGGTCAAGGTACCACTTTATTTAAGAAAAATTAAAAGAAATATGCAAAACAAAGCTTACTTGATCATAAAGTCCCTAAAGTCATGACTTAAGCGCAATTGAAACAAAGCACGGTAGTTAATTGAAGCAAACAAGCAATGAAGTTGCACAAATTAAAATTACCAAGGACCAAATTGATGAAATTATTCAATTGATTGGGTCCTAGTAGCATTAAGGACAAACCAAGGGGTTGATTTGCAATTTTTAGAAATTATTTCTTCATACAAAGCATGCATACGAAGAAGATTTCTGCATTTTAAAGCCTTCTGCAACTAGAATGCCGGCTGCACTTTCATTTTCAATCATAAATTTCAGAAACTATCTCAAACTTTGATCAAACTCTCTCACCAATGTCCAAACTTTAAATTAAACAACACAACACACAACTTGGACATTCAAACCAGTAAAACACAGAAAGAAATGATGCAAAGTCAAGGAAGTTTTCATGCAAAGCAACGTTGGAACACCTTCTACAACAAAGTTTCACCAAGCTATGGAACTTTCGGCAAACATACCATTCATGCAAAACTTTGAATCGGCTCCACTCAAACATGCTAATCACCTCCCAAAACATTTCAAATAAGTAGTTCCAACAATCAAAACTCAGCAAACCGAAGGTGAAGCCTTCTGCATTATCGTTTACAACTTGCTGCAACTTTCTGCTATAACATACAGACCCTCGGCAAACAAAAAACCACATGATAGCTTTGAAACAAATCCCATCAAACCATTATTCAACACTTTTTAACAAAATATGAACCCTTGAAACTAACCAAATGGAAACCAGAGCATTTCAGCTCTTCAAAGCATCGACTCGCACAAACAAAACAAAAAAAAGAAACCGAATGTGTGGTCCATTCTCCCCTCCCGTTGCAAACAATCAGTTTTCTTTATTTTCTGTTTTTTAGTGCAAGTGTGCAAGTTCTACATGACTAAAATCTGATTTAGATATCAAGCCTGGATCACATAGTGTCAATTATCCGTGCGTGCAAAATTTTTGCAAGAACCTTCAACAATTTTCTGTTTTTTTATCAAACGTATAACAGTACAAACCAAATACCAATCAAGACTCGCAATTTGCTTTATCTAACACTAAAACTAGACATCCAAACAGACAACAAAAGCAGGAAGAGCAGCGACTAACGAAACACTAGAACAAATTTGCCCGAAACCCTTTCCATTTCCATATCTGTAAAATCCCAAAGCCATAAAAATCCAATCTTTGGGCCCATCAGGAAGTCACAGAAGCAGGAACCGCAGATGGCATCCAAGTTTTATAAAATACACAAATTTTAAACACAGCCCAGCATATAATCATTAAGATCGGGGGTTTTCCAGCTCACAAACAAAGAACAGGATCCGATAGTTTAAAGGAAAGAAAGCGCAGCTTACAGTGATGGTGCTTCCTCTCAGTGAAAGTGATAACGATCAGGAGGATTAGCAACTTTGATGGCTCTTTTGCTGACTCCTCTTCCTTAGTCGACGCTGTAATCGTTAGGTTTCTCTCCTGTTTGCCCAGGTTATCCTCCGTTTCTCTCTTCCTCGGCTTTTTCTCTCTAAACCCTCACGGCTGAAACCCTTTCTTTTTTACTCTCCCTTTTCCAGTTTTTCCCCCCGGAAAACCTAGCCTTTCTTTTCCCTTTGATGTTTTTCAATCTTCCCGATCCCCCTGCTCTGTTGCGGCTCTAGATTTTTCGTATCTCTTCCAGAAATTTTCCTTATGCAGCCATCCTCTTCTGTTTCAGCCGTCAGCCCCTCCTCAGAATTTTTCTCTTAGCTGTTTTTGTTTGCCTTTATCCGAGAACCTCTCCCTTGCGGCTGCTGGCTCTTTTTCTATTTATATGGAAATCTCACAACCCTAAACACTCCCAGCCCTCTTCTGTATTTGCAGCCAAGGCCTGCCCGAAGCCCTTCCTTGCAAGCTGCGACAAAACGCAGCTTGCATGCCGCATTTTCTCTTTTTTTTTTTAAACAACTTAACAAAATATAGATAACTAATTAATAATAAAAAAACTAATGAAGAAAAAATTAAATACAATGAGCGGAAAATAGGTATAAAAGGATAAAAATGAAATGCTAATTTTCTTTTCTTTTTCTTTTCTCTTTTTTCCTTTTTTTTAAAGTAATTTTTCATTTTTTTCATTTTTTCCAAGAAATCCTATGCTAAAAACTTAAAAATAAAAATAAAACTATAAACTAAAAACTAAAAATCGAATAAAACTAACACGACAAATAAAAAACTAAAAATAAACAGTAAATGAAATTACACCAAAAATTTGGTGTCTACAGTTTGCCCCTCTTTGTCTGAGTTTTGAAAAAACTTGAGACAAAGAAGTAGACACCAAATACTTACCTGCATTATTCGGCTGCAAAATGATTCCAACGAACAAGAATTCTAAAATGGGACTGACCCAAACATGAAATTAAAACGGGTCTGACCCGAACTGGAAATTTAAAACGGGACTGACCCGAACAGGAATTTAAACGGGATAGACCCGAACAAGAAATTTAAATGGGATAGACCCACGGGATAGACCCGGACAGAAATATAAATGGGATAGACCCAGGCAGAAATGTAAATGGGATAGACCCAGACAGAAATTTTAAAATCATGGGACTGACCCGAATAAACATAAAAATCATGGGACTGGCCCGAATAAAACGAAAATCATGGGACTGGCCCGAACAGAATTAAAATCAAATGAATTGAAGTGAGATGGAGTGTTGGTGGGATTGACCCATGTTTATTGGTGATGCAAATGAAATGCTCGCTAGTGGGACTGACCCACGGCTACTGGCTAACGAAAATGAAATGCTCACTAGTGGGACTGACCCACGGCTAGTGGCTAACGAAAATGAAATGCTCAGTAGTGGGACTAACCTACGGCTAGTGGCTGTGAAAATGAAATGTCTTGACAATCGGACAGTGGGATCAAACCCGAGTCTGCCGTGATGAAGTTGATTTGATTTTTTTGATTTTTTGATTTTTGATTTTTCGATTTTTTTGATCTTTCGAGAGAATCTTTTCAAAATTTGCCCCAGTATAATGAATTGGTCAGTGGGATTAAATCCGAACCTGCCAAGGTTGGTGGGATGAAACCCGGTCCCAACGAAATAAGCGGTCAGTGGGATAAAACCCGGTCCTGCCGAGGTTGGCGGGATAAAACCCGGTCCCAACGAAATAAGCGGTCAGCGGGATAAAACCCGGTCCTGCCGTGGTTGGCGGGATAAAACCCGGTCCCAACAAAATAAGCGGTCAGCGGGATAAAACCCGGTCCTGCCGAGGTTGGCGGGATAAAATCCGGTCCCAACGAAAATAAAAGCGGTCAGCGGGATAGAACCCGATCCTGCCATCTAATTGATCAAGAAATTAAGTGTGTTTTGTCAAAAAGGGAAGATAGAAGGGAGCGCGGCGGACGCTGAGATATCGCCAACAAAAATTCAATGTGATTTTCCAAAAAAAAAAAAAACAATAAATTGAATTTGATTTTTCCAGAAGTCCTGATTGAGAGAATCTTGTCAAAAATAATTTGCCCCAATCTCCACCAATTTGTGCAACCGATCCATTGATTTGCATTACAGCATGGTTGCTCCTCCTTGAGGCCTTGATTTATAAGATTCTGGCCTACGCTTCTTTATTGATTTTAGCCATAGATACCTGCACAGGGGGCTTACCCAAGTATGAGATGCACTTAAATTCCATGAAAAGAACGGAGAGATTGATTCAAAAGTGCGCTTCTTGACTCTTGGTTGAGAACTTCAAATGTATTGCAAAAATTTGCCCCAGTATGGGCCCATTTTACAAAAATCTCTCAAATGAAAATTTGCCCCAGTGTGGGCCCATTTGATTGCAAAAAATTTGTTTAGATGATTTCCCATTTATTTGAACAAAGAGAAATCGCACCTTCCAAAATTTAGAAAGTAATCATTTGAACGTTGAATGCAGAAATTTCATGATGAATTCCTCGAAGTAACACCAAATTCAAGAAAATTTCTTCCTCACTTTTAGCATTGGTGCTTAGGGTAACGGGTCACCACTTCTGGTTGGCTCATCTTTCAGGACCAATCAAGTGACTTTATTATTTTTTGAAATGGTTAAGGAAATGGGAGGTCAGAATTTGTTTGGTTGTTGTGCCCAAAATTGTAATGCATTCAACATCACATCTTAGTGAAAGCAAAGAGTTTGTCACCCTTATTTTTCAAGAAAACTTAGTCAACATACAAGCTTTCTAGGCTTGTAACGTATGGACAGAAGTAATAGCTAAACATGTGGAAACGGGGTTATACCCTTATGATCACAAATGATTTGATGAATTTCTTATGAGCATGATCCTCACTTTGGATTGTCATGAAGGAACAAGTCAACGATGGACTTTATTAGCTTATAATGTGGCTTGAAAACGATAGTTAAAGAAATAATTTTCAAGGACATTGCACCAAAGATCGCATTCTTCTCAAAATTGCCCCTATTCTGAACTTAAAGATCTCAAAATTTGTTTGTATTTTCTCATCATTCACTAGGGACTTCAGATCGAATTTTCTTGCATTTACTTTTCTTGCTTTTCGCCTCTTTTTTCCTTTCCCTCAACTTGGTGGATTTTCACATGGTGAGTAGCGTCAACCCCATACCCAAGCTATTCAGAAATACAACTAAAATTTTCCGGCATCAGAAATTTTCTTGACAGGGTTATTGCAAAGAACAGAAGTCAGGACTTTCGGCTTTTGTAATGGGGTCTGGTGGGGTGCTTAGAAATGTTAAGGCTTGAAGGCAGATTTCAAAAGTGGTTTAAGTAATCTGAGATCGCATTGTTGTGCCAACCCTATTTTAGGGCTAAATCAGAATTTTGCCCCAGTTTATGCTCAATTGAGGCCTTTTCTCTTTCATTTTCTTTCTTCTTTTGATTTTTCGGCTTTCTGCCATTCTTTTGAACTTTCACAAAATTTGCCCCAGTTTACTTTTGAACTGAGCTTCTCTTTTCTTCTTTTGTCTTTTGATTTTGTGGCTTTTCACTTTTCACTTCTTGAAACTTTTCCTTTTCCAACTCAAACTTGCCCCAGTGTGGGGTTTGCGATTCTCAGGGGTTGCCAAACGAAGTATTTTATTCTGAAGGCTCAAAAGGGATAACTAGGGATAGAATGTTTAATCGGAAAAGAAAAGGGCCTGACTTTTAATCCGTTCCTTACAATAACTCTGAGAGGAAACTTTCATTAATGGGAAATTTCTTGCATGTGTCTGAATTAATTGACTGAGGAACACTCTTGTTCATCTATATTTGTGAAACATAGGCGATCCATGCGGACAAAACTCTTCCTTTTTTCTTCTCTTTTTTTTCAAAATTGAAACCCAGGTAGAATCAAATTTCCCCAATTCGCGGTTCCCTTTCCCTTTTTTTTTTTTTTGGCATTTTTGCTCTTTTTCTCTTTCTCTTTTTTTTCTTTTTCAAAATTCCCCAATCTCCTTCCCCAATGTGGGGTGCGATCATATGTGCACTCGAAAAGAACCACCAATTTTAGCTCAAATGAGGATGCAAGGGATGATCAGTGTTTACGTTGTAGAAATGACGGCCAAAGTATCATTCTTACACCTCATGACAACCAAAGTAACGAAATGGTCATTGAAAATCCATTCCTCTTTTGATATTTGAAAACCTTCCAATGAGGGGTAATGATCATTAGGGTTCTTATTTGAAACAAAATTATTCTTTCAAAGGCTCAAATGGGAGAGCAAATGATAAAATGTGTATAGGTAGAGAAAAGAATGCTCAAAGTATCATTCCAAATTTTCAAAACTAACAAGAATAATGCACATTTTTGCTGTCACTTAGATGTGAATTGAATCGGTTAAACACAATGGATATTTTCAAGCAAAGATGGCCCCAATTTGCAATTTATCAATCAATGTGACTGATTTTATTTTAGGGTTAAGTGAAGGTATCTCATTGGGACTTTTGAGTGACCATTCACCTCTTTTCCTGATCACTCTTATTGTATGGCTCGGATCACCAATCGAGTGTAAGGATTTTAGGAAGCATACACTTGTGAAATTCAGGCTATAGGTTGAAAAATCTCAAATTGGGTCTTATTTTCTCAAAATTCATCATGAAATCTCCAATGAGTAAGAATAAAGAATGAAATGTACATAAATATACACAAAACAATAATTATCCAAAAATTTTATTGTTGAAAAAGTTTGAAACAAAATTTCTCATTCAATTATGATACAAATGAGAAGAGAGAAACTCGTAAAGAGCTTAACATATACACTTTTTGTCTCCTTTTCTTTTGGAACAAAATGTATTAACAAATCAAATAAATAGAATTTTCCCTTTGGAAATAATTACAAAATCTCTCAGAGGCTTTAGCATAGAGCTTCCAGATAGATCATTTATGTTTTCATTGTAGGATCTGCCCAAAAATCACACAATACTTGCAATTTTGACACCTTATTAGATCAGAAGTGTCATCAGATATAGAAAAATATTTTCCCTTTTATTGAAGTGTTTTTTATGAATGCAAGGGAAGGGGGAAAACAAAAGAAAAATACCCTGAGTTAGTAAGAAAGAATATAAAATCGGTATGCATGTCCTATGGGGGGACCCTTTTTGTGCCAAGGGTAGGCCTAGCATGAAAATGCAATCCGCTAGGATAGGCACTATACCATACCTGATGGATCTGATCAACTCATTGAGTGAAAAATAATTCTTTGAAAAATTTGGTCAATTGGAATGACGAGAGACATTTGTAAAAAATGAGATCAACGTCCGAATGGATTGATCACTTTTGATCGATACAAGAATTTGCAAAAACGCACGGGTTTGACCTTGACAAACTTCCTATCGAAGAGATCGGAATTCGTTGACAAATTTTCAGTGAAGCACGGGTCACAACTCCAACTGATCAAATGGCTGGATGCAATGGATGGTTTCTTAAAAAAAAATCGACTAGATTTCCCAATTTGGAATTCGACATTGAAACTCTAATTGGTCAAACGGGTTGAATGAAATTTATTTAAAATCGACCGCATTACCCTAAAAAGGGAAACGGGTCAAATGAATTGAGTAAAATTTAAAAACTTACTCAAAATTGACCGAATCATCCCTAAAAAGGAACTTGATCGAATGAAATTGAAAATTTTATTCAAAAATGGATCGGATCATCCTAAAAAGGAACTTGATCAAATGAATTGAATGAAATCGAGAATTTATTCAAAATTGACCAGATCGCCCTAAAAGGGTAAATTGGTCAAATGAATGAAATTGAATTAGTGATTTATTCAAAAATTGGCCGAATGACCCTAAAAAGGATAAATTGGTCAAATGAATTGACGATTTATTCAAAATCGACCAGATGACCCTAAAAAGGGTAAATCGACCAGATGACCCTAAAAAGGGTAAATTGGTCATATGACCCTAAAAAGGGTAAATTGGTCAAATGAATTGAATAGAATTGATGTATTCAAATATGGGTTGAATTGTCCACCCATTGGTAGTTTTAAAATTCTATTGCGATGCATTAGCCTATGAGCCTTCTAAAATCAAATTTTGGCCTCGATTTATTTATCGTCTCAATAGGAGAAATCACTTGTGAATTTTCTTCAAATTAATGTCCTTTTACGCAAGGGAATTTTACAAATTTTGATAAAATGGCCAAAAAGTGATTATTAGATGCTCATATTCCAAAGATCACTCTATGAAAATGATCGGATCCTACCTTACCTTGTGCACTACCCCTTTGGATGGTACAAAATGTAAACGTGCAAGTCTCCTTGGATTAAGTATCCGAGACGCAAGGTGGTTTATTCCTAACACGGGATCCCCTAAGTGGCATTCCCTTTCTAGGGTTTAATGCATGATGCCAGTTTATTAAAGCGATGTAAATATGTGACAAATATGGCCTAAAGGGCATAAATAATGCATCGGGGGAAAAGGGTCTAAAAATGAAATGTACTTATTGAAAATTAAGTATAATGACTAAAATTTAAACATGTGAGTTATCTAGTGGGTAGGCCACTAAAAGAGTGCCAAAGTGGCCTCTTATTGCTAAGGCACATGAATGCAAGCCAAGAAAACAAAAGAATGGTTAGTGCAATTGATAGTACACATAACATATTGGGAGCAATTAAAAAAGCAATACAATAAAAGCAAATAAAAGGGGTGGAACCCCTTCCCTCATGCTTAATGTGCCTAGTTCAGGATAAGGTCGACTCTACCTTAGGCAATTCTAATATGGATACATGAGGCTGGGGTTCACTAATGCGACTAGACTCGATAAGGCTTCGGCTCCCAAGCCTTCAGACCTAAAGACGAAGGGTCATCACTCCTGTCGCGCCCCATTTTTTGATAAATAAATAAATGGTTTAAAAAATGTATTTTTGTGAATGGAATTTGTGAGTGAAAAATGAATGGTGATTTAAAAGAAAAATGGGTCTAAATGGGGGTTTGAGAATGCGACGATTTGACCCAAAATTATAGTTTAAAAAGGGTTTTTAAAACTAAATACGGAGTCGCCACTTGGTAATGAGTTAAGGTGTACCAAGTCACCTAAAAAATGAATTTTTAAAGAAAAAATAGGAAAAAGTAGTAAGAAACCCCTTTTAAACGACTCCTAGTCCACGTGAACCAAAGAAAAAGGTTCGGGAGTCACATTTGACAAAAGGGGAAGGCAAGGATAAAATCCAAGGCACCCCTTTGACCTAGCCAAGGCTAGTTGCGTGATTTAATCAAAGATTTTCTTGTTTTAATCAAAGAATTTATTACATTTGGATGCACTACATGAATGCAAACCCTAGACCTAAGGGTATTGGGGGGAATTTCCCTTCAAAGGTTGAATGGTGCCAATCACATTAATTTGTGAAGCCCAATAACGATCCTTTGAAGAAGTCACGAATGATGCGAGTGGGATGCAAATGGATGGAATGCATGTATGCAATGTGAAGGCATGAGTTTGAAAAAGTAATGAAAGACAATAATGTGTAAGTGACAATGTGCATGTGAGGGGGCAAAGTAAGGTATGTGAAATGATAATGTGAAGTGCATGTGTGCAAGTGATGATTAAAAGTGTTTGTGTGCAAGTGAAGAAACATAAAGGTGCACGTGTGCAAAATGGGAGGAAAAGTGAAAATGTGATGAGGGTAGAAAATAGTAGAGTGGATGCATGAACTTAGGGAATTTATGCATATTGGGCACGGGGAGACCTAAATCGTGACTCAATTTGCCCTTTTATAGAGGGAATACAAGCGTGCTAAGGCTTAGAAAAAGCCACACTCGTCTATATCCCATATTTAAGGGGACTCTCAAGCAAATGAACCCTATAACTAGCATGAGATGCAAAAGCCCTAAAATGAAGGGAAAAGGGGTTCGAGGAGCATGCCAGATGATAAAACTAAGAAGAATGCATGATATGTAATGAACATGCAAACATGTACTATCGAGGGGAAATCCCTAAGGGTCTAGCGTTGGACTAGCCCATTCTACGAATTCCGACTAGCGTTGCACTAGCGGAAACGTATATCCATCCATCACATTCATTCAGGCTATGGAAAGCGAGTAGACATGCCCAAACACTCATAAACACATAGCACATAACACTTAGCATGCTCGACTAGATGCAGGGCCCTAATAAAGCAAGTTAACACGTAGCACGTAAGCATGCAAGACACATAAGACAATTAAAGCCCTAACTATTACATTTGCTAGCTAGGCACATGACTTCGGTGGGTCTTCATGGAATGCTCCTCCAAGCCCTATCTATTACATCAGGGGGACCCTACTACGATCTAAGAGGGGGAAAAGGAATAAAATAATTAAATCCATAACTATTACAAGCCAAAAGGTGTACACATACCCCATAAGGAATAACTTAAATAAAAAGCAAAAAGTAAATGACATAAATAAAAGAAATTAAAGAAAGGCTAGGAAAGCAAAGTAGACATGCATATTCACATAACACGTAGGAGCACGTAGGGTCAAATGAAGTGCAAATGAGGGATAGAGTGTACCTCCCTTGAGTTGATACTCAAATACAGTAAAAATGGCTTCAAAACAATAGAAAGGTCAAGGTATCACTTTATTTGGGAAAATTAAAGAAAATAGGCAAACACAAGCTCATTCTAAACACAAAGTTCACAAATTCATGCAATAAGTACCACCTAAACAAATGAAAGCAAACGAGCAATCGAATTGCAAAGTTAAGGCTACCAAGGACTCCATTGCGCACGCTAACCAAGCGCTTAAGCCTAATCAAACATTTTTACGAGTTTCAAGGGTCCAAAGGCAAAGAAAAGGGCAAGTAATGGCTAAAAGGCAACTACTTCATGACCCGATTGCAAAAATTTAGAACATTATTGGGCCTTTGTAGCATTGCTTCGAAATCAAAAGGATCAAATTGATTAGTTTTTCCAATTACTTGGGCCATAGTGACATAAGGAGAAACTGGAGGGGTTAAAGTGAAATTTTAGAAAATGGTTCATGCAATCTTCATGCAACAAGCGTAAGAAACTTGTTTCTGCAACAATCATTTTTGCCGAAAGCTTTCTGCAGCCCAAAACAACATTGTTACTTTCATTTCCGCAAACAAGTGTCAACCTCAACATAAACTTAATCAAAATTCTTTCAAATCAAACCAACTTCATTTCCGCAAACCACTTCAACATTCAATCAAACCAAAGCATAAAAGAAAAATCATGCAAATGCCATGAAGAAAATTTCTGCTATAACCATTTCGCAACTTCAGGAAAAATCTTTCCTTCCACAACCATTCTCATGCAATTTCTTCATGCACTTAGACATATTCATGCAAAAAAAAACAATAAAAAGGCTTGATTGAACTGTCATCTAGACAAGATACCAGCTTGGAACCGAAATGACAGAGTAAATAAAGATTAGAACTGTAAAACATAAAGGTTCGGCAGGCTGATGTACATTTTCCAGCAATGTTTGGACATGAATCAAGTGTCTCAAACACCACTCATTCACTTCACTTTATCCAATCAAGAATAACCATCAAATCAGGATGGCTCAAAGCCTGGTGAAAGGTCGCGAATAAAAGAAAACAGCAAGGAAAAAAAATGCAACAGTTTTTGCTACTTCAGCCTGGATATGTTTGTGCGTGAGAAATTGAACAAACTCCCCTAATTTGACAACCCCAACCGACATGTAACGACTTCAGCTCATGCCCCAAAATGCAGTTACTTCTTTCCAGCAGATTCACAAGTTCAAACAACTATAAGAATAAAATGCAGCTGGGATGCTAGGGAAGGGACTTGCGGTGAGTATGCACAAACGAGGGAATAAGAGGAAAAGAAAATCTGCAATTTCAACCATGTTTTCCTGCGATTATGGTGTTCATTCGAATGCAATCTTTCCATCAGAACCCAACTAATATCTTAACCCACATCAAAGTCTTGATCCCAAACGGCTAATCCCACAGAACTTGATATCCAAACAAATCGAAAAAGCAAAGAAAACTTAGAATGGGGACACGGGATTCTAAAAAGAATTCTGCTATTACTGCCATAAACAAATCATCATTTTTTATCCAAACAAACACAAACATAATCCATCTAATTGTGACAGAACGTGCACTGAGCATTCAAAATAAGAAAATCAGTAACAAATGGCAAACAACAACATCAGAAAATATGCTACAAACCATGAAAGAACGACATTCTTCCGATTGCCTTCTACCCAAATCAAAAAATTACAAATACAAACATGGCAAGGTTACAACGATAACATTAACAGATTTTAAACGGGAAAGTAGACATGTGTGAGAACCCGTAAAACCCTAATATTTTTCCTAGGGTTTATTTCCCCTTAATTGCATGTTTTCTGCATTTTCTGGCTTAGAAATAATTTCCTGGTGAATTTTATGAGCAATTATAGTTTTAAGATGATTTTTCTAGCATTGGAGAAATTTTAGGAAGTTAAGAGTAAATAGTGGACATGGGACCCATTAGTGCGAAAAGTTCGGAAAAATTCGGCCAATTAGGTTAAATTTCGGATACTGTGTAAAATTTATCGGGTGTTAAGAGATAAGTAGGGTGTGTGAAGTGATTGATGTGAGAGAGAAAAGAAAGATAAGAATGCATTTAATGAGGTGACAAGTGTCATCTTCTCATTGGTTGGACTTTAAGAAACACTATTCACTTTCTTGACTTTTTTGACCAAAGGATTAAATATCAAAAATTGCACAAAATTCATCATTTTTCTCTCCTTGTGGCCGGTTCTCCTTGAGCAAAGAAGAAAGGCATTCCACCAACTTTCAAGCTTCCATTTGCCTTAATCTCCTACAAACAAAAGCCTAGATTGGATTCTACTCCATAAAAACCTTTCTTCTAGTGCTAGTAAGGGTCTTAGTGAAGTTTGTTTGAAGCTCTAAGGTGGCCAACCTCTCTACATCTCTTGTTCTTAGGTAAGTGATGTTTTACTACTTCCTTACACCTAATGATGGTATTATTATGCTTAGAAGTGGCTTGAGTGTTGGAATAGGTGATTTATCTCTTGATTTGGCTTGTTTTGGTGAAGTTTTATTTTATTGGGAATTTTTCTGGTTTAATATGAAATGAATGTTGTGGCCATCTTTGATGATTGGCAATGGACTATAATGACTCTAGTAGGTGTGAATTGTGGTTAAATGCAATCAATTTTGGATTTGGATGAAAAATGGAAAGTTAGGGTTCATAAAAATCCCAATTTTGTCCGGTTTTAGATCATAGGGTTAGAGGCCGAATTAGACTTTGCTCAAAACATGAAAGTTGTAGGTATTGATGTGTTTGAGGTGCCTGTAAAATTTCAGGTCATTTGGATTAGTGTAGAGTGAGATATGACTAAATTACTGTAGCTGTTCTGCTTTGATCAGAATGCGAAAACTGCGATAGTAATTGGCCATTTTGACTGGAATTGGTTTGGATTTTGGAGTTGGTGTCTTCTGATGAAATGTAGCTGGATGTCTTAGCTAACTTATGCCTTTAGAATTTCGGCATTTGGACTTGTATGGACTGAGATATACCGATTACAGTTTTCTGTGTTTTGCAAACCTGTTTTGGTAATTCTGGTATAGTATTTGGCATTTTTTGACCTAGTTAAGCTAGGAACTGGACTGAGTGACCTTCTACATTGTTGTAGCCCTGATTCATAGCTTCGAAACGGTGGGTCTTACACCCCCATCCGATAACCGTAGTGAAATTGACGCCATTACCGCATAATGAGTGCAAAACAGTTTTTCAAGTCGGGGCCAAGACTAATGCTCTTTTAAATTTCTGATTTGCTATCATGTTCATTTATGCATATAAAACCCTATTGGGGTTGTGTTTAGCATTGTTTGGTGACTCGTTCTCGAGTCTTATTGTATGTGTTACATGTTTTAGGGCGTGACGGTAGCTCACGACGTCTTGGTGACCACGGTGTATGAAACACCACTTTCTTGCTTGGTGAGTATACTACTCACTTAATTGTTACAATGTGGCTTTGTTATATATGAATTTGAAGCCTTGAAGGCTTACTTGGCTATTGGAATTGATAGAGGTGAGGGTGTACTTGATCGCCCTCACCCCCTTGTGATTTTATTCATGACTGTCTACTGTTATACTGAAATACTGCACTGGCTATATGAGTTATTGAATTGCAATCCTGGAAAACTGATTTGGTGTTGTTTGGACGATGTCCAACGACCTCACTGTATTACTGAGCTCAACCTCGTTTGGTGGTCATTTGGATCGAGCCGGCAAGGGCTTGGTCGTGATACGTGACATACCACGGGGACTGTACTGAGGAACCTTGTAGTAATGAGACTCTCGGTTCCGGTATACTCGAGTATTACCAAAATCTACTGAATTGGAGTGCGGGCCCGGTTGGGGTATGTTTGGTGGAAGGAATGGAGTGAAGTGAGGTCTACGGTCGGGTATTCTTAAACATTGACGGAGGGTCAATGAGATTGGATCAAGAATGTAAACGTGGAAATGGGCTCTTGAGAGCCGTCCGTATCCTTTCACTGGTTTGATTTACTTCTTATTTGCATACTTGAACTGAACGGTTATGCTTATGTGATCTTAGCTGCTATGGTGGTTGTATTCTCACTGGGCATATAGCTCACCCCGTTTCTTTTGCTTTCCTTACAGGAATGTGCCCCTTTTGGAATGAATTTTGTTAAATGGTTGCCGAATGAACTAGATGAATGCTTCTTTTGTGTTGTATATAAAATGGGACCCTAAATGTATCATTAGGGCCGTTTTCACTTTTGTTTTGGCAACCCACATATGTAGTGACTTTTGTATCACTTTTAAATGCCATTGTGGCTTGTAAATGGTTAATGTTATGTTGTATATGTATTTCAATGTTTGGTTGGGTTTCGGACGGGTCGGTTACTATTCATGGCCGACTCTGGATTTCATTTCTTTTATTTTGGGTTATTTTGACCTTTTGCCTTGTTTGCGCGCATTATAAGTTTCAAAACGTGATAGATCGCTTTATACTGCACCGTTAGTCCTGGCGAGAGCTGGGCAGGCAGTCCGCTAACCCCTTTGGTTCGCCTTAGGGGAAAGTGGAGCTGTCACAACATGAATATACCTAAACAGCTTGGAAAGATCCCAGTGAACAGCTTGTTGCAAAAGCTGGTGCCTTTCAACAATGATGGAAGCCGATCATGGAGATGTTGAGTTTCTCCTTCACTCGCTGTCTCCCAGATCCTTTTCATCCGCCGTGCTTTCCTTCAGCCATCCACTCCTCTTCCTTTTGAAACCTTTTCCCAGTTTCCCTTTTGGTATCTCCCCCTCAGATTTTTAGCTGTCTCCCCTCCATCTCTTCTTAGCTCTCTCGGTTGCACTTTATCGCTATTTTCTCTCTTTTTCCAGCTTTGCGACCGTCATGTCCTCTCCAAAAACTCCTCCACCTCTGCCTCTCGTTTCTTTTTTTTTTTCACCCTCTCTCTCTCTTTGTTTGCGGCTCTCTCTCCAGGTCTTCTTTTGCCGTTCCCCAGATCCTTTCCCAGTTTCTTGCTCTCGGTTTTTGCTTCACAAGCTCAGCCGTCCTTGTTTCTCTCTATCCCTTCCTTTTTGTTTTCCGGTTTCCTCCCCCTTGCGGCTGCTATCCCTCTTTTCTATTTATACGGAACCTCCCCCTCAAACCCTCAAACACTTCTTCTATATTTGCAGCCAGAGGGCTCCCTTCAGCCTTTCTTGCAAGCTGCGACTTATCTTTTTTTTTTTTTTTTGAACCAAAAATTGATAAAAATAGAAATAAATAACAAAAACAAATTAATTAACATTGGATAAAAAAATAAACACTAGAAATAAACGACAACAAAATTGCAATTTTCCATTTTTCTTTTTCTCTCTTTTTTCATTTTTCATTTTCATTCTCATTTTTTCCATTTTTTCCAAGAAAACATTGAATTTAAATCAAAACAATTAAAACATATTTTTTTGAATGCTTTTCTTTTCTTTTCGAGAAATTCTATGCTAAAAACTTAAAAATAATAATAATAACACAAAAAACTAAAAAACTAAAAACTAAAAAGTGAAAAAAACGAGCACAGACTAAAAAAAATAAATAGTAAATGAAATTACACCAAAATTTGGTGTCTACAGTTTGCCCCTCTTTGTCTGAGTTTTGGAAAAACTTGAGACAAAGAAGTAGACACCAAATGCTCACCTGTGTTATTCGGCTACGAGCGTCTCGAACGATGGACGCTTTAGAAATGGGGACTAACCCCTTTGACAAAAATTTAAAATGGGATTGACCCAAATAGAAAATTTAAAATCGGGACTGACCCGAACAGAAATTTAAAACGGGACTGACCTGAACAGGAATTTAAACGGGACTGACCCGAACAGGAATTTAAACGGGACTGACCCGAACAGGAATTTTGAAATCGGGACTGACCCGAACAGGAATTTAAAATTGGGATAGACCCACGGGATAGACCCGGACAGAAATGTAAAATTGGGATAGATCCACGGGATAGACCCGAACATAAATGTAAAATTGGGATAGACCCGGACAGAAATGTAAAATTGGGATAGACCCACGGGATAGACCCGAACTGAAATTTAAAATTGGGATAGACCCGGACAGAAATTTAAAATTGGGATAGACCCACGGGATAGACCCGGACAGAAATTTAAAATTGGGATAGATCCACGGGATAGACCCGAACAGAAATTTAAATTTGGGATAGACCCACGGGATAGACCCGGACAGAAATGTAAAATTGGGATAGACCCACGGGATAGACCCGAACAGAAATTTAAAATTGGGATAGACCCGGACAGAAATTTAAAATTGTGATAGACCCACGGGATAGACCCGGACAGAAATGTAAAATTGGGATAGACCCACAGGATAGACCCGAACAGAAATTTAAATTTGGGATAGACCCACGGGATAGACCCACGGCTAGTGGCTGAAAATGAAATACTCACTGGCGGGACAAACCACACGCTCCAGCGGCTGTGAAAAAAGAAATGCTCACTGGCGGGACAAACCACACGCTCCAGTGGCTATGAACATGAAATGCTCACTGGCGGGACAAACCTCAGCTCCAGTGGCTATGAAAATGAAATGCTCACTGGCGGGACAAACCTCAGTTCCAGTAGCAATGAAAATAAAAAGCTCACTGGCGGGACAAACCACACGCTCCAATGGCTATGAAAATGAAATGCTCACGAGTGGGACTGACCCACGGCTAGTGGCAGATGCAAATGAAAGGCACACTAGTGGGACTGACCCACGGCTAGTGGCTTGAACAAAATGAAATGCGCACTAGTGGGACTGACCCACGGCTAGTGGCTAAACAAAATGAAATGCGCACTAGTGGGACTGACCCACGGCTAGTGGCTAACGAAAACGAAATGCTTTTGACAATCGGACAGTGGGATCAAACCTGAGCCTGCCGAGGTCGGAGGGATAAAACACATGCCCAACGAAAATAAAAGCGGTCAGTGGGATAAAACCCGAGCCTGCCGAGGTCGGTGGGATAAAACCCATGCCCAACGAAAATAAAAGCGGTAAGTGGGATAAAACCCGAGCCTGCCGAGGTCGGAGGGATAAAATCCATGCCCTAACGGAAATAAAAGCGGTCAGTGGGATAAAACCCGAGCCTGCCGATGTCGGAGGGATAAAACCCGTGCCCAACGAAAGTAAAAGCGGTCAGTGGGATAAAACCCGAGCCTGCCGAGGTCGGAGGGATAAAACCCATGTCCAACGAAAGTAAGAGCGGTCAGTGGGATAAAACCCGAGCCTGCCGAGGTCGTAGGGATAAAACCCATGCCCAACGAAAATAAAAGCGGTCAGTGGGATAAAACCCGAGCCTGCCGAGGTCGGAGGGATAAAACCCATGCCCTAACGGAAATAAAAGCGGTCAGTGGGATAAAACCCGAGCCTGCCGATGTCGGAGGGATAAAACCCGTGCCCAACGAAAGTAAAAGCGGTCAGTGGGATAAAACCCGAGCCTGCCGAGGTCGGAGGGATAAAACCCGTGCCCAACGAAAATAAAAGCGGTCAGTGGGATAAAACCCGAGCCTGCCGAGGTCGGAGGGATAAAACGCATGTCCAACGAAAGTAAGAGCGGTCAGTGGGATAAAACCCGAGCCTGCCGTGGTCGGAGGGATAAAACCCGTGCCCAACGAAAATAAAAGCGGACAGTGGGATAAAACCCGAGCCTGCCGTGGTCGGAGGGATAAAACCCGTGCCCAACGAAAGTAAGAGCGGTCAGTGGGATAAAACCCGAGCCTGCCGTGGTCGGAGGGATAAAACCCGTGCCCAACGAAAATAAAAGCGGTCAGTGGGATAAAACCCGAGCCTGCCGAGGTCGGAGGGATAAAACCCGTGCCCAACGAAAGTAAGAGCGGTCAGTGGGATAAAACCCGAGCCTGCCGAGGTCGGAGGGATAAAACCCGTGTCCAACGAAAATAAAAGCGGTCAGTGGGATAAAACCCGAGCCTGCCGTGATGAACTTGATTTGATTGATTTTTTTGATTTTTGATTTTTGATTTTTTGATTTTTTGATTTTTTGACTGAGAGAGACTTGTCGAAATAATTTGCCCCAGTGTGATGAATTGGTCAGTGGGATTAAACCCAAGCCTGCCCAATGGGATGTTGGCGGCACGAAATCCAGGCCCAACGTGATCTTGTTAAGTTGGCGGCACCAAGTCCAGGCCCAACGTGATCTTGTGAACAAGAAATTGAATTTGATTTGTCAAGAAACAAGAAATTAAACTTGATTTTTTATTTTTGACCTTCCTGATCTGACTTTTTGATGATTTTTTTTTCCTTTCGGTTTTTCCCTTCCTTTCGTATTTTTTCGAGAGAATTTTTCAAAATAATTTACCCCAGTGTCGGGTCCATTTTTCCCTCCTTCTTCTTGCTTCTCTTTGCAGTATCGCCCTTCCGCCTCACTGGATGCTTTTCGTCATTTCGGCCATAAATACCTGCACAGAGGGCTTTACCAAAGTATGACATGCACTTGAATTTCATGAAAAGAGCAGCGTGATTGATTTGAAAGATGTATTGTTTGACTCTTGGACGAAATCCACAATTGGACTACGTAAATATTTGCCCCTGTGTGGGCTTGTTCTCACGAAATCTCATGAACAAAAAATTTGCCCCAGTATGGGCCATTTAATTGCAAAACTTGTTTGGATGATTTTTCATTTATTTGAACACTGTAAGAAATTATGTTTCCTAAAAGAAAATTTCATGATGAATTTCTCGAAGTAACACCAAATTTAAGAAGATTTCTTCCTCACTTTTAGCATTGGCATTTTGGGTAATGGGTCACCATTTCTGGTTGGCTCATCTTTTCAGGACCAATCAAGTGACTTTATTTTTGAAATGGCTAAGGAAATGGGAGGTCAGAATTTGTTTTATTTTTTGTGCCCAATATTGTATGTAATCCCTTCAATACCACATCTTAGTGAAAGCAAAGAGTTTGTCACCCTTATTTCTTAAGAAAACGTAGTCCACATATGAGCTTTATAGGCTTGCAACAATATGGATACGATAACTAATCATGTGGGAACAGGCTATAGCCTTAAGATCACAAATGATTGTTGGATTTCTTATGAGCATAATACTCACTTTGGATTGTTATGAAGGAATAAGTCAACGATGGACTTTATTAGCTTGTAATGTGGCTTGAAACGATAGTTGAAGGATAAGTCAAGGACATTGCACCACAGATCACATTTTTCCAAAATTGCCCCTATTTTGAACTCGAAGACTCTGAACTTTGTATTTCATTTTTCCTTTTTGCTTTTCCGTTTTCTTTTCTTTGATCTGGTGGGTTTTCCATGGTGAGTAGCGTCAGCCCCCATTCTCAAGCAATTCAGAAATACAGCTAAAATCTCCCGACATCAGAAATTTTCTTGACAGGGCCATTGCAAAGAACAGAAGTCAGGACTTTCGGCTTTTATAATGGGGTCTGGTGGGGTGTTTAGAAAAGTTAAGGCTTGAAGGCAGATTTCAAGAATGGTTTAAGTAATCTGAGATCGCATTGTTGTGCCAACCCTATTTTTAGGGTTAAATCAGAATTTGCCCCAGTTTATGCTCAATTGAGGCTTTTTCCCTTTCATTTTCTTTCTTCTCTTGGTTTTTCGGCTTTCTGCCATTTTTGAACTTTTATTTTTGAACTGAGGTTCTCTTTTCTCTTTTCCTTTTGATTTTGTTGCATTGTCACTTTTCACTTCTTGAAACTTTTTCCTTTTCAATTCAAACTTGCCCCAGTGTGGGGTTTGCGATTCTCAGGGGTTGCCAAACGAAGTATTCTATTCTGAAGGCTCAAAAGGGATAATTAGGGATAGAATGTTTGATTGGAAAAGAAGAGGGCCTGACTTTCCATTCCGTTCCTTCCAATAACTCTGAAAGAAAACTTTCATTAATGCGAAACTTTTTTGCATGTATCTGAATTAACTGACTGAGGAGGACCCTTGTTCATCCATATTTGTGAAACATAGGCGATCCATGCGGATAAAACTCTTCCTTTTCTTCTTTTTCTTTTTTTTTCCAAAAATTGGAACCCAAGTGGAATCAAATTTTCCTAACTTGCGGTTCCCTCCTTATTCTAGCATTTTTGCTTTTCCCCTTTTTTCTTTTTCAAAATTCCCCAATCTCCTTCCCCAATGTGGGGTGCGATCATATGTGCACTCGAAAAGAACCACCAATTTTAGCTCAAATGAGGATGCAAGGGATGATCAGTGTTTAGGTTGTAGAAATGACGGCCAAAGTATCATTCTTACACCTCATGACAACCAAAGTAACGAAATGGTCATTGAAAATCCATTCCTCTTTTGATATTTGAAAACCTTCCAATGAGGGGTAATGATCATTAGGGTTCTTATTTGAAACAAAATTATTCTTTCAAAGGCTCAAATGGGAGAGCAAATGATAAAATGTGTATAGGTAGAGAAAAGAATGCTCAAAGTATCATTCCAAATTTTCAAAACTAACAAGAATAATGCACATTTTTGCTTTCACTTAGATGTGAATTGAATCGGTTAAACACAATGGATATTTTCAAGCAAAGATGGCCCCAATTTGCAATTTATCAATCAATGTGACTGATTTTATTTTAGGGTTAAGTGAAGGTATCTCATTGGGCCTTTTGAGTGACCATTCACCTCTTTTCCTGATCACTCTTATTGTATGGCTTGGATCACCAATTGAGTGTAAGGATTTTAGGAAGCATACACTTGTGAAATTCAGGCTATAGGTTGAAAAATCTCAAATTGGGTCTTATTTTCTCAAAATTCATCATGAAATCTCCAATGAGTAAGAATAAAGAATGAAATGTACATAAATATACACAAAACAATAATTGTCCAAAAAATTTATTGCTGAAAAAGTTTGAAACAAAATTTCTCGTTCAATTATGATACAAATGAGAATAGAAAACTTCTAAAGAGCTCCACATATATACCCTTTTTGTCTCCTTTTCTTTTGGGAACAAAATGTATTAACAAATATACAAAATTTTACTTTGGAAAACAATTACAACATCTCTCAGAGGCTTTAGCGTAGAGCTTCTAAATAAATCATTTATTGTTTTCATTGTAGGATCTGCCCAAAAATCACACAATACTTGCAATCTTGACACTTTATTAGATCCAAATTATCATCAGATACAGAAAAATATTTTCGCCTTATTGAAACATTTTTATGAATGCAAGGGAAGGGGGAAAAACAAAAGAAAAATACCCTGAGTTAGTAAGAAAGAATATAAAATCGGTATGCATGTCCTATGGGGGGACCCTTTTTGTGCCAAGGGTAGGCCTATCATGAAAATGCAATCCTCCAGAGCAGGCACTATACAATACCTGATGGATCCAATCAGCTTATGGAGTGAAAAATAATTTGAAAAATTTGGCCCATTGGAATGAGAAGAGACGTTTGTCAAAATGAGGACCTCGTCTGAAGGGATTGATCACTTTTGATCGATACAAGAACTTGCAAAAACGCACGGGTTTGACCTTGACGAACTTCCTATCGAAGAGATTGGAATTCGTTTTGACAACTTTTCTCAGTGAAGCACGGGTTAAAACTCCAACTGATCAAATGGTTGGATGCAATGGATGTTTTTCTCAAAATCGACTAGGTTTTCCATTTTGAAATTCGACATTGAAATCCTAATTGGTCAAATGAAATTGACAATTTATTAAAAACCGACCGGATTACCCTAAAAAGGGAAACAGGTCAAATGAATTGAATGAAATTTAATTTATCCAAAATTAATCAGATCACCCTAAAAAGGGTAAATTGATCAAATAGATTGAACGAAAACTTGATTTATTCAAAATCGGCTCGGTTGCCCTAAAAATGGGTAAATTGGCCAAATGAATGAAATTGAATTAGTGATTTATTCAAAAATCAGCCGAATGACCCTAAAAAGGGTAAATTGGTCAAATGAATTGACGATTTATTCAAAATCGACCAGGTGACCCTAAAAAGGGTAAATTGGTCAAATGAATTGATGATTTATTCAAAATCGATCAGGTGACCCTAAAAAGGGTAAATTGGTCAAATGAATGGTTTATTCAAAATTGATTATGAATTGACAAAATGGATCGATTGAATCGGCCGGCCATTGGTGATTTCAGAAAATTAGTCTATGAGCCTTCTAAAATCACGATTTGGCCTCAATTTATTTATCGTCTCAATAGAAGGAATCATTTGTGAATTTTCTTCAACTTAATGTCCTTTTACGCAAGGGATTTTTACCAACTTTGATAAGATGGCCAAAAAGTGATTATTAGACGCTCATATTCCAAAGACCGCTCTATGAAAATGATCGGATCCTACCTTACCTTGTGTACTACCCCTTTGGATGGTACAAAATGTAAACGTGCAAGTCTCCTTGGATTAAGTATCCGAGACGCAAGGTGGTTTATTCCTAACACGGGATCCCCTAAGTGGCATTCCCTTTCTAGGGTATAATGCATGATGCCATTTATTAAAGCAGGAAAACATGCAATTTGAAATGAAATATGGCCTTAGGAGCCCTTTATTTGCCAGGGTAAGCCTAAAATGACATGGCATTATTAATTTATGAACAAAATATACCCCAATTTTCAAACGTGCAATAGCCTATCTACAAGGGTAGGTCCTAAAAGGAGGTCATGCCAGACCTCTTATTTCCTAACGGTTTGTGAATGCAGTGGGGACACAAAACCAAGAAAAGTTAGTTCAGGCAGATAAATACACATAACACATTGTAGTAACGAGATAAAGCAATCAATACAAAGCAATAAAAGGGAAAAAGGGGTTGGATCCCTCCCCTCATGAATAGTGTCCCTAGTTCAGGATAAGGCCGACTCTACCCTAGGTAAGCTATCATGGATGCATGAGGTTGGGGTTCGCTAATGCATCTAGACTCGACAATCTCAGGTCCCCAAGCCTTCAGACTTGGAAACCAAGGGTCATCACTCCCAAGGTTCCTTGTCGGTGGCTCGAGCGATTCCCCAGACGTTGCTACGCACACATCGTGTTACGGCTACCCGTCTGGGCGAATCTAAAAAGAATCCTCAACTTTCGACTAAAAACTAATAGGCCATCAACCTAAAGTTTAAAGCGGAAGATCGAGTGACCCCTCGGATCATGCTACGCACACGTCGTGATACGATCACATGTCCAAGTGGGTCACCTAAAATCCTAATAGGGTGGAGTGGCGTGACAAGCCACTAAAAGAAAAATAAATGAGGGGTAAAAAATTAAAGCGTATGCTCGTATGCTAGTGCTCGTTTGGAGGGGAGGGATCGAGAACCAATGCGAGGCTCTAAGGTGATGTCCCCCACCCAAAATGCAATGCAAGCGCGAGATAGGCAAGTAAACATACATCCAATCAACCAATCATGCGAGCGAGGGAGTAGTTGGACACGTGTGAAATGCAAAATCCTAAAAAAGGAAAAAATGCAACCCTAAAACACCCAAATGTGATATATGAAAAGGTTAAAAAAAGAAAAAGGTTGATTAAATCAAATTTGCTCGGACTCTCGAAAGTCCCCAGTGGAGTCGCCAACTGTCGTGCCCCATTTTTTGATAAATAAATAAATGGTTTAAAAAATGTATTTTTGTGAATGGAATTTGTGAGTGAAAAATGAATGGTGATTTAAAAGAAAAATGGGTCTAAATGGGGGTTTGAGAATGCGACGATTTGACCCAAAATTATAGTTTAAAAAGGGTTTTTAAAACTAAATACGGAGTCGCCACTTGGTAATGAGTTAAGGTGTGCCAAGTCACCTAAAAAATGAATTTTTAAAGAAAAAATAGGAAAAAGTAGTAAGAAACCCCTTTTAAATGACTTCTAATCCACGTGAACCAAAGAAAAAGGTTCGGGAGTCACATTTGACAAAAGAGGAAGGCAAGGATAAAATCCAAGGCACCCCTTTGACCTAGCCAAGGCTAGTTGCGTGATTTAATCAAAGATTTTCTTGTTTTAATCAAAGAATTTATTACATTTGGATGCACTACATGAATGCAAACCCTAGACCTAAGGGTATTGGGGGGAATTTCCCTTCAAAGGTTGAATGGTGCCAATCACATTAATTTGTGAAGCCCAATAACGATCCTTTGAAGAAGTCACGAATGATGCGAGTGGGATGCAAATGGATGGAATGCATGTATGCAATGTGAAGGCATGAGTTTGAAAAAGTAATGAAAGACAATAATGTGTAAGTGACAATGTGCATGTGAGGGGGCAAAGTAAGGTATGTGAAATGATAATGTGAAGTGCATGTGTGCAAGTGATGATTAAAAGTGTTCGTGTGCAAGTGAAGAAACATAAAGGTGCACGTGTGCAAAATGGGAGGAAAAGTGAAAATGTGATGAGGGTAGAAAATAGTAGAGTGGATGCATGAACTTAGGGAATTTATGCATATTGGGCACGGGGAGACCTAAATCGTGACTCAATTTGCCCTTTTATAGTGGGAATACAAGCGTGCTAAGGCTTAGAAAAAGCCACACTCGTCTATATCCCATATTTAAGGGGACTCTCAAGCAAATGAACCCTATAACTAGCATGAGATGCAAAAGCCCTAAAATGAAGGGAAAAGGGGTTCGAGGAGCATGCCAGATGATAAAACTAAGAAGAATGCATGATATGTAATGAACATGCAAACATGTACTATCGAGGGGAAATCCCTAAGGGTCTAGCATTGGACTAGCCCATTCTATGAATTCCGACTAGCGTTGGACTAGCGGAAACGTATATCCATCCATCACATTCATTCAGGCTATGGAAAGCGAGTAGACATGCCCAAACACTCATAAACACATAGCACATAACACTTAGCATGCTCGACTAGATGCAGGGCCCTAACAAAGCAAGTTAACACGTAGCACGTAAGCATGCAAGACACATAAGACAATTAAAGCCCTAACTATTACATTTGCTAGCTAGGCACATGACTTCGATGGGTCTTCATGGAATGCTCCTCCAAGCCCTATCTATTACATTAGGGGGACCCTACTACGATCTAAGAGGGGGAAAAGGAATAAAATAATTAAATCCATAACTATTACAAGCCAAGAGGTGTACACATACCCCATAAGGAATAACTTAAATAAAAAGCAAAAAGTAAATGACATAAATAAAAGAAATTAAAGAAAGGCTAGGAAAGCAAAGTAGACATGCATATTTACATAACACGTAGGAGCACGTAGGGTCAAATGAAGTGCAAATGAGGGATAGAGTGTACCTCCCTTGAGTTGATACTCAAATACAGTAAAAATGGCTTCAAAACAATAGAAAGGTCAAGGTATCACTTTATTTGGGAAAATTAAAGAAAATAGGCAAACACAAGCTCATTCTAAACACAAAGTTCACAAATTCATGCAATAAGTACCACCTAAACAAATGAAAGCAAACGAGCAATCGAATTGCAAAGTTGAGGCTACCAAGGACTCCATTGCGCACGCTAACCAAGCGCTTAAGCCTAATCAAACATTTTTACGAGTTTCAAGGGTCCAAAGGCAAAGAAAAGGGCAAGTAATGGCTAAAAGGTGTGAGAACCCGTAATTTTTCCATTTTCTAGGTTTTATTATATTTCCAGGTTTTCTTATTTTCAATGGTTTGTTTTCTGCACTTTTTGTATCCGTAAAATTTTCTAGATAAATTTTATGAGTAAATATAATTTTTAAAATGATTTTTCTAGTATCGGTTAGTTTTTGAGAAATTAAGAGTGTATATCGGACGTGGGACCCACTAGTGCGAAAAGTTCGGAAAAATTCGGCCAGTTCGGTTAAGTTTTGGATACTGGGTTTAATTTATCGGGTGTTATTAGATATTTAGAGGTGCCAAGTGCATAGGTGTGAGAAAGACAAAAAAGTTAGGCATGACATTAATGAGAGGGACAAGTGTCTTGACATGTGTCACTTGGAGATTAAATCCTACAATTGACTTACTATTCAACCTTTTACCAATTACTAAATAAAACCAAAAATTGACCAAATATCTTCCATTTTTCTTCAAGCTTGGCTGAATTTCTCTCTAGGAAAGGAAGAAAGAAAATCTCTTCAACTTCTTGATTCTCTCTTACTCAAATCCAAGAATTCAACCATCTAAACTTGTTTTTGTTCCATAGAAACACTTAAGGGAGTGATAGTGAGTTGTTTGGTGGAGTTTCTTGGAAAGTTAAGGTGACCAATAGCTCTCTCTCTCTTGTTCTTAAGGTAAGTTGTGAAGAATCACCCTCCTTCTTTAATTGATGCTTAAATCATGATTAGTGGTGGTATAAGGTGCAACTTTATGGATTATTTCTTGGTTTTGGTTGAATTGGTGAAATTTATAATTTTTGGGGATTTTTCTGTTTTCATATGAGTATGATTATGTGGTCATGTATGATGATTGGAAATGATGTTTAAGGACTCTATGAGGTGGAAAAAGTGGACAATTGCAATCAATTTCTGTTTTGGACCAAAAATTGAAAAATTAGGGTTCTTGATTCTTCATTCTGCCCGAATTTATATCTCATAGTTAGAGGCCGAATTGGCCTTAGCTCAAAACATGAAAGTTGTGGAGAATAATATTTTATAGGTGCCTACAAAATTTCAGATCAATCGGAGTAGTGTAGAATGAGATAAGTCGAAATTACTATTGCTATTCTGGTTTTACCCGAAATTGGGATTTGTGACTGTTATTGGTTGTTTTGGTCTGGATTGCTTCCGAATTAGTTGTTGAGGCCTTCTGAAGAAATTTAGCCCTGTTTCTTAGCTTTCATATGGTTTTGGAATTTCTGGATTTGGACTTGTAGAGCCTGAGTTATGATATTTCCGCTAGAATGTGTTTTGGTGAATCTGTTTTACGTTTTTGATGTAGTATTTTGCATTTTTGACCTGTTTACACTCAAAACTGGGCTGAGTGACCTTCTGTCATGTTGTAGCCCTGTCTTTTAGATTCGAAATGGTGGATCTTACACCTTCATCCGATAATCATAGGGCATTTGGTGCCATTACCGCAAAAAGAGGTCAAAAACTGTTTTTCAAGGCCAAAGCTAATTGCATTTCCGAATTTTCTGGTTTTCTCTACTGTTTGTATATGTTCATGGAACCCTATTGGGGTCATATTTGGCATTGATTTATGATCAGTTATCGAGTCTCATTGTACTTGTTTGTATGTTTTAAGGCTTACTTTTATTCCGGTCATTTCCTAGTTAACTTTTACTTTGAGCCTAGTGAATGACTTTTGGGAAATGAGATGACTTTTGTGTGAGATGTTGGGACTGATTTGAGGAAATAATGAAGCCTTAATGGCTGGAAAAGTAAGGAATCCAGGGGAAGTGCTGCCCAATTTTCTAGGCCGTTTGGTTCTTTAAGTTGGATTTGCCTCTTGATAGAAATAAAAGGCTTTTGGGTTGTTTGGCGCCTAGGTCTTCATGTTATCTTTTTGTTCCAAGAAAATCATGTTTTCCACCCTCGCACTAGTATTTATTTGGCAAGGCGTACGACGTGTAGTCGAGCCTCACTTGCGCATTCCGTTTACTTGATTTTGGATGTGAAACCTTCAATTGGTTTATTTTGATTATTTTAGGGTTTTTGGCGATTAAGACCAATCTGAAGTGAAAACTTTTGAAGTTGAACCGGTGAGTGTACCACTCCCCTCCATTGCTGTTTAACTTGATTTTTGCTCTGCAATCTGTTTAATTTGTTTGAGACGAGGGTGTACTTTATCACACTCGTTCTCTTGTCTGTTCATATGCCAATTTTGAGTGCCTATCTGAATCTGCCGTCTGAATCTGCTATCTGAATATGCTATGCTGTATCTGTATCTGAATCTGTTATCTGTGTCTGCATCTGTTCGGATTTCTATGACCTATGAGCTCAATCCTGTGGCTAAGTTATTCGAGTCGGGCCGGCAAGGGCCTGGACGATTAGATAACGAACCACGGTAGTCTGTTCGGGGATTTTTGGGTATTGAGACCCTTGATTCCGGTATACTCGAGTATTACCATTTCTGTTCGGTTACGGTGAGCGGGCCCGGTAAAGGGGGTGTTTGGTGGACGGAATTCGGTGTGAAGAGGGGTCTACGGACGTTTTGGTTCTATATACGTTGACGGAGAGTCAACCGGTTTGGATCAAGTACTGCGCTGGAAATTTGGCTCCTGAGAGCCACCCGTATCCTTCTGATTTGAATCATTGGTTCCTTTGCTTTACATCTGGCATGTGTATCTGATTTGTAAAATGTGAAATGCCATGATTTTTCTGCTATATGTTTGGTACCTCATTGAGCGCAAGCTCACCCCTTTCTGTCCCTTTTGTTTTCCTTACAGGAAAATAAACACTTTTGGTCTGGATTTGACAAATGGCTGCCAAATTGAGCTAGTGGAACATATCTTTTGTATAGCTCATGTATTAAAACTCTAAGTGTACTTTTGGGGCATATTCTCTTTTGATTTGGCAAACCGTGTATATGTATCAACTTTTGAAAACTTTTGTATGTCATTTTGGATTGTAATCGCTAAAGTTCAGATGTGAATGTTTGCGTGCTCTTTCGATTGGGTTCTGACGAGTCGGTTACTATTCATGGCCGACTCCGGATTTCATTTTTTTTTATTTTGGGTTATTTTACCATTTTAACTTGTTTCCACTCGTTTGTAAGTTCCGGATCGCAATAGATAGCTCTAGTCTGCATCGTTAGTCCTGGCGAGAGTTGGGCAGGCGGTCCGCCGAACCCTTTGGTTCGCCTTAGGGTGAGGTGGGGCTGTCACAGGTGGTATCAGAGCCTGCTTCGCGTGGTCTCTACGCGGAGTGAGCCTGGACTAAGTGGTGAATCGGTATGAAGGAATAAGTGCTCGTTTGAGCCTAAGCTCTGAATTATGAACGTTATAGGCCTTAAAACTTTTCCGTGGTAATTGAGGACCATAGATAGGTACGTCTGGTAGGAATTTCGATTGTAGATGGTTTACTCTTGGGACTGGCCAGCTCGAGAGGTGAATTGTCTTATTTCGGATTCTTGTGCCTGAGTACTCCAGAGTTGAGGCGGTGTTAAGTATGTGAGATTTGCATTTTGGGAACATGAATGGGCTTTGTTCGGCTGGAATGAGTCCAAGAGGTTATTGGATATCTAGTTTGCATAGTAAGTGACGTGAGGGATCGGACGGGGTTATTTTAATTGGGTCTGGGACTAGGTCTGGTTACTTTAAATTTTGAAGGTAAAATTTCGAGGGCGAAACTTCTTTAAGGGGGAGAGAGTGTGAGAACCCGTAATTTTTCCATTTTCTAGGTTTTATTATATTTCCAGGTTTTCTTATTTTCAATGGTTTGTTTTCTGCACTTTTTGTATCCGGAAAATTTTCTAGATAAATTTTATGAGTAAATATAATTTTTAAAATGATTTTTCTAGTATCGGTTAGTTTTTGAGAAATTAAGAGTGTATATCGGACGTGGGACCCACTAGTGCGAAAAGTTCGGAAAAATTCGGCCAGTTCGGTTAAGTTTTGGATACTGGGTTTAATTTATCGGGTGTTATTAGATATTTAGAGGTGCCAAGTGCATAGGTGTGAGAAAGACAAAAAAGTTAGGCATGACATTAATGAGAGGGACAAGTGTCTTGACATGTGTCACTTGGAGATTAAATCCTACAATTGACTTACTATTCAACCTTTTACCAATTACTAAATAAAACAAAAATTGACCAAATATCTTCCATTTTTCTTCAAGCTTGGCTGAATTTCTCTCTAGGAAAGGAAGAAAGAAAATCTCTTCAACTTCTTGATTCTCTCTTACTCAAATCCAAGAATTCAACCATCTAAACTTGTTTTTGTTCCATAGAAACACTTAAGGGAGTGATAGTGAGTTGTTTGGTGGAGTTTCTTGGAAAGTTAAGGTGACCAATAGCTCTCTCTCTCTTGTTCTTAAGGTAAGTTGTGAAGAATCACCCTCCTTCTTTAATTGATGCTTAAATCATGATTAGTGGTGGTATAAGGTGCAACTTTATGGATTATTTCTTGGTTTTGGTTGAATTGGTGAAATTTATAATTTTTGGGGATTTTTCTGTTTTCATATGAGTATGATTATGTGGTCATGTATGATGATTGGAAATGATGTTTAAGGACTCTATGAGGTGGAAAAAGTGGACAATTGCAATCAATTTCTGTTTTGGACCAAAAATTGAAAAATTAGGGTTCTTGATTCTTCATTCTGCCCGAATTTATATCTCATAGTTAGAGGCCGAATTGGCCTTAGCTCAAAACATGAAAGTTGTGGAGAATAATATTTTATAGGTGCCTACAAAATTTCAGATCAATCGGAGTAGTGTAGAATGAGATAAGTCGAAATTACTATTGCTATTCTGGTTTTACCCGAAATTGGGATTTGTGACTGTTATTGGTTGTTTTGGTCTGGATTGCTTCCGAATTAGTTGTTGAGGCCTTCTGAAGAAATTTAGCCCTGTTTCTTAGCTTTCATATGGTTTTGGAATTTCTGGATTTGGACTTGTAGAGCCTGAGTTATGATATTTCCGCTAGAATGTGTTTTGGTGAATCTGTTTTACGTTTTTGATGTAGTATTTTGCATTTTTGACCTGTTTACACTCAAAACTGGGCTGAGTGACCTTCTGTCATGTTGTAGCCCTGTCTTTTAGATTCGAAATGGTGGATCTTACACCTTCATCCGATAATCATAGGGCATTTGGTGCCATTACCGCAAAAAGAGGTCAAAAACTGTTTTTCAAGGCCAAAGCTAATTGCATTTCCGAATTTTCTGGTTTTCTCTACTGTTTGTATATGTTCATGGAACCCTATTGGGGTCATATTTGGCATTGATTTATGATCAGTTATCGAGTCTCATTGTACTTGTTTGTATGTTTTAAGGCTTACTTTTATTCCGGTCATTTCCTAGTTAACTTTTACTTTGAGCCTAGTGAATGACTTTTGGGAAATGAGATGACTTTTGTGTGAGATGTTGGGACTGATTTGAGGAAATAATGAAGCCTTAATGGCTGGAAAAGTAAGGAATCCAGGGGAAGTGCTGCCCAATTTTCTAGGCCGTTTGGTTCTTTAAGTTGGATTTGCCTCTTGATAGAAATAAAAGGCTTTTGGGTTGTTTGGCGCCTAGGTCTTCATGTTATCTTTTTGTTCCAAGAAAATCATGTTTTCCACCCTCGCACTAGTATTTATTTGGCAAGGCGTACGACGTGTAGTCGAGCCTCACTTGCGCATTCCGTTTACTTGATTTTGGATGTGAAACCTTCAATTGGTTTATTTTGATTATTTTAGGGTTTTTGGCGATTAAGACCAATCTGAAGTGAAAACTTTTGAAGTTGAACCGGTGAGTGTACCACTCCCCTCCATTGCTGTTTAACTTGATTTTTGCTCTGCAATCTGTTTAATTTGTTTGAGACGAGGGTGTACTTTATCACACTCGTTCTCTTGTCTGTTCATATGCCAATTTTGAGTGCCTATCTGAATCTGCCGTCTGAATCTGCTATCTGAATATGCTATGCTGTATCTGTATCTGAATCTGTTATCTGTGTCTGCATCTGTTCGGATTTCTATGACCTATGAGCTCAATCCTGTGGCTAAGTTATTCGAGTCGGGCCGGCAAGGGCCTGGACGATTAGATAACGAACCACGGTAGTCTGTTCGGGGATTTTTGGGTATTGAGACCCTTGATTCCGGTATACTCGAGTATTACCATTTCTGTTCGGTTACGGTGAGCGGGCCCGGTAAAGGGGGTGTTTGGTGGACGGAATTCGGTGTGAAGAGGGGTCTACGGACGTTTTGGTTCTATATACGTTGACGGAGAGTCAACCGGTTTGGATCAAGTACTGCGCTGGAAATTTGGCTCCTGAGAGCCACCCGTATCCTTCTGATTTGAATCATTGGTTCCTTTGCTTTACATCTGGCATGTGTATCTGATTTGTAAAATGTGAAATGCCATGATTTTTCTGCTATATGTTTGGTACTTCATTGAGCGCAAGCTCACCCCTTTCTGTCCCTTTTGTTTTCCTTACAGGAAAATAAACACTTTTGGTCTGGATTTGACAAATGGCTGCCAAATTGAGCTAGTGGAACATATTTTTTGTATAGCTCATTTATTAAAACTCTAAGTGTACTTTTGGGGCGTATTCTCTTTTGATTTGGCAAACTGTGTATATGTATCAACTTTTGAAAACTTTTGTATGTCATTTTGGATTGTAATCGCTAAAGTTCAGATGTGAATGTTTGCGTGCTCTTTCGATTGGGTTCTGACGGGTCGGTTACTATTCATGGCCGACTCCGGATTTCATTTTTTTTATTTTGGGTTATTTTACCATTTTAACTTGTTTCCACTCGTTTGTAAGTTCCGGATCGCAATAGATAGCTCTAGTCTGCATCGTTAGTCCTGGCGAGAGTTGGGCAGGCGGTCCGCCGAACCCTTTGGTTCGCCTTAGGGTGAGGTGGGGCTGTCACAAAAGGCAACTACTTCATGACCCGATTGCAAAAATTTAGAACATTATTGGGCCTTTGTAGCATTGCTTCGAAATCAAAAGGATCAAATTGATTAGTTTTTCCAATTACTTGGGCCATAGTGACATAAGGAGAAACTGGAGGGGTTAAAGTGAAATTTTAGAAAATGGTTCATGCAATCTTCATGCAACAAGCGTAAGAAACATGTTTCTGCAACAATCATTTTTGCCGAAAGCTTTCTGCAGCCCAAAACAACATTGTTACTTTCATTTCCGCAAACAAGTGTCAACATCAACATAAACTTAATCAAAATTCTTTCAAATCAAACCAACTTCATTTCCGCAAACCACTTCAACATTCAATCAAACCAAAGCATAAAAGAAAAATCATGCAAATGCCATGAAGAAAATTTCTGCTATAACCATTTCGCAACTTCAGGAAAAATCTTTCCTTCCACAACCATTCTCATGCAATTTCTTCATGCACTTAGACATATTCATGCAAAAAAACCAATAAAAAGGCTTGATTGAACTGTCATCTAGACAAGATACCAGCTTGGAACCGAAATGACAGAGTAAATAAAGATTAGAACTGTAAAACATAAAGGTTCGGCAGGCTGATGTACATTTTCCAGCAATGTTTGGACATGAATCAAGTGTCTCAAACACCACTCATTCACTTCACTTTATCCAATCAAGAATAACCATCAAATCAGGATGGCTCAAAGCCTGGTGAAAGGTCGCGAATAAAAGAAAACAGCAAGGAAAAAAAATGCAACAGCTTTTGCTACTTCAGCCTGGATATGTTTGTGCGTGAGAAATTGAACAAACTCCCCTAATTTGACAACCCCAACCGACATGTAACAACTTCAGCTCATGCCCCAAAATGCAGTTACTTCTTTCCAGCAGATTCACAAGTTCAAACAACTATAAGAATAAAATGCAGCTGGGATGCTAGGGAAGGGACTTGCGGTGAGTATGCACAAACGAGGGAATAAGAGGAAAAGAAAATCTGCAATTTCAACCATGTTTTCCTGCGATTATGGTGTTCATTCGAATGCAATCTTTCCATCAGAACCCAACTAATATCTTAACCCACATCAAAGTCTTGATCCCAAACAGCTAATCCCACAGAACTTGATATCCAAACAAATCGAAAAAGCAAAGAAAACTTAGAATGGGGACACGGGATTCTAAAAAGAATTCTGCTATTACTGCCATAAACAAATCATCATTTTTTATCCAAACAAACACAAACATAATCCATCTAATTGTGACAGAACGTGCACTGAGCATTCAAAATAAGAAAATCAGTAACAAATGGCAAACAACAACATCAGAAAATATGCTACAAACCATGAAAGAACGACATTCTTCCGATTGCCTTCTACCCAAATCAAAAAATTACAAATACAAACATGGCAAGGTTACAACGATAACATTAACAGATTTTAAACGGGAAAGTAGACATGAATATACCTAAACAGCTTGGAAAGATCCCAGTGAACAGCTTGTTGCAAAAGCTGGTGCCTTTCAACAATGATGGAAGCCGATCATGGAGATGTTGAGTTTCTCCTTCACTCGCTGTCTCCCAGATCCTTTTCATCCGCCGTGCTTTCCTTCAGCCGTCCACTCCTCTTCCTTTTGAAACCTTTTCCCAGTTTCCCTTTTGGTATCTCCCCCTCAAATTTTTAGCTGTCTCCCCTCCATCTCTTCTTAGCTCTCTCGGTTGCACTTTATCGCTATTTTCTCTCTTTTTCCAGCTTTGCGACCGTCATGTCCTCTCCAAAAACTCCTCCACCTCTGCCTCTCGTTTCTTTTTTTTTCACCCTCTCTCTCTCTTTGTTTGCGGCTTTCTCTCCAGGTCTTCTTTTGCCGTTCCCCAGATCCTTTCCCAGTTTCTTGCTCTCGGTTTTTGCTTCCCAAGCTCAGCCGTCCTTGTTTCTCTCTATCCCTTCCTTTTGTTTTCCGGTTTCCTCCCCCTTGCGGCTGCTGTCCCTCTTTTCTATTTATACGGAACCTCCCCCTCAAACCCTCAAACACTTCTTCTATATTTGCAGCCAGAGGGCTCCCTTAAGCCTTTCTTGCAAGCTGCGAAAATACGCAGCTTGCATGCCGCGACTTATCTTTTTTTTTTTTTTTTGAACCAAAAATTGATAAAAATAGAAAAAAATAACAAAAACAAATTAATTAACATTGGATAAAAAAATAAACACTAGAAAGAAACGACAACAAAATTGCAATTTTCCATTTTTCTTTTTCTCTCTTTTTTCATTTTTCATTTTCATTCTCATTTTTTCCATTTTTTCCAAGAAAACATTGAATTTAAATCAAAACAATTAAAACATATTTTTTTGAATGCTTTTCTTTTCTTTTCGAGAAATTCTATGCTAAAAACTTAAAAATAATAATAATAACACAAAAAACTAAAAAACTAAAAACTAAAAAGTGAAAAAAACGAGCACAGACTAAAAAAATAAATAGTAAATGAAATTACACCAAAATTTGGTGTCTACAGGGCCCTTGGTCGGTGGCTCGAGTGATCCCTTAGGTAGCGCTATGGGCGCAACGCACACCATCCGCCTACCCAAGGCGATCGATCCTAGTCCTACAAGGCGGTGTGGGAAACGCCCACGAAAATAAAATAAAATGGGATAACAATAAATAAACGTGCACGTATGAAGTGTTCCCTATTTTGAGGGAAGGGGTTGAGAACCACGCGAGGCTCTAAAGGCGACACACCCCTCCCAAATGCAATGCAAGCGCGAGATAACAAATAAACATACATCCAATCAACCAATCATACATGCGTGAGTGAGGGAGTAATTAATACGCGCGAAATGCAAAATCCTAAAAAGGAAAAATGCAACCCTAAAACACCCAAATGTGATATATGAAAAGGTTAAAAGAAGAAAAAGGTTGATTAAATCAAATTTGCTCGGACTCTCGAATATCCCCAGTGGAGTCGCCAACTGTCGCGCCCCATTTTTTGAAAAATAAATAAATGGTTTGAAAAAATGTATTTTTTGATTCAATTTGTGGTTGGAAAATGAATTTTGATTTAAAAGAAAAGTGGGTCTCAATGGTGGTTTTGAGAATGCGACGATTTGACCCAAAATTATAGTTTAAAAAGGGTTTTTTGAAATAAAAAATCGGAGTCGCCACTTGGTAATGAGTTAAGGTGTACCAAGTCACCTAAAAAATGAATTTTTAAAGAAAAATAGGAAAAAGTAGTAAGAAACCCCTTTTAAACGACTCCTAGTCCACGTAAACCAACGAAAAAGGTTCGGGAGTCACATTTGACGAAGGGGAAGGCAAGGATAAAGATCCAAGGCACCCCTTCGACCTAGCCAAGGCTAGTTGCATGATTTAATCAAAGATTTTCTTGTTTTAACCAAAGAATTTATTACATTTGGGTGTACTACATGAATGCAAAGACCTAGACCAAGGGGACATGGGGGAAATTTCTCTTCAAAGGTTGAGTGGTGCCAATCACATTAATTGTGAAGCCCAATAACGATCCTTTGAAAAAGTCACGAATAATGCGAGTGGGATGCAAAGGAATGGAATGCATGTATGCAATGTGAGGACATGAGTTTGAAAAAGGTAATAAAAGACAATAAATATGTAAATGAAAATGTGCACGTGAGTGGGTAAGGTACGGTATGTGAAATGATAATATGAAGTGCATGTGTGCAAGTGATGATAAAAGTGTTCGTGTGCAAGTGAAGAAACATAAAGGTGCACGTGTGCAAAATGGGAGGAAAAATGAAAGTGTGATGAGGGTATAAAATGGTAGAGTGAATTTAAAAATGCATGAGCCTAGGGAATTCATGCATATTGGGTACGGGGTGACCTAAATCGTGACTCAATTTGCCCTTTTATAGAGGGAATACAAGCGTGCTAAGGCTTAGAAAAAGCCACACTCGTCTATATCCCATATTTAAGAGGACTCTCAAGCAAATGAACCCTATAACTAGCATGAAATGCAAAAAATCCTAAAATGGAGGGAAAAGGGGTTCAAGGGGCATGCAAAATGATAAAACTAAAAAGAATGCATGACATGTAATGAACATGCAAACATGTACTAACGAGGGGAAATCCCTAAGGGTCTAGCGTTGGACTAGCCCATTCTATGAATTCCGACTAGCGTTGGACTAGCGGAAACGTACATTCATCAATCACATTCATTCATGGCTATGGAAAGCGAGTAGACATGCCAAACACTCATAAACACATAGCACATAACATTTAGCATGCTCGACTAGATGCAAGGCCCTAACAAAGCAAATTAACACGTAGCAACTAAGCATGCAAGACACGTAAGACAATTAAAGCCCTAACTATTACATTTGCTAGCTAGGCACATGACTTCGATAGGTCTTCATTGAATGCTCCTCCAAGCCCTATCTATTACATTAGGGAGACCCTACTACAATCTAAAAAGGGGGAAAAGGAATAAAATAATTAAATCCCTACCTATTACAAGCCAAGAGGTACACATACCCCATAAAGAATAACTTAAATAAAAAGCGAAAGTAAATGACATAAATAAAAGAAATTAAAGAAAGGCTAGGAAAGCAAGTAGACATGCAATTTTCACTTAGCACGTTGAATCACATAGTGGAGAGACAAAAGAATAAAAGAAAAGTTATACCTCCTTCGCGATGGTAATCAAATGAAGTAAAAATGGCTTCAAAACAATAAAAAGGTCAAGGTACCACTTTATTTAAGAAAAATTAAAAGAAATATGCAAAACAAAGCTTACTTGATCATAAAGTCCCTAAAGTCATGACTTAAGCGCAATTGAAACAAAGCACGGTAGTTAATTGAAGCAAACAAGCAATGAAGTTGCACAAATTAAAATTACCAAGGACCAAATTGATGAAATTATTCAATTGATTGGGTCCTAGTAGCATTAAGGACAAACCAAGGGGTTGATTTGCAATTTTTAGAAATTATTTCTTCATGCAAAGCATGCATACGAAGAAGATTTCTGCATTTTAAAGCCTTCTGCAACTAGAATGCCGGCTGCACTTTCATTTTCAATCATAAATTTCAGAAACTAACTCAAACTTTGATCAAACTCTCTCACCAATGTCCAAACTTTAAATTAAACAACACAACACACAACTTGGACATTCAAACCAGTAAAACACAGAAAGAAATGATGCAAAGTCAAGGAAGTTTTCATGCAAAGCAACGTTGGAACACCTTCTACAACAAAGTTTCACCAAGCTATGGAACTTTCGGCAAACATACCATTCATGCAAAACTTTGAATCGGCTCCACTCAAACATGCTAATCACCTCCCAAAACATTTCAAATAAGTAGTTCCAACAATCAAAACTCAGCAAACCGAAGGTGAAGCCTTCTGCATTATCGTTTACAACTTGCTGCAACTTTCTGCTATAACATACAGACCCTCGGCAAACAAAAAACCACATGATAGCTTTGAAACAAATCCCATCAAACCATTATTCAACACTTTTTAACAAAATATGAACCCTTGAAACTAACCAAATGGAAACCAGAGCATTTCAGCTCTTCAAAGCATCGACTCGCACAGACAAAACAAAAAAAAGAAACCGAATGTGTGGTCCATTCTCCCCTCCCGTTGCAAACAATCAGTTTTCTTTATTTTCTGTTTTTTAGTGCAAGTGTGCAAGTTCTACATGACTAAAATCTGATTTAGATATCAAGCCTGGATCACATAGTGTCAATTATCCGTGCGTGCAAAATTTTTGCAAGAACCTTCAACAATTTTCTGTTTTTTTATCAAACGTATAACAGTACAAACCAAATACCAATCAAGACTCGCAATTTGCTTTATCTAACACTAAAACTAGACATCCAAACAGACAACAAAAGCAGGAAGAGCAGCGACTAACGAAACACTAGAACAAATTTGCCCGAAACCTTTTCCATTTCCATATCTGCAAAATCCCAAAGCCATAAAAATCCAATCTTTGGGCCCATCAGGAAGTCACAGAAGCAGGAACCGCAGATGGCATCCAAGTTTTATAAAATACACAAATTTTAAACACAGCCCAGCATATAATCAATAAGATCTGGGGTTTTCCAGCTCACAAACAAAGAACAGGATCCGATAGTTTAAAGGAAAGAAAGCGCAGCTTACAGTGATGGTGCTTCCTCTCAATGAAAGTGATAACGATCAGGAGGATTAGCAACTTTGATGGCTCTTTTGCTGACTCCTCTTCCTTAGTCGACGCTGTAATCGTTAGGTTTCTCTCCTGTTTGCCCAGGTTATCCTCCGTTTCTCTCTTCCTCGGCTTTTTCTCTCTAAACCCTCACGGCTGAAACCCTTTCTTTTTTACTCTCCCTTTTCCAGTTTTTCCCCCCCTGGAAAACCCAGCCTTTCTTTTCCCTTTGATGTTTTTCTATCTTCCCGATCCCCCTGCTCTGTTGCGGCTCTAGATTTTTCGTATCTCTTCCAGAAATTTTCCTTATGCAGCCATCCTCTTCTGTTTCAGCCGTCAGCCCCTCCTCAGAATTTTTCTCTTAGCTGTTTTTGTTTGCCTTTATCCGAGAACCTCTCCCTTGCGGCTGCTGGCTCTTTTTCTATTTATATGGAAATCTCACAACCCTAAACACTCCCAGCCCTCTTCTGTATTTGCAGCCAAGGGCTGCCCGAAGCCCTTCCTTGCAAGCTGCGCATGCCGCATTTTCTTTTCTTTTTTTTTTAAACAACTTAACAAAATATAGATAACTAATTAATAATAAAAAAACTAATGAAGAAAAAATTAAATACAATGAGCGGAAAATAGGTATAAAAGGATAAAAATGAAATGCTAATTTTCTTTTCTTTTTCTTTTCTCTTTTTTCCTTTTTTTTTAAGTAATTTTTCATTTTTTTCATTTTTTCCAAGAAATCCTATGCTAAAAACTTAAAAATAAAAATAAAACTATAAACTAAAAACTAAAAATCGAATAAAACTAACACGACAAATAAAAAACTAAAAATAAACAGTAAATGAAATTACACCAAAAATTTGGTGTCTACTGTGAGGCCCCAGTCCGTTCTATGTTAATATATTCATTAGTTGGGCGGTAACGTTTGGTTTCGGGAGTATTTCGAAAACCCTAAGTAGGGATTTAAGATTTAAACCCTAGTTATGTATTGGTTACAAGTTCGAGTGGTGATTAAAGTTAGTAAGGTTAATGTGTGTCTTAGTGTGGGTAAGAATAGGTTTAATCCATTTTGTATAGATTAATTAAGTTTAAGAAGGTTAGAAACCCTAAGTGAGCAAAATCCCTAATGTTATGATTTATTAGAAGTTTTAAGTGGGTTTAAACCTAATTTTGCCCTTGACAAAAAGGTTATTGTTTAACTACTTTTATGTGGGATAAAGTATGCTTAAGTGTAAGTGATTAAGATGAGAAAGTGATTAGTGAAATAATTAAGCGTGATTATATGTTTTAGATTAGATTAAGTTATGACTTATGGAGTAAATTGAAAGGTTATCAAATGTTTGAGGGAAAATGTATATGAAAGAGAAAGTTGAAGTGCAAGGGTGAAAACAACAAATAAAGCATTTTTGTGATTGGTTAGCTATAAGAAATATCTCCCAAAGCTTTGACTATATGTTGTCTTACAACTTATAAGAAACAAGACAAAACAAAACAAAAACAAAACAAAAATTGAAGAGAAATTTGAGAGAGAGGGCCGGCCACTTTGAAGAGAGAAAGTGAGAAAATTTCTTCAAAAATCTTCAAGTTTTAGCTTCCATCTTGGGTTTGGATCTTGGAGCAACAACTTGGGTGCTTGATTAGTGAAGGTTAATCATCTACAAAGCTTAATTGAAGGTATGCCTCTTACTTGAAAGTTAAACTTTTGGGGTTTTAGTTTCTAAGCCATGGAAATGATGTATTATGTTATGATTATGGATTTATTTGATGGATTTGATGTGTATAGTGTAGTTTCATGGTTAATTTTAGTGTTATTTGGTTGCTGAAAATTCGGTCAAGAAGAGGAAAAAAATTTGGGTTTCTTGCTAATGCTTTCCTTACTTGTTTTAGTTGAGAAATGGACTTGTAGTGGTTATGTTTGATGAATTGCCTCACTTGATTTGGTTGGTTACTTGCAAAAATCTGATTTGGGTTAAGAAACCCTAAACTCCATTAGGCTAATTTAGCTTAGCTTGTGGTTAGTGAGATAGAGTTTAGTTAGTGAGAGGTTGGATTAAGTTCATTGGTGCAAATGAAATTTGGTTAGGGATTGTGGTTGATGTTTGTTAAATTTGGACTGATTTGGGAAGAGAATTTCGGACCAATTAAGAACTGAGATATATAAGGATTATTTGGTATCAAAATGGATAAAAATCTGGTATAAGAATCGTAGGAACGGACCGTGCGACTTCGGCGCGCGATAACGGCAAAACTGGGAAACAGGACAGTTTAACAACTGAACTTCGGCTTCATTTTTCTTAATGCTATATACGGATTTAGGAATTCCTCAAAACATGAAAGTCGTAGCCCCTTGAGTCTTGTTTATGCCTGTAAAATTTCAGGTCCATCGGATTAGCGTAGCCTGAGTTATCGACGAAATGCTCAAGCCTGTTTTGACCCTTTGATTCTGCGCGTTTTTCTAGTTTAGCTTCTGCCGTGATTTTTTGGTTTTGATCCCATTCGATCTGGGTGTCGACTCCTTCATAAGAAATTTAGATCTTGGTCTCATCTTCGAATTGGTATAAAGTACGTGGAAAACCGAGTTCCGTAGCTCCGGTTATGATCAAAACAATATCGCTCGTCAGAACTGCCTTGTATTTGGACAGTTCTGACGGGTACTTTGGCACTCGAATTTTGTTTTGTTCTGAATAGATTCAGGTCTTGGACAAAACATGAAAGTTTTAGCCTTATGTCTCAGCTTTCTAATTCCTTTGGAATTTCTTAATTTCGATTTCTGAGCCGTGAGTTACGGCCTTGCAAACAGGGCCTGTTTGGTAACCCGCAATGAAACAGCTGGCACTATTTCGTGCATTTTTGACCTATACCTAGTGAGATCTGGGTTGAAATGTCTTCACGAAAATTGTAGCCCTTTCTCTTAGTTTCGAAACGGTGTCTCACCCACTTTGATCCGACACTCCTAGCCTAATTTTTGACCAAAACGGTTTGAAATGGCCGATTTGGCCATTTCCGTTTGCCGTTCCGCGCGGACGTGTGCGGCCGTTTTGCCGTTTCCGCACTTGCGCGTGCCAATTTTGCCGTTTGGCTTATTTCAAGTACGTTAGTTGCCATTTGTGATATATTGTGACATAATCTTCGATTTCAGACAGTGGTGAGCTAGGCGGTGCCGGTGGGGCCCACTATTAGCCAACACACAAAGTGAATTCCACCTTTATACTACTGTTGGTATTTTGAGTAAGTATTCAGGCCGCTCTTATGTGTTAGTTGTTTATGTGTTTCGTTATGCGTAAAAAGGGTACCTAGGCGAGAGTGTACTTTATCGCGCTCGACCTAAACCCTAATTTGCGCACATATTTGTACATGGCTTATGTATATGAGCAATTTTGGAACTAAAACCCTTGAGCTGGTGGCTCAGGGTGACTTTTGAATAATTTTGTGAATTTTGTGAGTTTGAGGTTGAACTCAATACCTAGAGGGACTATTCGAGCCGGTTAGGGCTTGGTCGAAGTCAGTCCAACTTGGTTTGAGGTCACCAAGTTTGTGAACCCGGTTCGCTGAGTATGTGGACCAATTTTGTGACCCGAGCTTGTGACTCAAGCTCAAGTTTGTGATTTCGTTCGCCTGGGCAAGTTTGTGAGGTGACTGGCCAGTGAGGGTGATAAGGTATCGGTGGGTGTACAAGTGAAGTTCTACGGACCTTATTTATGGTCGACGGAGTGTCGACAGGAGATCACGCATGGCAAATGACTTGGCTTTGGAGCCACCCGTATCCTTATTATGTGATGTTACTTTTCTGCTTTTGCTTTACTCTTACTGTGTAATTGGTGTTACGTGAAATTTACGCTTTTGCCCTTGTTTACTTACTAAGCTTTTAGCTTACCCCATTCCTTTTGTTTTCCTTAGCAGGGGCCGACGCGGGTACGTTTGGGCACTTACACTAGTATAGTATAGTTAGACTTGCTTGTAATAGCGAACAATTAGGATGTTTGTTTTTATTGTGGTGGTTTGTATAAGGACCCTTCTTAGGGTCTACCTTTTGGTTTTGGCTGTAATTATAAGGATGTAATAGTTTGAGCAGGTACTTTTGGGGAATGTACTTATAACTCTTTTAGGATTGCATATATATGTATAGTACTCTTTTGGATTTTCTGGCTTTTATTGTTTTAAGTTTCGAGTCCTGGCGCGAGCTAGGCAGGCGGCCCGCCGATACCCTAGGGTTCGCCCTTGGGAGAAGTGGGGTCGTCACATCTACAGTTTGCCCCTCTTTGTCTGAGTTTTGAAAAAACTTGAGACAAAGAAGTAGACACCAAATACTTACCTGCATTATTCGGCTGCAAAATGATTCCAACGAACAAGAATTCTAAAATGGGACTGACCCAAACATGAAATTAAAACGGGACTGACCCGAACAGGAAATTTAAAACGGGACTGACCCGAACAGGAATTTAAACGGGATAGACCCGAACAAGAAATTTAAATGGGATAGACCCACGGGATAGACCCGGACAAAAATATAAATGGGATAGACCCAGGCAGAAATGTAAATGGGATAGACCAAGACAGAAATTTTAAAATCATGGGACTGACCCGAATAAACATAAAAATCATGGGACTGGCCCGAACAGAATTAAAATCAAATGAATTGAAGTGAGATGGAGTGTTGGTGGGATTGACCCATGTTTATTGGTGATGCAAATGAAATGCTCGCTAGTGGGACTGACCCACGGCTAGTGGCTAACGAAAATGAAATGCTCACTAGTGGGACTGACCCACGGCTAGTGGCTAACGAAAATGAAATGCGCACTAGTGGGACTAACCTACGGCTAGTGGCTGTGAAAATGAAACGTCTTGACAATCGGACAGTGGGATCAAACCCGAGTCTGCCGTGATGAAGTTGATTTGATTTTTTTGATTTTTTGATTTTTTGATTTTTGATTTTTTGATTTTTTTGATCTTTCGAGAGAATCTTTTCAAAATTTGTCCCAGTATAATGAATTGGTCAGTGGGATTAAATCTGAACCTGCCAAGGTTGGTGGGATGAAACCCGGTCCCAACGAAATAAGTGGTCAGCGGGATAAAACCCGGTCCTGCCGAGGTTGGCGGGATAAAATCCGGTCCCAACGAAATAAGCAGTCAGCGGGATAAAACCCGGTCCTGCCGTGGTCGGAGGGATAAAACCCGTGCCCAACAAAATAAGCGGTCAGCGGGATAAAACCCGGTTCTGCCGTGGTTGGCGGGATAAAATCCGGTCCCAACGAAATAAGCGGTCAGCGGGATAAAATCCGGTCCTGCCGAGGTTGGCGGGATAAAACCCGGTCCCAACGAAATAAGCGGTCAGCGGGATAAAACCCGGTCCTGCCGAGGTTGGCGGGATAAAACCCGTTCCCAACGAAATAAGCGGTCAGCGGGATAAAACCCGGTCCTGCCGTGGTTGGCGGGATAAAACGCGGTCCCAACAAAATAAGCGGTCAGCGGGATAAAACCCGGTCCTGCCGAGGTTGGCGGGATAAAACTCGGTCCCAACGAAAATAAAAGCGGTCAGCGGGATAGAACCCGGTCCTGCCATCTAATTGATCAAGAAATTAAGTGTGTTTTGAAGTGAGATGGAGTGTTGGTGGGATTGACCCATGTTTATTGGTGATGCAAATGAAATGCTCGCTAGTGGGACTGACCCACGGCTAGTGGCTAACGAAAATGAAATGCTCACTAGTGGGACTGACCCACGGCTAGTGGCTAACGAAAATGAAATGCGCACTAGTGGGACTAACCTACGGCTAGTGGCTGTGAAAATGAAATGTCTTGACAATCGGACAGTGGGATCAAACTCGAGTCTGCCGTGATGAAGTTGATTTGATTTTTTTGATTTTTTTATTTTTGATTTTTCGATTTTTTTGATCTTTCGAGAGAATCTTTTCAAAATTTGTCCCAGTATAATGAATTGGTCAGTGGGATTAAATCTGAACCTGCCAAGGTTGGTGGGATGAAACCCGGTCCCAACGAAATAAGTGGTCAGCGGGATAAAACCCGGTCCTGCCGAGGTTGGCGGGATAAAATCCGGTCCCAACGAAATAAGCGGTCAGCGGGATAAAACCCGGTCCTGCCGTGGTTGGCGGGATAAAACCCGGTCCCAACGAAATAAGCGGTCAGCGGGATAAAATCCGGTCCTGCCGAGGTTGGCGGGATAAAACCCGGTCCCAACGAAATATGCGGTCAGCGGGATAAAACCCGGTCCTGCCGAGGTTGGCGGGATAAAACCCGTTCCCAACGAAATAAGCGGTCAGCGGGATAAAATCCGGTCCTGCCGAGGTTGGCGGGATAAAACCCGGTCCCAACGAAATAAGCGGTCAGCGGGATAAAACCCGGTCCTGCCGATAAAACCCGGTCCTGCCGATAAAACCCGGTCCTGCCGTGGTTGGCGGGATAAAACCCGGTCCCAACAAAATAAGCGGTCAGCGGGATAAAACCCGGTCCTGCCGTGGTTGGCGGGATAAAACCCGGTCCCAACAAAATAAGCGGTCAGCGGGATAAAATCCGGTCCTGCCGAGGTTGGCGGGATAAAACTCGGTCCCAACGAAAATAAAAGCGGTCAGCGGGATAGAACCCGGTCCTGCCATCTAATTGATCAAGAAATTAAGTGTGTTTTGTCAAAAAGGGAAGATAGAAGGGAGCGCGGCGGACGCTGAGATATCGCCAACAAAAATTCAATGTGATTTTCCAAAAAAAAAAAAAAAAAACAATAAATTGAATTTGATTTTTCCAGAAGTCCTGTTTGAGAGAATCTTGTCAAAAATAATTTGCCCCAATCTCCACCAATTTGTGCAACCGATCCATTGATTTGCATTACAGCATGGTTGCTCCTCCTTGAGGCCTTGATTTATAAGATTCTGGCCTACGCTTCTTTATTGATTTTAGCCATAGATACCTGCACAGGGGGCTTACCCAAGTATGAGATGCACTTAAATTCCATGAAAAGAACGGAGAGATTGATTCAAAAGTGCGCTTCTTGACTCTTGGTTGAGAACTTCAAATGTATTGCAAAAATTTGCCCCAGTATGGGCCCATTTTACAAAAATCTCTCAAATGAAAATTTGCCCCAGTGTGGGCCCATTTGATTGCAAAAAATTTGTTTAGATGATTCCCCATTTATTTGAACAAAGAGAAATCGCACCTTCCAAAATTTAGAAAGTAATCATTTGAACGTTGAATGCAGAAATTTCATGATGAATTTCTCGAAGTAACACCAAATTCAAGAAAATTTCTTCCTCACTTTTAGCATTGGTGCTTAGGGTAACGGGTCACCACTTCTGGTTGGCTCATCTTTCAGGACCAATCAAGTGACTTTATTATTTTTTGAAATGGTTAAGGAAATGGGAGGTCAGAATTTGTTTGGTTGTTGTGCCCAAAATTGTAATGCATTCAACATCACATGTTAGTGAAAGCAAAGAGTTTGTCACCCTTATTTTTCAAGAAAACTTAGTCAACATACAAGCTTTCTAGGCTTGTAACGTATGGACAGAAGTAATAGCTAAACATGTGGAAACGGGGTTATACCCTTATGATCACAAATGATTTGATGAATTTCTTATGAGCATGATCCTCACTTTGGATTGTCATGAAGGAATAAGTCAACGATGGACTTTATTAGCTTATAATGTAGCTTGAAAACGATAGTTAAAGAAATAATTTTCAAGAACATTGCACCAAAGATCGCATTCTTCTCAAAATTGCCCCTATTCTGAACTTAAAGATCTCAAAATTTGTTTGTATTTTCTCATCATTCACTAGGGACTTCAGATCGAATTTTCTTGCATTTACTTTTCTTGCTTTTCGCCTCTTTTTTCCTTTCCCTCAACTTGGTGGATTTTCACATGGTGAGTAGCGTCAACCCCATACCCAAGCAATTCAGAAATACAACTAAATTTTTCCGGCATCAGAAATTTTCTTGACAGGGTTATTGCAAAGAACAGAAGTCAGGACTTTCGGCTTTTGTAATGGGGTCTGGTGGGGTGCTTAGAAAAGTTAAGGCTTGAAGGCAGATTTCAAAAGTGGTTTAAGTAATCTGAGATCGCATTGTTGTGCCAACCCTATTTTAGGGCTAAATCAGAATTTTGCCCCAGTTTATGCTCAATTGAGGCCTTTTCTCTTTCATTTTCTTTCTTCTTTTGATTTTTCGGCTTTCTGCCATTCTTTTGAACTTTCACAAAATTTGTCCCAGTTTACTTTTGAACTGAGCTTCTCTTTTCTTCTTTTGTCTTTTGATTTTGTGGCTTTTCACTTTTCACTTCTTGAAACTTTTCCTTTTCCAACTCAAACTTGCCCCAGTGTGGGGTTTGCGATTCTCAGGGGTTGCCAAACGAAGTATTTTATTCTGAAGGCTCAAAAGGGATAACTAGGGATAGAATGTTTAATCAGAAAAGAAAAGGGCCTGACTTTTAATCCGTTCCTTACAATAACTCTGAGAGGAAACTTTCATTAATGGGAAATTTCTTGCATGTGTCTGAATTAATTGACTGAGGAAAACTCTTGTTCATCTATATTTGTGAAACATAGGCGATCCATGCGGACAAAACTCTTCCTTTTTTCTTCTCTTTTTTTTCAAAATTGAAACCCAGGTAGAATCAAATTTCCCCAATTCGCGGTTCCCTTTCCCTTTTTTTTTTTTGGCATTTTTGCTTCCTTTTCTCTTTCTCTTTTTTTTCTTTTTCAAAATTCCCCAATCTCCTTCCCCAATGTGGGGTGCGATCATATGTGCACTCGAAAAGAACCACCAATTTTAGATCAAATGAGGATGCAAGGGATGATCAGTGTTTAGGTTGTAGAAATGACGGCCAAAGTATCATTCTTACACCTCATGACAACCAAAGTAACGAAATGGTCATTGAAAATCCATTCCTCTTTTGATATTTGAAAACCTTCCAATGAGGGGTAATGATCATTAGGGTTCTTATTTGAAACAAAATTATTCTTTTAAAGGCTCAAATGGGAGAGCAAATGATAAAATGTGTATAGGTAGAGAAAAGAATGCTCAAAGTATCATTCCAAATTTTCAAAACTAACAAGAATAATGCACATTTTTGCTTTCACTTAGATGTGAATTGAATCGGTTAAACACAATGGATATTTTCAAGCAAAGATGGCCCCAATTTGCAATTTATCAATCAATGTGACTGATTTTATTTTAGGGTTAAGTGAAGGTATCTCATTGGGCCTTTTGAGTGACCATTCACCTCTTTTCCTGATCACTCTTATTGTATGGCTCGGATCACCAATCGAGTGTATGGATTTTAGGAAGCATACACTTGTGAAATTCAGGCTATTGGTCGAAAAATCTCAAATTGGGTCTTATTTTCTCAAATTCATCATGAAATCTCCAATGAGTAAGAATAAAGAATGAAATGTACATAAATATACACAAAACAATAATTATCCAAAAATTTTATTGTTGAAAAAGTTTGAAACAAAATTTCTCATTCAATTATGATACAAATGAGAAGAGAGAAACTCGTAAAGAGCTTAACATATACACTTTTTGTCTCCTTTTCTTTTGGAACAAAATGTATTAACAAATCAAATAAATAGAATTTCCCCTTTGGAAATAATTACAAAATCTCTCAGAGGCTTTAGCATAGAGCTTCCAAATAGATCATTTATGTTTACATTGTAGGATCTGCCCAAAAATCACACAATACTTGCAATTTTGACACCTTATTAGATCAGAAGTGTCATCAGATATAGAAAAATATTTTCCCTTTTATTGAAGTGTTTTTTATGAATGCAAGGGAAGGGGGGAAAACAAAAGAAAAATACCCTGAGTTAGTAAGAAAGAATATAAAATCGGTATGCATGTCCTATGGGAGGACCCTTTTTGTGCCAAGGGTAGGCCTAGCATGAAAATGCAATCCGCTAGGATAGGCACTATACCATACTTGATGGATCTGATCAACTCATTGAGTGAAAAATAATTCTTTGAAAAATTTGGTCAATTGGAATGACGAGAGACATTTGTAAAAAATGAGATCAACGTCCGAATGGATTGATCACTTTTGATCGATACAAGAATTTGCAAAAACGCACGGGTTTGACCTTGACAAACTTCCTATCAAAGAGATCGGAATTCGTTGACAAATTTTCAGTGAAGCACGGGTCACAACTCCAACTGATCAAATGGCTGGATGCAATGGATGGTTTTTTTAAAAAAAATCGACTAGATTTCCCAATTTGGAATTCGACATTGAAACTCTAATTGGTCAAACGGGTTGAATGAAATTTATTTAAAATCGACCGCATTACCCTAAAAAGGGAAACGGGTCAAATGAATTGAGTAAAATTTAAAAACTTACTCAAAATTGACCGAATCATCCCTAAAAAGGAACTTGATCGAATGAAATTGAAAATTTTATTCAAAAATGGATCGGATCATCCTAAAAAGGAACTTGATCAAATGAATTGAATGAAATCGAGAATTTATTCAAAATTGACCAGATCGCCCTAAAAGGGTAAATTGGTCAAATGAATGAAATTGAATTAGTGATTTATTCAAAACTTGGCCGAATGACCCTAAAAAGGGTAAATTGGTCAAATGAATTGACGATTTATTCAAAATCGACCAGATGACCCTAAAAAGGGTAAATTGATCAAATGACCCTAAAAAGGGTAAATTGGTCATATGACCCTAAAAAGGGTAAATTGGTCAAATGAATTGAATAGAATTGATGTATTCAAATATGGGTTGAATTGTCCACCCATTGGTAGTTTCAAAATTCTATTGCGATGCATTAGCCTATGAGCCTTCTAAAATCAAATTTTGGCCTCGATTTATTTATCGTCTCAATAGGAGAAATCACTTGTGAATTTTCTTCAAATTAATGTCCTTTTACGCAAGGAAATTTTACCAATTTTGATAAAATGGCCAAAAAGTGATTATTAGATGCTCATATTCCAAAGATCACTCTATGAAAATGATCGGATCCTAACTTACCTTGTGCACTACCCCTTTGGATGGTACAAAATGTAAACGTGCAAGTCTCCTTGGATTAAGTATCCGAGACGCAAGGTGGTTTATTCCTAACACGGGATCCCCTAAGTGGCATTCCCTTTCTAGGGTTTAATGCATGATGCCAGTTTATTAAAGCGATGTAAATATGTGACAAATATGGCCTAAAGGGCATAAATAATGCATCGGGGGAAAAGGGTCTAAAAATGAAATGTACTTATCGAAAATTAAGTATAATGACTAAAATTTAAACATGTGAGTTATCTAGTGGGTAGGCCACTAAAAGAGTGCCAAAGTGGCCTCTTATTGCTAAGGCACATGAATGCAAGCCAAGAAAACAAAAGAATGGTTAGTGCAATTGATAGTACACATAACATATTGGGAGCAATTAAAAAAACAATACAATAAAAGCAAATAAAAGGGGTGGAACCCCTTCTCTCGTGCTTAATGTGCCTAGTTCAGGATAAGGTCGACTCTACCTTAGGCAATTCTAATATGGATGCATGAGGCTGGGGTTCACTAATGCGACTAGACTCGATAAGGCTTCGGCTCCCAAGCCTTCAGACCTAAAGGCGAAGGGTCATCACTCCCAGGGCCCTTGGTCGGTGGCTCGAGTGATCCCTTAGGTAGCGCTATGGGCGCAGCGCACACCATCCGCCTACCCAAGGCGATCGATCCTAGTCCTACAAGGCGGTGTGGGAAACGCCCACGAAAATAAAATAAAATAAAATGGGATAACAATAAATAAACGTGCACGTATGAAGTGTTCCCTATTTTGAGGGAAGGGGTTGAGAACCACGCGAGGCTCTAAAGGCGACACACCCCTCCCAAATGCAATGCAAGCGCGAGATAACAAATAAACATACATCCAATCAACCAATCATACATGCGTGAGTGAGGGAGTAATTAATACGCGCGAAATGCAAAATCCTAAAAAGGAAAAATGCAACCCTATAACACCCAAATGTGATATATGAAAAGGTTAAAAGAAGAAAAAGGTTGATTAAATCAAATTTGCTCGGACTCTCGAATATCCCCAGTGGAGTCGCCAACTGTCGCGCCCCATTTTTTGATAAATAAATAAATGGTTTGAAAAAATGTATTTTTTGATTCAATTTGTGGTTGGAAAATGAATTTTGATTTAAAAGAAAAGTGGGCCAAAAGAAAAGTGGGCCTCAATGGGGGTTTTGAGAATGCGACGATTTGACCCAAAATTATAGTTTAAAAAGGGTTTTTTGAAATAAAAAATCGGAGTCGCCACTTGGTAATGAGTTAAGGTGTACCAAGTCACCTAAAAAATGAATTTTTAAAGAAAAATAGGAAAAAGTAGTAAGAAACCCCTTTTAAACGACTCCTAGTCCACGTAAACCAACGAAAAAGGTTCGGGAGTCACATTTGACGAAGGGGAAGGCAAGGATAAAGATCCAAGGCACCCCTTCGACCTAGCCAAGGCTAGTTGCGTGATTTAATCAAAGATTTTCTTGTTTTAACCAAAGAATTTATTACATTTGGGTGTACTATGTGACAGCCCCACCTTCCCCTAAGGCGAACCAAAGGGGTTAGCGGACTGCCTGCCCAGCTCTCGCCAGGACTAACGGTACGGTTTACGTCAATCTAAAACGTTCCGGAACATACCATTGCGCGCAAACAAGTCAAAACACAAAATAAAATAAAATAAAATAAAAACAAAAAAAACGAAGCCGAAATTTATCTAAACCATAGCCAAGCATATATATACAACGGAAATCAACATTTACAACCATAATAGCATGCCAAAACCATTCATTAAGGAGTACACATTCGATTTGCCTATCAAAAGGAAATGAACCCGTTATGCATTAGGGTTTCACTTCAAGAGCTATACAAAAGACATTTACAAGCTCAGTATGGCAATTGACTATCCAGTCCATTTTCAAAAGCAATTATATCCCTGTAAGGAAAACAAATAACACGGAATGAGCCAAAGCCCAGTGGTATACCACCCAATAAGCAATCAAAGTCATATAAGAATGAACCTTCATTTAAAGTGCACAAATAAGCAATGAAGCAAAACGGTAAAAGGATACGGTCGGCTCTCAAGAGCCCATTTCCACGCTTGCAATCTTGAACCAACCTCATTGACTCTCCGTCAATGTTAAAATACCAAACCGTAGACAACTCTTTACTTCCATTCCTTCCACCCAACATACCCCAACCGGGCCCGCACTCCATTTCAGTAGTTTTTGGTAATACTCGAGTTTACCGGAACCAAGGGTCTCATTACCACAAGGTTCTCCAGTACAGTCCCCGTGGCATGATAATTTTCACGACCAAGCCCTCGCCGGCTCGATCCAATTAACTACCATACGGGGTTGAGCTCATAAATGCAGTAAAGCCATTGGATACTCGTCCAACGACACCAAATCAGTTTCCATGAATGGAATGCAGTATCTCATATATCCAGTGCAGTATTTCAGTAAAACACAATCAATAGCCATGAATAAAATTACAAGGGGTGAGGGCGATCAAGTACACCCTCACCTCAATCATTTCCAATAACCAAGTAAGCCTTCAAGGCATCAAATACACATAGCACAAAGCCACATTATAACAAGTAAGTGAGTAGTATACTCACCAAGCAAGTAAGTGGTATTTCATGTACCACGATCACCAAGCCGTCGTGCACTACCTTCACGCCCTAGAATCATGCAACACATACAATAAGACTCCATGCCGAGCCATAAACAACACCAATTCACAACCCCAATAGGGTTCTATAAACATATACAAGCATGATAGCAAACCAGAAATTAAGAAAGGGCTTTAACTTAAGCCTTGATAAGAAAACCGGTTTTGACGTCATAATGCGGTAATGGCACAACTCTCACTACAATTATCGGTTGGGGGTGTAAGACCCACCGTTTCGAAGCTATGGAACAGGGCTACAATAATGTAGAAGACCACTCAATCCAGTTCCTAGCTTAACTAGGTCGAAAATGCCAAATACTAACCCAGAATTCCTAAAACAGGTTCGCAAAACACAAAAAACTGTAATCGGTATATCTCAGTCCATACAAGTCCAAATGCCGAAATTCCAAAGGCATAAGTTAGCCAAGTCATCCAACTACATTTCATCAGAAGACACCAACTTCAAAATCCAAACCAAAACCAGTCAAAATGGCCAAATACAAACTCAGTTTTCGCATTCTGCTCAAAGCAGAACAGCTACAGTAATTTCGTCATAACTCACTCTACACTAATCCAAATGCCCTGAAATTTTACAGGCACCTTATACACATCAATACCTACAACTTTCATGTTTTGAGCAAAGTCCAATTCGGCGTCTAACCCAGTGATCTAAAACCGGACAGAATTGGGGTTCAAGAACCCTAACTTTTCAAATTTCACACCAAATCCAAAATTGATTGCATTTAACCACAATTCACACTCACTAGAGTCATTTCCAACCATTACAATTCATCATACAAGCCCCCAACATCAAGATCATATTAAACCAGAAAAAATCCCAATAAAATAAAAACTTCACCAAAACTCTTCAAATCAAGAAATAAATCACATTTTCACACACTCATGCCACTTCTAAGCATCATATAACCATCATTAAAGGTAGTAGGGTGTTTCAAGCTTCACTTACCAAGAAACAAGAGAGAGGAAGATGTGGAGCACCTTAGTCCTTCAAACAAAGTTCACCAAACAACTTGCTAGCACTAGAAGGAAAGTTTTTATGGAGTGAAATCTTGTTTATGGCCTTGATTGAGATGATTTGCTAGTAGAAACTTGAAGATTGGAGAAGTTTTCCTTCTTGCAAGAGTGAGAGAGAGAGCCGGCCAAACAAGAGAGAAAAATGGTGATTTTTTGGTGAATTTTGGATATTTAATCCCTTGGTCAAATAAGTCAAGACAATGAATAGTAATTCTTAAAAGTTCAACCAATAAGAAAATGACACGTGGCACCTTATTAAATGCATTCCTATCCTTCTTTTCTCTCTCACATCAATCACTTCACACACTCTACTTATCCCTTAACACCCGATAAATTTTACACAGTATCCGAAACTTAACCTTATTGGCCGAATTTTTCCGAACTTTTCGCACTAGTGGGTCCCACGTCCACTATTTACTCTTAATTTTCTAAAAATTCTCCAATGCTAGAAAAATCATCTTAAAACTATAATTGCTCATAAAATCCACTAAGAAAATATTTCTAAGCCAGAAAATGCAGAAAACATGCAATTAAGGGGAAAATAAACCCTAGGAAAATAATTAGGGTTTTACGGGTTCTCACACTCTCCCCCCCTTAAAAGAATTTCGTCCTCGAAATTTCTCACCTTAATTCCCGAAAAGGTTTGGGTATTTCTTTCGCATCTCCTCTTCCATCTCCCAGGTAGCTTCCTCCACTCTGTGGTTTCTCCATAGCACCTTCACTAGCGGAATTCGCTTGTTTCTGAGCTCTTTGACTTGTTGATCGAGCACTTGGACCGGTTTCTCTTCATAGGCCAGTGATTCATCTACTTCGATATCCTCCGGTTGTAAAACATGAGATGGGTCTGGATGATACTTCTTTAGCATCGAGACGTGAAAGACATCGTGGATTCGAGATAGACTGGATGGCAGTTCCAATCGATACGCGACCGCTCCAACCCTTTGAAGGATCTTGTAGGGTCCGACGTACCGCGGTTGAAGCTTCTTTCCTTTCCCCGTTGTAAGACTTCGTAAGGGTGTGATCTTAAGAAATACTTGATCTCCAACTTCAAATTCCAAATCCTTCCTTCGGTTATCCGCGTAGCTCTTTTGGCGACTCTGGGCTGTTTGAAGCCGTTGCCTTATCAACTTGACCTTCTCGTGAGCCTCTTCCATCCACGGAATAGTTGTCGGGTCTAGGGCTTTCTTTTCACCAACTTCGTCCCAGTAAATCGGTGAGCGGCACTTGCGTCCGTAGAGAGCTTCGTACGGAGCCATTTGAATTGACGAATGGAAGCTATTATTGTACGCAAACTCCACTAAGGTCATGTGCTGACCCCAATTGCCTCCAAAATCCAAGATGCATGTTCGCAGCATGTCCTCGAGAGTTTGAATTGTCCGTTCTGACTGGCCATCCGTCTGAGGATGATAAGTAGTGCTCAAGTTGAGTTTCGTCCCCAGGGTTTCTTGAAACTTCTGCCAAAATCGCGATACAAACCGTGGATCCCGATCAGAGACAATGCTCACAGGCACGCCGTGTAACCTTACAATTTCATCCATGTACAGTCGGGTCAATTTGTCCATTGAGTACTTCATGTTCACCGGCAAGAAATGGGCCGACTTGGTTAATCGATCAACGATCACCCAAACGGTATCGTGACCTCTTTGCGTCCTCGGTAAACCGGAAACGAAGTCCATGGTGATGTTTTCCCACTTCCACTCGGGTATCTCCAAGGGTTGTAACAGACCCGATGGTTTTTGATGCTCTGCCTTCACTTGTTGGCAAATGAGACATTTCTGCACATATTGAGCGATTTCCTTCTTCATATTGTCCCACCAATAAGTTCCCTTCAGGTCTTGATACATCTTGCTGCTCCCCGGATGGATTGTATACCTGGACCTATGAGCTTCCTCCAAAATCTCCATTTTCATCGACTCTTCCTTTGGTACCACCATTCGGTTTCGATATTTTAAAATACCCTCAGGACTCAAATTGAAGTCCGTTGTTTCTCCCTTTTCCACTTTCTCTCTCCACTTCCGTACCATCAAATCCTCGCCTTGCGCCTCTTTTATACGTTCCAGTAGAGTGGATGTCACCCTTACATTGCTAAATATCACCTTATGACTCCCAAGACAGGGTTTCCACTCACACACGGATTCTAGCAAATTCCACTCCTTAATCATTAGCCCCGCTACTTGTACCTTACGACTCAAGGCATCTGCTACCACATTTGCCTTTCCCGGATGGTAATTGATCGTACAGTCATAATCTTCCAGGAATTCCATCCACCTTCGTTGCCTCATGTTCAGTTCCTTCTGGGAAAAGAGGTACCTAAGACTCTTGTGATCCGAAAACACTTCGAAGGTCACCCCATATAGGTAATGCCTCCACTTTTTCAAAGCAAACACAACTGCAGCTAATTCTAGATCGTGAGTCGGGTAGTTCTGCTCGTGAAGCTTCAATTTCCTAGAGGCAAAAGCAATCACATTCCGGTTCTGCATCAAAACGCATCCCAATCCTTCTCGCGACGCGTCTGCATATACTGCAAACCCGTCCACTCCATTTGGCAAGACCAGTACCGGAGCCATGGTCAATCTTCTCTTTAATTCCTGAAAACTTGTTTCGCATCGGCCGTTCCAAATAAACTGGCCATGCTTCTTTGTCAAGTCAGTTAAAGGTCCTGCCAGTTTGGAAAAATCCTTAATAAACCTTCGGTAATACCCAGCTAGCCCTAGAAAGCTACGAATTTCCGTGGGGGTTTCTGGCCTCTTCCAATTTGTCACGGCATCAACCTTCGCCGGGTCCACCGAAATACCTTCGTGGGAAATCACGTGCCCTAGAAACGCTACTTTCTCCAACCAGAACTCGCATTTGCTAAACTTGGCATACAGCTGATGCTCCCTCAACGTCTGCAACACCACTCTCGAATGCTCCTCATGCTCCTCGCGTGACTTAGAGTAGACCAAAATGTCGTCAATAAACACCACGACAAATCGGTCCAGGTAGGGTTTAAAAACCCTATGCATTAAGTCCATGAAGGCGGCGGGAGCATTAGTCAGTCCGAAGGGCATAACGGCGAACTCGTAATGCCCGTATCTTGAATTGAAAGCAGTTTTCGGAATGTCCTCCTTCCTAATCAACAACTGGTAGTATCCCTGTCGGAGGTCCAACTTCGAGAAGACTACTGCTCCTTGCAGCTGGTCAAACAACTCGTCGATGTGGGGCAGTGGATACTTATTCTTGATCGTCACATTGTTCAGCCCCCTATAGTCAATACACATCCTCAAAGTTCCATCCTTTTTCTTCACGAATAGAACAGGAGCTCCCCAAGGAGACTCACTCTCGTGAATGAATCCCCGCTCCAAAAGGTCTTGTAATTGCAACTTAAGCTCTTTAAGTTCTGCAGGCGCCATTCGGTAAGGGGTTTTGGAGATAGGTGCGGTTCCAGGTAAAAGATCTATTCGGAATTCTATCTCTCTTTCTGGAGGTAAAGCCACTAACTCATCAGGAAACACATCCGGAAATTCCCTCACTATAGCCACGTCTTCCACTTTTAACTTATCCGTAGGGGTATTAACCAGAAAGGCCAAATATCCTTGCGCCCCTCTACTTATCAGTTTCCTAGCTCGAATGCCCGAAATGAGAACAGATGAGGCTAACCTACCCCTTATATCCAACCTTAAGGTCGCCTCGCCAGGAATGCGAAATTCTACTATTTTCGTTTTACAATCCAGTTGGGCGTTATATTTGGCTAACCAGTCCATTCCCAGAATCACGTCGTACCCCTTAATGGACAAGCTAATCAGGTCTCCTAAAAACCTCCGCTCACCTACCCAAACATTGCAATCTCTATAAACCATACTAGTCACCAAACGTTGGTTCCCCGTAGGTGTACTAACCTCTAGGTCATATGGTAAGCTAGCAGGTTTTATATCGATGCCACACATGAAATCAGGGTTAACAAACGAATGAGTGGCACCAGGATCAATTAAAACTTTGGCAAAGCGGGGGAAAATAGGGATCGTACCTTCCACCACCTCGGAAGACTCTGGGATCTGGTGAGGCTCTAAGGAATATACCCTAGCCGGAACTTTTGGTTTGGATCCGTCTCCCTTGGCCGATCCAGTATTGGTCCTCGACGGTAGTTGGCTCCCTTTTCCGTCTTGTTTCAGGACCGGACATGTAGCCAGCTGATGGTCCGCACTTCCACACTGCAGGCATTTCCCCTGTTTCCTCCAGCAGTTGTCTTCGGTGTGGTTCAGCTTTCCACAGTGCCCACAGGGACCACGAGGTGCCGAAGCCGAGCCACTCTGGGTGTTTCCCCTTGGTCCTCGCCCAGCTTGACCACCCCTGAACGGAGTCCCTCTGCCTGATCCGGACTGTCGACCACCACCCATGCCCCGTCCAAATTTGGAGGGAGTGCTCTTCTCTCCCTGTCCAGAAGTACTCCCAGGAAAGCCACGCTTCTTGGCCTGGAAGTTTCGGACCTGTAGCCGTGCACTTTCCACTCGTTGGGCTTTTTCCATTGCCTCGCTAAAAGTAGTGATTTGAGCCGCCGCGAGGTCTTTCTGGATCTCAACGTTCAAGCCCTGAATAAAGCGCCTCACCCGTCGTTGCTCGGTCATGATTAGTTCAGGCGCGAATTTGGACAGGCGGGTAAACTGACTCTCGTACTCCGCCACAGTCTGAGCCCCTTGCCGAAGCCGGATAAACTCGTCCTCCTTCCTCTCCTGGACTAGAGGAGGGAAAAACTTTGCATTAAATTCTCGGATGAAGTTCACCCAAGTCCTCGGTGTCTGCTCCCGTTCCCATTTCTGTCTAATTACGTTCCACCATGAACGGGCAGCCCCTTCAAGTTGAAACACGGCAAAAGTGACCTGCCGTTCGTCCGGGTAGTGTAAAGCTGCAAATATGTCTACCATCTTCTCAAGCCATTTCTCAGCAACGTCAGGGTCGGGTCCTCCAATAAACTTTGGTGGGGAAAACTTTTGAAAACGCTCAAGAGCTCTATCCTCGCTCTCAACGTGGTTACCAGGATTTCCGGGGTTAGGGTTTGGGTTTTTGCCCTGTTGTTGCACTACCTGTGCAAGTAGATTGGTCATTTGCTGCATAGCAGCAGCTATTTGAACGTTGGGGTCTATCTGGGGTTCAGGATTTGGTCCAGTAGAAGCTTCCCCCGTTTCCCTAACTGGTGTGGGTTGCCTACCACGCCCACGTCCCCGTCCACTCCGTGTTCCTTCCATAAGGTATACTTGGTCTAGACAAAAGTACTAAACCAAAGCAATAACAAAGCATATAAGTAACACTTAAGTTTTGCACAAAAACACATTTATACAGTCCAAGCATAAACACAATCACACATATATACATGCCAAACACATATATACAAGCAGTCAGTCAGGTACGGCCAAAGCACGTACGTACACAAAAGATCCACCTAAGGATAGGCCTATCAAAAGAGATTTACACATAGCTAACTCTACATCCAAAACGGTTAGCTAAGGCACTATCCCTATCCCTATATACATACAAGAGCCACCACTAGCCAAAAGAAGCCTCTAAGATCAAGGCCTAATCAGTCGCCGGGGTCTGAGACCCAGGCGATGGGGTAGACTCCTCCCCAGCCTCGGCCCCAGCATACGAGGCCTCGTCACTAGACTCCTCGAGTCCGTCGTCGCATAGGTTAAGGATCGCCTCAGCACGACCCCTGACCTTACGAGCTCGCTTAGTCTCGCGCTCGCGTGCATCTCTCAACTGATCACATAGATCATCAACTCTTTCCTCGACCTCTTGCACGTCATATTCTAGCTCTTTAATACGCGAGGCTTGCTTCTCATTGGTCGCCTTAGCCTGAGTCACCTTAGCTTCCAACGCAGCAACCACAGCTTCAAGCTTAGTATTTTCCTTAGCAAACTCCTCGCGTTCCTTTGCCACCGACAAAACTAGTGTATTTGGGTAGGCAAAGTTGCTACGACACCCACACTGTCGAACGCGGCTGGCCGGGCTCCAACGGACCACGGCCCCCTTCTGCCTAAGTTGATACTTAATCGGCGGCAACGTGCTACGAGGACGATCTCCTGCTGGACGGTCACTCGGGTCACCACTCACATCCATCCTATAGCAAAGGAAGAAATAATATGATTACACTTAATAGGCATAAACAATAGAATCCTCAAATCGAGCACTTCTATTATACCCAGACTAATTCAAACCTAGGCTCTGATACCACCTGTGGCAGTTCTCAGGGTCACATCACAGGGTACCTATCAGCTTGCCACCCGCACGCGGGCATCCCCTACGGAGAGTTTCGCTTCGTGACTCTTCACGAACGAGAGGCTCGGGGCTTTTCCAGACGAAGGACGTAAAGTCCCAACTGTCGGCATATGGCTCTGATACCACCTGTGACAGCCCCACCTTCCCCTAAGGCGAACCAAAGGGGTTAGCGGACTGCCTGCCCAGCTCTCGCCAGGACTAACGGTACGGTTTACGTCAATCTAAAACGTTCCAGAACATACCATTGCGCGCAAACAAGTCAAAACACAAAATAAAATAAAATAAAATAAAAACAAAAAAAACGAAGCCGAAATTTATCTAAACCATAGCCAAGCATATATATACAACGGAAATCAACATTTACAACCATAATGGCATGCCAAAACCATTCATTAAGGAGTACACATTCGATTTGCCTATCAAAAGGAAATGAACCCGTTATGCATTAGGGTTTCACTTCAAGAGCTATACAAAAGACATTTACAAGCTCAGTATGGCAATTGACTATCCAGTCCATTTTCAAAAGCAATTATATCCCTGTAAGGAAAACAAATAACACGGAATGAGCCAAAGCCCAGTGGTATACCACCCAATAAGCAATCAAAGTCATATAAGAATGAACCTTCATTTAAAGTGCACAAATAAGCAATGAAGCAAAACGGTAAAAGGATACGGTCGGCTCTCAAGAGCCCATTTCCACGCTTGCAATCTTGAACCAACCTCATTGACTCTCCGTCAATGTTAAAATACCAAACCGTAGACAACTCTTTACTTCCATTCCTTCCACCCAACATACCCCAACCGGGCCCGCACTCCATTTCAGTAGTTTTTGGTAATACTCGAGTTTACCGGAACCAAGGGTCTCATTACCACAAGGTTCTCCAGTACAGTCCCCGTGGCATGATAATTTTCACGACCAAGCTCTCGCCGGCTCGATCCAATTAACTACCATACGGGGTTGAGCTCATAAATGCAGTAAAGCCATTGGATACTCGTCCAACGACACCAAATCAGTTTCCATGAATGGAATGCAGTATCTCATATATCCAGTGCAGTATTTCAGTAAAACACAATCAATAGCCATGAATAAAATTACAAGGGGTGAGGGCGATCAAGTACACCCTCACCTCAATCATTTCCAATAACCAAGTAAGCCTTCAAGGCATCAAATACACATAGCACAAAGCCACATTATAACAAGTAAGTGAGTAGTATACTCACCAAGCAAGTAAGTGGTATTTCATGTACCACGATCACCAAGCCGTCGTGCACTACCTTCACGCCCTAGAATCATGCAACAAATACAATAAGACTCCATGCCGAGCCATAAACAACACCAATTCACAACCCCAATAGGGTTCTATAAACATATACCAGCATGATAGCAAACCAGAAATTAAGAAAGGGCTTTAACTTAAGCCTTGATAAGAAAACCGATTTTGACGTCATAATGCGGTAATGGCACAACTCTCACTACAATTATCGGTTGGGGGTGTAAGACCCACCGTTTCGAAGCTATGGAACAGGGCTACAATAATGTAGAAGACCACTCAATCCAGTTCCTAGCTTAACTAGGTCGAAAATGCCGAATACTAACCCAGAATTCCTAAAACAGGTTCGCAAAACACAAAAAACTGTAATCGGTATATCTCAGTCCATACAAGTCCAAATGCCGAAATTCCAAAGGCATAAGTTAGCCAAGTCATCCAACTACATTTCATCAGAAGACACTAACTTCAAAATCCAAACCAAAACCAGTCAAAATGGCCAAATACAAACTCAGTTTTCGCATTCTGCTCAAAGCAGAACTGCTACAGTAATTTCGTCATAACTCACTCTACACTAATCCAAATGCCCTGAAATTTTACAGGCACCTTATACACATCAATACCTACAACTTTCATGTTTTGAGAAAAGTCCAATTCGGCCTCTAACCCAGTGATCTAAAACCGGACAGAATTGGGGTTCAAGAACCCTAACTTTTCAAATTTCACACCAAATCCAAAATTGATTGCATTTAACCACAATTCACACTCACTAGAGTCATTTCCAACCATTACAATTCATCATACAAGCCCCCAACATCAAGATCATATTAAACCAGAAAAAATCCCAATAAAATAAAAACTTCACCAAAACTCTTCAAATCAAGAAATAAATCACATTTTCACACACTCATGCCACTTCTAAGCATCATATAACCATCATTAAAGGTAGTAGGGTGTTTCAAGCTTCACTTACCAAGAAACAAGAGAGAGGAAGATGTGGAGCACCTTAGTCCTTCAAACAAAGTTCACCAAACAACTTGCTAGCACTAGAAGGAAAGTTTTTATGGAGTGAAATCTTGTTTATGGCCTTGATTGAGATGATTTGCTAGTAGAAACTTGAAGATTGGAGAAGTTTTCCTTCTTGCAAGAGTGAGAGAGAGAGCCGGCCAAACAAGAGAGAAAAATGGTGATTTTTTGGTGAATTTTGGATATTTAATCCCTTGGTCAAATAAGTCAAGACAATGAATAGTAATTCTTAAAAGTTCAACCAATAAGAAAATGACACGTGGCACCTTATTAAATGCATTCCTATCCTTCTTTTCTCTCTCACATCAATCACTTCACACACTCTACTTATCCCTTAACACCCGATAAATTTTACACAGTATCCGAAACTTAACCTTATTGGCCGAATTTTTCCGAACTTTTCGCACTAGTGGGTCCCACGTCCACTATTTACTCTTAATTTTCTAAAAATTCTCCAATGCTAGAAAAATCATCTTAAAACTATAATTGCTCATAAAATCCACTAAGAAAATATTTCTAAGCCAGAAAATGCAGAAAATATGCAATTAAGGGGAAAATAAACCCTAGGAAAATAATTAGGGTTTTACGGGTTCTCACATACTACATGAATGCAAAGACCTAGACCAAGGGGACATGGGGGAAATTTCTCTTCAAAGGTTGAGTGGTGCCAATCACATTAATTGTGAAGCCCAATAACGATCCTTTGAAGAAGTCACGAATAATGCGAGTGGGATGCAAAGGAATGGAATGCATGTATGCAATTTGAGGACATGAGTTTGAAAAAGGTAATAAAAGACAATAAATATGTAAATGAAAATGTGCACGTGAGTGGGTAAGGTACGGTATGTGAAATGATAATATGAAGTGCATGTGTGCAAGTGATGATAAAAGTGTTCGTGTGCAAGTGAAGAAACATAAAGGTGCACGTGTGCAAAATGGGAGGAAAAATGAAAGTGTGATGAGGGTATAAAATGGTAGAGTGAATTTAAAAATGCATGAGCCTAGGGAATTCATGCATATTGGGTACGGGGAGACCTAAATCGTGACTCAATTTGCCCTTTTATAGAGGGAATACAAGCGTGCTAAGGCTTAGAAAAAGCCACACTCGTCTATATCCCATATTTAAGGGGACCTCAAGCAAATGAACCCTATAACTAGCATGAAATGCAAAAAATCCTAAAATGGAGGGAAAAGGGGTTCAAGGGGCATGCAAAATGATAAAACTAAAAAGAATGCATGACATGTAATGAACATGCAAACATGTACTAACGAGGGGAAATCCCTAAGGGTCTAGCGTTGGACTAGCCCATTCTATGAATTCCGACTAGCGTTGGACTAGCGGAAACATACATTCATCCATCACATTCATTCATGGCTATGGAAAGCGAGTAGACATGCCAAACACTCATAAACACATAGTACATAACATTTAGCATGCTCGACTAGATGCAAGGCCCTAACAAAGCAAATTAACACGTAGCAACTAAGCATGCAAGACACATAAGACAATTAAAGCCCTAACTATTACATTTGCTAGCTAGGCACATGACTTCGATAGGTCTTCATTGAATGCTCCTCCAAGCCCTATCTATTACATTAGGGAGACCCTACTACAATCTAAAAAGGGGGAAAAGGAATAAAATAATTAAATCCCTAACTATTACAAGCCAAGAGGTGTACACATACCCCATAAAGAATAACTTAAATAAAAAGCAAAAGTAAATGACATAAATAAAAGAAATTAAAGAAAGGCTAGGAAAGCAAGTAGACATGCAATTTTCACTTAGCACGTTGAATCACATAGTGGAGAGACAAAAGAATAAAAGAAAAGTTATACCTCCTTCGCGATGGTAATCAAATGAAGTAAAAATGGCTTCAAAACAATAAAAAGGTCAAGGTACCACTTTATTTAAGAAAAATTAAAAGAAATATGCAAAACAAAGCTTACTTGATCATAAAGTCCCTAAAGTCATGACTTAAGCGCAATTGAAACAAAGCACGGTAGTTAATTGAAGCAAACAAGCAATGAAGTTGCACAAATTAAAATTACCAAGGACCAAATTGATGAAATTATTCAATTGATTGGGTCCTAGTAGCATTAAGGACAAACCAAGGGGTTGATTTGCAATTTTTAGAAATTATTTCTTCATGCAAAGCATGCATACGAAGAAGATTTCTGCATTTTAAAGCCTTCTGCAACTAGAATGCCGGCTGCACTTTCATTTTCAATCATAAATTTCAGAAACTAACTCAAACTTTGATCAAACTCTCTCACCAATGTCCAAACTTTAAATTAAACAACACAACACACAACTTGGACATTCAAACCAGTAAAACACAGAAAGAAATGATGCAAAGTCAAGGAAGTTTTCATGCAAAGCAACGTTGGAACACCTTCTACAACAAAGTTTCACCAAGCTATGGAACTTTCGGCAAACATACCATTCATGCAAAACTTTGAATCGGCTCCACTCAAACATGCTAATCACCTCCCAAAACATTTCAAATAAGTAGTTCCAACAATCAAAACTCAGCAAACCGAAGGTGAAGCCTTCTGCATTATCGTTTACAACTTGCTGCAACTTTCTGCTATAACATACAGACCCTCGGCAAACAAAAAACCACATGATAGCTTTGAAACAAATCCCATCAAACCATTATTCAACACTTTTTAACAAAATATGAACCCTTGAAACTAACCAAATGGAAACCAGAGCATTTCAGCTCTTCAAAGCATCGACTCGCACAGACAAAACAAAAAAAAGAAACCGAATGTGTGGTCCATTCTCCCCTCCCGTTGCAAACAATCAGTTTTCTTTATTTTCTATTTTTTAGTGCAAGTGTGCAAGTTCTACATGACTAAAATCTGATTTAGATATCAAGCCTGGATCACATAGTGTCAATTATCCGTGTGTGCAAAATTTTTGCAAGAACCTTCAACAATTTTCTATTTTTTTATCAAACGTATAACAGTACAAACCAAATACCAATCAAGACTCGCAATTTGCTTTATCTAACACTAAAACTAGACATCCAAACAGACAACAAAAGCAGGAAGAGCAGCGACTAACGAAACACTAGAACAAATTTGCCCGAAACCCTTTCCATTTCCATATCTGCAAAATCCCAAAGCCATAAAAATCCAATCTTTGGGCCCATCAGGAAGTCACAGAAGCAGGAACCGCAGATGGCATCCAAGTTTTATAAAATACACAAATTTTAAACACAGCCCAGCATATAATCATTAAGATCTGGGGTTTTCCAGCTCACAAACAAAGAACAGGATCCGATAGTTTAAAGGAAAGAAAGCGCAGCTTACAGTGATGGTGCTTCCTCTCAGTGAAAGTGATAACGATCAGGAGGATTAGCAACTTTGATGGCTCTTTTGCTGACTCCTCTTCCTTAGTCGACGCTGTAATCGTTAGGTTTCTCTCCTGTTTGCCCAGGTTATCCTCCGTTTCTCTCTTCCTCAGCTTTTTCTCTCTAAACCCTCACGGCTGAAACCCTTTCTTTTTTACTCTCCCTTTTCCAGTTTTCCCCCCCTGAAAACCCAGCCTTTCTTTTCCCTTTGATGTTTTTCTATCTTCCCGATCCCCCTGCTCTGTTGCGGCTCTAGATTTTTCGTATCTCTTCCAGAAATTTTCCTTATGCAGCCATCCTCTTCTGTTTCAGCCGTCAGCCCCTCCTCAGAATTTTTCTCTTAGCTGTTTTTGTTTGCCTTTATCCGAGAACCTCTCCCTTGCGGCTGCTGGCTCTTTTTCTATTTATATGGAAATCTCACAACCCTAAACACTCCCAGCCCTCTTCGTTTTTTTTGCAGCCAAGGGCTGCCCGAAGCCCTTCCTTGCAAGCTGCGACAAAACGCAGCTTGCATGCCGCATTTTCTCTTTTTTTTTCTTTTTTTTAAACAACTTAACAAAATATAGATAACTAATTAATAATAAAAAAACTAATGAAGAAAAAATTAAATACAATGAGCGGAAAATAGGTATAAAAGGATAAAAATGAAATGCTAATTTTCTTTTCTTTTTCTTTTCTCTTTTTTCCTTTTTCCTTTTTTTTTTTAAGTAATTTTTCATTTTTTTCATTTTTTCCAAGAAATCCTATGCTAAAAACTTAAAAATAAAAATAAAACTATAAACTAAAAACTAAAAATCGAATAAAACTAACACGACAAATAAAAAACTAAAAATAAACAGTAAATGAAATTACACCAAAAATTTGGTGTCTACAATAATCACTCACTTTTTAACCAAAAAGTCCTAACAAATCCACAAGGCTTCATCCCCATCATGTTTATAGATATATATTTATATATATATAACCATAAATCTTAACAAGTAAAGCCACCAAAGTTACATATAAACACCCTAACTCTAAGTTGTCATCTCAAGAAGTCAAACATCAAATTCAAAATCAACAACTTGGGAAACTTCTAGGATTCACCACAAAATATAGTCTTTAAACCCACAAGATCAACTTATCTTAAACATAAGAAAAAAAAAGAAAGGTAATCTAGCATGTTTACCTCTTTTGATCCATCAAACAAGATGAAATCAGCCCACAAACCTACCAAATCTTCTTCCTTCCAAGCTTAATGTGAGGCCCCAGTCCGTTCGTAAGTCGATATTAGGGTTATTTGATATTCGGTATAGAAAAAAACAGGGTTTTATGGCTAGGAAGGAAACCCTAATTCGGTTGAGCTTGAAAATCCTAGTTTACGTATTATGATTATAAGGTTCAAGCTATAATTTATATTCGGTATTCTAGTGTGTGCCTTGACATAGGTAAATATAGGATTTGTTTTAATTACAAAGGTTTAGTAAGCTTGAATGATTAGCAAACCTCTAGTGTTACTATATTAGAAAGCTTAAGTGGAGTTTTATTTATCGCCCGTCTTTTTCCACATTTTCTTTATTAGAAAAGTTCCCCAGATAATTTTTATGAGTAAATATAGTTTTTAGATGATTTTTCTAGTATCGGTGAGATTTTAAGAAATTAAGAATATATATTGGACGTGGGATCCACTAGTGCGAAAAGTTCGGAAAAATTCGGCCAATAAGGTTAAGTTTCGGATACTGTGTGAAATTTATCGGGTGTTAAGAGATAAGTAGAGAGTGGGATTTGATTGATGGGAGAGGAAAAAGAAAGATAAGAATGCATTTAAGAGGTGACAAGTGTCACTCTCTTATTGGTTATACTTTATGATTTACTATTCATGTTTTTGACTTTTGACCAAAATGGTTAAATATCTTAAAAATTGCACAAAAATTACCATTTCTTACCTCCTCCATAGCCGGCCCTCTCTCTTGCCAAGAAGGAAGAAAACTTCTTCAAACTTCAAGCTTTCAACTAGCTCAAATCATCCAAACCAATTGCCTAAACTAGTTTCTACTCCATACAACCTTTCTATTTGGTGTTAGTGGTGAGTTTGGTGAAGTTTTTGGAAGAGCTAAGGTGGTCTACAACTCCTCTTCTCTTGTATACTAGGTAAGTGATGATTGAACATACTCCTACGCCTAATGATGCTTAAGTTATGCTTAGTAGTGGCTAAAGTGATGATATTTGTGATTTATTTCTTGATTTGAAGTGATTTGGTGAAGTTTTTATATTTTTGAGGAATTTTCTGGTTTAATATGAATGTGATGTTGTGGTCATCTATGATGGTTGATGATGAGGGGGAATGACTCTAGTAGGTGTGAATTAGTGATAATTGCAACCAATTTTGGGTTTGGGTTGAATTGTGGAAAGTTAGGGTTTTATCACCCCTTATTCTGTCCGGTTTTGGATCATAGGGTTAGAGGCCGAATTGGATTTTGCTTAAAACATGAACGTTGTAGGTATTGATGTGTTTGAGGTGCCTGTAAAATTTCAGGTCATTTGGATTAGTCTAGAGTGAGATATGTCGATATTACTGTGGCTGTTCTGGGTTGATCAGGATGGCAGAACTACGTTTGTATTTGGCTATTTTAACTGGAATTACTTTGGATTTGGATGTTGCTGTCTTCTGATGAAATATAGAGGAATGTCTTAGCTACCATATGCCTTTGGAATCAATGCATTTGGACTTGTATAGACTGAGTTGGACTCATTACAGTATTATGTGATTTGCAAACCTGTTTTGGTAATTCTGGTTTCGTATTTTGCATATTTGACCTAGTTGTGCTAGGATTTGGACTGAGTGGCCTTCTACATTGTTGTAGCCCTATTTTTTTAGCTTCGAAACGGTGGGTCTTACACCCCCATCCGATAACCGTAGTGAATTTGGTGCCATTACCGCATATTGAGGTCAAATACGGTTTGTGATCCTGTTTTGCGATTCTTGTATAGTGTCTTGCATTTTTGACCTTGTTACATTCACAATTGGACAAAGTTTCCTTCTTCAACATTGTAGCCCCTTAAGTCCTAGATATTCCTGTAAATTTTCAGGTTAAACGGATTAGTATATCCTGAGCTATAAATGAAATACTCAGACCTGTTTTGACAGTCAAATTCTGTTACGTTTTTTGGAAAGTTTATGACTGGAATTTTTGGCTTCACATTTGACTGGGTTACAAGCTGTTTGGCCTTGCGACCAAAACACCAAACTTATAGCCCTATATCAGAGCTTTCTAACGCCCTTGGAATTTCATGAATCGGATTTATAAAACCTGAGATATAGCCGAGCAAACAATGCTTGCCCGTGAAAATGACCATTTTCTGGTCAGATCGGTTTTGGTCCTGATGACCAATTTCCGTTCCGGATTTGGATTGCCGACCTTCATGAAAGTTGTTCCATTTGGAATGAACCATCTAACTGCCAATTTTCAGCTCTTTTGACCATGTGTAGTATAGAAAACAGTTTGCACTCAAAACTGACCATTTGTGCATTGGCCAGATTTCGTAAGTGATTGTGTTTGGTTCATTTGGGACTGAAACCTCCAGTTTCAGTTCTGGATGTCTTCATAACAGTTGTTGTTCATCCTTTAAGCTTCGATATGGCATCTCATACGCCTTAATCCGATATTCGTAGCTCAACTTATGAGTAAACTAAAAATGAGTGTCAAATCTGCCATTTCCGCTAACGGCCGTTTCAGTTTCCGTTCGTCATATTTACGTGCGCGCGTGTCGTTTTGCTGTTTTGCTTGTTTTAGGCACGATAGTAGCCGTTTGCGATATTATGTGACACAATCTTCTATTTCAGACGGTGGTGAGCTGGGCGGAACTGGTGGGGCCCACTACTAGCTGTTCATTTCGATCCGACTTCGTACTTTTGCTATTTTAGTTTCTGAGTAAGTATTCAGGCCAGTTTGGTGTGTTTTCTTTGCTATGTGTTTGAGATATGTGAAAAGGGTACTTAGGCGAGGGTGTACTTTATCGCACTCGACCTAAACCCTAATTTGAATGTATAATTGTACTTGGCATATGTATATGAACCTTTTGGAACCAAAACCCTTGAGCTTATGGCTCGGGGCGACTTTCGAGTAAAGTTTGTGAAGTTTGCAAAGTTTGTGAGTTCATGGGCCCGATCTAAGACCTGTTTGGATTATTCGAGCCGGTTAGGGCTTGGTCGAAGTCAGTCCAACTTAGTCTGAGGTCACCAAGTTTGTAGGTTCATGTTATGAACCAATTTTGTGAATCCGGTTCACCGAGAAGGTGACCAAGTTTGTGACCCGAGCTTGTGACTCAAGCTCAAGTTTGTGATTTCGTTCGCCCGGGCAAGTTTGTGAGGTGACTGGCCAGTGAGGGTGATAAGGTGTCGGTGGGTGTACAAGTGAAGTTCTACGGACCATTGAGTGTGGTCGACGGAGTGTCGGCAGGAGATCACGCATGGCATATGAATTGGCTTTGGAGCCACCTGTATTCTTATTATGTGATGTTACTTTTCTGCTTTTGCTTTACTCTTACTGTGTAACTGTTACGTGAAATTTATGCTTTCGCCCCTGTTTACTTACTAAGCATATAGCTTACCCATTTCCTTTTGTTTTCCTTAGCAGGGGCCGACGCGGGGACTTTTGGCTCGTACACTAGTATAGTTAGATTGGCTTGTAATAGTTGATCAGTTAGAATGTTTGTTTTTGTTTTGGTGGTTTGTATAAGAACCCTTCTTAGGGTCTATCTTCTGTTGGTTGTGGTTATAGTGTATTAGAGTGGTTTGACTCGAGACTTTTGAAGATGTAAATATAACTTTTGGGATTGTATATATTGTATATAGTGCTCTTTCGATCTATCTCGTTTTATTGCTTTAAGTTTTGAGTCCTGGCGCGAGCTAGGCATGCGGCCCGCCGATACCCTTGGGTTCGCCCTTGGGAGAAATGGGGTCGTCACAGGTGGTATCAGAGCGCCTAGGTTAGAGGACTTGGGCAAGTGGGACATACGCGATAGGCACTAGGCATATTTGACCAATTTAAGTTGAATGATATCTTTTAAGCTGAAATGCTGGTTGACTGACGACTTAATATTTTGTAGGTACGTATCCGGGCGGTTCGAGTGGTGCGGGACCCAGTGGCGTGGGACCGAGATTTCCGAGCACGAGAGGCATAAAGGATCGAGTGCTGCGTAAGCGGGCGATCCGCTATCGGCAGAGACCTGGAGAGCCTTACACTTTATACTCCCCTTTTGGTCAGGTGGCGCACCGACCTTGTGGATGTTGGTACACATACTGTTACCCTGACGAGGTCGTCCTGGCTGTGGACAATGAGCGACGTAGCCTGCTTAGACAGCTAGACGAGGCTAGAGAGGGTGGCCTCGGGCAGGCGATGCGTATTAGGGACTTGGAGCAGGGTCTCCGAGAGGAGAGGGAGAGGACGGATGCTTTGCACCGTCAGCTTCAGGACACACACCAGCACCTCTTCGCTATGAAGAGGCAGCTGAGGGATAGGGCTCGGAGTATGTCGGTCGACTGCGAGCTCCTACTAGATCTAGCCGCAGAGGCACCGCCACGGGCCACCGGTCCAGAGAGGATGCACGAGGTGGACACGTTAGGTTCCGTTGGGAACCTGGGCCCTAGGGGAGGCGATTAGGGTCGCTTTTGTACTTTTGTTTAGCTAGTGTATGACTTTTGTTAGAACTGGCCTGGCTAATTTCTTTTGTTATCTGGTTGGCTGACTAGATTTTTGGAGCCGGAGTGCTCGTGTGTATACTGGGTTTTCACCCGACTGGAGGTCGGGTAATTTGTATATCTTTTGGTGTGACTTTGTAAATAAATGTGTATATTCGAGTATTATCTTTTGCACCTATCCTTTGCGTGCCTTTCGTGTATCTGTTTTGTGTTTTTGTTTTGTTTCTAGTTTGAATACTAAATACACGTTATGCTTGGGTCCATAGACTTTTGGCATTTAAATGGCCTCCGGTACTCGAGGTAGAGGTAGAGGGCGAGGACGAAGCCCTGAAATGGAACATGAACAAGAGCCGGACCAAGTAGCTACAGCCATCCAGCGAATGGCTGACTTGATGGAACGTATGGTTAACCAACAGGGTCAGGGCTATGGGAATGCTGCTGGAAACCCGGAAAATAATCCGGGCAATCATGAGGGTGAGGACCGTGCCTTAGAACGGTTCCAAAAGTTTGCGCCTCCTAAGTTCATAGGAGGACCTAATGCCAATTTAGCAGAAACCTGGATGGACCGTATGCTCGATATATTTGCCGCGCTTAGGTATTCGGAAGAGCGGCAGATATCTTTTGCTGTGTTTCAGTTTGAAGGAGCCGCTCGAGCCTGGTGGAACGTGATTAAAACTAAGTGGGAGCGCGAACAAACCCCCTGGACCTGGATCAATTTTACCCGAGAATTTAATGAGAAGTATTTGCCGCCCATCGTGCAAGAGAAACGGGAAGATGATTTTATCCGCCTGCGTCAAGGTGCATCTAGCGTGGCGGAGTACGAAACTCAGTTCACTAAACTTTCTCGCTTTGCCCCAGAGCTGGTGTTAACGGAGCAGAAACGAATCCGTCGATTCGTTCAAGATTTAAATGTGGAAATCCAGGAATCGCTAGCAGCTGCTCAGTTGAACACGTTTAGCCAAGCGCTAGAAAAGGCACAGCGGATTGAGACTGCGAGGGGACAGGTTAAAGCCTTCCATGATCGGAAAAGGAGGCAACCTAGCTCAAATGATTCCATGGTCGGACAAGCTCGCGAAACGAGCCACCTGCCAAGATAAATAAAGGTACGGATGGTCCACGACCTGCAGGGACCCCGAATAACTTTGTGCGGGGTCAGGTAGTGCAAGAGGGGCCGAGGAGTGTCCAGCGTGGAGGGGCAAGTACAGTCGCCAAGTCAACCTGTGGTTTCTGTGGGGGCAATCACACCGATGACAATTGCTGGAAGAATAGTTCGGTACGCAAATGCTTCAAATGTGGTAGCACCGAACACCTGATTGCCCGGTGTCCTAAGATGAAAAAGGAAGGATTTAAGCCACCGACTGAAGGGACCACAACTAAGCCGTCAAATGCAGGGGACAATCGACCTAAAGGGCCAGCAAGAGTGTATGCAATGGGTCAACAGGAGGCGATTGACCCTTCGGCAGGTTTTGAAGGTACGCTTTGACCAACGAATTAATTTTGAGGATGAAATTGTCCTAAGTGGGGGAGATTGTGAGGCCCCAGTCCGTTCGTAAGTCGATATTAGGGTTATTTGATATTCGGTATAGAAAAAAACAGGGTTTTATGGCTAGGAAGGAAACCCTAATTCGGTTGAGCTTGAAAATCCTAGTTTACGTATTATGATTATAAGGTTCAAGCTATAATTTATATTCGGTATTCTAGTGTGTGCCTTGACATAGGTAAATATAGGATTTGTTTTAATTACAAAGGTTTAGTAAGTTTGAATGATTAGCAAACCTCTAGTGTTACTATATTAGAAAGCTTAAGTGGAGTTTTATTTATCGCCCGCCTTTTTCCACATTTTCTTTATTATAAAAGTTCCCCAGATAATTTTTATGAGTAAATATAGTTTTTAGATGATTTTTCTAGTATCGGTGAGATTTTGAGAAATTAAGAATATATATTGGACGTGGGACCCACTAGTGCGAAAAGTTCGGAAAAATTCGGCCAATAAGGTTAAGTTTCGGATACTGTGTGAAATTTATCGGGTGTTAAGAGATAAGTAGAGAGTGGGATTTGATTGATGGGAGAGGAAAAAGAAAGATAAGAATGCATTTAAGAGGTGACAAGTGTCACTCTCTTATTGGTTATACTTTATGATTTACTATTCATGTTTTTGACTTTTGACCAAAATGGTTAAATATCTTAAAAATTGCACAAAAATTACCATTTCTTACCTCCTCCATAGCCGGCCCTCTCTCTTGCCAAGAAGGAAGAAAACTTCTTCAAACTTCAAGCTTTCAACTAGCTCAAATCATCCAAACCAATTGCCTAAACTAGTTTCTACTCCATACAACCTTTCTATTTGGTGTTAGTGGTGAGTTTGGTGAAGTTTTTGGAAGAGCTAAGGTGGTCTACAACTCCTCTTCTCTTGTATACTAGGTAAGTGATGATTGAACATACTCCTACACCTAATGATGCTTAAGTTATGCTTAGTAGTGGCTAAAGTGATGATATTTGTGATTTATTTCTTGATTTGAAGTGATTTGGTGAAGTTTTTATATTTTTGAGGAATTTTCTGGTTTAATATGAATGTGATGTTGTGGTCATCTATGATGGTTGATGATGAGGGGGAATGACTCTAGTAGGTGTGAATTAGTGATAATTGCAACCAATTTTGGGTTTGGGTTGAATTGTGGAAAGTTAGGGTTTTATCACCCCTTATTCTGTCCGGTTTTGGATCATAGGGTTAGAGGCCGAATTGGATTTTACTTAAAACATGAAAGTTTTAGGTATTGATGTATTTGAGGTGCCTGTAAAATTGCAGGTCATTTGGATTAGTGTAGAATGAGATATGTCGATATTACTGTGGCTGTTCTGGGTTGATCAGGATGGCAGAACTGCGTTTGTATTTGGCTATTTTGACTGGAATTACTTTGGATTTGGATGTTGGTATCTTCTGATGAAATATAGAGGAATGTCTTAGCTACCATATGCCTTTGGAATCAATGCATTTGGACTTGTATAGACTGAGTTGGACTCATTACAGTATTATGTGATTTGCAAACCTGTTTTGGTAATTCTGGTTTCGTATTTTGCATATTTGACCTAGTTGTGCTAGGATTTGGACTGAGTGGCCTTCTACATTGTTGTAGCCCTGTTTTTTTAGCTTCGAAACGGTGGGTCTTACACCCCCATCCGATAACCGTAGTGAATTTGGTGCCATTACCGCATATTGAGGTCAAATACGGTTTGTGATCCTGTTTTGCGATTCTGGTATAGTGTCTTGCATTTTTGACCTTGTTACATTCAAAATTGGACAAAGTTTCCTTCTTCAACATTGTAGCCCCTTAAGTCTTGGATATTCCTGTAAATTTTCAGGTTAAACGGATTAGTATATCCTGAGCTATAAATGAAATACTCAGACCTGTTTTGACCGTCAAATTCTGTTACGTTTTTTGGAAAGTTTATGACTGGAATTTTGGCTTCACGTTTGACTGGGTTACAAGCTGTTTGGCCTTGCGACCAAAACACCAAACTTATAGCCCTATATCAGAGCTTTCTAACGCCCTTGGAATTTCATGAATCGGATTTATAAAACCTGAGATATAGCCGAGCAAACAAGGCTTGCCCGTGAAAATGACCATTTTCTGGTCAGATCTGTTTTGGTCCTGATGACCAATTTCCGTTCCGGATTTGGATTGCCGACCTTCATGAAAGTTGTTCCATTTGGAATGAACCATCTAACTGCCAATTATCAGCTCTTTTGACCATGTGTAGCATAGAAAACAGTTTGCACTCAAAACTGACCATTTGTGCATTGGCCAGATTTCGTAAGTTTGGTTCATTTGGGACTGAAACCTCCAGTTTCAGTTCTGGATGTCTTCATAACAGTTGTTGTTCATCCTTTAAGCTTCGATATGGCATCTCATACGCCTTAATCCGATATTCGTAGCTCAACTTATGAGTAAACTAAAAATGAGTCTCAAATCTGCCGTTTCCGCTAACGGCCGTTTCCGTTTCCGTTCGTCATATTTACGTGCGCGCGTGTCGTTTTGCCGTTTTGCTTGTTTTAGGCACGATAGTGGCCGTTTCCGATATTATGTGACACAATCTTCTATTTCAGACGGTGGTGAGTTGGGCGGAACTGGTGGGGCCCACTACTAGCTGTTCATTTCGATCCGACTTCGTACTTTTGCTATTTTAGTTTCTGAGTAAGTATTCAGGCCAGTTTGGTGTGTTTTCTTTGCTATGTGTTTGAGATATGTGAAAAGGGTACTTAGGCGAGGGTGTACTTTATCGCACTCGACCTAAACCCTAATTTGAATGTATAATTGTACTTGGCATATGTATATGAACCTTTTGGAACCAAAACCCTTGAGCTTGTGGCTCGGGGCGACTTTCGAGTAAAGTTTGTGAAGTTTCCAAAGTTTGTGAGTTCGTGGGCCCGATCTAAGACCTGTTTGGACTATTCGAGCCGGTTAGGGCTTGGTCGAAGTCAGTCCAACTTAGTCTGAGGTCACCAAGTTTGTTGGTTCATGTTATGAACCAATTTTGTGAATCCGGTTCACCGAGAAGGTGACCAAGTTTGTGACCCGAGCTTGTGACTCAAGCTCAAGTTTGTGATTTCGTTCGCCCGGGCAAGTTTGTGAGGTGACTGGCCAGTGAGGGTGATAAGGTGTCGGTGGGTGTACAAGTGAAGTTCTACGGACCATTGAGTGTGGTCGACGGAGTGTCGGCAGGAGATCACGCATGGCATATGAATTGGCTTTGGAGCCACCTGTATCCTTATTATGTGATGTTACTTTTCTGCTTTTGCTTTACTCTTACTGTGTAACTGTTACGTGAAATTTATGCTTTCGCCCCTGTTTACTTACTAAGCATATAGCTTACCCATTTCCTTTTGTTTTCCTTAGCAGGGGCCGACGCGGGGACTTTTGGCTCGTACACTAGTATAGTTAGATTGGCTTGTAATAGTTGATCAGTTAGAATGTTTGTTTTTGTTTTGGTGGTTTGTATAAGAACCCTTCTTAGGGTCTATCTTCTGTTGGTTGTGGTTATAGTGTATTAGAGTGGTTTGACTCGAGACTTTTGAAGATGTAAATATAACTTTTGGGATTGTATATATTGTATATAGTGCTCTTTCGATCTATCTCGTTTTATTGCTTTAAGTTTTGAGTCCTGGCGCGAGCTAGGCAGGCGGCCCGCCGATACCCTTGGGTTCGCCCTTGGGAGAAGTGGGGTCGTCACAGGTGGTATCAGAGCGCCTAGGTTAGAGGACTTGGGCAAGTGGGACATACGCGATAGGCACTAGGCATATTTGACCAATTTAAGTTGAATGATATCTTTTAAGCTGAAATGCTGGTTGACTGACGACTTAATGTTTTGTAGGTACGTATCCGGGCGGTTCGAGTGGTGCGGGACCCAGTGGCGTGGGACCGAGATTTCCGAGCACGAGAGGCATAGAGGATCGAGTGCTGCGTAAGCGGGCGATCCGCTATCGGCAGAGACCTGGAGAGCCTTACACTTTATACTCCCCTTTTGGTCAGGTGGCGCACCGACCTTGTGGATGTTGGTACACATACTGTTACCCTGACGAGGTCGTCCTGGCTGTGGACAACGAGCGACGTAGCCTGCTTAGACAGCTAGACGAGGCTAGAGAGGGTGGCCTTGGGCAGGCGATGCGTATTAGGGACTTGGAGCAGGGTCTCCGAGAGGAGAGGGAGAGGACGGATGCTTTGCACCGTCAGCTTCAGGACACACACCAGCACCTCTTCGCTATGAAGAGGCAGCTGAGGGATAGGGCTCGGAGTATGTGTGACGGCCCCACCTCCCCCTAAGGCGAACCAAAGGGTTTGGCGAGTCGCCTGCCCGGCTCTCGCCGGGACTCAGTCGTTCCTTAATCAAATCCAGAATAAATCACAAGAATAAATAGGGCAGCAATCCAAACTTAAAGCGGAACTTATATATATTGCTATCTCAAAAGGAAGTACAGCCATCAAATGTACAAAGGTTCTCACTTCACCATACAACCAGCCCGTGCCAAGCACTAGGGCGAGAACCATTACAAAAGAAACAAAATACCTAGACTAGGCTAGTCTATGCTCTCAACCTGCTCGCCGTCCCCTGTTAAGGAAAACAAAACTAAAGGGGTGAGCTAAAAGCTCAGTGAGGTTCCGAACAGATAATCAACAATCAATTCAATACATTAAACATGGAGTATTAATAATTCAAGGAACATTTACAATGGAAAGCGATAGTAACATTCATTAAAAGGATACGGGCTCACATGGAGCTATTCGTTTGTTCGGTCGTTCCCCTGACATTTCCCCTTATTCCTCCAATCGTTTGAAAATACATTTTTTGTAAGTAGAATCCCTCATTCATCCTTTTGTTCGTTCATCCCCTTTTCCGGACGTTGACCGGACTCCACCCATCCGACCATTGGCCGGACTCCACCCATCCGGACGTAGCCGGACTACAAGGTAATACTCGAGTATACCAAATTCACCCAGGGTCACCATATCGCCCGACCGAGTCCGCTTCTGGCTCGAGTCGATCGGTAACGAAGGGTAGGGCCCAATTCAGCTAAAAGGCTTACATCATGCGCAACTAATGTTTCCATCATTAAATCATTGAAAATTTCACGTTTCATTAAGGTCGAGCGCGATAAAGTACACGCTCGCCTAGAAAACTCGTTTTAGAAATCCTTGAAAGCACTTAACACATTATCAAACAACAACAACAAGTCATGAAGTCCGGGAGAATATAACAAACAAGGAACACTCACCTAGATATGCAAAATAACGTGCAAAATATCCTTCCGGATATTACCCTTAGTCACCAATGAAACCTAAGGTTGAACAAGAGAACATATTACAGTTTATCGAGCAAAACATTTAAGGGAAACAAAGAAACCCGACTAATTAGGAGTAAAACGTGTAAAAATGACTTTCAAGTAAGAAGAGGGTTGTTTGAACCCCAGGATGAAAAATCATGTTTTAAAATGGAAAACCGGTCATGGTATTGGCCAAACAAAAGTATACAAGTTCAAATAGAAACCTAGCCCTCGAGCGAAAATTTGGGCAGCACGCCCTTTGTGTTTACCTAATTTTCCAGCCATTTTGGCTTCATTATTTTTCCTCAACCACAACCCAACATCACTCATAAGCAATTCAAGTCAAGAGTCGTTCCATAGGCTCACAATATCATAAGAATAAGAATTACAACAATCACAAGTGCAGAAATTCAACTTAGCACAAGACAGATTTGACGTACGAATGCGGAAATAACATATCCGAAGTTACGCTTATCGGATTGAGACAAAACCTATGCCGTTTCGAAGCTAAGATACAGAGTTACAACATTCATGAAGGTCACTTAGTCCAGTTCCTAATGTAACTTAGTCAAAATCTCAAATTACTAAACCAGAAACCAATTCGTCGGCTGTTTAAACGCAGAACACTGTAATGGACATATCTCAGAGTACACAAGTCCGAATCAGGTGTTCTTAGAGGCATTTGAAAGCTAATTCAGAATACTACAACTTTCATGTTTTGGAAAAAAGCTAAATCAGAATGGATCCTAGTCAAAAAACGTGATAAACTGGACTTAACTGATCACACGGACTGCTTGGGAAATACTTAAAACAGTAAGGGTATTTTGGACTTTTCACGTCCTACATTGCTCCGATTGAGCTGAAATTTTGTAGACACCTATAAAATACCATTCTATACAACTTTCATTCTTTGTCCTAAGGCCAATTCGGCCTCTAACATAGGGTTACAAATTCGGACAGAATGATGGGGAAAATTTCCAGATTCTGGAATTTTTTTGTAATCAATGGAACTTTCTCAATTTTCTTGTTCTAATCACTACCAAAACACCTTATACAACCTTAATTGCAACATACAAGCATCATACAACAAATTGGGCAGAAATTCCTCAAGCCCTAGTTCATCATATAAAAGGGGAAAACCTCCAAATTCATCACACCCACTTGCCTAATCATGAAATCAAGCCAAAACTTAAGCTAAAACACATCTTAAAGCAAGATTCAAAGCAACAAACATCATGATCAAATGTTGGTACCTCAAAAGCAAGGCTTGGTAGAGTGATCCTTCACCCCCTTTGATATTTCTTGGTTCCTCAAGCTTCCCAACTCACACCCTCCACTTTAATCGGTTTAGAATTGGATTTTCTCACTTGGTTAGCTAAGATCAAGAAGAAAATGGTTGTTCTTGTTCTCTCTTTTCTCTCTCCCTTGTGGTCGACCAAGCTGCTGAAAATGAAGAGAAAGGGTGCAAAATTTGGTTAAGTAAGAAGACAAAGTGTCTTGGTCAAGAAGCCTTAAGGTGGCGACAAGTGTCGCCACCACTACCTTCCATTTTTCTCTTTCTTTCCCTTACATTTCTAGCCTCATAATTTCGGTCAAACCAGCTGCAAATTAGGAAGATATTTTGTGCAAAAGTCAATAAGCTTGTATAGTAAGAAAAATGGTGGTCAAGTGGTGCGTTTAATCGGTAATGCGCGGGACCCGCCGGTTCGCGCCGTTTTTCTTAAAAACTCACGTACTAGGGTTTTTACTTCCCATTCACTAACCTTATCTCATTGCTCCTATTCACATATTATTTCTCACTTAAAAGTCACTCTTAATCACCAAATTTGATCCTTGCTCCATACCGAAATTTCATCCGGCGAAAAATCGCGAAAACCCTAATTTGCTCCAATTTTGAAAACGAAGAGTGAAACCCTACTTTCTAGGTTCATTTGCACTTATTGGAGAATGATTGGGTAGTAGGGCCATAATAAAGGAATAATTTCTAAATAAAAGGCATATTTGAGAAAAATATAAGAAATTTGCGAGTCCTCACACTCTCTCCCCCTTAAAAGAATTTCGACCTCGAAATTCATACCTTCCGTCGCCTCGGAGGACCCCAGAACTTGTTGCTGATCTACGGCATAAACTTGTGTCGATACTTTTGTTCGATTTCCTCTTTCATGAGGTTGTTTCAGTTTGGTTCCTTCCACTTGTTGAGTACTACCCTCTCGTGGCTGTTTCTTCGGGCAATTGCTAAGTTGATGATTGCTACTCCCACAAATCAAACATTTTCCCCTTTTCCGCCAGCAATCATTCTCAGTGTGATTTGCCTTTCCACAGTATCCACAGGCCAATCGAGGAGCTACTGTTGGATCTTCTCGAGAAATGTCCTTTGATCCGATCTGACTTCCTTTCATAGACCTTTCATCTAATACTCTTAATGTCCAAGGTGGGCGAGGTGAATGGTTCACTTTTTGCACTTTGGAGAGCATTGTCTTTTCTCTGGATTCCTCAGGTGTGCTGTTGGATGTATCTCTTTTTCGCGTTTGACAGGCTTTTACTTGAGCTTTCACATTCTCAATTCTTTGGGCCTTCTCAAGAGCCTCTGTAAATGTATTAACTTGAACTGCCGCTAATGCCTCCTGGATTTCCAAATTTAGTCCTTGTATAAATCGTCTTATTCTCCGTCGCTCCGTAACCACCAATTCGGAAGCGAATTTAGACAATCTAGTAAATTTGGTCTCATATTCGGCCACACTTAGGGTTCCCTGACGCAACCCAATAAATTCGTCCTCTCTCCTTTCTTGGACTAAAGGTGGGAGATACTTTTCGTTAAATTCCCTTACAAAGTTCGCCCATGTCCATACCGTCTGTTCTCTTTCCCACTTGGCTTTAATTACATTCCACCACGCGCGGGCTGGTCCTTCGAATTGAAATACAGCAAAATTTACTTGTCTTTGCTCCATGTAATTCAAAGCCGCGAAGATATTAATCATTGCCTCCAACCACTGCTCAGCTATATCCGGATCAGGCCCTCCTTGAAATTTCGGAGGTAGAAACTTTTGGAATCTCTCAAGAGCCTTATCCTCTCCGATCTCAGGATTTCGGGGTTGATTCACTGGCATTTGACCCTGTTGATCTACCAGTCGTGCCAGGATATTTGTCATTTGTTGCATCGCCGTTGCCATTTGATCTCCAGCCTCAACCCTCGGTCCCTGTTCTTGTTCGACCACTGTTTCTCTTTCTTCTCTCGGTTCTTGAGCTTGCCTAGCTCTACGGCCACGACTAGTTCCACGTCCATGACTACGTCTCCCGTCCATATATATGTTTTCCCTCTTTCTTTTCTTTTTTTTCCCCAAAAAGGTAATTTAGTAAATAAATACGGTAAATTGACTATAGTAACAAATTCTAGCATTCCAAATACACCAATAAACATATACGCACATAACATGCCATATCAAGAAGACGGATAAGCAAATACATAAATACATATCAAGTTGGATAGATAACCATGTACACACATGTATACTAACGTCATGTAGTAACAATATACAGGTAAATCAAAAGGAAAAGGCGAAGTCGTCCCAGTATCAGCCCGTCCAGTCCCTCACATCACTTACTATCCAAACTAGATGTCCCTCACGTCACTTACTAACGTCTTGCGCTCATTCTAGTCAGACAAAGCCTGTTCATGTTCCCAAAATGCAAGTCTCAAGTACTTAGCAGCGCCTCAACTCTGGAGTACTCAGGCACAAGAATCCGAAATAAGATAATCCACATCTCGAGCTGCAGTCCCAAGAGTAAACTATCTACAATCGGAATTCCTACCTAACATACCTATCTATGATCCTCATATACCATGAGAAAGATTTAAGGCCTATAACATTCGCAATTCATAGCTTCACTTAGTCCCTCATACTTATTCACCACTTAGTCCAGGGTCACTCCGCGCCGAAACCACGCGAAGCAGCTATAGGTTTTATCCCTCAATCGCTTAACTCTCAAGTCAAATCGAATCAAATCAAATCCCACAGTCTGGCATCCTAAACTTCAAGCCTAGGATACACTACAGGAATCTGAAGCCTAAGCTCTGATACCACCTGTGACGGCCCCACCTCCCCCTAAGGCGAACCAAAGGGTTTGGCGAGTCGCCTGCCCGGCTCTCGCCGGGACTCAGTCGTTCCTTAATCAAATCCAGAATAAATCACAAGAATAAATAGGGCAGCAATCCAAACTTAAAGCGGAACTTATATATATTGCTATCTCAAAAGGAAGTACAGCCATCAAATGTACAAAGGTTCTCACTTCACCATACAACCAGCCCGTGCCAAGCACTAGGGTGAGAACCATTACAAAAGAAACAAAATACCTAGACTAGGCTAGTCTATGCTCTCAACCTGCTCGCCGTCCCCTGTTAAGGAAAACAAAACTAAAGGGGTGAGCTAAAAGCTCAGTGAGGTTCCGAACAGATAATCAACAATCAATTCAATACATTAAACATGGAGTATTAATAATTCAAGGAACATTTACAATGGAAAGCGATAGTAACATTCATTAAAAGGATACGGGCTCACATGGAGCTATTCGTTTGTTCGGTCGTTCCCCTGACATTTCCCCTTATTCCTCCAATCGTTTGAAAATACATTTTTTGTAAGTAGAATCCCTCATTCATCCTTTTGTTCGTTCATCCCCTTTTCCGGACGTTGACCGGACTCCACCCATCCGACCATTGGCCGGACTCCACCCATCCGGACGTAGCCGGACTACAAGGTAATACTCGAGTATACCAAATTCACCCAGGGTCACCATATCGCCCGACCGAGTCCGCTTCTGCTTCGAGTCGATCGGTAACGAAGGGCAGGGCCCAATTCAGCCAAAAGGCTTACATCATGCGCAACTAATGTTTCCATCATTAAATCATTGAAAATTTCACGTTTCATTAAGGTCGAGCGCGATAAAGTACACGCTCGCCTAGAAAACTCGTTTTAGAAATCCTTGAAAGCACTTAACACATTATCAAACAACAACAACAAGTCATGAAGTCCGGGAGAATATAACAAACAAGGAACACTCACCTAGATATGCAAAATAACGTGCAAAATATCCTTCCGAATATTACCCTTAGTCACCAATGAAACCTAAGGTTGAACAAGAGAACATATTACAGTTTATCGAGCAAAACATTTAAGGGAAACAAAGAAACCCGACTAATTAGGAGTAAAACGTGTAAAGATGACTTTCAAGTAAGAAGAGGGTTGTTTGAACCCCAGGATGAAAAATCATGTTTTAAAATGGAAAACCGGTCATGGTATTGGCCAAACAAAAGTATACAAGTTCAAATAGAAACCTAGCCCTCGAGCGAAAATTTGGGCAGCACGCCCTTTGTGTTTACCTAATTTTCCAGCCATTTTGGCTTCATTATTTTTCCTCAACCACAACCCAACATCACTCATAAGCAATTCAAGTCAAGAGCCGTTCCATAGGCTCACAATATCATAAGAATAAGAATTACAACAATCACAAGTGCAGAAATTCAACTTAGCACAAGACAGATTTGACGTACGAATGCGGAAATAACATATCCGAAGTTACGCTTATTGGATTGAGACAAAACCTATGCCGTTTCGAATCTAAGACACAGAGTTACAACATTCATGAAGGTCACTTAGTCCAGTTCCTAATGTAACTTAGTCAAAATCTCAAATTACTAAACCAGAAACCAATTCGTCGGCTGTTTAAACGCAGAACACTGTAATGGACATATCTCAGAGTACACAAGTCCGAATCAGGTGTTCTTAGAGGCATTTGAAAGCTAATTCAGAATACTACAACTTTCATGTTTTGGTAAAAAGCTAATTCAGAATGGATCCTAGTCGAAAAACGTGATAAACTGGACTTAACTGATCACACGGACTGCTTGGGAAATACTTAAAATAGTAAGGGTATTTTGGCCTTTTCACGTCCTACATTGCTCCGATTGAGCTGAAATTTTGTAGGAACCTATAAAATACCATTCTATACAACTTTCATTCTTTGTCGTAAGGCCAATTCGGCCTCTAACATAGGGTTACAAATTCGGACAGAATGATGGGGAAAATTTCCAGATTCTGGAATTTTTTTGTAATCAATGGAACTTTCTCAATTTTCTTGTTCTAATCACTACCAAAACACCTTATACAACCTTAATTGCAACATACAAGCATCATACAACAAATTGGTCAGAAATTCCTCAAGCCCTAGTTCATCATATAAAAGGGGAAAACCTCCAAATTCATCACACCCACTTGCCTAATCATGAAATCAAGCCAAACCTTAAGCTAAAACACATCTTAAAGCAAGATTCAAAGCAACAAACATCATGATCAAATGTTGGTACCTCAAAAGCAAGGCTTGGTAGAGTGATCCTTCAACCCCTTTGATATTTCTTGGTTCCTCAAGCTTCCCAACTCACACCCTCCACTTTAATCGGTTTAGAATTGGATTTTCTCACTTGGTTAGCTAAGATCAAGAAGAAAATGGTTGTTCTTGTTCTCTCTTTTCTCTCTCCCTTGTGGTCGACCAAGCTGCTGAAAATGAAGAGAAAGGGTGTAAAATTTGGTTAAGTAAGAAGACAAAGTGTCTTGGTCAAGAAGCCTTAAGGTGGTGACAAGTGTCGCCACCACTACCTTCCATTTTTCTCTTTCTTTCCCTTACATTTCTAGCCTCATAATTTCCGTCAAACCAGCTGCAAATTAGGAAGATATTTTGTGCAAAAGTCAATAAGCTTGTATAGTAAGAAAAATGGTGGTCAAGTGGTGCGTTTAATCGGTAATGCGCGGGACCCGCCGGTTCGCGCCGTTTTTCTTAAAAACTCACGTACTAGGGTTTTTACTTCCCATTCACTAACCTTATCTCATTGCTCCTAATCACATATTTTTTCTCACTTAAAAGTCACTCTTAATCACCAAATTTGATCCTTGCTCCATACTGAAATTTCATCCGGCGAAAAATCGCGAAAACCCTAATTTGCTCCAATTTTGAAAACGAAGAGTGAAACCCTACTTTCTAGGTTCATTTGCACTTATTGGAGAATGATTGGGTAGTAGGGCCATAATAAAGGAATAATTTCTAAATAAAAGGCATATTTGAGAAAAATATAAGAAATTTGCAAGTCCTCACAGTATGTCGGTCGACTGCGAGCTCCTACTAGATCTAGCCGCAGAGGCACCGCCACGGGCCACCGGTCCAGAGAGGATGGACGAGGTGGACACGTTAGGTTCCGTTGGGAACCTGGGCCCTAGGGGAGGCGATTAGGGTCGCTTTTGTACTTTTGTTTAGCTAGTGTATGACTTTTGTTAGAACTGGCCTGGCTAATTTCTTTTGTTATCTGGTTGGCTGACTAGATTTTTGGAGCCGGAGTGCTCGTGTGTATACTGGGTTTTCACCCGACTGGAGGTCGGGTAATTTGTATATCTTTTGGTGTGACTTTGTAAATAAATGTATATATTCGAGTATTATCTTTTGCACCTATCCTTTGCGTGCCTTTCGTGTATCTGTTTTGTGTTTTTGTTTTGTTTCTAGTTTGAATACTAAATACACGTTATGCTTGGGTCCATAGACTTTTGGCATTTAAATGGCCTCCGGTACTCGAGGTAGAGGTAGAGGGCGAGGACGAAGCCATGAAATGGAACATGAACAAGAGCCAGACCAAGTAGCTACAGCCATCCAGCGAATGGCTGACTTGATGGAACGTATGGTTAACCAACAGGGTCAGGGCTGTGGGAATGCTGCTGGAAACCCGGAAAATAATCCGGGCAATCATGAGGGCGAGGACCGTGCCTTAGAACGGTTCCAAAAGTTTGCGCCTCCTAAGTTCATAGGAGGACCTAATGCCGATTTAGCAGAAACCTGGATGGACCGTATGCTCGATATATTTGCCGCGCTTAGGTATTCGGAAGAGCGGCAGATATCTTTTGCTGTGTTTCAGTTTGAAGGAGCCGCTCGAGCCTGGTGGAACGTGATTAAAACTAAGTGGGAGCGCGAACAAACCCCCTGGACCTGGATCAATTTTACCCGAGAATTTAATGAGAAGTATTTGCCGCCCATCGTGCAAGAGAAACGGGAAGATGATTTTATCCGCCTGCGTCAAGGTGCATCTAGCGTGGCGGAGTACGAAACTCAGTTCACTAAACTTTCTCGCTTTGCCCCAGTGCTGGTGTTAACGGAGCAGAAACGAATACGTCGATTCGTTCAAGGTTTAAATGTGGCAATCCAGGAATCGCTAGCAGCTGCTCAGTTGAACACGTTTAGCCAAGTGCTAGAAAAGGCACAGCGGATTGAGACTGCGAGGGGACAGGTTAAAGCCTTCCATGATCGGAAAAGGAGGCAACCTAGCTCAAATGATTCCATGGTCGGACAAAGCTCGCGAAACGAGCCACCTGCCAAGATAAATAAAGGTACGGATGGTCCACGACCTGCAGGGACCCCGAATAACTTTGTGCGGGGTCAGGTAGTGCAAGAGGGGCCGAGGAGTGTCCAGCGTGGAGGGGCAAGTACAGTCGCCAAGTCAACCTGTGGTTTCTGTTGGGGCAATCACACCGATGACAATTGCTGGAAGAATAGTTCGGTACGCAAATGCTTCAAATGTGGTAGCACCGAACACCTGATTGCCCGGTGTCCTAAGATGAAAAAGGAAGGATTTAAGCCACTGACTGAAGGGACCACAACTAAGCCGTCAAATGCAGGGGACAATCGACCTAAAGGGCCAGCAAGAGTGTATGCAATGGGTCAACAGGAGGCGATTGACCCTTCGGCAGGTTTTGAAGGTACGCTTTGACCAACGAATTAATTTCGAGGATGAAATTGTCCTAAGTGGGGGAGATTGTGAGGCCCCAGTCCGTTCGTAAGTCGATATTAGGGTTATTTGATATTCGGTATAGAAAAAAACAGGGTTTTATGGCTAGGAAGGAAACCCTAATTCGGTTGAGCTTGAAAATCCTAGTTTACGTATTATGATTATAAGGTTCAAGCTATAATTTATATTCGGTATTCTAGTGTGTGCCTTGACATAGGTAAATATAGGATTTGTTTTAATTACAAAGGTTTAGTAAGTTTGAATGATTAGCAAACCTCTAGTGTTACTATATTAGAAAGCTTAAGTGGAGTTTTATTTATCGCCCGCCTTTTTCCACATTTTCTTTATTATAAAAGTTCCCCAGATAATTTTTATGAGTAAATATAGTTTTTAAATGATTTTTCTAGTATCGGTGAGATTTTGAGAAATTAAGAATATATATTGGACGTGGGACCCACTAGTGCGAAAAGTTCGGAAAAATTCGGCCAATAAGGTTAAGTTTCGGATACTGTGTGAAATTTATCGGGTGTTAAGAGATAAGTAGAGAGTGGGATTTGATTGATGGGAGAGGAAAAAGAAAGATAAGAATGCATTTAAGAGGTGACAAGTGTCACTCTCTTATTGGTTATACTTTATGATTTACTATTCATGTTTTTGACTTTTGACCAAAATGGTTAAATATCTTAAAAATTGCACAAAAATTACCATTTCTTACCTCCTCCATAGCCGGCCCTCTCTCTTGCCAAGAAGGAAGAAAACTTCTTCAAACTTCAAGCTTTCAACTAGCTCAAATCATCCAAACCAATTGCCTAAACTAGTTTCTACTCCATACAACCTTTCTATTTGGTGTTAGTGGTGAGTTTGGTGAAGTTTTTGGAAGAGCTAAGGTGGTCTACAACTCCTCTTCTCTTGTATACTAGGTAAGTGATGATTGAACATACTCCTACACCTAATGATGCTTAAGTTATGCTTAGTAGTGGCTAAAGTGATGATATTTGTGATTTATTTCTTGATTTGAAGTGATTTGGTGAAGTTTTTATATTTTTGAGGAATTTTCTGGTTTAATATGAATGTGATGTTGTGGTCATCTATGATGGTTGATGATGAGGGGGAATGACTCTAGTAGGTGTGAATTAGTGATAATTGCAACCAATTTTGGGTTTGGGTTGAATTGTGGAAAGTTAGGGTTTTATCACCCCTTATTCTGTCCGGTTTTGGATCATAGGGTTAGAGGCCGAATTGGATTTTACTTAAAACATGAAAGTTTTAGGTATTGATGTATTTGAGGTGCCTGTAAAATTTCAGGTCATTTGGATTAGCGTAGAGTGAGATATGTCGATATTACTGTGGCTGTTCTGGGTTGATCAGGATGGCAGAACTGCATTTGTATTTGGCTATTTTGACTGGAATTACTTTGGATTTGGATGTTGGTGTCTTCTGATGAAATATAGAGCAATGTCTTAGCTACCATATGCCTTTGGAATCAATGCATTTGGACTTGTATAGACTGAGTTGGACTCATTACAGTATTATGTGATTTGCAAACCTGTTTTGGTAATTCTGGTTTCGTATTTTGCATATTTGACCTAGTTGTGCTAGGATTTGGACTGAGTGGCCTTCTACATTGTTGTAACCCTATTTTTTTAGCTTCGAAACGGTGGGTCTTACACCCCCATCCGATAACCGTAGTGAATTTGGTGCCATTACCGCATATTGAGGTCAAATACGGTTTGTGATCCTGTTTTGCGATTCTGGTATAGTGTCTTGCATTTTTGACCTTGTTACATTCAAAATTGGACAAAGTTTCCTTCTTCAACATTGTAGCCCCTTAAGTCTTGGATATTCCTGTAAATTTTCAGGTTAAACGGATTAGTATATCCTGAGCTATAAATGAAATACTCAGACCTGTTTTGACTGTCAAATTCTGTTACGTTTTTTTGGAAAGTTTATGACTGGAATTTTGGCTTCACATTTGACTGGGTTACAAGCTGTTTGGCCTTGCGACCAAAACACCAAACTTATAGCCCTATATCAGAGCTTTCTAACGCCCTTGGAATTTCATGAATCGGATTTATAAAACCTGAGATATAGCCGAGCAAACAATCCCCAAGCAAGCAAAAGGCATGATCATCCAATCCCCAAGCATAACATCTACTAAAGACCCAAAAGCAAGCACTACTCAATCATTTGAACCCAAATAAATCGTTGAAGCACTTCAAAGATTCCAAAAATAGAGAAAAAGCCAAACAATGATTGAAGTTGCAATGATTTTAGGACTTAATTACAAGATACTAAAACATGCTTGGGCTTTTGTGGCACAAAGAGAAACTTAGAAGGATCAAATTGATTAGTTTTCCCAATTTTTGGGTCATAGTTGCATAAGGGGAAACTTGGGGGGTCAAAAATGTAATTTTTCTATGGCTTTCATGCATGCATACGTGAACTTCAGTTTCTGCAATACTTTCCTTTGCTGCAATTTCAAATTCCAGACACAAAGTTCAATCCAGAGGCTCAATTTTGAGGAGAACTTCACCCATCAAACATCAAAACTCTAGACTAAACAACCGAGTATAGAACCTTAACACCTAAACAAGCAAAACATAAAGGAACCTCACGCAAAAGATGCAAAGAAACTCATGCATTCTGCAATTTTTCCAGCCGCAGCTTATCTTTCCAACATGCAAACCAGATTTTTAATTCAAATACAAAGCTTTGATTAGATATTTCTCAAAACAACATCTTAACTCTAACTAATCAACAAGCTGCTTAACTCAATTTCAAACAAACAAGAACAACGAAGGAGCTAATGCATTACAGAAAATCTGGACAGACATTCATGTAGAATGCTTTGGCAATCCAAAATCCACTTTCCAGCTCAAATATTTTAGATGTTTAAACACTCAAACTCAACACCTAACCTTCCATTTCCTTCCTTCAAAACACAATTAAGCATGCAGCTGAAGTACAAACTCAGAAAGCAGCCATGGAAAGAAGAGGAAAAAAAATGCAGCAAAAGTTTCAGCAAACTAGGAAACTTTCGTCAAACCGAAGCATTCTTAGCTTCTGTAATTTTCAGATGAAGACTTTCTGCAATTCGGCACCTTGCCAAACCAGCTCTTAAACATAATCAAGTCCAAACACAAGGCTTTAAACTAGGCAGCAAGCCATCATCCAAACAAACAGACTGAGCAAAATCCAGTGCAAACCAAAATAAAATACGTTCAGCAAGTTGAAAAATCTGGAACATATAAAGCTGATTTGGCAAGTTGAAAGGCATTTTCCAGCAAATGCTTGGTCCTAATTTAAAGCCTTCAAGCCTCCCCAAGCACACACGTACATTGCATCTTCAACTCCAACCAACCATATAACTCACATGCATTAAACCAAAGAGGAAAATCAAATCATTTCAGAAGGCTTAGATACCCAGAAAATATCAATCAAAAAATGAAAATCTGTTTGCTGTTCAACTGTGAGACAGACTTCAGATTCAAAGTACTTCAGAAATAATTCATGTTCATGCTAAAATTTGACTCAAACAAACCAGAAAATAATGCCAATGAGCCAGAGTTTTAAATGAGGACAGGTAAGTTCACGGCCACCCTTCCTACAAAATCAGTTAACGGCCAACCTTAGATTGCCGCAAGACTCTTCATTCATTTTTTAATCTTCAACCTAAATCACAAATCTTTACCATTATTGAACCACATCCCAACAATCAACATCATGAATTTTTAGGCTTCTAACAAGAAAACAATATGCAACACTTCCACATGTAAAAATCTATTCCAGAAATTCCAACTCTTCGGCCCCTTTACCGTTAGAACAAAATGAAGAACTAGCCCAAGACAAAACAGGCATGATCGATAACTACCCAAACAAAACTGATTCTCACGACAAACAAACTCCAAAATCTTCAATCCCAACCTCCGACAACAAACCCAGAATGTCAATATAAACTCATCATGTCAAAACAATGTCCAAACCTGCAACTCTCTACCGTGAAACTTGCGGACCAAAACTGAAAATTTATGAAGTCTAATGGAAAAGGAAAAACATACAAACTGCTGAGCTTGTTGGGAGATATGAAGCCAGAAAAGGATTACCTTTGTAGCCTATGAAGTTGAGATGTAGGAATCCAAATTTTGGGAGCTCAGAGTCTTCTGCCGTTCGCTGGAAAAATGCAGGCTGGAAGGTCGAATTTTTTGCTGCTCTTCACCTCCTTGCCCGTCGATTTCTGCCGCTTTTGCCTTTGTTGAGTTTCTATCAATTTCCTCTAGATTCAATCACCACTCCCCTCCTATGTTCTCTCCCTTCTCACCTCTATCTCAGCCCATATTTCTCCCTCCCCTTTCTGTTCAGTCGTCACTCTCTTTTTTCTTCTTTTGCCGTTTCTTTTGCTCTTTTGTTCCGTCAATCTCTTCTCCAAAAAAAATCTCCCCTTTGCGGCTGGCTTTCTCTTTTTCTTTTATATCCCAGTTCAACCCTAAGAACCTCTGTCCTTTTTCTGTATTTTGCAGCTTCAGGAGCCGTCCCAGATTTTTTTTGCAAACGGCGCAAGTCCGCAGCTTTGATGCTGCGGCAACAATTTTCCTTTTTTCCTTTTTTTTCTTTTTTTTTTTCAAAAATAGGCCAATATACATTAAACCATTTTTCCCTTTTCTTTTTCCCCCCTTTTTCTGTTTTTTTTTTCTTTTCTGTTCATTTTCATTTTTCTCTCTTTTTCCTTTTTCTAAAAAAAATCTACGCTAAAACTTATAAATTAAAAACTACAAAAACAACTAAAAACTAAAAAGGGAATAAAAATAAAATAAAACCTAAAAAAGCTAGACAAACGAAAATGAACTAAAATGCAAACCGTCTAAACAAAAATCAACCAATTATCACTAAAACCAAACATACAAAATTAATTCAAAAATTTGGTGTCTACAGTCACCAAAACTCTCCTAATTGCAATTTAAATGAAATCAAACTATACATAATTTCTAATAAAGGAATCCACCAAGAACCCAAATGCAAGCATCAACCAACCATTCGAAGCCAAATGAAACATTTTAGAACTCAAAAGGTCCATGAGCATGAAAAGGTCAATTAGTCAACTTATTTAGGGAAATTAAAGAAAATGGGTCACCACAAGTTCATTTAGTCACAAGGTTCACAAATCCATGCATTAAGCATCACCTTAGCAAAACATGGTAACCCATGAAGGCAAACAAGCAATTGAATTGAAACATTAATGCTACTAAATACTCAAATGTGAACACTAACCAAGCATTCAAGCTTAATCAAACACTTTTAGGAACTTCAAAAGTCCAAAGGCAAAGAAAAGGTTGAGGAATGGTTCAATTGCAACTATCCTAGGGTCTTATTGCAAGAAAATAGAACCTAATTGGGTCTTCGTAGCATTGCTGCAAAAATTACAGGGACCCAATTGATTAGTTTTCTCAAACATGCGGGTCATAGTGAAACATAGGGGAACTTGGGGGGTCAAAGTGCAAAATCCAGAAATTAATTCCATGCAATAATCATGCAGTTACGTGAGAAACTTGTTTCTGCAAACACCAAAATGAATGCCGGCTGCATTGTCATCTTCAAACTTAGATTTTTATACTCCAAATGTACCAAATTTGATCAAGTTCTCTCAACCAAACATCCAAAGGCTTAACTAAGCCACATAACACACAGTTTCAATGTTCAAACAAACAAGGACATAGAAGGGAAACTGCATTAATGCTAGAGAAATTTCCAGCAAACAGTCGGCAACCGAAAGTGGAGCCAAACTTATGTTCCAGCCAACTTCGTATGCAGATTCAGCATCCAAAAATTTAATCTAAGTGACTCAACCCACAAATTTGGCATCCAAACAAAACAAAAAGAAAGGTTTACTGCAATTTTCGGCTGCAATTTTCACATGCTCCAACTCATGTGCACTTCACATCAAAATAAATTGCACCAAGCTCACGGGTTTATCAACTCAAACCAATGAAAATCTCCACCCATTTAGTTAGCATACTCTGGACAAAAGTTCTTGATTTTGCATGCAAATTACGAATGAACAAATGTCTGCAACAACCAAGGAACAAATTTCTGCAGCCGAAAAAAAAGAAACCTGTTGCCGATGCATTCTTCAAATACAGATTTAGGCCCCAAAAACACAGCTTTGTTCGAAACAGAAAATGCTAATCAAAATCATAATGTGAAATGAAACCATAAGGCCCAAAACTTTTAACACCAAACAAGCAAAAACATAACAGGAACTGATGCAATCTTCTTGGGAACTTTTCATGCAAATGGCTCGGCTACCTATTTCAGATTCGTACACAGAATGAAACCAAGGGACGGTCATGAACCCCTACCAATGACTGAGTTTTATTATCAACTAACTACATCAATAACAAAACATCAAAACTTGAACGGACACAAGATCATGAAGCCCAGAACCTGAACACAACCCATCGTTTTAATCCTATGCAAATATAGTAGAAGCTTTAAGTCAGGCAACACAGCAACACGGCAAGAAGATGCGGCGATCAATATGGTGAAAATCTGCTATATATGACCTTATATATTAGAAAAAAAACAGCTCAGAAATTACCCCAACTAATCCCGGATTTGTTACCAAGTCTGCTGCTGGTAATAATGTTTGGCCGGCAGCGGTAGCGAGGAGGAACTGAGGTGATGAAGTTAGCGGCGGTAGAACGATAGCAGCGATAGTAATGATATTCTTCCTTCCAGATTTGTGACCGTCACTTCCCCTCCTTTGATTCTTTCCTCTTAGCCGTTGTTGCTTGCTTGATGCCTCCCAAAACTCTCTCAGCCGTCAACCTCTCCGTCACTCTCCCTGCTCAACTTTCTGTCTGGATTTTCTAGCCGTCAACTCTCTCTTGGGTCCTCTCCCTCAAGACTCCAGCGTTTTTTGTTTCCCTTCCCTTTCCTCAGCTATCACCTCCCCTCTCTCTTTCTAGCTTTCAGCCATTGTTTCTCTTTCTTGCGGCTCCCTCTTTTCAGCCGACCCCATTCTCCCACAACCGAGAGAACTCCCCCCTTTCTCCCGTCACTTTTTCTGGTTTCCCCCCCAAGCTTGAAGCTTTCTCCTTCCTTTGCCCCGATGAACTTCTCTTTTCAGTTTTTCTTTCTCGCCGCCGCCCAGCTATCCTTTCTTGCTGTTGTTATTTTCCTTATGCTCGACCGCCGCAACCCTGTCCCTTTCTTTCTCTCCTCTCTCTCGGTCGCTGTTTTCTTTTCTTTTGCTTTTGTTTTGCAGCCGTCCACCCTCTCTCTGCGGCTGCCTTCCTGCCTTTCTATTTATATGGGAACTCCAACCCTAAAACCTCAGCCTTTTTCTCCATATTTACAGCTAAGGGGCTGCCAAGAGCCCCTCCTTGCAAGCTGCAAAAACGCAGTTTGCAAGTCGCGTGTTCATCTCTTTTTTTTTTTTTTTTTTTAAAGTAATTTAGCAAAATGGTAAAAAAAATTAAGTAAAAATCAACAATTTAATTAATATCAGATAAAAATAAATAAACTAGAAATGATAAACAGCAAAATGGCAATTTTTTCATTTTTCTTTTCATTTTTTCATTATTCATCATTTTTCTCTTTTCCCTTCTTCTTCTTTTTCTTCTTTTTCTTTTTTTTTAAAAAAAACTTAACAAAATAAAAAAAAAGCCAAAAGATTGAATTTAGAAGAAAACATATTTTGTGGGCAATTTTCTTTTTTTTTTCTTCTTTTTTTTCATTTTCATTCATTTTCCAAGAAATTTTATGCTAAAAATTTAAAATAAAAACTAAAACTAAAAACTAAAACTAAAAATCGAATAAAACTAACACGGCAAACAGTAAATGAAATTACACCAAAATTTGGTGTCTACAGTTTGCCCCTCTTTGTCTGAGTTTTGGAAAAACTTGAGACAAAGAAGTAGACACCAAAATACCTACCTGTGTTATTTGGCTGCGAACGTCACGAACGGTGGACGCTTTAGAAATGGGGACTGACCCCTTTTGACAAAATTTTAAAATGGAATTGACTCAGACAGGAAATTTAAAACGGGACTGGCCCGAACAAGAAATTTAAAATGGGACTGACCCGAATAGGAAAATGTAAAATGGGACTAACCCGAACAGGAAAATGTAAATAGGATAGACCCACGGGATAGACCCGGACAGAAATATAAAAATGTGATAGACCCACGGGGTAGAACCGAACAGAAAATGTAAACGGGATAGACCCGGACAGAAATGCAAGAATGGGATAGACCCACGGGATAGACTCGAACCGAAAATGTAAACGGGATAGACCCACGGGATAGACCCGAACAGAAATTTAAAATTGGGATAGACCCACGGGATAGACCCGGACAGAAATGTAAAATTTGGGATAGACCCACAGGATAGACCCGAACAGAAATTTAAATTTGGGATAGACCCACGGCTAGTGGCAATGAAAATGAAACGTCTTGACAATCGGACAGTGGGATCAAACCCGAACCTGCCGTGATGAACTTGATTTGATTTTTGACTTTTTGATTTTTTGATTTTTTTTTGACTGATTTTTTTTTTGATTGATTTTTTTTTGATTGATTTTTTTTATTTTTCCTGACTGAGAGAGACTTGTCGAAATAATTTGCCCCAGTGTAATGAATTGGTCAGTGGGATTAAACCCCAAGCCTGCCCAATGGGAAGTTGGCGGCACGAAATCCAGGCCCAACGTGATGTTGTGAAGTTGGCGGCACAAAATCCAGGCCCAACTTGATTTTTGGAATGTTGGCAGCACGAAACCCAGGCCCAACAGGATTTTTGGAATGTTGGCGGCACGAAATCCAGGCCCAACTTTGATATTGGAATGTTGGCGGCACGAAACTCAGGCCCAACTTGATTTTTGAAATATTTTTGGAATGTTGGCGGCACGAAACTCAGGCCCAACTTGATTTTTGGAATGTTGGCGGCACGAAATCCAGGTCCAACTTGATCTTTGGAATATTTTTGGAATGTTGGCAGCACGAAACTCAGGCCCAACTTGATTTTTGGAATGTTGGCGGCACGAAATCCAGGCCCAACTTTGATATTGGAATGTTGGCGGCACGAAACTCAGGCCCAACTTGATTTTTGGAATATTTTTGGAATGTTGGCGGCACGAAACTCAGGCCCAACTTGATTTTTGGAATGTTGGCGGCACGAAATCCAGGCCCAACTTTGATATTGGAATGTTGGCGGCATGAAACCCAGGCCCAACGTGATGTTTATGATGTCAAGAGAAGGGGGAACAGAATGATGCGTGGCGTGCATTGAAGCTTCGCCCACAAGAAATCAAATTTGATTTTTCAAGAAACAAGAATTTGAACTTGATTTTTGACTTTTGAATTTTCCTGATTTTTTTTTGAGAGAATTTTTCAAAAATAATTTGCCCCAAGTGTAGGGCCATTTTCCCTTCTTTCTTCTTGCTTTTCTTTGCAGTATCAGCCTTCCGCCTCACGGGATGCTTTTTCGTCATTTTGAACCATGAATACCTGTACAAGGGGTTCATCAAAGTATGACATGCATTCAAATTTCTTATTTGGAAAGAACAGCGTGACTGGTTTGACATTCTCAAATGTATTACCAAAATTTTTGCCCCAGTGTGGGCTATTTTGCAAAATCTCTCGCATGAAAATTTGCCCCAGTGTAGGCCTATTTAATTGCAAAAAATTTGTTTGAATGACCTTTCATTTGTTTGAACAAAGTAAGCAATTGCTTTTCCTAACATATCATGTGAAGAAAATTGAATGTCTTGCTTAAACTCATATAGCAAGTTCATGATGAATTTCTCAAAATAATGCCAAATTACGAAAGATTTCTTCCCCACTTTAGCATCAATGTTTTGGGTGATGGGTCACCATTCCTTGTTGGTTCATCTTTCAGGACCAATCAAATGACTTTATTTTTGAAATGGCTAAGGAAATGGGAGGTCAGAATCTGTCTCATTTTTGTGCCCTAGTTGTATGTAATCCATTCAATGTCACATCTTAGTGAAAGCAAAGAGTTTGTCACCCTTATTTCAAGAAAACTTAGTCAACATACAAGCTTTTTAGGCTTGTAACGTATGGACAGAAGTGATAGCTAAACATGTGGAAACGGGTTATACCCTCATGATCACAAATGATTTGATAAATTTCTTATGAGCATAATCCTCACTTTGGATTGTCATGAAGGAATAAGTCAACGATGGACTTTATTAGCTTGGAATGTGGTTTGAAACCGATAGTTAAAGAAATAATTTTCAAGGACATTGCACCGAAGATCGCATTCTTCTCAAAATTGCCCTCATTTTGCATTTTGTTTGATTTTTATCATCACTCAACAGGGATTTCGGAGTCGAGTTTTTTCTCTTTTTTTTTTCCGACCTGATGGGTTTTCACATGGTGAGTAGCGTCAACCCCATACCTAGGTAATTCAGAAATACAGCTAAAATTCTCCGGCATCAGAAATTTTCTTGACAGGGCCATTGCAAAGAACAGAAGTCAGGACTTTCGGCTTTTGTAATGGGGTCTGGTGGGGTGTTTAGAAAAGTTAAGGCTTGAAGGCAGATTTCAAGAGTGGTTTGAATAATCTGAGATCGCATTGTTGTGTCAACCCTATTTTAGGGCTAAATCAGAATTTTGCCCCAGTTTATGCTCAATTAAGGCTCTTTCTCTTTCATTTTCTTTCTTCTTTGATTTTTTGGCCTTTTGTCGTTCTTTTGAACTTTCACAAAATTTGCCCCGGTTTATTTTTGAACTGAGGTTCTCTTTTCTTCTTTTGTCTTTTGATTTTGTGGCTTTTCACTTTTCGCTTCTTGAAATTTTCCTTTTCAACTCAAACTTGCCCCAGTGTGGGGTTTGCGATTCTCAGGGGTTGCCAAACGAAGTATTTTATTCTGAAAGCTCAAAAGGGATAATTAGGGATAGAATATTTGATTGGAAAAGAAGAGGGCCTGACTTTTGTTCCGTCCCTTACAATAACTCTGAAAGGAAACTTTCATTAATGGGAAATTTCTGGCCTGTATCTGACTTAACTGACTGAGGAAGACTCTCTATAAGTGGTTCGTCGGACAAAACCCTTCTTTTTTCCTTTTTCCAAAATTGAAGCCCAGATAGATTCAAATTTCTCCAATTTGTGATTCCCTCTTTTCTTTTCTTTTAGCATTTTTACTTTTCTCTTTTTTTTTTTTTTAAAAAAAATTCTGCAATCCCCCTCCCCAATGCGGGGTACGATCATAGATGCTTTGAAAAGAACCTCCAATTTTGGCTCAAATGAGGATGCAAGGGATAAATAGTGTTTAGGTTGTAGAAACGATGGCCAAAGTATCATTCTTACACCTCATGACAACCAAAGTAACGAAATGGTCATTGAAAATCCATTCCCCTTTTGGATATTTGAAAATCTTCCAATATAGGGTAGTGATCATTAGGGCTCTTATTTGAAACGAAATTATTCTTTCAAAGGCTCAAATGGGAGAGCAAATGATAAAATGTGTATAGGTAGAGAAAAGAATGCTCAAAGTATCATTCCAAATTTTCAAAACAAACAAGAATAATGCATATTTTTGCTTTCACTTAGATGTGAATTGAATCTGGTTAAACCAATGGGCATTTTTCTTAAGCAAAGTTCGCTCCAATTTGCAATATATCCGTCAATGTGACTGATTTTTGGAGGAGGCAAATAGCGGTGGGCAAAAATAGGAATTGTACAGTGAAGGAGACAAGGTATCTCATTGAGCCTTTTGAGTGACCGTTCACCCTTTTTCTCTCTGAGCGCTCTTACTGTTTAGATCACCAATCTAGTGTATGTAAGGATTTTAGAAAGCATACACTTGTGAATTTTCAGGCTAGAGGTTGAAAAATCTCAATTTGGTCTTATTTCTTAAAATTCATCATGAAATCTCCAATGACCAAAAGAATGAAATATACATGAATATACACAAGACAATAATTGTCCAAAAATTTTATTGCTGAAAAAGTTTGAAACAAAAATTCTCGTTCAATTATGATACAAATGAGAGTAGAAAACTTCTAAAGAGCTCCACATATATACCCTTTGTCTCCTTTGCTTTTGACACAAAAATATATTAACAAGTCAAATATACAGAATTTTCCTTGAAAGCAAGTATGAAATCTCTTAAAAGCTCTAGCCTAGAGCTTTCAGATGGATCTTTCATGTTTCCATTGTTGGATCTACCCAAGAATCAGATAATACTTTCCAAAACTTTATCGGATCAAAAATTGTTATCCAATGTAGGGAAATATTTTCATCTTATTGAAGCATTTTTATGAATGCAGGGGAGGGGGGAAACAAAAGAAAAATACCCTGAGTTAGTAAGAAAGAATATAAAATCGGTATGCATGTCCTATGGGGGGACCCTTTTTGTGCCAAGGGTAGGCCTAGCATGAAAATGCAATCCTCTAGGGTAGGCAATATACCATACCTGATTGATCTGATCAACTCATTGAGTGAAAAATAATTTTGAAAAATTTGGTCAATTGGAGTGAGGAAAGACATTTGTCAAAATGAGATCAACGTCCGAATGGGTTGATCACTTTTGATTGATATTTGCAAAAACGCACGGATTTGACCTTGACGAACTTCCTATCGAAGAGATTGGAATTCATTGACAAATTTTTCTCAGTGAAGCACGGGTCAAAACCCTAATTGATCAAGTGATTGGATGCAATGGACGGTTTTCTTCAAAATTGACTAGGTTTCCCAATTTGAAATTCGACACTGAAACCCTAATAAGGCAAATGGGTTGAATGAAATTGACAATTTATTTAAAATCGACCGAATTACTCTAAAAAGGGAAACAGGTCAAATGAATTGAATGAAATTTATCCAAAATTAATCAGATCACCCTAAAAAGGGTAAATTGATCAAATAGATTGAACGAAACTTGATTTATTCAAAATCGGCTCGGTTGCCCTAAAAATGGGTAAATTGGTCAAATGAATGAAATTGAATTAGGGATTTATTCAAAAATCGGCCGAATGACCCTAAAAAGGGTAAATTGGTCAACTGACCCTAAAAAGGGTAAATTGGTCAAATGACCCTAAAAAGGGTAATTTGGTCAAATGAATTGATGATTTATTCAAAATCAACCGAATGACCCTAAAAAGGGTAAATTGGTCAAAAGACCCTAAAAATGGTAAATTGGTCAAATGACCCTAAAAGGGTAAATTGGTCAAAAGATGGTTTATTCAAAATTGATTATGAATTGACAAAATGGATTGATTGAATCGGCCGGCCATTGGTGGTTTCAAAAAAATTAGTCTATGAGCCTTCTAAAATCACGATTTGGCCTCAATTTATTCATCGTCTCAACAAGAGGAATCATTTGTGAAATTAATGTCCTTTGCGCAAGGGATTTTTACCAACTTTGATAAAATGGCCAAAAAGTGATTATTAGACGCTCATATTCCAAAATCGCTCTTATGAAGACGATCGGATCCTACCTTACCTTGTACACTACCCCTTTGGATGGTACAAAATGTAAATGTGCAAGTCTCTTTGGATTAAATATCCGAGACACAAGGTGGTTTATTCCTAACACGGGATCCCCTAAATGGCATTCCCTTTCTAGGGTTTAATGCATGATGCCATTTATTAAAGCGATGTAAATATGTGACAAATATGGCCTAAAGGACATGAATAATGCATCGGGGGGGGGAAGGTCTAAAATGAAATGTATTTATTGAAAATTAAGTGTAATGACTGAAGTTTAAACATGTGAGCTATCTAGTGGGTACGTCACTAAAAGAGTGCCAAAGAAGCCTCTTATTGCTAAGGCACATGAATGCAAACAAAAAACAACGAAATGGTTAGTGCAATTGATAGTACACATAACATATTGGGAGCAATTTAAGAAAAGAAATACAATAAAAGCCAATAAAAGGGGTGGAACCCCTTCCCTCGTGCCTAATGTGCTTAAAAGAGGGTGAGGCTGATTCTAATCTAGGAAAATGCTAATATGGATGCATGAGGTTGGGGTTCATTAATGCGACTAGACTCGATAAGGCTTAAAAGGTCCCCAAGCCTTCAGACCTAAGGGAATGGGTCATCAATCCCAAGACCCTCGGTCGGTGGCTCGAGCGGTCCCCTAGGTATTGCTATGGGCGCAACGCACACCATCCACATACCTTAAGAAACCATTCCTAGTCCTACAAGGCGATGTGGGACAGAGCCCACGAAAAATAAAATAAAATGGGATAACAGTAAGTAAACGTGCACGTATGAAGTGTTCCCTATTTTGAGGGAAGGGGTTGAGAACCACGCGAGGCTCTAGAGGTGACACACCCCCCCCAAATGCAATGCAAGCGCGAGATAAGTAAGTAAACATCCAATCAAACAATCATACATTCGCGAGCGAGGGAGTAGTTGGACACGCGTGAAATGCAAAATCCTAAAAAAGGAAAAAATGCAACCCTAAAACACCCAAATGTGATATATGAAAAGGTTAAAAGAAGAAAAAGGTTGATTAAATCAAATTTGCTCGGACTCTCGAAACTTCCCCAGTGGAGTAGCCAACTGTCGCGCCCCATTTTTTGATAAATAAATAAATGGTAAAAAAAATGTATTTTTGATTGGAAAATGAATTGTGATTTAAAAGAAAAATGGGTCTAAATGGGGTTTTGAGAATGCGACGATTTGACCCAAAATATAGTTTAAAAAGGGTTTTTTGAAATCAAAATCGGAGTCGCCACTTGGTAACGAGTTAAGGTGTACCAAGTCACCTAAAAAATGAATTTTTAAAGGAAAATAGGAAAAAGTAGTAAGAAACCCCTTTTAAATGACTCCTAGTCCACGTAAACCAACGAAAAAGGTTCGGGAGTCACATTTGACGAAGGGGAAGGCAAGGATAGAAATCCAAGGCACCCCTTCGACCTAGCCAAGGCTAGTTGCGTGATTTAATCAAAGATTTTCTTGTTTTAACCAAAGAATTTAATACATTTGGATGCACTACATGAATGCAAACCCTAGACCTAGGGGTATTGGGGGAAATTTCTCTTCAAAGGTTGAATGGTGCCAATCACATTAATTGTGAAGCCCAATAACGATCCTTTGAAGAAGTCACGAATAATGCGAGTGGGATGCAAATGAATGGAATGCATGTATGCAATGTGAGGACATGAGTTTGAAAAAGTAATAAAAAACAATAAATATGTAAGTGAAAATGTGCACGTGAGTGGGCAAGGTACGGTATGTGAAATGATAATATGAAGTGCATGTGTGCAAGTGATGATAAAAGTGTTCGTGTGCAAGTGAAGAAACATAAGGTGCACATGTGCGAAATGGGAGGAAAAATAAAAGTGTGATGAGGGTATAAAATGGTAGAGTGGATTTAAAAATGCATGAGCCTAGGGAATTCATGCATATTGGGTACGGGGAGACCTAAATCGTGACTCAATTTGCCCTTTTATAGAGGGAATACAAGCGTGCTAAGGTTTAGAAAAAGCCACACTCGTCTATATCCCATATTTAAGGGGACTCTCAAGCAAATGAACCCTATAGCTAGCATGAAATGCAAAAGCCCTAAAATGAAGGGAAAAGGGTTTCGCGGAGCATGCCAAATGATAAACTAAGAAAAATGCATGACATGTAATGAACACGCAAATATGTACTAACGAGGGGAAATCCCTAAGGGTCTAGCGTTGGACTAGCCCATTCTATGAATTCCTACTAGCGTTGGACTAGCGGAAACGTACATTCATCCATCACACTCATTCATGGCTATGGAAAGCAAGTAGACATGCCAAACACTCATAAACACATAGCACATAACATTTAGCATGCTCGACTAGATGCAAGGCCCTAACAAAGCAAATTAGCACGTAGCAACTAATCATGCAAGACACATAAGACAATTAAAGCCCTAACTATTACATTTGCTAGCTAGGCACATGACTTCGATAGGTCTTCATTGAATGCTCCTCCAAGCCCTATCTATTACATTAGGGAGACCCTACTACAATCTAAAAGGGGGAAAAGGAATAAAATAATTAAATCCCTAACTATTACAAGCCAAGAGGTGTACACATACCCCATAAGGAATAACTTAAATAAAAGTAAAGTAAATGAAATAAATGCAAGGAATTAAGGAAAAGCAAGGAAAGCGAAATAGACATGCATATCCACATAACACGTAGGAGCACGTAGGAGAGACACAACAAGGGATAAAAGAAATTATACCGCCCCCCTTGAATGGTGTCCAAATGAAAGAAAAATGGCTTCAAAACAATAAAAAGGTCACGGTACCTCAAATAGTAAAGTATAACAAAGTCACTGTCGCGCCCCATTTTTTGATAAATAAAAATAAATGGTTTGAGAAAGATGTTTTTGATTCAATTGTATTGGAGAATGATTTTTGTGAGTTGAAAAGACATAGGTCTCAATGGGACTTGGGAAAAAGCGACGATTTGACCCAAAAAAATAGTTTTTAAAAGGGTTTTTGAATGAGAAATTGGAGTCGCCACTTGGTAATGATTAAGGTGTACCAAGTCACCTAAAAAATAAATTTTTAAAGACAAAGTAGTAAAACCCTTTTAAAAACGACTCCTAGTCCACGTAAGCCAAAGAAAAAGGTTCGGGAGTCACGTTTGACAAAGGGGAAGGCAAGGATAGAATCCAAGGCACCCCTTTGACCTAGCCAAGGCTAGTTGCGCGACTTAACCTTACCTTTCCTAATTTTCTACCCAATGTATGTATTGCACGTTGGATATGACTATATGAATGCAAAACGGAAAGGAAAATGCAATCCTAAATTCTACGATGTCTCTCGTGAGGCTTTTGGTCCCAAACCACATGAATTGTGGCGGCCAATAAAGGGAAACCTCATAGAGGTCGATTGATGCAAATGGTGACTCAAGTGCAAGTGTTCAAGTGTATGAAAAGATTCATGTATGAAATGGTGTAAAAAAAAAAAAAGTGTTTGTGTGCGAATGTGTAAAGAAAGTGCATGTGTGAATTTGTATGAAAAATCAAAGTGTTTGTGTGTGCAAATGAATGAAGATAGAATAGTACATATATAAGTGAAACTTGAATTTCATTTGTGAAGTAAAGTAAATAAATGATAAAGATGTAGTGAAAAATATGGATTGCGAAATGTAAGAAAAATGTGATTAAAAGAGTATGGAAGTGATAAAAACGAAAGTATGACCCTAGGGGAATGCAACAAGTCGGGTACGGGGGTTGACTTCTAACTTTTCGACTTCGATTTTCCCTTTGATTAGAAGGCGAAACTAGCGTGCTAAGGCTATCGAGTAGCCACACTCGCTCGTTTCCCTTATCGGAAGGGGATTTTCACGCAAATGAACCCTAACTAGCATGAGATGCAAGTCCTAAAGTGAAGGGGAAGGGGTTTGAGGAACATGCCAAATGATAAACTAAGGAAAAATGCGTGATATGTGGTGATCATGCATTTAATGAAAAAAAAGGAAAAAAGAACCTATTGGGTCTAGCATTGGACTAGCCCTTTCTATGACATTCTACTATCATTAGATTAGTGAAAAAAATGAACCACAACTAGCGTTGGACTAGTGTGGTGACGTACATTCATCCATTCCCTTCATCTATACTACAAAAAGCGAGTAGACATGCAAATCACTTAAATCATGTAGCACTCATCATGCTCGACTAAATGCAAGATCCTAATAAAGCATTTAACATATAACACATAGGCATGCAACCATTACATTTGCTAACTAAAACAAAGGGGAAAGGGAAAATGGACCAAATTACTTGCTACGCCCTATCTATTACAAGCCAAGAGGTGTACACATACCCCATTAATAAAAATCAAAAGTAAATGAAATAAATGAAAGGAAATAAGGAGAGGCTAGGAAAGCAAGTAGACATGCAACTTTCAATTAGCACATTAGTCCACATAGGAGAGAAACAAAAGGGGTAAAAGAGATTATACCTCCCCGTTGGTGATACTAAGGAAGTAAACGAACTCAACTTGGCTAGATTCACCCAAGAAAAGACTAACTTAGGCTAAAATCACCAAAAACAAAATATTAATGCACCAATTTAGTGATAAGATATAAACTAAACAATTTGAATCCATCAAAACATCAAACTTTCCCTCAATTGCAACTCAATGAAGTCAAAACTACTTAAAGACCAAGGCAAAAGGCATGATCATCCAATCCCCAAGCATAACATCTACTAAAGACCCAAAAGCAAGCACTACTCAATCATTTGAACCCAAATAAATCGTTGAAGCACTTCAAAGATTCCAAAAATAGAGAAAAAGCCAAACAATGATTGAAGTTGCAATGATTTTAGGACTTAATTACAAGATACTAAAACATGCTTGGGCTTTTGTGGCACAAAGAGAAACTTAGAAGGATCAAATTGATTAGTTTTCCCAATTTTTGGGTCATAGTTGCATAAGGGGAAACTTGGGGGGTCAAAAATGTAATTTTTCTGTGGCTTTCATGCATGCATACGTGAACTTCAGTTTCTGCAATACTTTCCTTTGCTGCAATTTCAAATTCCAGACACAAAGTTCAATCCACAGGCTCAATTTTGAGGAGAACTTCACCCATCAAACATCAAAACTCTAGACTAAACAACCGAGTATAGAACCTTAACACCTAAACAAGCAAAACATAAAGGAACCTCACGCAAAAGATGCAAAGAAACTCATGCATTCTGCAATTTTTCCAGCCGCAGCTTTTCTTTCCAACATGCAAACCAGATTTTTAATTCAAATACAAAGCTTTGATTAGATATTTCTCAAAACAACATCTTAACTCTAACTAATCAACAAGCTGCTTAACTCAACTTCAAACAAACAAGAACAACGAAGGAGCTAATGCATTACAGAAAATCTGGACAGACATTCATGTAGAATGCTTTGGCAATCCAAAATCCACTTTCCAGCTCAAATATTTTAGATGTTTAAACACTCAAACTCAACACCTAACCTTCCATTTCCTTCCTTCAAAACACAATTAAGCATGCAGCTGAAGTACAAACTCAGAAAGCAGCCATGGAAAGAAGAGGAAAAAAAATGCAGCAAAAGTTTCAGCAAACTAGGAAACTTTCGTCAAACCGAAGCATTCTTAGCTTCTGTAATTTTCAGATGAAGACTTTCTGCAATTCGGCACCTTGCCAAACCAGCTCTTAAACATAATCAAGTCCAAACACAAGGCTTTAAACTAGGCAGCAAGCCATCATCCAAACAAACAGACTGAGCAAAATCCAGTGCAAACCAAAATAAAATACGTTCAGCAAGTTGAAAAATCTGGAACATATAAAGCTGATTTGGCAAGTTGAAAGGCATTTTCCAGCAAATGCTTGGTCCTAATTTAAAGCCTTCAAGCCTCCCCAAGCACACACGTACATTGCATCTTCAACTCCAACCAACCATATAACTCACATGCATTAAACCAAAGAGGAAAATCAAATCATTTCAGAAGGCTTAGATACCCAGAAAATATCAATCAAAAAATGAAAATCTGTTTGCTGTTCAACTGTGAGACAGACTTCAGATTCAAAGTACTTCAGAAATAATTCATGTTCATGCTAAAATTTGACTCAAACAAACCAGAAAATAATGCCAATGAGCCAGAGTTTTAAATGAGGACAGGTAAGTTCACAGCCACCCTTCCTACAAAATCAGTTAACGGCCAACCTTAGATTGCCGCAAGACTCTTCATTCATTTTTTAATCTTCAACCTAAATCACAAATCTTTACCATTATTGAACCACATCCCAACAATCAACATCATGAATTTTTAGGCTTCTAACAAGAAAACAATATGCAACACTTCCACATGTAAAAATCTATTCCAGAAATTCCAACTCTTCGGCCCCTTTACCGTTAGAACAAAATGAAGAACTAGCCCAAGACAAAACAGGCATGATCGATAACTACCCAAACAAAACTGATTCTCACGACAAACAAACTCCAAAATCTTCAATCCCAACCTCCGACAACAAACCCAGAATGTCAATATAAACTCATCATGTCAAAACAATGTCCAAACCTGCAACTCTCTACCGTGAAACTTGCGGACCAAAACTGAAAATTTATGAAGTCTAATGGAAAAGGAAAAACATACAAACTGCTGAGCTTGTTGGGAGATATGAAGCCAGAAAAGGATTACCTTTGTAGCCTATGAAGTTGAGATGTAGGAATCCAAATTTTGGGAGCTCAGAGTCTTCTGCCGTTCGCTGGAAAAATGCAGGCTGGAAGGTCGAATTTTTTGCTGCTCTTCACCTCCTTGCCCGTCGATTTCTGCAGCTTTTGCCTTTGTTGAGTTTCTATCAATTTCCTCTAGATTCAATCACCACTCCCCTCCTATGTTCTCTCCCTTCTCACCTCTATCTCAGCCCATATTTCTCCCTCCCCTTTCTGTTCAGTCGTCACTCTCTTTTTTCTTCTTTTGCCGTTTCTTTTGCTCTTTTGTTCCGTCAATCTCTTCTCCAAAAAAAATCTCCCCTTTGCGGCTGGCTTTCTCTTTTTCTTTTATATCCCAGTTCAACCCTAAGAACCTCTGTCCTTTTTCTGTATTTTGCAGCTTCAGGAGCCGTCCCAGATTTTTTTTGCAAACGGCGCAAGTCCGCAGCTTTGATGCTGCGGCAACAATTTTCCTTTTTTCCTTTTTTTTCTTTTTTTTTTTCAAAAATAGGCCAATATACATTAAACCATTTTTCCCTTTTCTTTTTCCCCCCTTTTTCTGTTTTTTTTTCTTTTCTGTTCATTTTCATTTTTCTCTCTTTTTCCTTTTTCTAAAAAAAATCTACGCTAAAACTTATAAATTAAAAACTACAAAAACAACTAAAAACTAAAAAGGGAATAAAAATAAAATAAAACCTAAAAAAGCTAGACAAACGAAAATGAACTAAAATGCAAACCGTCTAAACAAAAATCAACCAATTATCACTAAAACCAAACATACAAAATTAATTCAAAAATTTGGTGTCTACAGTCACCAAAACTCTCCTAATTGCAATTTAAATGAAATCAAACTATACATAATTTCTAATAAAGGAATCCACCAAGAACCCAAATGCAAGCATCAACCAACCATTCGAAGCCAAATGAAACATTTTAGAACTCAAAAGGTCCATGAGCATGAAAAGGTCAATTAGTCAACTTATTTAGGGAAATTAAAGAAAATGGGTCACCACAAGTTCATTTAGTCACAAGGTTCACAAATCCATGCATTAAGCATCACCTTAGCAAAACATGGTAACCCATGAAGGCAAACAAGCAATTGAATTGAAACATTAATGCTACTAAATACTCAAATGTGAACACTAACCAAGCATTCAAGCTTAATCAAACACTTTTAGGAACTTCAAAAGTCCAAAGGCAAAGAAAAGGTTGAGGAATGGTTCAATTGCAACTATCCTAGGGTCTTATTGCAAGAAAATAGAACCTAATTGGGTCTTCGTAGCATTGCTGCAAAAATTACAGGGACCCAATTGATTAGTTTTCTCAAACATGCGGGTCATAGTGAAACATAGGGGAACTTGGGGGGTCAAAGTGCAAAATCCAGAAATTAATTCCATGCAATAATCATGCAGTTACGTGAGAAACTTGTTTCTGCAAACACCAAAATGAATGCCGGCTGCATTGTCATCTTCAAACTTAGATTTTTATACTCCAAATGTACCAAATTTGATCAAGTTCTCTCAACCAAACATCCAAAGGCTTAACTAAGCCACATAACACACAGTTTCAATGTTCAAACAAACAAGGACATAGAAGGGAAACTGCATTAATGCTGGAGAAATTTCCAGCAAACAGTCGGCAACCGAAAGTGGAGCCAAACTTATGTTCCAGCCAACTTCGTATGCAGATTCAGCATCCAAGAACAATTCAGCATCCAAAAATTTAATCTAAGTGACTCAACCCACAAATTTGGCATCCAAACAAAACAAAAAGAAAGGTTTACTGCAATTTTCGGCTGCAATTTTCACATGCTCCAACTCATGTGCACTTCACATCAAAATAAATTGCACCAAGCTCACGGGTTTATCAACTCAAACCAATGAAAATCTCCACCCATTTAGTTAGCATACTCTGGACAAAAGTTCTTGATTTTGCATGCAAATTACGAATGAACAAATGTCTGCAACAACCAAGGAACAAATTTCTGCAGCCGAAAAAAAAGAAACCTGTTGCCGATGCATTCTTCAAATACAGATTTAGGCCCCAAAAACACAGCTTTGTTCGAAACAGAAAATGCTAATCAAAATCATAATGTGAAATGAAACCATAAGGCCCAAAACTTTTAACACCAAACAAGCAAAAACATAACAGGAACTGATGCAATCTTCTAGGGAACTTTTCATGCAAATGGCTCGGCTACCTATTTCAGATTCGTACACAGAATGAAACCAAGGGACGGTCATGAACCCCTACCAATGACTGAGTTTTATTATCAACTAACTACATCAATAACAAAACATCAAAACTTGAACGGACACAAGATCATGAAGCCCAGAACCTGAACACAACCCATCGTTTTAATCCTATGCAAATATAGTAGAAGCTTTAAGTCAGGCAACACAGCAACACGGCAAGAAGATGCGGCGATCAATATGGTGAAAATCTGCTATATATGACCTTATATATTAGAAAAAAAACAGCTCAGAAATTACCCCAACTAATCCCGGAATTGTTACCAAGTCTGCTGCTGGTAATAATGTTTGGCCGGCAGCGGTAGCGAGGAGGAACTGAGGTGATGAAGTTAGCGGCGGTAGAACGATAGCAGCGATAGTAATGATATTCTTCCTTCCAGATTTGTGACCGTCACTTCCCCTCCTTTGATTCTTTCCTCTTAGCCGTTGTTGTTTGCTTGATGCCTCCCAAAACTCTCTCAGCCGTCAACCTCTCCGTCACTCTCCCTGCTCAACTTTCTCTCTGGATTTTCTAGCCGTCAACTCTCTCTTGGGCCCTCTCCCTCAAGACTCCAGCGTTTTTTGTTTCCCTTCCCTTTCCTCAGCTATCACCTCCCCTCTCTCTTTCTAGCTTTCAGCCGTTGTTTCTCTTTCTTGCGGCTCCCTCTTTTCAGCCGACCCCATTCTCCCACAACCGAGAGAACTCCCTCCTTTCTCCCGTCACTTTTTCTGGTTCCCCCCCCAAGCTTGAAGCTTTCTCCTTCCTTTGCCCCGATGAACTTCCCTTTTCAGTTTTTCTTTCTCGCCGCCGCCCAGCTATCCTTTCTTGCTGTTGTTATTTTCCTTATGCTCGACCGCCGCAACCCTGTTCCTTCCTTTCTCTCCTCTCTCTCGGTCGCTGTTTTCTTTTCTTTTGCTTTTGTTTTGCAGCCGTCCACCCTCTCTCTGCGGCTGCCTTCCTGCCTTTCTATTTATATGGGAACTCCAACCCTAAAACCTCAGCCTTTTTCTCCATATTTACAGCTAAGGGGCTGCCAAGAGCCCCTCCTTGCAAGCTGCAAAAATGCAGCTTGCAAGTCGCGTGTTCATCTTCTTTTTTTTTTTTAAAGTAATTTAGCAAAATGGTAAAAAAAATTAAGTAAAAATCAACAATTTAATTAATATCAGATAAAAATAAATAAACTAGAAATGATAAACAGCAAAATGGCAATTTTTTCATTTTTCTTTTCATTTTTTCATTATTCATCATTTTTCTCTTTTCCCTTCTTCTTCTTTTTCTTTTTTTTTTTTTTAAAAAAAACTTAACAAAATAAACAAAAAGCCAAAAGATTGAATTTAGAAGAAAACATATTTTGTGGGCAATTTTCTTTTTTTTTTCTTTTTTTTTTTCATTTTCATTCATTTTCCAAGAAATTTTATGCTAAAAATTTAAAATAAAAACTAAAACTAAAAACTAAAACTAAAAATCGAATAAAACTAACACGGCAAAATAGTAAATGAAATTACACCAAAATTTGGTGTCTACAGTTTGTATAAGATGTGACAGCCCCACCTTCCCCCTAAGGCGAACCAAAGGGGTTAGCGGACTGCCTGCCCAGCTCTCGCCAGGACTAACGGTACGGTTTACGTCAATCTAAAACGTTCCGGAACATAATATCGCGCGCAAACAAGTCAAAACACAAAATAAAATAAAATAAAATAAAACGAAAACCGAAGCCGAAATTTATCTAAACCATAGCCAAGCATATATGTACAATGGAAATCAACATTTACAACCATAATGGTATGCCAAAACCATTCATTAAGGAGTACACATTCGATTTGCCTATCAAAAGGAAATGAACCCGTTATACATTAGGGTTTCACTTCAAGAGCTATACAAAAGACATTTACAAGCTCAGTATGGCAATTGACTATCCAGTCCATTTTCAAAAGCAAATATATCCCTGTAAGGAAAACAAATAACACGGAATGAGCCAAAGCCCAGTGGCATACCACCCAATAAGCAATCAAAGTCATATAAGAATGAACCTTCATTTAAAGTGCACAAATAAGCAATGAAGCAAAACGGTAAAAGGATACGGTCGGCTCTCAAGAGCCCATTTCCACGCTTGCAGTCTTGAACCAACTTCATTGACTCTCCGTCAATGTTAAAATACCAAACCGTAGACAACTCTTTACTTCCATTCCTTCCACCCAACATACCCCAACCGGGCCCGCACTCCATTTCAGTAGCTTTTGGTAATACTCGAGTTTACCGGAACCAAGGGTCTCATTACCACAAGGTCCCCCAGTACAGTCCCCGTGGCAATTCAATCTTCACGACCAAGCCCTCGCCGGCTCGATCCAATTGACTACCAAACGGGGTTGAGCTCAGTAATGCAGTAAGGCCGTTGGACATCGTCCAAACGACATCAATTCAGTTTCCATGAAGTGGAATTCACCAACCAATATATCAAGTTCAGTAATGCAATAAAACGGTAGCCAATCAATGACAATATCAAAAGAGGTGAGGGCGGTCAAGTACACCCTCACCTTAATCAATTCCAATATGCAAGTAAGCCTTCAAGGCATCACATAAACATTTAGCAAAGCCACATAGTAACAATTTAGTGAGTAGTATACTCACCAAGCAAGAAAATGGTGTTTCATACACCACGGTCACCAAGACGTCGTGAGCTACCGTCACGCCCTAGAATCACGCAACAAATGCAATGAGACTCGATAACGAGTCATATAGCAATGCTAAACACAACCCCAATAGGGTTTCATATGCATAAATGAGCATAATAGCAAACCAGAAATTAGAAAATGGCCTTAGTCTTGGCCCCAAATAGAAAACTGTTTTACACTCATTATGCGGTAATGGCGTCAAATTCTCTACGGTTATCGGATGGGGGTGCAAGACCCACCGTTTCGAAGCTATGAAACAGGGATACAACAATGTAGAAGGTCACTCAATCCAGTTCCTAGCTTAACTAGGTCGAAAATGCCAAATACTAACCCAGAATTCCTAAAACAGGTTCGCAAAACACAAAAAACTGTAATCGGTATATCTCAGTCCATACAAGTCCAAATGCCTAAATTCCAAAGGCATAAGTTAGCTAAGTCATCCAACTACATTTCATCAGAAGACACCAACTTCAAAATCTAAACCAAAACCAGTCAAAATGGCCAAATACAAACTCAGTTTTCGCATTCTGATCAAAGCAGAACAGCTACAGTAATTTCGTCATAACTCACTCTACACTAATCCAAATGCCCTGAAATTTTACAGGCACCTTATACACATCAATACCTACAACTTTCATGTTTTGAGCAAAGTCCAATTCGGCCTCTAACCCAGTGATCTAAAACCGGACAGAATTGGGGTTCAAGAACCCTAACTTTTCAAATTTCACACCAAATCCAAAATTGATTGCATTTAACCACAATTCACACTCACTAGAGTCATTTCCAACCATTACAATTCATCATACAAGCCCCCAACATCAAGATCATATTAAACCAGAAAAAATCCCAATAAAATAAAAACTTCACCAAAACTCTTCAAATCAAGAAATAAATCACATTTTCACACACTCATGCCACTTCTAAGCATCATATAACCATCATTAAAGGTAGTAGGGTGTTTCAAGCTTCACTTACCAAGAAACAAGAGAGAGGAAGATGTGGAGCACCTTAGTCCTTCAAACAAAGTTCACCAAACAACTTGCTAGCACTAGAAGGAAAGTTTTTATGGAGTGAAATCTTGTTTATGGTCTTGATTGAGATGATTTGCTAGTAGAAACTTGAAGATTGGAGAAGTTTTCCTTCTTGCAAGAGTGAGAGAGAGAGCCGGCCAAACAAGAGAGAAAAATGGTGATTTTTTGGTGAATTTTGGATATTTAATCCCTTGGTCAAATAAGTCAAGACAATGAATAGTAATTCTTAAAAGTTCAACCAATAAGAAAATGACACGTGGCACCTTATTAAATGCATTCCTATCCTTCTTTTCTCTCTCACATCAATCACTTCACACACTCTACTTATCCCTTAGCACCCGATAAATTTTACACAGTATCCGAAACTTAACCTTATTGGCCGAATTTTTCCGAACTTTTCGCACTAGTGGGTCCCACGTCCACTATTTATTCTTAATTTTCTAAAATTTCACCAATGCTAGAAAAATCATCTTAAAACTATAATTGCTCATAAAATCCACTAAGAAAATATTTTTAAGCCAGAAAATGCAAAATTACGCAATTAAAGGGGAAATAAACCCTAGGAAAATATTAGGGTTTTTACGGGTTCTCACATAAGAACTCTTCTTAGGGTCTATCTTCTGTTGGTTGTAGTTATAGTGTATTAGAGTGGTTTGACTCGAGACTTTTGAAGATGTAAATATAACTTTTGGGATTATATATATTGTATATAGTGCTCTTTCGATCTATCTCGTTTTATTGCTTTAAGTTTTGAGTCCTGGTGCGAGTTAGGCAGGCGGCCCGCCGATACCCTTGGGTTCGCCCTTGGGAGAAGTGGTTTCGCCCTTTGGGTATTTCTTTCGCATTTCCTCTTCCATTTCCCAAGTAGCTTCCTCCACTCCATGGTTTCTCCATAACACTTTCACTAGCGGAATCTTCTTGTTTCTGAGCTCTTTGACTTTTCGATCAAGTACTTGGACTGGTTTCTCTTCATAAGCCAGTGATTCATCCACTTCGATATCCTCCGGTTGCAACACATGAGATGGGTCTGGATGATACTTCTTTAGCATCGAGACGTGAAAGACATCGTGGATTCGAGATATACTGGATGGCAGTTCCAATCGATACGCGACCGCTCCAACCCTTTGAAGGTTCTTGTAGGGTCCGACGTACCGCGGTTGAAGCTTCTTTCCTTTCCCCGTTGTAAGACTTCGTAAGGGTGTGATCTTAAGAAATACTTGATCTCCAACTTCAAATTCCAAATCCTTCCTTCGGTTATCCGCGTAGCTCTTTTGGCGACTCTGGGCGGTTTGAAGCCGTTGCTTTATCAACTTGACCTTCTTGTGAGCCTCTTCCATCCACGGAATAGTTGTCGGGTCTAGGGCTCTCTTTTCACCAACTTCGTCCCAGTAAATCGGTGAGCGGCACTTGCGTCCGTAGAGAGCTTCGTACGGAGCCATTTGAATTGACGAATGGAAGCTATTATTGTACGCAAACTCCACTAAGGTCATGTGCTGACCCCAATTGCCTCCGAAATCCAAGATGCACGTTCGCAGCATGTCCTCGAGAGTTTGAATTGTTCGTTCTGACTGGCCATCCGTCTGAGGATGATAAGTAGTGCTCAAGTTGAGTTTCGTCCCCAGGGTTTCTTGAAACTTCTGCCAAAATCGCGATACAAACCGTGGATCCCGATCAGAGACAATGCTCACAGGCACGCCGTGTAATCTTACAATTTCATCCATGTACAATCGGGTCAATTTGTCCATTGAGTACTTCATGTTCATCGGCAAGAAATGGGCCGACTTGGTTAATCGATCAACGATCACCCAAACGGCATCGTGACCTCTTTGCGTCCTCGGTAGACCGGAAACGAAGTCCATGGTGATGTTTTCCCACTTCCACTCGGGTATCTCCAAGGGTTGTAACAGACCCGATGGTTTTTGATGCTCTGCCTTCACTTGTTGGCAAATGAGACATTTCTGCACATATTGAGCGATTTCCTTCTTCATATTGTCCCACCAATAAGTTCCCTTCAGGCCTTGATACATCTTGCTGCTCCCCGGATGGATTGTATACCTGGACCTATGAGCTTCCTCCAAAATCTCCATTTTCATCGACTCTTCCTTTGGTACCACCATTCGGTTCCGATATTTTAAAATACCCTCAGGACTCAAATTAAAGTTCGTAGTTTCTCCCTTATCCACTTTCTCCCTCCATTTCTGTACCATCAAATCTTCTTTTTGTGCCTCTTTAATACGTTCCAGTAGAGTGGATGTCACCCTTACATTGCTAAATATCACCTTATGACTCCCAAGACAGGGTTTCCACTCACACACGGATTCTAACAAATTCCACTCCTTAATCATTAGTCCCGCTACTTGTACCTTACGACTCAAGGCATCTGCTACCACATTTGCCTTTCCCGGATGGTAATTGATCGTACAGTCATAATCTTCCAGGAATTCCATCCACCTTCGTTGCCTCATGTTCAGTTCCTTCTGGGAAAAGAGGTACCTAAGACTCTTGTGATCCGAAAACACTTCGAAGGTCACCCCATATAAGTAATGCCTCCACTTTTTCAAAGCAAACACAACTGCAGCTAATTCTAGATCGTGAGTCGGGTAGTTCTGCTCGTGAAGCTTCAATTTCCTAGAGGCAAAAGCAATCACATTCCGGTTCTGCATCAAAACGCATCCCAATCCTTCTCGCGACGCGTCTGCATATACTGCAAACCCGTCCACTCCATTTGGCAAGACCAGTACCGGAGCCATGGTCAATCTTCTCTTTAATTCCTGAAAACTTGTTTCGCATCGGCCGTTCCAAATAAACTGGCCATGCTTCTTTGTCAAGTCAGTTAAAGGTCTTGCCAGTTTGGAAAAATCCTTAATAAACCTTCGGTAATACCCAGCTAGCCCTAGAAAGCTACGAATTTCCGTGTGGGTTTCTGGCCTCTTCCAATTTGTCACGGCCTCAACCTTCGCCGGGTCCACCGAAATACCTTCGTGGGAAATCACGTGCCCTAGAAACGCTACTTTCTCCAACCAGAACTCGCATTTGCTAAACTTGGCATACAGCTGATGCTCCCTCAACGTCTGCAACACCACTCTCAAATGCTCCTCATGCTCCTCGCGTGACTTAGAGTAGACCAAAATGTCGTCAATAAACACCACGACAAATCGGTCCAGGTAGAGTTTAAAAACCCTATGCATTAAGTCCATGAAGGCGGCGGGAGCATTAGTCAGTCCGAAGGGCATAACGGCGAACTCGTAATGCCCGTATCTTGAATTGAAAGCAGTTTTCGGAATGTCCTCCTTCCTAATCAACAACTGGTAGTATCCCTGTCGGAGGTCCAACTTCGAGAAGACCACTGCTCCTTGCAGCTGGTCAAACAACTCGTCGATGTGGGGCAGTGGATACTTATTCTTGATCGTCATGTTGTTCAGCCCCCTATAGTCAATACACATCCTCAAAGTTCCATCCTTTTTCTTCACGAATAGAACAGGAGCTCCCCAAGGAGACTCACTCTCGTGAATGAATCCCCGCTCCAAAAGGTCTTGTAATTGCAACTTAAGCTCTTTAAGTTCTGCAGGCGCCATTCGGTAAGGGGTTTTGGAGATAGGTGCGGCTCCAGGTAAAAGATCTATTCGGAATTCTATCTCCCTTTCCGGAGGTAAGGCCACTAACTCATCAGGAAACACATCCGGAAATTCCCTCACTACGGCCACGTCTTCCACTTTTAACTTATCCGTAGGGGTGTTAATTAAGAAGGCCAAAAATCCTTGCGCCCCTCTACTTATCAGTTTCCTAGCTCGAATGCCCGAAATGAGAGCAGATGAGGCTAACCTACCCCTTATATCTAACCTTAAGGTTGCCTCGCCAGGAATGCGAAATTCAACTATTTTCGTTTTACAATCCAGTTGGACGTTATATTTGGCTAACCAGTCCATACCCAGAATCATGTCGTACCCCTTAATGGACAAACTAATCAGGTCTCCTAAAAACCTCCGCTCACCTACCCAAACATCGCAATCTCTATAAACCATACTAGTCACCAAACGTTGGTTCCTCGTAGGTGTACTAACCTCTAAGTCATATGGTAAGCTAGCAGGTTTTATATCGATGCCATACATGAAATCAGGGTTAACAAACGAATGAGTGGCACCAGGATCAATTAAAACTTTGGCAAAGCGGTGGAAAATAGGGATCGTACCTTCCACCACCTCGGAAGACTCTGGGATCTGGTGAGGCTCTAAGGAATATACCCTAGCCGGAACTTTTGGTTTGGATCCGTCTCCCTTGGCCGATCCAGTATTGGTTCTCGACGGTAGTTGGCTCCCCTTTCCGTCTTGTTTCAGGACCGGACATGTAGCCAGCTGATGGTCCGCACTTCCACACCGCAGACATTTCACCAGTTTCCTCCAGCAATTCTCCTCGGTGTGGTTTGTCTTTCCGCAGTGCCCACAGGGACCACGAGGTGCCGAAGCCGAGCCACTCTGGGTGTTTCCCCTTTGCCCTCGCCCAGCTTGGCCGCCCCTAAACGGAGTCCCTCTGCCTGGTCCAAAATGACGACCACCTCCAGTTCCTCGTCCAAACTTGGAGGGAGTGCTCTTCTCACCTTGTCCAGACGTACTCCCAGGAAATCCACGCTTCTTAGCCTGGAAGTTTCGGACCTGAAGCCGTGCACTCTCAACTCGTTGGGCTTTTTCCATAGCCTCGCTAAACGTGGTAATTTGAGCCGCCGCGAGGTCCTTCTGGATCTCAACGTTCAAGCCCTGAATGAAGCGCCTCACTCGTCTTTGCTCAGTCATGATTAATTCAGGCGCAAATTTGGACAGGCGGGTAAACTGGCTCTCATACTCCGCCACAGTCTGAGCCCCTTGCCGGAGCCGGATAAACTCGTCTTCCTTCCTCTCCTGGACTAGAGGAGGGAAAAACTTGGCATTAAACTCTCGTATAAAGTTCACCCATGTCCTCGGTGTCTGCTCTCGCTCCCATTTCTGCCTAATTACGTTCCACCAGGAACGGGCAGCTCCTTCCAGTTGAAACACGACAAAAGTGACCTGCCGTTCGTCCGGGTAGTGTAAAGCCGCGAATATATCAACCATCTTCTCCAGCCATTTCTCGGCGACGTCAGGGTCGGGTCCCCCAATAAACTTTGGTGGGGAAAACTTTTGAAAACGCTCAAGAGCTCTATCCTCGCTCTCAACGTGGTTACCAGGATTTCCGGGGTTAGGGTTTGGGTTTTGGCCCTGTTGTTGCACTACCTGTGCAAGTAGGTTGGTCATTTGCTGCATAGCAGCAGCTATTTGAACGTTGGGGTCTATCTGGGGTTCAGGATTTGGTCCAGTAGAAGCTTCCCCCGTTTCCCTAACTGGTGTGGGTTGCCTACCACGCCCACGTCCCCGTCCACTCCGTGTTCCTTCCATAAGGTATACTTGATCTAGGCAAAAGTACTAAACCAAAGCAATAACAAAGCATATAAGTAACACTTAAGTTTTGCACAAAAACACATTTATACAGTCCAAGCATAAACACAATCACACATATATACATGCCAAACACATATATACAAGCAGTCAGTCAGGTACGGCCAAAGCACGTACGTACACAAAAGATCCACCTGAGGATAGGCCTATCAAAAGAGATTTACACATAGCTAACTCTACATCCAAAACGGTTAGCTAAGGCACTATCCCTATCCCTATATACATACAAGAGCCACCACTAGCCAAAAGAAGCCTCTAAGATCAAGGCCTAATCAGTCGCCGGGGTCTGAGACCCAGGCGATGGGGTAGACTCCTCCCCAGCCTCGGCCCCAGCATACGAGGCCTCGTCACTAGACTCCTCGAGTCCGTCGTCGCATAGGTTAAGGATCGCCTCAGCACGACCCCTGACCTTACGAGCTCGCTTAGTCTCGCGCTCGCGTGCATCTCTCAACTGATCACATAGATCATCAACTCTTTCCTCGACCTCTTGCACGTCATATTCTAGCTCTTTAATACGCGAGGCTTGCTTCTCATTGGTCGCCTTAGCCTGAGTCACCTCAGCTTCCAACGCAGCAACCACAGCTTCAAGCTTAGTATTTTCCTTAGCAAACTCCTCACGTTCCTTTGCCACCGACAAAACTAGTGTATTTGGGTAGGCAAAGTTGCTACGACACCCACACTGTCGAACGCGGCTGGCCGGGCTCCAACGGACCACGGCCCCCTTCTGCCTAAGTTGATACTTAATCGGCGGCAACGTGCTACGAGGACGATCTCCTGCCGGACGGTCACTCGGGTCACCACTAGCATCCATCCTATAGCAAAGGAATAAACAACATGAATAACCTTAAAAACCATAATCAATAAAACCCTCAAGTCGAGCACTTCTATTACACCCAGGCTAATTCAAACCTAGGCTCTGATACCACCTGTGACAGCCCCACCTTCCCCTAAGGCGAACCAAAGGGGTTAGCGGACTGCCTGCCCAGCTCTCGCCAGGACTAACGGTACGGTTTACGTCAATCTAAAACGTTCCGGAACATAACATCGCGCGCAAACAAGTCAAAACACAAAATAAAATAAAATAAAATAAAACGAAAACCGAAGCCGAAATTTATCTAAACCATAGCCAAGCATATATGTACAATGGAAATCAACATTTACAACCATAATGGCATGCCAAAACCATTCATTAAGAAGTACACATTCGATTTGCCTATCAAAAGGAAATGAACCCGTTATACATTAGGGTTTCACTTCAAGAGCTATACAAAAGACATTTACAAGCTCAGTATGGCAATTGACTATCCAGTCCATTTTCAAAAGCAAATATATCCCTGTAAGGAAAACAAATAACACGGAATGAGCCAAAGCCCAGTGGCATACCACCCAATAAGCAATCAAAGTCATATAAGAATGAACCTTCATTTAAAGTGCACAAATAAGCAATGAAGCAAAACGGTAAAAGGATACGGTCGGCTCTCAAGAGCCCATTTCCACGCTTGCAGTCTTGAACCAACCTCATTGACTCTCCGTCAATGTTAAAATACCAAACCGTAGACAACTCTTTACTTCCATTCCTTCCACCCAACATACCCCAACCGGGCCCGCACTCCATTTCAGTAGCTTTTGGTAATACTCGAGTTTACCGGAACCAAGGGTCTCATTACCACAAGGTCCCCCAGTACAGTCCCCGTGGCAATTCAATCTTCACGACCAAGCCCTCGCCGGCTCGATCCAATTGACTACCAAACGGGGTTGAGCTCAGTACTGCAGTAAGGCCGTTGGACATCGTCCAAACGACATCAATTCAGTTTCCATGAAGTGGAATTCACCAACCAATATATCAAGTTCAGTAATGCAATAAAACGGTAGCCAATCAATGACAATATCAAAAGAGGTGAGGGCGGTCAAGTACACCCTCACCTTAATCAATTCCAATATGCAAGTAAGCCTTCAAGGCATCACATAAACATTTAGCAAAGCCACATAGTAACAATTTAGTGAGTAGTATACTCACCAAGCAAGAAAATGGTGTTTCATACACCACGGTCACCAAGACGTCGTGAGCTACCGTCACGCCCTAGAATCACGCAACAAATGCAATGAGACTCGATAACGAGTCATATAGCAATGCTAAACACAACCCCAATAGGGTTTCATATGCATAAATGAGCATAATAGCAAACCAGAAATTAGAAAATGGCCTTAGTCTTGGCCCCAAATAGAAAACTGTTTTACACTCATTATGCGGTAATGGCGTCAAATTCTCTACGGTTATCGGATGGGGGTGCAAGACCCACCGTTTCGAAGCTATGAAACAGGGATACAACAATGTAGAAGGTCACTCAATCCAGTTCCTAGCTTAACTAGGTCGAAAATGCCAAATACTAACCCAGAATTCCTAAAACAGGTTCGCAAAACACAAAAAACTGTAATCGGTATATCTCAGTCCATACAAGTCCAAATGCCTAAATTCCAAAGGCATAAGTTAGCTAAGTCATCCAACTACATTTCATCAGAAGACACCAACTTCAAAATCCAAACCAAAACCAGTCAAAATGGCCAAATACAAACTCAGTTTTCGCATTCTGATCAAAGCAGAACAGCTACAGTAATTTCGTCATAACTCACTCTACACTAATCCAAATGCCCTGAAATTTTACAGGCACCTTATACACATCAATACCTACAACTTTCATGTTTTGAGCAAATTCCAATTCGTCCTCTAACCCAGTGATCTAAAACCGGACAGAATTGGGGTTCAAGAACCCTAACTTTTCAAATTTCACACCAAATCCAAAATTGATTGCATTTAACCACAATTCACACTCACTAGAGTCATTTCCAACCATTACAATTCATCATACAAGCCCCCAACATCAAGATCATATTAAACCAGAAAAAATCCCAATAAAATAAAAACTTCACCAAAACTCTTCAAATCAAGAAATAAATCACATTTTCACACACTCATGCCACTTCTAAGCATCATATAACCATCATTAAAGGTAGTAGGGTGTTTCAAGCTTCACTTACCAAGAAACAAGAGAGAGGAAGATGTGGAGCACCTTAGTCCTTCAAACAAAGTTCACCAAACAACTTGCTAGCACTAGAAGGAAAGTTTTTATGGAGTGAAATCTTGTTTATGGTCTTGATTGAGATGATTTGCTAGTAGAAACTTGAAGATTGGAGAAGTTTTCCTTCTTGCAAGAGTGAGAGAGAGAGCCGGCCAAACAAGAGAGAAAAATGGTGATTTTTTGGTGAATTTTGGATATTTAATCCCTTGGTCAAATAAGTCAAGACAATGAATAGTAATTCTTAAAAGTTCAACCAATAAGAAAATGACACGTGGCACCTTATTAAATGCATTCCTATCCTTCTTTTCTCTCTCACATCAATCACTTCACACACTCTACTTATCCCTTAGCACCCGATAAATTTTACACAGTATCCGAAACTTAACCTTATTGGCCGAATTTTTCCGAACTTTTCGCACTAGTGGGTCCCACGTCCACTATTTATTCTTAATTTTCTAAAATTTCACCAATGCTAGAAAAATCATATTAAAACTATAATTGCTCATAAAATCCACTAAGAAAATATTTTTAAGCCAGAAAATGCAAAATTACGCAATTAAAGGGGAAATAAACCCTAGGAAAATATTAGGGTTTTTACGGGTTCTCACATAAGAACTCTTCTTAGGGTCTATCTTCTGTTGGTTGTAGTTATAGTGTATTAGAGTGGTTTGACTCGAGACTTTTGAAGATGTAAATATAACTTTTGGGATTATATATATTGTATATAGTGCTCTTTCGATCTATCTCGTTTTATTGCTTTAAGTTTTGAGTTCTGGTGCGAGTTAGGCAGGCGGCCCGCCGATACCCTTGGGTTCGCCCTTGGGAGAAGTGGGGTCGTCACACTTAAACCAAGGATGAGTGAAGTAATCAAGGTGTTCCCTTCCTTTTTCCCACAATTCCAAGCAAGATTGGAACTTGATTTGGAGAAGTTTTTCCTCCCCTTTTCTTCCTAAGAGTTCTTGGCCTCTCTCTCTCTCTTAGAAGACAAGAAATTGAAAATGGAAAGAAAAGAGCTTGGTAGGTGAAGTCTTATAAAGTGCTTGGTTCCTAGTGTGCCACTTGTCCAATTCTCATGGTGTCTTGCTCCAAATATCTTTTTCCCCAAAAATCTCTTTTTTTTTTGCACTAAAACTCCCTTTTTTCACTAAAGTTTCCTCATACACCTCATTCAAAGTCATAGTCACGCCACTTACTAACCCTCACATATAACAATTAAAAAAATCATTATGACTAAAAATCATTGTCAAATCATTAAACAAACAAATAAATAATTAAATGAATAAAATGCAATGCAGTTAAAATAGGTAAAATGACAAAATTTTTCAGGTCCTCACAAAATCACTTGTGCAAACTTACCATGAGCCTTGCATGGACTATACTAGTTATCTATGTTTGACATAGTTTAACTATTAGGTATAATGTATTTCCTTGTTTAAGTGTGAGTGCACTTTATCTTAACTTAATTAAAATTAGCATATCATTTTGTGAAAGTAAAATGATTGTGGTATTACTTTTTAATTTTGTACTTAAGTGCTATATCCATGAATATTGGCATCACTTAAGAAAATGAATTAGATATCCATCTAACTATTGAAATTCAAATCTTAAATCATGATTAGATACATGGGATACACTAATAAATTTTAACCCACAATAAATGAGAATTTGCATCACATATACTTCATTGTTAATCAACCCTTATTTTGATGGCACTTTCATGTATTCTTTGGTACATATTCATGTATATTTCAAAAAAGGAGCAACTATAGAAAGAATGGGCAAAAAAGATTTTTATGTTACAATCTTTTGCTACAATGATCTTTTTCATGAATTCTCTTGTATCGACTTGAGTAAATATCTTGGAAGGGAAGAAAATTGTGAACTTGATTTATCCCTTTGTACATGTAAATCTGAGTCTCTAGCTTTTGATGTTTATAAAACAAATGGATGTTACTAATTTTCTCCTCAAAAATCTTTCAACAATTGAGCAAATCAGGTTCAAAAGATTAAGCGCAATTAGAAAAGACAAAGATTGCTAAAGCTGTCGGACGCTCGTAAAGACTGGATCGGACATCTGACAATCATTGCGTAATTTCGGATGCATGAAGAACTCCATCACCGGACATCCGAAAGAATTAAAACATTTCCTCTAAGCTGACTGACCTCGATCGGATGCAAAACATTAGAGCGCCGGACGTCCGATAAACTATACAACACTTCGGACGCAGAGCACTGGAGGTACCGGACGTCCGAAAGAATTGAAGAAGATTTCTCAAACTTTACCATCTGCTTTCAGACGCAAGCTTCGAAGGTACCAGACATCCGAAAGAATTTAAAAAATCTCTTTCACTCACTGCCTACTATCGGACGCAAGAAACAAGACTACCGGACGTCCGACACTACCAACGGCTAGTTGACTCTTTAGCTGCCTTCTATCTGTTGGAAGCATTAATGGAGAAACTTTTTAATCTCATATAAATAGACCAAAGTCAACCACTTCAAAACACTTTTGCACATTGAGACTATAAAAGATCTATAGTAATTTTAGTGTAAAAATTCTCTTCAATGAAGATTTGTACTATTAGTTGTGTAGATTTCGTATAAGCTTTTCTTGTGTAAGAAAATTATTTCAATAGTGTAACTTTGTGAGGGTTATCCGAGTGATAATAAAACTTCCTAACTTGACCAAGTGTGGCTTGGGGCAAGGAGGAAGTGATTCTTCCTTTGTACACAAAGATTGGTTGTAATTGATCAACTTGAAGAAGCTTGCTCTATAAAGTGATATTCAAACTCAAGAGAAGTGTGAAATTTGGTTTGCTATTCTATCTCTTTCATTTACTATCTTGCAATATCAATTGTTCATTTCTTCTACTCACGAGCATTTGTGCTTTCTCATTATTTGCTCCATTGTATGGTCATCTAGAAAAGAGGGTAAATTTCATATTTAGCTAAAAAGTGTCTCATAATTTGGTTAGTTTTTAATTTACCTCATTCACCCCTCCTCTTAGGTTGTTTTTTATCCTTACAATTGGTATCAGAGTTTGGTCTCCTAGAGATTAAGCTCAATCGGTTTTGGAGTAAAAATGACAATCAATAATGCCATGTTTTTTGAAGGACAATTTGTTACTAGACCCCTAATGTTTAATGGATCTAATTATGTGAGTTGGAAGGAAAAAATGATTATCTTCTTGCAATCTATTGATATTGAACTGTGGTTTATTATTAATGAAAGTCCATTTGATGCCTCTATAATTGATGAAGTCACTCATAGACCAAGACCAAAAACTAGAAATGAGTTGACTGCTAGGGATATAACTTATCTCACTTTGAATGCCAAGGCTATAAATGTGTTGTATAGTGCTTTAGATTCAAATTAGTCTATTAGAGTCAAAGATTGTAGATCTGCAAAAGAGATTTGGGATAAACTAAGAGAGATCCATGAAGGGAGTAAGAATGTAAGAGAACAAAAGAAATCAATCCTAGTTACTAAGTATGAATCATTTAAGATGGAACCTCATGAAAACATTGATAGGATGTATTATAAATTCAATGATCTCATTAAAAACTTAGAGGTGCTGGAAAAGAAATACACCCTAGGTGAGAAAAATAGAAAGATTTTGAACGCCTTGACCAAAGATTGGGAAAGTAAGGTGACTGTCATTGAAGAGGCTAAAGATCTAAATTCTATGCCTATTGAATCTCTCATTAATTATCTAACTTCCTAGAGCTGAAGCTTTAGTCTAAGGTGCAAGAGGAAGAAGATGCAAAAGTGAGAAGGAGCATTGCTCTAAAAGCTTCTCAAGATGAAGATGATTCGGCTTCCTTGGATGGAGAAAATGTGGAAGTTGATGACAATGATCTTGCTCTAATCACAAGAAGCTTCAAAAGAATCCTCAGCAAAAGGAGATTCAGAAGAGGAGGACCTAGCAATGCATTTCCAAATCAATTCAACAATGCAAGAAACAAAGGAAAATAAGAAGCCAATAAAAAGCAAGCAGACAAATGCTTTGAATGTGGCCAATTTGGACACTACATGAGTAAGTGTCCAATTGATATGAACGTTGCCAACCTTGTGACGAAATCCGTAAAAGATTAGTTTCATAATCAACAAGAGGATACCAAGTTTGGAGCGGATAACCTCAACCCGTTAGTTACATGGTTAATGAACCATGGTATAATAGTGGAAGTTGCCACAACCTAGTGCGATTCTAGATTGATAAGTCACGAACACCTAGAGAAATTCTAAGGTATTCAAGAAGCCTTGGAGAAACCAAGAAAACTCTCAAATTCTAATTTATTGATTGAATGTCTAAAACCGTTGGAAGTGTGGGCTATTTATAGCCTTACATAGAGATAAAAAACTAAATAATGTGGAACTAGTCTAGAATTGTCGGCTTGACTAAGACTAAGAATTGTAGGCTTGACTATTTCCATAAGACTAAAAATTGTGGGCTTGACCGAACCTAATGAGGTCATCCCTTGGATAAATAAAGCAAGGCTATGGACCATTAAACCCTTATTACAAACAACTTAACTAAAACAACAAATGTGACTAGATAGGTAGACGACTTGAGCTTATAAAGTGTGCCCACGCCTTATAATGACTTTGCTGCGGTGAATCAATTAAATGGTAGAAGACGTATCCTTATAAAGCGTGCTCGCGCCTTATAATGTCTTTGTTGCAATGAAGCTGAATGAACTGCTTGAGCTCGTGTAACCAGTCCTAGTAGGACTTGAACCTTATCCGATGGTATAGTTTGACTCGTATCACTAAGGAAGAAGAAGAAAGAAGGAAAAGTTGAACGAAAATCAAAGTTCAACAACTTTCAAATCACATAGAATGATTGCAACTCGGATGGTGATATTGAAGAGGAAGAGGAATCTGCCCAAGTGGCTTTCATGGCCATTGGTGATGATGAGGTAACTACTTGTGTGAGAACCCGAAAATTTTCTTATTTTTATTTTATTTTACTGGCTTATTTAATTATGTATTTACCTGTTTTTTTCGAATAATTTATTTCAACCCTTTTAGAACCATTTACATGGAACTATGACTTGCATATATTTTTAAAATGTTCCATTAATAAATTTAATTTTTGGAAGCTCATTTAGTGAGATCTAGTGAATACGCGTTTGGAGATAATATTCGATTTAAGAGTACAGTGACCTTGAAAATTTGAGGACTCATGTGTTAGTCTTAAAATAGTTATTTTATTGCTTAATTACCCTAGTATTAGTTACTTATATTATTGTTACGAGAATTTCTTAGAAATTACGCTTTATCGCGCGTGAGTCGGAAGTTCGCATTTTCATGTGCGTGATTAATTGAAGGACTTTAGAAATTTATTTTAGACTACTAAGAGTGAATAATATTAGTGTTAAAGGAAGTACATTAAAGGTTTAGTGCACAAGTGAAATAAACCCGAGAGAAACGGACACGAAACGCGTGCGCGGGAAATACTATTCAAAGTTGACTTTTGCTCAATTTGAACCACCAACCATCAAGCTTCTCCAAGAAGCTTTATCACCAGCCATACTCTCTCTTTCTTCTCAAGGCTGGCCAAAATTCTGAAAGCAAAGAAGAATAAGAACTCTTCATCATTCCACCTTATTTCACTTCCAATCTTCCAACCATTTCACTCCAAATTCACCACACAACTTCCACTTCACTTGGAGATTCACTTGGACTAGGAAGGAAGCATCTTTCTCACAGTTTTCTTGGGTCTTGGGAGTGCAAAAATTTCTGATTTTTCATCAAAGCAAAGAGGTAATCATCCAAACCATCCAATCTTCCATCTTTAGCTTTAGTGGGTTTGATATTGGCCATGAAGCTTGTAGCTTCATTGTGGGTGTTGTTATTTGGTTATAAATGTTGGAGTGGGGTCTATGAAATCTCACAATGGATATATTGGACTGATATGATGATTTAGTGGTTGGTTTGAGTTGTTTTGGTGTTGTTTAAGTTAGTTATGGGTAGAGAATTGAAGGAAACCGAATGAAATTTCACTTGGACTGCTAACCAAATTCTGCCCTGTTTTTCTTGAAGCTTTAATCCAAAATTTTGATGCTCAAATGACCTTGAATCTGATGTAGATATGATGTGTAGGATGTGTGGAAAGTTTCCACCAAAAATCATGTGATTTGGTTGAGTAAAAGTTGGAATTCGAAATGGTACAAATCTGGAAAACTGTGTTCAGGTGTTTTGGACAGAGCATCTTTGAACAATCATAACTCTCTACTCGGATGTTGAAATCAAGTGCCATTTGAGGCATTTGAAACTAGACATCCTTCGTTTTCTAATGGTGCATATTACCTTTTAATTCTACGTGAGACACCTGTAGTGACTGATCAAAGTCGACTGCCCTATTCTGTCAATGCAACCAAGAAAATTGTAGAAGCTGCAACTTGTGGCTCCATTCTCTCTTATTTGAAAACTGAATTTCAAAACAACTACTTCTGATAAAATGTACCCTTTTGAATATAGTTTCCAACGCCACCAACCATGTCCAATTCCAAGTTTAATTGAGTGAGATATAGTCCAATTCCCAAACTGTACCAAATTTGGAAAACCCTAATTTTGGCTAGCCAAATGGCCTAGCTTGACTTGAGACTTGTTGTTTTGGAAACTCTGATGTCAATCACCTACCAAATGTATATTGGATGTTTCTTAGACCTTTGTTTCACAAATGAGTCAGATTTGAGTTGATTTCATTGGACCAAGTGTTTGAAAAAGAAAAGGAAAGCAAGAAAACAGATTTGCCTTGGAAATTCCTTAAATTTTGGTAGTTTTGTTAACTACCTTCCCGTGCGAATTTTCAAATGAAATTTTATAGAAAAGTAGTACTCATATGGAAGTTGAATTGTACCAATTTTGGTGTCAATCTAAGACCATTTCAATATACAAATGATGTCCCAAAGTTGCTTTTTGAATCTGGAAAACTTTTCCTTTTCTCTTGGCCGAATGGTCAAATCTGATTTGGGAAGTTATATTTTGAAAACCTTGATGTCAATTACTTCTAAATTGCTTATTGGATGTTTATGGAACATTGTTTTAATATTTGAATTAATTGAAGTTGATTGTGTGGAACAAAGCTTTTAAAAAAGGAAGGAAACATGAGAAGGCAGATTTGTTTTGAAAATTTCACAAACTTCAGTTGTTTTGTTAACTGCCTTCCCATGTGAGTTTTTGCATGAAATTTGGTAGAGATATAGTTCATATATGGAAGATTTAGGGTATTGAATTTGGTGTATTTTCAATGCTATTTCGATGGCCAAATAATACTTCAAACATAGCCTTTCAAATCTGGAAAATGACTGAACGGTTCATAAAATGCGACCAACTTTGAGTTGCTATATCTCAATGCTCAAAACTGCAATTTTAGTTCTATTTGTTGTGTTTAAAACTCTGATTGGAACTCTAATATTTCTATGAATTTCAGAGGCTAGTTCATTTTCTGTGAATTTCCAAAGTTTGCCGAAAACTAAGACTGAAACTGCCTTAGGAGTCCAAGTCAGCCCCTTTAAGCCAAAATTTGAGTGTCTTCCATTTAGAATCTTGGAAAAGTGTCTTCAGAACTATTAGTACTTTGAAACTAGTTTCGAACGGTACCAAGTTTTCCAATTTTGGACCTATAGAGTGTAAGATATGATTTTTCAAAGATTGCTCCTTAAAACTGAAATTTTTGAACTTGAAGGGAATTGAGTTTTTAGAAACTCTTCACTACCCTTCGATATTGAATAACCGTTTTAGACTTGATTTCTTGAGGGAAAACAGTTTTTTCTTGCATTATTAAACCCCATTTTTGAGTCTCGATTTACGAGTAATCAAGGCTCTCTTTCATGAAGTTTTCTTAAATTGTACAAGTGTACAATCTCCTTTATTAACTAGGGGTTATAAGCAATATTGTATGATAGTTAATTATATTTTCTCAAGCGCTCAAGGAGACCTTCAAGAGGATCTCACAATGGACGCTTAAGACCCTCAATTGGACACTACTTCGTTGTTTTTAATTGGTGAGTGTCAAGTGCATGTTTTGTTGCAATTATGTGAATTGCTGCTTCTAGACTGAAATTTATAACTGCTGAGTCGAGTGTGTACTTTATCGCACTCATTCCCATTTAACTGAATCGAAATTTAATTGCCTGAATTATATTGAATTACCTGAACTGAACTGAATTATATGCTATGGCTGCATATGTCATTTGAGTGAATCTTCTCGACCTTTAACTGAACTGTATACACATCATTGGAGTGAATCTCCTCGATACGAAACTAAATTGGGGGATGCCCAAACTCATCGGCCGACCTTGCGACTCGAGCCAGCAAGGGCTTCATTGGGAAGCTTGGTGAGCCCTGAGAAAAAACTAAAAGCTTGATCTATTGGAAAGATCATGCTTGGCCTACTCGTATAGTAGTGCCTTTATAGTAGTTCGGACCCAGTGAGGGTATGTATGGTGGACGGAGAATGAGTAAGTGGAGTTTCTACGGACTAAATACTGATCCGGTTGACGGAGTGTCATCGCAGGGAGGTAATTGATCGAGCATTGGCAAAGCAAATGGAAATTAGCTCCCAAGAGCTCCCATATTCTTGAATTGTTTCTGTTTACTTTTCTCACTCGAATTATTAATTACTTGAATATTACTATTTTACTTGCTAAATTGTGATTGCTACTTGGATTACGTGCTTGTATGTGTGTTTCTTGTCCTCACTGAGTATTGGCACATCACATTAGTTTGTTTTCCTTAACAGGTTGGATTCAAAGCTTTTGGAAAAGCCAACTATGTTATACTTTTGGTTGGAATCTAGGTTGTTTATGTTTAGTCGACTTGTAATGGTTGTATTTTGTTGCTTGATGTATCTTTTGAGAACATGATGCAAGATTTGAATATTCAGTTAAGGAAACGATCTTCCTTCATTTTAGACTTGTATTATTTGGTTTGTATGTTTAAGTTTGAATTGAACTGTCTTGAGTCCTGGTGAGAGTTGGGCAGGTGTTCCGCGGATACCCTTAGGTTCGCCCTTGGGAGAAGTAGGGGCATCACAACTTGCAACTCTCAACCTGTTAGTGATGATGAATCTGATGATGATATTGAGTCTTTCATTGAGAGATTGCATAATAGCTTAAAAGAATCTTACGCTAGAAACAAGGACCTAAAACAGAAAATTAGTTTTTTGCTTCATGACAATGCAAATCTTTTTCAACAAAACAAAATGCTGAAAGCTGAAAATGACTACTTAAAAAAGGTTGAGAATGTTCTACTTTTTGAGCTTGATAGAAAAATAAAGTTGTGTGAGTTGTTCAAAAAAGAACAAGGTGACTTGAAAAAAAGAATTGATGGTCTAAATGAGTTGCTTAAACATAAGAAATAAGACTGTTTTCAAGAGAATGAATCAAAACCTCACTTTGACATTCATAAGAAAAGGTTGAATTCTAATGCAAATGAATTTAACATCTATAAAAGAAGGCAAGTCAGATTTGTTAAACCTGTCTTTGTAAGCAATTCGCTGACTATGTGTAGCTTTTGTTGCCAAGTTGGTCACATGAAGAATAATTGCTATGCAAGAAAGAATATGAGAAATAGCATGAAATGCATGTAGATAGTTAGACATAATGCTAACTCTCAAAAACCCAAAAAGTAAATGGGTACCAAATATCATCTTATGAACTCTTGTGTAGGTGAGCTTGGTAAATATCATTAAGAAATCAAAATTATTCATAGATATTGGATGCTCAAGGCATATGACCGGTAATCCATCACAATTCATCAAGCTCAAATCAAAATCAAGTAAAAAAGTAATATTTGGAGATGATAACAAAGCCAAAACAGTTGGAGTTGGAGATATTGATAAGAATGGTCAAAATTTTGTTCACGATGTTCTTCTAGTTGATAATTTGAGTTATATTTGTTGAGTGTTAGTCAATTGTGTGATAGATGTGATACCCCAAATGTTAGGGGTTTGTTTTTATTTTTTAAAAAATAAAGTACTAAGGTTATTTCTTTGGATTTGATTTAAACCCTTGTTTTGTTTTAAAAAGATTAGAAACCCTAAAAGTCTAATCAAAGCCCTAGTTTCACTTGTGACTGACCGTTTTCTCAAATTTCTCACATTTCAACCGAAACCCTAAATTCAATTTATGAAATTGTAAAACCCCTCACGTTTTTCTTAAAAATGTTTTTTTATTTGAAAATTATTCATTTATTATGGCACTACTACCCAATCACCCCACAATAAATGTAAATGAATATAGAAGTAAGGATTTTCGTTGTCCGTTTTCAAGTTAGCACGAATTAGGAATTTCTCGTTTTTTCGTAGTGCGACTATCTGGTACGAAAAGTGGATCAAATTTGGTGACAAAAGTGAGTTTTAGATGATATTAAGTGTGGGATTAGAGGTGCTAATAATAAGTTAGTGAATTATAAGTTAAAACTCTAGTACGTGTGAAATAAGGAAAATCGGGTTGAACCGAAGTGTACCGTTAGTTACCGACTGAGTGCACCACTTGACCACCACTTTCTTATCACCACATACCCTTGATATTTTTGCAAAATATCCCCCCTCATCTTCAGCCATGTGACTGAAATTTGTGGCCAAAATACAAGGAAAAGAAAGAGAAACTTGGAAGGCTTTGGTGGTGACAAGTGTCAACCACCTATGGTTCGTTAGCTAAGACAAAGTCTCACCTTCTTATCTTCCATTTGAGTCATTTTTCCCTCATTTCTTTCTATTTTTGGCTGAGAGCAAGAAGAAGCAAGAGAGTGAAGAGAGTTCAATCTTCTACCTTTGAATCCAACCATTTGAATGCAACCAAGAAAAACTAAACCGATTAATCACTAGTTAGAAGCTTGGGAAGCTTAAAGAGCCAAGAATTTCAAGGAGATGTGAAGGATCAACCTTGCAAGCTTGTGTCTTGAGGTATAATGGCTGATCAACCATTCTTTCTGTGAGACCCCGGTCAGTTCTTAAGTTTGATATTAGATTATATTCATTATTTGTGCGGTAACATTAGGTTTTGGGACTAATTCAAAAACCCTGAGTTGGGGTTAAGATTGAAACCCTAGTTTTTGTATTAATCATAAGTCAAGTGGTGGTTAAAATTAGTTATGCTAGTGTGTGTTTTAGTGTGGGTAAGTATAGGATTTGATCCATTTTATATAGGTTAAATAAGTTTAAGAAGGTTAGAAACTCTAAATGAGTAAAACCTCTAGTGTTATGATTTATTAGAAGTTTTAAGTTGGGTTTAAACCCTAATTTTGCCCTTGATAAAAAGGTTATTGTTTTAATTGCTTTTATGTGGGATAAAGTATGTTTAAGTATAGGTGATTAATGTAGGAGAGTGATTAGTGAAGCAATTAAGTGTGGTCAAGTGTTTTGGATTAGATTAAGTTAGTAACCTATGGAGTTAATTGAAAGATTATAAATGTTTGAGAGGAAAAGGAGTAAGAAAGAGAAAATAAATGTTTAAGGGCTAGAGTTGATTTAATGTAAAGTTGGAGTGCAAGGGGCTAAAAGGCCAATTGAGGAACTTTTATGTGATTGGTTAGGATGGAAAATATCCTCCATGGCTTTGACTTATATGTATCATCTTCTTATGCAAGATAATCATAAGAAACAAAACCAAATAAGCTAAAGAGAAAGAGAGAGAGAGCAAGAGAGGGGGAGAGAGTTCCTTCAAAATTCTTCAACTTCTAGCTTCCATCTTGCATTTGGAGCTTAAGGGATCAGCTTGGGGTATTTGATTGTTGAAGTTTGATCAACTACAAAACTTATTTGAAAGGTATTTCATCTCTCTTGAAGGTTTAAGTTGGGTGATTAATTTTGGAAACCATGAAAGTGATGCTTTTGTTGTGATTATGCATTTTTATGGGTTGTATGATGATTATGGAATAGTTTTATGGTTTATTTTGATGGTTATGTTGCTGATTTTGGTAAAGGCTACGAAGAAAATGTAGGGTTTCTTGATTCATGATTCATAGAGTTGGTTTGGTTGGATTTTGGCTTGTTAATGGCATCTTTGATGTCTTGATTTCATTTGTATGGTTGGTTAGTAGCAAATTCCAGATTGGTCATGAAACCCTAATTCAAAGGAAAGTTAGTTTGGTTGGGTTAGGGCTTAAGTGATTAGAGTTTGGTTGATTAGGTGGTGAAACTAGTAAAGTTAGTAGGATTAGCACCTAGATTATGGTTAGTATTGGGTAAGTCTTGGGATGAAATTGGAAAAAGGAATTTTGGTTTTCTTGGAGAGCAAATAGGAGGTGATTTATGTGTGTTTATTTGGTATGAGTTTGCTTGGAAAACTTGTATAAGAATGTAGCAACAGACCATGCGTTTGTGACGTTCGAAACCGGCAAAACTGGAACAGGGCAATCCACAAATCCGAACTTAAGTTCTGTTTTTCTTTATGCTGCGCACTGATTCAGAAGTTCCTCAAAACATGAAAGTTGTAGCTTATTAAGTCCTTAAGGTGCCTGAAAAATTTCTGGCCAAATGGATCAGTGTAGCCCGAGTTATAGCCAAAACACTTGCACCTGTTTTAAACACTGGATTGTGTTACGTTTTTGAATTTTGCTTCTGACCATGTTCTGTCCATCTTGATAACGTGAGAATTGGGTGTTTATCCCTTCATAATAAATGTAGATCTTGGTCTTAGCTTCGAAACGGTATAAAGTGCATCCAAATCCGAGTCTCGTAGCTCCAGTTATGACCAAAACAAGATCAGTTGTCAGAACTGCCTTCGAATTTGGACAGTTCTGACAGGAACTTTGAACACATTTTTCCCTATGCTCCGTACTGATTCAGTTTTTGGTCAAAATACAAAAGTTATAGCCTTATAAACAAGCTTTCTAACGCCTCTGGAATTTCTTGATTCTGCTTTCTGAGTCGTGAGTTATGGTCTTGAAAACAGGGCCTGTTTGGTAACCCGAAATGAAATGGCTGGAACTGTTTTGCACATTTTTGTCCTAGTTCCATTGAGATCTGGCTTGAGGTGTCTTCATGAAATTTGTAGCCTTTCTTCTTAGATTCACAACGGTACCTCATACACTTCGATCCGATAACCATAGCCTGAAATTTGATCAAAACGGTTCTAGGTGCCAAATCTGTCGTTTCCATTGCAGGCCATTTACGTTTTCGTTTGCCGTTTCTGCACTTGCATGTGCCAATTTTGTCGTTTTGTTTGTTTTAGGCATATTAGTAGCTGTTTGTGATATAATGTGATGCAATCTTCTATTTCAGATAGGGGTGAGCTAGATGGAGTCGGTGTGGCCTACTAGCTATCCTTCGCGACGCAATTTTCGTACTTTTGCTATTTTGGTTCTTTGGGTAAGTATTCGGCCCGTTTTGTATATAACTTGCTTATGTCTTTAAGGTGAATGGAAGGGTACCTAGGCAAGGGTGTACTTCATCGCACTCGACCTAAACCCTAATTTACATGCATATTTATACATGACATGTCTAAATGAATTATTTTGGGTTTGAACCCCTTGAGCTTGTAGCTCGGGGTGATGTTTGTGAGTTGGGATCGATCTTCTGACCTAGATGGACTATTCGAGACAGCCGGGGCTTGGTCGAAACCAGTCCAACCTAGTCTGAGGTCACTAAGTTTGTGAATCCGGTTCACCGAGAATGTGAACCAAGTTTGTAGGTTCAAGTTGTGAACCAAGTTTGTAGGTTCAAGATGTGAACCAAGTTTGTGAACCGAGCTTGTGAACCAAGCTCAATTTTGTTCGCTTGAGCAAGTTTGTGAGGTGACTGGCCAGTGAGGGTGATAAGGTGTTAGGTGGGTGTACAAGTGGAGTTCTACGGACCTTATTTGTGGTCGACGGAGTGTCAGTAGGAGGTCACGCATGGCAAACGACTTGGCTTTGAAGCCAACCTGTATCCTTCCTTTGTATTGTTACTTTTGCACTTGACTTGGCATTTTTGTGAAATAGTTGTTTATTTAAATGTGAAATTTACACTTTTACCCCTTTTACTTACTAAGCATATAGCTTACCCCGTTTCCTTTGTTTTCCTTAGCAGGGGACGACGCGGGGAACTCCTTGGCACATTCACTAGTATAGCTAGGTTTGCTTGTAATAGTTGGACAATTAAGATGGTTGTTTTTTTGTTTTGGTGGTTTGTGTAAGGACCCTCCTTAGGGTCTACTTTCTGCTGGTTGTTATCATAATGTAATATAGTGGTTTGACTAGCTTCTTTTGAAGATATAATTAGAACTCTTTTGGGATTATACATACTGTATATAGTACTCTTTTGGTTTATCTAGCTTTTATTGCTTTAAGTTTTTGAGTCCTGGCGCGAGCTAGGCAGGCGACCCGCCGATACCCTTGGGTTCGCCCTTGAGAGAAGTGCGGTCGTCACAGGTGGTATCAGAGCGCCTAGGTTAGAGGACTTGGGCAATTGGGACATACACGATAGGCACTAGGCATATTTGATTCTTTTAAGATGAATGGTATATTTTAAGCTAAAATGCCAGTGAACTGATGACTTAATGTTTTATAGGTATGGATCCGGGCAGTCCTAGTGGTGCGGGACCTAGCGGCGTAGGATCTGGACCGGGACTGAGACCTCCGAGGGCGGGAGACCCGACGGACTGTGTGATGCGTAGGCGGGTGATCCGATATCAGGAGAGGCCTGGGGAGCCCTACACCCACTACAAGAAAATTGCGTTTCTGTGACAGGCGAAAGTCGTCACTAAAAATTCAGAAGTCGTCACAAAAAAAATCAGTGACGACTTTTACTGCTGTCACAGAGCTGTCACTAGTTCTATGTCACAAAAGGGGGTCCATGTGACGACTGTTGAAAGTCGTCACAAACGATTTCGCTTTTGTGATGACTCTTGTCGTCACTCATTGTTGTACATTATGTGATGACTTTTATTGTCACTAAGCTGGCTAAATTCTTGTCATAATCAACCCTTGGAGTTGTCACATTATGCTTCCGTTCAGTGACGACTTTTGTTGTCATTGTTTTCCATCCATAAAAAGTGACCACTTTCTGGTGTCACTAGTGAAATTTGTTGGCAGTGACAACTTTTTTATTGTCATTTATTTTTTTTTTGTAAAAAGCAATAATCTAATGTTAATTACGCAACATAACTGCCAACAATCACAAAACGTTCATTGAGTAGCAATGAGAAAAAAAAAGCCAACATACGAAAAGAAAGCCAACATTCATTTCCAATAGAAGATCAACCCAAATACATATATATATATATATATATATATAAATGTTGCCTCAAATGAGTCATAAAGCATGCACCATCCAAAATAAGCCATTCAGTTACAATACTAGTGATTTCCCATCCACAATAGAGAGTAGTAAAGTTCTATACAAAAATATGAGCACGATTCCCATCTAGAACAAAACATGAGCATGATAGGCCTTGTAGTCTTCAAATCAAAAATCATCTTCACAGCAATGACTGGCTTCTTCTTCTTGGGAATCGTGTTAGAACCTACACGTTACCAAAATTGAAGCAATGAGCACTGGTGTTAAAACTGGAACTACACTTCTAGATAGGCACCATATTATAAAAACTAATGTCACTCTAATTTGAAATTATAGCAATCTAAGTAAATTGCTTAACACAAAAATAAAGTGAAATTATAGCAAATAAGACAATGAATGTATATTCTGTGAAATATAGAATAACAATACAAACACAATAAATATCTGCATGTTCACAAATATATATGCAATAACAATAAAAATAACAACAATAAAATCCTAAAATCATTGAGAGCCTAGATGATCGTGAACCACACAGTATATCAAGAAAAAAAAAACACACACACACACACAATCACAGGTGCCTCTTTTTCCTTAGCACAAAAAAAAATTCTGATACAGAAAAATTTAGATGAGTTCGACAAAGAAAAAAGTGGAATACATCCCAAAGTGAAAAACCATCTCAAAAGGGGAACTCACGAAACCTAACTATTGCCTCAATGAGACTTGCCAAATTAATTTAATAGGAAAAATATTTCAACTAGCCGCAAAGTTATGTTTCAAGAAGCCACAAAAGCATACTCCCGCCTGAGAGCCACAAAGTTATGTTTCAAGTAGAAGGCAACTGCTCTTACCTTCAAGACATATTGAAGTGCAGAAAAAGCAAAGTGTACATATGCCACATATAATAACTTTGACTGTCTTTAGCAATTAAGAGATGAAATAGCTATGCTAAAAATATTTGTAGATAAATTACAATTCCACTTGGAGCAGTAGATGCAATATAACGCATTTTGAGAGATGACAGGACAAAGGAACCTAAACCAATCCCATCTATTACATCTCAATGTGCTTTGACTGCCAATGTCATGATCAGCAGCTCAGGGTAAATTAGTATACAAAAATGTTTCCATGGTAGTAAGGTACAGGAGTAACAGGACAACCTCTGTCCAGGTGCATCCATTAGTTTTGCAGCTGGATAGGCATAATCAATGAGATCAACAGAACACAAAGCTCAGAATGTGCATTTACAAAGACAAGCATGTTATTTCAATCTATTACTGAACTTTACAACCATATATCCTTTTGATATGTGTCTAAGGGGCTAAAATTACAAAAAGTAGAGAGATTGAAACGAAGTGAAATTCAAGGCATAGACTAAGAATGAAACATTAATTCCAGAGAACTGTTTTGTCAAGATTGTAAAAATGTTCTTACGGTATAGTCCCTTCAAATATGGATGCTGACCACAATTAAGCTCAGTTACCACCTCCAGCTGGGAATTGATCTCTTTAAATGCTGGCAAATGAGATTCCATGAAAGCCCTGGTGTGTTACGGACATGGTTAGCCCTTTCATTGCGCTAGAAGACAACAGGAATCTACAACTTTTTATTTCATACTCTCTCCCATTTAGATTAAAGAGAATTGTCCTTCATCATTAAGATTATATTAATGATATTTTTCTTATCAAAATTGCTTTTCTTTTGGTGGAACTGTGCTTGTAAACTAGCAGATAACTAATCTAAAGCAGGGAAAACTCGCTTTTTATATAAGCTAAACAAATTGTATTATAAGACCACATCCTGGACAGTCAAAATGCCATTCAAAAGCAGCAACAATGCCAAGTAGACTATAATTTAACCATTCCTTTAATACATATTTAAAAGATTCGACAGAAATAGTAGCATAGGAACTTGCACTGTCAAGTTGGAATTGGCCCAGATATACAGATTTTTGGAGTATGATTGAATTAGGGCCTGTGTCATATAAAGTGTCCTCTTACATAACAAGAAAAATGAGTGGACACAATTTAACATAGAGTTCCTGATATTGCCACAAGTAGGATTTCTAATGACTACCACATGTATTCAGTATTCAATGTTATCCCTTTTAACTTCTATAGTCCTCACAGTAATGGAAATTCGTAACCTACAAAACATTGTGGTAGCAGTCAATCTACATGCATTTAGATATGTTATCTATCCATTGCTCTGGTGAAAGAAATCCAGTACTATCTATACACTTGAAAATCACTTTGTATAACCAATGACATTGACCATACATATCAAATAAACATTCAACAACAAACGAAATGCAAAAGTAAGAATCTAAAATCACTAAAATTGACTTAAGATAATACATTGAGGAGCTATAATTGGAACATTCTCCTCAGAATAGGCTAATCTAAACTAAAGAGCTATCACACGGTCAAGAAGATAAATTTGTGATGTACAGATTTACCGATTCTCAGGTGATTGCTAGTAACTGGGATTTGAAAAGTATAAAGATCAAATTTTTGTCCTTTTGAGTATATTCTGCTATTTTCCTGTGGTTGAATCAATGACAAAATCATATCGTACATGTAATCAAATCAAGTCATTAAAGAAATTTGTACAGGCAAAAGTTCTGAATACAAGAGCAAGAAATGCAGAAGCAATTAAGAAAAGCATACCTGAGGCCTCTACTACTTCCACCCCAGTCAACTTTTTTATCACAATTTGTCCCCCCATTGTGCTGTCCCAATGTCGTGCAACATGTCATTTAAATCTTCAGTATCACTATCCTCCTCTCCATCCCCATGTTCAGTACTATCCCCACAATTTTGGTGTCGAAATTGTTCCCCATGGTGTATCCATCTTGTGTAGCTTTTACGAATGCCTTGAGTCAATAAATGATCCTCCACAACTGTTTTAGTTTGGTTACAAAAATTATTGCATTGTGTACATGGGCATGGGATTTTCTGATTTTCAACTTTTTGAGAATATGCAAACTTGAGGAAATTTTTGACTCGGAGTTCATAAGCCTTGTCCTTCCTATTGCTAATCTTCATCCAAGTTTTATCCATGTCCTAGATATAGACACATCAGCCTTTAGTACAAAATACTTTTCTAATATCAAACTAAAGAGAATACAAGTTTTTTATGAGACTTTCATGCAAAAGAAATGGAAGAAGATTTCGGCAAACTGAAGGTTTCGACAACACTAGCTGCAATTTTCATTTTCAATTGCGGATTCCTTATCAGATTGAATTTCAAACCAGGCAATGAGACAAAACCAAGTAGCAGAAACATCACGAAACTCAGAGGCAGTCTTGATATGCTAATCAGATTTACAAGTTCATCAACCAGACTCAAATGCGTAAACTTGAGACAGGGATAGGGAAAGATAAAATGCAGCAATGAGCATTGAACGAATGCCCTGTTACAGCCTGCTGTTAGACCACTTGGGCATTTCAACAAACAGTAAACGAACATGAAAAATTCCAGCAATTCTTTGCTCAAATGAAGCCACGGTTGGCCCCAAAATCATCAGAAGTACAAGGGATTTCAAATTCAATCATGATATAACATGCGCATGCTAAAATTTGAACAATCAACGGGGCAATTGTAATAAACGAAGCCATGGCAGACATGCTTAGAGGACTTGGGAAGGAACTGAAATTCAAAGAAAAAAGGGCGACTTATAGTGCTCTTACTTGAGCGGTGGCGACGGCGATTATGACGAAGCCGAAGACGGTGAGTTGGAATTGGAAGATGACTAGGTCTGACTTCGTCCGAGAGCCTTCATCTAGTGTTACAGAGAACGGCAGCAGCCCAGGAGGTTGTGTGCGGTGTTGGCGATGGCAGACAGCAGCAGAGCGGACGCGGACTGGTGGTGACCTGGTTCTTCCTCCTCTGTCCGTTGCCGCGTCTTTCTCTCCTGATCTTCCCGTCAGCCGCCACTCTTCCTTCACTCTATTTTTTTTCTTTTCACGATCAAGGCCTCCCTTCCAAGAACCCTAGCCGCTTCTCTGCTCTTCTGTTTCTCTTTTTCTCCTCAAAAACCTAGCCTAAATTTGTCTAAGTGTTGGAAGAGAGAAGCGGCGAGACTTTTGTTTGTGTGTGAACAACCAAAACGACGTCGTTTTGTAGAGATTTTAGCCACCCGCCTCGCGCCTCTCCTCTTTCAGATTTCAGACTGGCGCTCTTTTTTTTTGGCATCTAAGCACGTCTTTGAGATTCCAGGATTCACGTCTTTTGCTTCATACATCTTTTTTCTTTTTTTTTAGCCAAATTTTTTTTCAGGTTTCTTTTTTCATACTTAATCTCTTTTTTTTTCCTTAATCTCATCTATAAATATCAAATAAATTATTTGATATTGGTTTCTTTTTTGTGCATGTATATATATGTGTGCTTGTTTGTGTCTATATACCTTACAATAAAACTTACACAATAAAACATGTTTCAAAAATTTAACATGCATAGAATCGCTTATATACAGTATAGCACTTCTTACTCATGCTTATACTACTCTTTGTCTATTACTTAGTTTTTATAATAAATTAAAAGAAACATGTAATCAAATATTCTGTTAATTGTGTGGCAACTCTCAATCTTATTGCACAACAGATATTTTATTGAATAATTTTAATTTCGTATATACCCATTCCATATGAAAATAATTATTACTTATGATGTATTACACGTTATACTAATCTTTCACAGTGCTAACATTAGACTACAAATTATATTCAATTACACTTTTTCAAATTATTTCAGTTATTGATTTTTGGGGGTTGTTATAAGGAATAATAAATTTTTATGCTCAGACATGTCTATTATGTCAACTTAGCAAAAATTACAAATATCTAAAAATAGTTTGTTATTATATCATTTGCATTTTGCTAATACGTAATGAATAGGGGCTAAATTATAAAATTAGGGTGTCATATCTTCGGTGCTTTTGCTCATATAAAAGAATTGGGGGATAAATAATAAAATTAGGGTGCCATAGTAGAATTAGTGAAATTTGATGAAAATACTATAGAATTGCTTATATACAGTATAGCACTTCTTACTCATGCGTATCCTACCCTTTGTCTATTACTTAGTTTTTATAATAAATTAAAAGAAACATATAATCAAATATTCTGTTAAATGTGTTACAACTCTCAATCTTATTGCACAACAGATATTTTACTGAATAATTTTAATTTCGTATATACCCATTCCATATGAAAATAATTATTACTTATGATGTATTACACGTTATACTAATATTTCACAGTGCTAACATTAGACTACAAATTATATTCAATTACACTTTTTCAAATTATTTCAGTTATTGATTTTTGGGGGTTGTTATAAGGAATAATAAAAAATTTGTGAAAAAATTTTTATGCTCAGACATGTCTATTATGTCAACTTAGCAAAAATTACAAATATCTAAAAATAGTTTGTTATTATATCATTTGCATTTTGCTAATACGTAATGAATATGGGCTAAATTATAAAATTAGGGTGTCATATCTTCGGTGCTTTTGCTAATATAAAAGAATTGGAGGCTAAAAAATAAAATTAGGGTGTCATAGTAGAATTAGTGAAAGTTGATGAAAATACTGTAGTATACAGTGATGCAAAAAGTTGTCACAAAATTGGAATCGGGTAGACCTTCAATGACAACAAGTTATGTTGTCACTGTAGAGAGAGCATTTGTGACGACTTTACTTGAGTTGTCATAAAATCATTTCCCGCAGCATCAAATGAGATGCGTGCCAACTATTTCGTGACGAGTTGAGAATGACAACTTCTAATGTTGTCACTGATTATGCTTGTGTTGTACTCATCAGTGATGACACCTAATGTCGTCACTGAATTAGGTTATCTGTGACAAGATTTTTGTTGTCACATAAATTTTTGTCATTGAAAAATATATTTCTTGTAGTGACCTTATATTCACCCTTTGGTCGGATATTGCACCGACCCTGCTAGTGTTACTATACGTATGGTTACCCTGATGTGGTCGTCCTGGCAGTGGACGACGAGCGACATCGCCTGAGGAAGGCTTGCGATCGCTTGGCTCAACAGTTAGAGGAGGCTAGAGAGTTTGACCACAAGCAGGTTAGGCGCATTAGGGATTTGGAGTAGGGGCTCCGAGTTGAGGAGGAGAGGACATGTACTCTTCGTCGTCAGCTCCATGACACGCACCAGCACCTCTTCGCCTTGAAGGGGCAGCTGAGGGAGAGGGCTTGGAGTATTATGGTGGACTGTGAGGTCCTATTAGATGTGGCCGCGGAGGCACCACCACGAGCTACCGGTCCAGAGATGATGGACGAGGTGGACACTTTAGGTTCCGTTGGGAATCGGGTCCCTAGGGAAGGTGCGTAGGGCTGTTGATGGGATTGCCTTTTGACTATCCGACATGTTTATTTTGTTATAACCAGTATGCCTGGTTTCTTTTGTTACCTGGTGGTTGACTACATTTTTGGAGTCGGAGTGCTCATGTAAATAATGGGTTTTGTACCGACCGGATGTCGGATAACCTGTATATTTTGGTGTGACTTCATAAATAAATGTATATATTTAAGTATTATCTTTTATACTTATCCTTTGCGTGCCTTTTGTGCATTTACTTTGTGTTTTTATTTTGTTTCTAGTTTGAATACTAAGCACACGTTATGTTTGGATTTATAGACTTTTGCACCTAAATGGCCTCCGGTACTCGAGGTAGAGGTAGAGGGCGAGGACGAAGCCCTGAAATGGAACATGAACATGAGCCAGATCAAGTAGCTACAGCCATCCGCTGGATGGCTAACCTGTTAGAACGTATGGTTGACCAACAGGGTCAGGGCCATGGGAATACTACAGGAAACCTTGAAAATAATCCAGGCAATCACGAAGGAGAGGACCGTGCTTTAGAACGGTTCCAAAAATTTGCACCTCCCAAGTTTATAGGTGGATCTAATCCTGACCTAGCAGAGGGTTGGATGGACTGTATGTTAGATATATTTGCCGCGCTTAGGTATTCGGAGGAGTGACAGATATCTTTTGCTACTTTTCAGTTTGAAGGGGCCGCCCGAGCCTGGTGGAATGTGATTAGAGCCAAGTGGGAGCGGGAATAGACCCTCTAGACATGGGTTAACTTTACACGAGAATTTAATGAAAAATATTTACCTCCCATTGTACAAGAGAGACGTGAGGATGATTTTATCCGCCTGTGCCAAGGGGCATCCAGTGTGGCGGAGTACGAAACCTAGTTTACAAAATTCTCTCGCTTCAACAGTGTAACTTTGTAAGGGTTATCCGAGTGATAGTAAAACTTTCTAATTTGACCAAGTGTGGCTTGGGGCAAGGAGGAAGTGCGTGAGACCCCGAAAAATTTCTTATTTTTCAGGCATTTATTTTGGGCTTTTGGGCCTAATTTTATGGTTTTCTTTTATCTGTGGGTTTTCTGGGGAATTTTATGAGAAAATATGAATTTTGCATCATTTTCTGGGTTTAGGTCAATTTCTGTGCTATTAAGGGTGTACAGTGGTTGCGGGACCTACTAAGACGATCGGTACGGTAAAATGTAGCTTTGGGAAATTTTATATACAGAGTTTTTATTATCTTGGGTTATGAGTTAATTAGAGGTTAGTTGGTTTAATTAAGTAATGTAAGACAATAGGAAGGGATAAGCTTGAAAGGCCACATGTCACATTTTCATTGGAGGTTGAATTTTTGACTTGTCTTACACCTTTACTAAAATAAATTTTGACCAAAATTCTTCATCATTTCCATCATCTTGGCCGGCCAACTAGAGAGAAAAAAAAAAGAAAGCTCTTCAACTCTTGCTTCATTTTCTTGCCCAAATCTTGGAATTTAACCATTAATCTTCCAAATCTCTCCATAAAACCTTCTTGCTAGGAGTGTTTGAAGTGTTTGGTGGTTTTTGTTTGAAAGGAAAAGCTCTCATCTACCTTGTATCAAGAAATTGTAAGGTGAGTAAATATGGAATTGTTTCTTTGTTGGATGTAAGATGAAATTGATAAGTGTTAGTGGTTAAAGATGCAATTTTGTGGGTTATTTCATGATTTATAGATGAGTTGTGATAATTTTCTATTTATTGGGGAATTTTCTGTTTTATATGGTTTCTCATGATTAACTAGGATGTGATGGTATTATATTGAATGATTTAGAGCCTATTGGTGGTAATGGTGGTTAATTGTGGAAAATTTCAGCATTTGTGAGAAAATTTCGGTTTTAGGGTTTGATGAAATTGGGGCTTTTCCATGTATGGTTTTCATGCTAGCAATTGATGTGTATATGATTGAATTGTGATTCAAATGGGGTGAATGGACTAGTTTAAGAACCATAAGTGTAATGGTATAAGTTGGGTGTTGTTCATTAGGTTGGAAATGTGAAGAAATTAAGGGGAAATGCCGCCCAATTGGTTGGAAATATGGGTGGTCTTGAATTGAGAAGGATTTGAATAGAAATGGAAGAATTGGGGAGTTTGTTCACATTCCACACTTTCGTTGCTCCATTTTTATTTTGAGTGACTTGTGTTAGTAGGTTAAACTTATACGTTGACTCGTGTTTGAGTCTCAAATATGTTTTCTTGCTTGTTTTAGGTCGTACCGGTGGACCGGGACCTACTCCTGACTCGAACGTGTGATTTACTTGATTACTTGGTGAGTGTATCATTAAATGGTTGAATGCACTTGATATGTGACTTGTATGGCTTGAATAGGTCAAGGGTGTACTTTATTGCTTTTGACCACTTACTGGCATTATTGTTACTGTTAGACTGTGAAATTTCATGTATATATGTGGTTTGATATTTGCTAGGGCCATGCCCTATTATTACTGTGAAAACTGAGCTCTTTCCCTTAGGCCGTTATTCGAGTCGAGCCGGCTAGGGCTTGGGCGAATCGTTAACGTGCCTTTGGATCACTGATAGTCGAGTGGAGTATTCACTCCTCGACCTTATGGTATACTCGAGTATTACCTTTTGTAACTGTGAGGTGTGCGGGCCCGGTAAGGGGGTGATTGGTGGAAGGAAATGGTGTAAAGAGGTGCCTACGGTTCTTGGTTTTCTCCAATGGTTGACGGAGTGTCAACGGATATGATCAAGTATGGAAATCGGAAAACGGCCCTTGAGGGCCGACTGTATCCTTTTATAGATGATTGATTGAATGAAGACACTTGCGCATATGTATTTGTTAGCATGTTTCATTATTTGTGAATTTGGTACCTCACGAGCGTAAGCTCACCCCCGTCGTTTTGTTTTCCTTACAGGGATACTGTTGGACCCAAGTTTTGAGAAATATGGGTTGAGCTAGTTATGTAACTAGTTTTGAATAGCTCCTCGTACACTCGAAAACTTTGATGTATTTGAATTCAAGTACTTTTGAAGTGTATAATTGAACCTTTCTTATGTATATATGGCATGTATATATGGCTTTATCAAGTCTTGGATAAACTGCATTATGTATTTGATGGGTTTATGTGAGTATCGGCTGCGAACGAAGGAAAAAAGGATTTTTGCAAAAACACTGCCCAGAATCCGGCCAAGAATCCGGCCAGTTTCTGGCCGGATACAAGGCCGGATATGCAGGGGAGAAAGAAAAAAAATTTGGTTTTTGGCTACTGGCCACAATCCGGCCAACTTCCGGCCGGATTATCGGCCGGATTGACAGGGAAATTTCGACCACTTTTGGGTTGGCCACTGCCTCATATCCGCCCAAGAATCCGGCCAGATTCTGGCCGGATAGTGACGTGGGCGGTTACTGTTCATCCGCGGCAAATTTTCGTTTTTCGTTTTCTTGTCCGATTGAAGTGCTCGAGCGCTATACGTTCTTGTGTAGTGATATTATGGTTATAAGAATACCTTATTGGGATAAATCATTCATTTTGTCAAGTTTCCCTTTTATTAATCAAATGCGATTTGATTGCTTGCGACCCGTAGTCCCGGCGAGAGCTGGGCAGGCGGTCCGTCAACCCCTCTGGTTCGCCTTAGGGGGAGATGGGGTCGTCACAAGTGATATCAGAGCCTAGGTTTAGATTAACCTGGGCATGTTAGAAATTTCTTGACTTGGGACTTGTATTTGATTGTTTTCCTAAGGGTGTTTGAGTTTAATTACACTTTCGTGTAGGATGGACGCGCATAGTGAATCTAGTGAGACACCGACCGTGGAGCAGGGCCGTGGAGTACTTCCGTTGATTAAGTACCAGATTCGGCCGAGAGGGTCAACTGTACGCTGGAGTCCGGCTAGTCGCCTCCGGCGTTGTGAGTGCCGCCACAGGTTTGCCTACCCCAATACCCTCGTGTTGGCCGTGGACAAAGAAAGGAAGGAGTTAGCCAAGGATTATGCAAGGCTTGAAGCCGAAACAAACCAATTGAGAGAGGCTAACAAGAGGCAAGCTGAGTGGATTAAGGAGTTGGAGTATGACCTGGTTGAAGGTCAAGATAGGGTGGACGACTTGTGTACGCAACTTGGGGAGATGCGCGAACGTATGGTCAAGCGGGCGAGGCAACTGAAGGAGAGAGCCGGATCAATGCTAAACCTATGTGATGACATATTAGGGGACGAGGGTGACGAAGGCTCTAGTGTAGGAGGCGGGGTTGGAAGTGAGCCCGCCCAAGCGAGTAGGTCCTCTAGTCCCACGGTAGGCTAGGGCTTGGCTTTTATGCTATTTTGGGAATTTTGACTCTTGTATATATAAGGGATACGGAATGGTAGGCCGGGAAGGACCCTTAGCTAGTCGCGTTGTATATTGGACTAGTTTTGTATATATTACTTTTGTATTGCCATTCCGTAAGAGGCTTTCCCTGTTTGTACTTGACTGACTGTTTTGTATAAATGTTTGATCTTGTTGTGAATGCTATGAATATGTGTTATGTGCCTAAGTGTTTTATGAAGTCATTGTTTGGCGGAGTGTTCATGTTTATTGTTATATACAGGGGTGTGTACACTTTTATATTAATGCTATATTTATGTGTGTATTTTGACCCTAGATTGACCTAGAACGATGGAAGGTACGCGTAGTGGCCGAGGTAGAGGACGTGGGGGTAGACAGCCCACGACTGAACAGGGTACGAGAACTGAAGTGCCTGAACCAATTCCTGAACCCCAAATCGATCCTAATGTGCAAGTAGCCGCTGCTATCCAGCGGATGACTGATCTCCTGGCCCAGGTGGTGCAGCAACAGGGCCCCAACCCTAATCCACCCGTCGGCAACCCTGGAAACCCTGGAATTCATGTCGAGAGCGAAGATCGAGCTCTCGAACGATTCCAAAAATTCTCTCCATCTAAATTTCTTGGAGGGCCCGATCCGGACGTGGCGGAACAATGGTTGGAGAAGATGATAGACATTTTTGCCGCCCTACGTTACTCGGAGGAGAGGCAAGTGACTTTTGCGGTTTTTCAACTCGAAGGGGCCGCTTGCTCTTGGTGGAACATTATTCGGACAAAGTGGCACCGAGAGCAGACACCGAGGACATGGACGAATTTTGTACGGGAATTCAATGCCAAGTACTTTCCGCCATTGGTTCAGGAGAAAAAGGAGGACGAATTTATTCGTCTACGCCAAGGCACGCAATCGGTGACTGAATATGAGAGCCAATTCACACGCTTGTCCAAGTTTGCCCCTGAGCTCATTTTGGCAGAGCAAAGGAAGGCGAGACGTTTCCTTCAGGGGCTTAATGTGGAAATCCAAAAGGATTTGGCCGTAGCCCAAATCACCACTTTCAGTGATGCTGTTGAGAAGGCATTACGATCCGAGAACGCAAGGCTTCAGGTGAGGAATTTCCAGAATAGGAAGCGTGGAGCTGCTGGGAGTAGCTCAACTCAAGGGGATAAGAGTACCCCTCCTAAATTTGGAAGGGGAGCTGGAGGGGGACGGTTTCCGAGTCCGGCCAGATGGGCCCCCTCTCGAGGAAGCCAACCCGGACGAGGCCAGCAGAGGAGTGCCTCACAAGGGAGTTCCGCTACTGTTACGCGCGGGCCGTGTGGCTTTTGTGGGAAACCAAACCACACGGAGGACGACTGCTGGAGGAAACAGAACAAGTGCTTACGCTGCGGGAGTGCAGAGCACCGGCTCACCAGTTGTCCAGTTCAAGCCCGAGACGTGAAAGAAACTACACCGACATCCAAGGCTACCTCAAGTCAATCACGGGTAGAGAGTGTCAAGCCGAAGGTGCCCGCACGTGTGTACTCCATTGAACAACGGCCAGTTCCTGACTCAGCCGAGGTAGTGGAAGGTACGATTCCTGTCTTCCACCGCCTAGCTAGAATTTTGATAGACCCTGGAGCCACCCATTCCTTTGTTAACCCCGAGTTTATGTGTGGAATTGATATAAACCCTGTCACTCTTCCTTATGAGCTGGAAGTTAGTACTCCTACGGGGGACCAATGCTTGATTTCTACCAAAATGTATACAAATTGTGAGATCTGGGTAGGTGAGCGGAAGTTATTGGGGAATTTGATAAGTTTAGCCATAAAGGGATACGACGTGATTTTAGGCATGGATTGGTTGGCTCGATACGATGCCCAACTGGATTGTAAGAGGAAAATAGTTGAATTTCGTATTCCTGGGGAGGCAACTTTGATGTTAGATGTGAGGGGTAGTCTAGCCTCATCTGCTATGATATCGGGTATTCAAGCTAGGAAATTATTGAGTAGAGGGGCGCAAGGGTTCCTAGCTTTTCTTATAAACACTCCTGCCGACAAACTGAAAATAGAAGATGTTCCAGTAGTGAGTGAATACCCTGATGTCTTTCCTGACGAGTTAGTAAATCTGCCTCCAGAAAGAGAAATTGAATTTGAAGTTAACCTTCTTCCAGTGACTTCCCCTATTTCCAAAACTCCTTACCGAATGGCACCTGCGGAGCTCAAAGAGTTGAAATTTCAGTTACAAGACCTTCTAGAACGGGGTTTCATTCACGAGAGCGGATCACCTTGGGGGGCACCTGTTCTCTTTGTTAAGAAGAAGAACGGAACCTTGAGATTATGTATCGACTACCGAGGGTTGAACAACGTGACCATTAAGAATAAGTATCCGCTACCCCACATCGATGAGTTGTTTGATCAATTACAGGGTGCGGTGGTCTTCTCGAAGTTAGATCTTCGACAGGGGTATTACCAACTATTAATTAGAAAGGAAGATGTGTCTAAAACCGCCTTCAATTCTCGGTATGGGCACTACGAATTTGTCGTGATGCCTTTTGGACTGACCAATGCCCCTGCTGCTTTCATGGACCTCATGCATCGAATTTTCAAACCTTATCTTGACCGATTTGTTGTTGTCTTTATTGATGACATATTGGTTTATTCAAAAACCCGTGAGGAGCACGAACAACATTTGAAAGAGGTCCTACAAACCCTGAGGGAGCACCGGTTGTATGCTAAGTTTAGCAAATGTGAGTTTTGGCTAGAAAGGGTTTCTTTTCTGGGGCATGTGATTTCAAAGGAAGGGATTGCAGTGGATCCGGCCAAGGTAGAGGCGGTAACTGAGTGGAAGAGACCCGATAACCCTACTGAGATCCGGAGTTTTCTAGGGTTGGCAGGTTATTACCGGCGATTTATCAAAGATTTTCCGAAACTTGCCAGTCCCTTAACCGATCTAACAAAAAAGGGTGGACGATTTCTGTGGAGTGATAAGTGTGAAACCAGCTTTCAAGAGCTGAAGCGGAGATTGACTATGGCCCCTATTCTAGTTTTACCTAACAGTCCGGACGGTTTTACTGTTTACACTGACGCCTCCAAAGAAGGTTTGGGGTGCGTATTGATGCAACACCAAAGTGTGATAGCTTACGCTTCCAGGAAATTGAAAACTCATGAGCAAAACTATCCCATTCATGACCTAGAACTGGCCGTAGTTGTCTTCGCTCTGAAAAAGTGGAGACACTATCTGTACGGAGTGACTTTTGAAGTTTATTCTGACCATAAGAGCCTCAGATACCTCTTTTCCCAGAAGGAGTTGAACATGAGACAACACCGTTGGATGGAATTCTTGGAGGATTACGATTATACTATTAACTACCATCCTGGTAAGGCTAATGTGGTAGCCGATGCCTTAAGTCGAAAGGCTCAAACTTCTGGATTGATGGTGAAGGAGTGGGAATTATTGGGAACTGTTGGAGAATGGAATCCAAAGCTGGAGCATAATAGAATAATCTTTGGGAATATCCGAGTGACGTCCGTGTTTTTAGAAAAGATCAAGGAAGCTCAAACTAAAGATCCGACAGTTCAAAGGTGGGTAGAAAAGGTGAAGAAAGGAGAAATTTCCGATTTTAATTTGAGCTCTGAAGGGATTTTAAGATTTCGAAATCGAATAGTGGTACCCAATGATGAAACTTTGAGAAGGGAAATTTTGGAGGAAGCTCATCGATCTAAGTATACAATCCATCCAGGAAGTAACAAGATGTATCATGACTTGCGACGATTGTACTGGTGGGACCGGATGAAGAGAGAGATAGCTCAGTACGTACAAACCTGTTTAGTATGCCAGCAAGTTAAGGCTGAGCACCAGAAGCCTTCAGGACTACTGCAGCCTTTGGAGATTCCCGAATGGAAATGGGAACATATCACCATGGACTTCGTTTCTGGACTACCTAGAACTCAAAAAGGACATGATGCCGTTTGGGTGATCGTTGATCGATTGACCAAGTCGGCTCATTTCCTACCTGTGAATATGAAGTATTCCATGGATAAGTTAGCTCGGGTATATTTGGAAGAGATTGTGAGATTGCATGGAGTGCCCGTGACCATCGTTTCCGACCGAGACCCTCGTTTTGTGTCCAGATTTTGGCAAAAGTTTCAGGAGACCTTGGGGACGAAGCTGAACTTAAGTACTACCTATCATCCTCAGACGGATGGACAGTCGGAACGAACGATTCAGACCCTCGAAGATATGTTACGAACAAGTATTCTAGATTTCGGGGGTAATTGGGGACAACACATGACATTAGTAGAGTTCGCCTACAATAACAGCTACCACTCATCAATCCAAATGGCACCGTACGAAGCCCTTTATGGACGAAAGTGCCGTTCACCGATATACTGGGATGAAGTGGGAGAGAAGAAGATCCTAGACCCTACTATCATTCCTTGGATGGAGGATACTCAAGAAAAGATCAAGTTAATCCGTCAAAGACTCCAGACAGCCCAAAGTCGCCAGAAGAGCTACGCCGATAACCGAAGGAAAGACTTGGAATTTGAAGTGGGAGACCATGTATTCCTTAAGATTACACCATTGCGGAGCATCACTGCTGGCAGAGGAAAGAAACTCCAACCTAGATTCATAGGACCGTTTCCGATCCTTCAACGGGTTGGAAAAGTAGCATACCGGCTTGAATTGCCGCCGAACTTGTCACGGATTCACGATGTATTTCATGTGTCGATGCTCAAAAAGTATTACCCTGATCCAACCCACATTGTCCAGCCGGAAGAGATTGAAATTGATGAGGCCCTTACTTACGAAGAAAAACCTATACAAGTGCTTGATAGGAAAATTAAGGAGTTGAGGAATAAGCAAATTCCACTGGTGAAAGTGCTGTGGAAGAACCACGGAGTCGAGGAGGCAACCTGGGAGATGGAGAATGAGATGAAAACCAAATATCCCGAACTGTTTAGTGATTCAGGTGAGAAATTTCGAGGACGAAATTCTTTAAGGGGGAGAGAGTGTGAGACCCCGAAAAATTTCTTATTTTTCAGGCATTTATTTTGGGCTTTTGGGCCTAATTTTATGGTTTTCTTTTATCTGTGGGTTTTCTGGGGAATTTTATGAGAAAATATGAATTTTGCATCATTTTCTGGGTTTAGGTCAATTTCTGTGCTATTAAGGGTGTACAGTGGTTGCAGGACCCACTAAGACGATCGGTACGGTAAAATGTAGCATTGGGAAATTTTATATACAGAGTTTTTATTATCTTGGGTTATAAGTTAATTAGAGGTTAGTTGGTTTAATTAAGTAATGTAAGACAATAGGAAGGGATAAGCTTGAAAGGCCACATGTCACATTTTCATTGGAGGTTGAATTTTTGACTTGTCTTACACCTTTACTAAAATAAATTTTGACCAAAATTCTTCATCATTTCCATCATCTTGGCCGGCCAACTATAGAGAGAAAAAAAAGAAAGCTCTTCAACTCTTGCTTCATTTTCTTGCCCAAATCTTGGAATTTAACCATTAATCTTCCAAATCTCTCCATAAAACCTTCTTGCTAGGAGTGTTTGAAGTGTTTGGTGGTTTTTGTTTGAAAGGAAAAGCTCTCATCTACCTTGTATCAAGAAATTGTAAGGTGAGTAAATATGGAATTGTTTCTTTGTTGGATGTAAGATGAAATTGATAAGTGTTAGTGGTTAAAGATGCAATTTTGTGGGTCATTTCATGATTTATAGATGAGTTGTGATAATTTTCTATTTATTGGGGAATTTTCTGTTTTATATGGTTTCTCATGATTAACTAGGATGTGATGGTATTATATTGAATGATTTAGAGCCTATTGGTGGTAATGGTGGTTAATTGTGGAAAATTTCAGCATTTGTGAGAAAATTTTGATTTTAGGGTTTGATGAAATTGGGGCTTTTCCATGTATGGTTTTCATGCTAGCAATTGATGTGTATATGATTGAATTGTGATTCAAATGGGGTGAATGGACTAGTTTAAGAACCATAAGTGTAATGGTATAAGTTGGGTGTTGTTCATTAGGTTGGAAATGTGAAGAAATTAAGGGGAAATGCCGCCCAATTGGTTGGAAATATGGGTGGTCTTGAATTGAGAAGGATTTGAATAGAAATGGAAGAATTGGGGAGTTTGTTCACATTCCACACTTTCGTTGCTCCATTTTTATTTTGAGTGACTTGTGTTAGTAGGTTAAACTTATACGTTGACTCGTGTTTGAGTCTCAAATATGTTTTCTTGCTTGTTTTAGGTCGTACCGGTGGACCGGGACCTACTCCTGACTCGAACGTGTGATTTACTTGATTACTTGGTGAGTGTATCATTAAACGGTTGAATGCACTTGATATGTGACTTGTATGGCTTGAATAGGTCAAGGGTGTACTTTATCGCTTTTGACCACTTACTGGCATTATTGTTACTGTTAGACTGTGAAATTTCATGTATATATGTGGTTTGATATTTGCTAGGGCCATGCCCTATTATTACTGTGAAAACTGAGCTCTTTCCCTTAGGCCGTTATTCGAGTCGAGCCGGCTAGGGCTTGGGCGAATCGTTAACGTGCCTTTGGGTCACTGATAGTCGAGTGGAGTATTCACTCCTCGACCTTATGGTATACTCGAGTATTACCTTTTGTAACTGTGAGGTGTGCGGGCCCGGTAAGGGGGTGATTGGTGGAAGGAAATGGTGTAAAAAGGTGCCTACGGTTCTTGGTTTTCTCCAATGGTTGACGGAGTGTCAACGGATATGATCAAGTATGGAAATCGGAAAACGGCCCTTGAGGGCCGACTGTATCCTTTTATAGATGATTGATTGAATGAAGACACTTGCGCATATGTATTTGTTAGCATGTTTCATTATTTGTGAATTTGGTACCTCACGAGCGTAAGCTCACCCCGTCGTTTTGTTTTCCTTACAAGGATACTGTTGGACCCAAGTTTTGAGAAATATGGGTTGAGCTAGTTATGTAACTAGTTTTGAATAGCTCCTCGTACACTCGAAAACTTTGATGTATTTGAATTCAAGTACTTTTGAAGTGTATAATTGAACCTTTCTTATGTATATATGGCATGTATATATGGCTTTATCAAGTCTTGGATAAACTGCATTATGTATTTGATGGGTTTATGTGAGTATCGGCTGCGAACGAAGGAAAAAAGGATTTTTGCAAAAACACTGCCCAGAATCCGGCCAAGAATCTGGCTAGTTTCTGGCCGGATACAAGGCCAGATATGCAGGGGAGAAAGAAAAAAAATTTGGTTTTTGGCTACTGGCCACAATCCGGCCAGAGCAATCCGGCCAACTTCCGGCCGGATTATCGGCCGGATTGATAGGGAAATTTCGACCCCTTTTGGGTTGGCCACTGCCTCATATCCGGCCAAGAATCCGGCCGGATATCCTGATCTAGCCGGATAGTGACGTGGCCGGTTACTGTTCATCCGCGGCAAATTTTCGTTTTTCATTTTCTTGTCCGATTGAAGTGCTCGAGCGCTATACGTTCTTGTGTAGTGATATTATGGTTATAAGAATACCTTATTGGGATAAATCATTCATTTTGTCAAGTTTCCCTTTTATTAATCAAATGCAATTTGATTGCTTGCGACCCGTAGTCCCGGCGAGAGCTGGGCAGGCGGTCCGTCAACCCCTCTGGTTCGCCTTAGGGGGAGATGGGGTCGTCACAAAGTGACCCTTCCTTTGTATACAAAGATTGGTTGTAATTGATCAACTTGAAGAATCTTGCTCTATAAAGTGATATTCAAACTCAACAGGAGTTTGAAATTTGGTTTGCTATTCTATCTCTTTCATTTACTATCTTGCAATATAAATTGTTCATCTCTTCTATTCACGAGCATTTGTGCTTTCCCATTATTTGCTTTATTGTGTGGTCATCTAAAAAATAGGCTAAATTTCATGTTTAGCCAAAAAGTGTCTCATAACTTGGTTAATTTTTAATTTACCTAATTTACTCCCTTTTAGGTTATTTTCGATCCTTATAGTATATACTTGACCTACGTGTATCTTTTGACGGGTGAACATTTGATGAGGAATGATTTTGATGTTATCTCAATTAAGGGTGAGATTTGAGATTTGAAATATTGTCTCAATCAAGTGGGAGCTCAATGCTTTATCTTATGGGAAGTCTTTTTGTTATGACACTTAAATACTCAATGTGCTTGATCTATGAGGGAGTTACTTGTAATTTATTTCGACATGTACAATGTCCCTTTATGTTTATTTGTTTTTGATGATGTCAAAAGCGGGAGAAGATGGAATGATATTTCTTTGAATGTTAGAATTGTATTTAGAGGAGGTTCACTTGAATTCTATTATGTGAGATACAATATATTATGGGGAAGTCTATTAGAATTCATCAAAGAAATCATCATTTTGTTTGTCATTATCTAAACGAGGAAGATTAAGAACTTAGTTTGATCAAAAATTGGTTTTGATGATTAAATAAGCCTAAAATAATTATTTGAACTAATGGTTAATCATGAGAAATTTGTTAGAAATAGGTCCAAACTCAACAAAGAAAAAAATGAAGAAAAACAAGATGGAATGCAACTTATCACTTAGGATCAAACGTTTTCTCGGACACTAACTAGTAGGATTGAACATCTAAAAAATGAGGAAAATATCAACTCTAATGATTGGATGATGGATTGAACGTTCGACAAGTTGGCTAAATTTTTTGGAGACTCTGTTTCTTTCAGATATAGCTCTCTTCGAACACAATATCAGACGTAGAGCTTTCCAATCAGAAGTCTGATGGGTGTCAGATGTAGGGTCGAAAATTCAATTGTTTAACATAGAACCAAACGATTGCATGTTTGACAACTTCAATAGCTAGTTTTTTAACAACTCATTTTTTAATCGTTCGAGAGACTTTTGGTGCAAAATTTCACCATATATGAATACCACAAGTCTGAATATTAGAGAGACTTTTGCTTATATGAGATATAAACTTTTAAGAATGTTTTTTGGGTAAAAAAGGTATTTTGAATATTGTACATGTGTGTGAAAAGTTCTTGGCTTTATGAGGTTTCTCATTGAGAGGGAACAAAACCTTGGAGAAGGTGAGTCTCACTTGTAAGTGTTCTGAATTGTTAGCGTGAGCATTTAATAATATTCAAGTCTTTTGATATGAACTCCATAATCTCTATGATACCCCAACTTTTAGGATCACCTTTTGTTTAGTCTCAGAAAGGATATTACGGTTTCTTTAGTTTATTTTTATTTTAAAACATTATTTTGTTTTAAAGAAGAAACTAAAGTTATTTCTTTGGGTTTGATTTAAAACCTTGTTTTGTTTTAAAAGACTAGAAACCCTAAAAGTCTAATCGAAACCCTAGTTTCATTTGTGATTGACCGTTTTCTCAAATTTCTCACATTTTAACCAAAACCCTAAATTCGATTTATAGAATTGTAAAACAGTCACGTTTTTCTTAAAAATTCCCTTTTATTTGGAACTTATGGTTTTATAATAGCCCTACTACCCAATCACACCACAATAAGTGTAAACAAATATAGAAGTAAGGGTTTTCGTTGTCCGTTTTTAAGTTAGAGTGAATTAGGGTTTTCACGTTTTTCCGTAGTGTCACTATTTGGTACGGAGTGAGGATCAAATTTGGTAGGTAAGAGTGATTTTTGGATGAGGAAATATTACATGATTAGAAGTGATAATAATAAGTTAGTGATTAGAAGTTAAAAACCCTAGTATACGCGATTTAAGAAAAATCGGCTCAAACCGACGGGTATCGATTACTACCGATTGAACCCACCACTTGACCACCACTTCCTTACCACCACATACCCTTGATATTTTTACAAAATATCTCTCTCATTTTCAGCCATGTGACCAAAATTTGTGGCCAAAAATGCAAGGGAGAGAGAGAAAAATTTGCATGGCTTTGGTGGTGACAAGTGTCACCACCCTATGGCTCTTTGATTTATTTTTTTTCCTTGTTCTTTTATCCTTCATTTCAACTTATTTTCCTTCATTTCTTTCTGTTTTGGTCGAGCAAGGGAGAGAGAGAGAGAGAGCAAGAAAGAAAAACCTTCAATCCATCTTGATTTGCACCATTTGAGTGAAAGAAACAAGATTCTAAACCGATTAACTTGTGAGTTGTGAACTTGGGAAGCTAAGGGAACCAAAAATTTCAAGAGGAGGTGAAGTATTACTCTTGCAAGCCCTTTTGTTGAGGTATAAGGTCTGACCCATGGCTTTGGTTCTTTTAATTTTTGTTTAAGATGTTATATAACTCATGTTTTGGTTAGATTAGTAGCTATACAAGTTGTTGTGATGATTTTGGGGTGATGTATGTAAGCTAGGGTTTGACTGATTTCCTTCTTATACTTGTTGTAGGAGTGGTATATGATGTATATAGGCTTTTATAAGAGGTTGTGGTAGTGATTGAATCAAGAAAATGAAGAGATTGCCCTTGAAATCCCAAAATTCCAGATTTCTGGAAATCCTAGCTTTAGTTCTGTCCGGTTCTATTTCATCATGTTAGAGGCCGAACTAGGCTTAGCACAAAACATAAAAGTTGTAGAGAATGACATTTTATGGTTGCCTACAAACTTTCAACCCAATCGGAGCAATGTACTCTGTGAAAAGACCAAAATACCCTCACTGCCCTAGGATGCTTCCAGTGATCCGTTTTAGACAGTTCATCCCATTGACCATGTCTATTCACTATGATCTGTGCTGATTTAGCCATTTTCCAAAACATGAAAGTTTTAGTACTCTGTCTTAGCTTTTTAACGCCTCCAAGAATGACTTAAACGGACTTTGGTAGCATGAGGTATGGCCATTTGAAAGTAGTACAGTTAATTAGCCGATTAGTTGAAATTTGGTTCTGTGAATTGGGAATTTGACTGGGTTATACTGGAAATTATACTAGGTGATCTTCATCAAAGTTGTAGCTCTCTGCCTTAGCTTCGAAATGGTATAATTTTTACTTCAATTTGATACTCGTAGCCTTGGTTGTGTCCATTACGCAAAATCATGTCAAATCTGTCTTTTGCTAAACCTCATTTCCGCACTTGTTGTTAGGTTAATTTTTGTCCTTGTATTGTCTTGAGCCTATTGAACGGCTATTGAAATGAGATTGTTGTGTATATAACTTTGGGTTTTTTTGAGGAAAATATTGAAGTCATAAATGGCTGGAAAATAGGTAAACACAAGGGGCATGCCGCCAAATTTTTGCTAGAGGAATTAACCTAGCCTTTGGAGTTCTAGTTCTGTATTTTGCAAATGTGACTTGAATACACTAAAACCTGGGTCAAGGTGTCTTCATGAAATTTGTACCCTTTTGTCTAAGCTTCGAGACACTAACTAATACATTTTGATTCGATAACCACAGCTCCAATTATGATCAAAATTGTGTAACCCGTTTTGTACCATTTTTTTTATTATTTTTGACCAATTTCGACCGTTCTCAATCGTTTAAGTTATAAAATGCTATTGTATTGCCGTTTCACTTATGTGTGTATATAATCTGTCTATACAGACTGTGAGGCTTTTGATAGTGATGGTCAAGCTCAGTGAATTGTATCGTTTTCGTGCCAAGCTTTATCAAGTGAGTAATTGGGTTGTTTATTGATTTAGAATTGTTGAAGTACCTTGTATATGTTAAATGGGTACTTAAGCGAGGGTGTACTTTATCTCACTCGACCTAAGCCCACCATTTGATTTGATTTCCTATGTGAGAATATATGCCTTATGTTGAGTATCACCCTTTTGCTGTGTGCTGATGAGGGTGATTACATAACTTGAGTATCACCCTTTTGCTGTGTGCTGATGGGGGTGTTTACATGACTTGAATTAAACCCCATTTGCTGTGTGCTGTTTGGGGTAAGTACTTTGTTGTGTATTTTGTTGAGAGATACCATCTATTGAGAGATCGGATATCTCAGGGCTTGGTTCCAGCTTGGTTCCAAGGGTTAGATGAACTATTCGAGCCAGCTGGGGCTTGGTCGAAGATAGTTCCATGCTAAACTTGGGATTTAGTTCCTTGTTAAAGCTTTGACGAAAGCTAAGTTATTTTGTTTTGCTCGAGCTGCTGTGTGCTGTTGACTGGTCAGCGGGGGTTGATAAGGTGAACGGGGAAGTTTAAGTGGAGTCTACGGACCATGAATACTTTGGTTGATGGAGTGTCAACAAGCGTTCAAGCTCGGGGAATTGAACTGGCTTTGGAGCCACCCGTATCCTACCATTGTGACGTCACTTTTCTGTTATTGATGTGAATTATCCTGATTTACTTGTTCATTATGTGAGTTACATTTGTACCCCCTGACCCCCTGATTATTCACTAAGCATATAGCTTACCCCTTTCCATTTGTTTTCCTTAGAAGGGGGCCAACGCGGGGATCGCTCGGGCAGGTGTTAGACCTTTGAGCTATAGAATAGTTGAACTTGTACTTGTATAAGTTGACGAGTAAGATGTATATAGTTATCGTGGTGGTTGTTGTTAACACCTTTTCTAGGGTTTACTTTCTGGTATTCGTGGTATGTATGACTTGATGAATTAGTTTATGCAACTTTTGAAGCTGTAATAGAGTTAATGGAGCTTTCTTTTGGCATGGAATCTATTTTCCCATTTTAAGTATTGAGTCCCAGCGAGAGCTAGGCAGGCGACCCGCCGAACCCTGGGAAATGCCCTAGGGGGAAGTGGGGCCGTCACAGGTGGTATCAGATCCTGCTTCGCGTGGTCTCTGCGCGGAGTGAGCTTGGGCCAAGTGGTGAATAAGTACGAAGGATTAAGTGCTCGTTGAGCTTAAGCTATGGAGTCATGAATTGTTATTAGGCCTTAAATCTTTCTCGTGACATGTGAGGTCAATTGATAGGTACGTCGGGGAGGAATTTCGATTGTAGATAGTTTGCTCTTGGGACTGGCCAGCTCGAGATGTGAATTACCTTATTTCGGATTCTCGTGCCTGAGTACTCCAGAGTTGAGGCGCTGCTAAGTACTTGAGACTTGCATTTTGGAAACATGAACAGGCTTTGTCTGACTAGAGTGAGTACAAGAGATCAACGGGTGCCTTGGGAAGTGGAGTAAGAAACCGGACAGGGGTGATTTCCACTGAGTGTGGGACGACAAGTTGCGTTTTCTTTTCATTTTGCCCTTGCATTGTCCCTACATGTCATTTACTTGTGGTATGTTAATGACAATATATATAGTACTTATTGCACTTGATTTTGTCTAACTTGAAATGTCCCTTGGTGTATATGGTGCATTATATTGTGTATGTTTTTGGCATGACTTGTATATATATATGTACACATGTTGATCTTTTGATTATTTCGTGCATTTTATAACTTTTCAACACTTTGATTTCGTACCATATTTTGTCCCAATTATAGAAACTATAAAACCATCAAATGGAGACTCGTGGTGGGGGTAGAGGACGAGGAAGAGGAATCGAAGGAGTAACCAATGAAAATGCGAATACACAAGCCGAGACCTAGGTAGCTATAGCCATACAGCGAATGGCTGATTTATTAGAACAAATGGTCAACCAACAGGGTCAAGGCCAAGTACAGCATCCTGGAAATCATGAGGGAGAGGACTGTGCCTTAGAACGGTTCCAGAAATTTATACCGCCAAAATTCTTGGGTGGACCTAGCCCTGATATAGCGGAGAGTTGGTTGGAGCGAATGTTAGACATTTTTGCTGCGTTAGGATACTCAGAGGAATGGCAGATAGCTTTTGCCGTTTTTCAATTTGAGGGAACGGCTCGTGCCTGGTGGAATGTGATTCGAGCCAAATGGGATAGAGAGCAAACCCCATGGACATGGGTGAATTTCACTGGTGAGTTTAATGAGAAGTACTTACCGCCACTTGTTCAGGAAAGACGAGAGGATGAGTTCATACACCTATGTCAAGGGATTATGAGTGTGGCGGAGTACGAGAAACAGTTTACCAAACTGTCTCGTTTTGCTCCAGAATTAGTACTGACAGACCAAAGGAGAATTCGTCGATTTGTTCAGGGTTTGAATGTGGAGATTCAGGAAGCACTGGCAGCTGCTCAATTGGAGACTTACAGTCAAGCGATTGAAAAGGCACAAAGAATTGAAAGTACCAAGAGTCAAGTAAAGGCCTTTCATGATAAGAAAAGAAGGCACCCAGATACAAGTAGTTATATTGAGGGACAGAGCTCGGGGAGCGAGCCACCACCTAAGAAGGGTCGAGGAATAGGTGGACCACGATCCACTGGGATGCCAAATCAAGGAAATATTGAGAAAAATCAGGTAGGGAGAGAGACCCAAAGGGGTACCTCACAAGGAGGTCCGACATCAGGACCTAGAATGGCATGTGGATATTGTGGGGTTACTAACCACATGGAAGATAATTGTTGGAAGAAAAGACAGGTACGGAAATGCTATCGATGTGGTAGTGCTGAGCATCTGATTGCTCAGTGCCCTCACCTGCCAAAAGAAGGAAATTTTCCAAGGGCAGAAGGGACCACGTCTAAGCCGACCAATGCAACGGGTAATCGACTGAAAGTACCAGCAAGGACCTATGCAATAGGAAGCCAAGAGGTAACAGACCCATTGGCAATCACCGAAGGTACCTTCCCTATTTTCCATCGTATTGAGGTTTCCTTCTACTCGTTTTACAAGATATTTAAAGACCATTGAGACTGTGAGATAAGGATTATACGGTTGAATCTTGGATTGCGATACCTAGAGTGACCAATTCTTGAGGTAATCTTTACCACTACTGATGAACTCGTTAATGAGGTATTTGAGTATTCCAACCCTTAACTCATTGATTGCAATTTCGAGGACGAAATTCTTTGAAGGAGGGGAGATTGTGATACCCCAACTTTTAGGATCACCTTTTGTTTAGTCTCAGAAAGGATATTACGGTTTCTTTAGTTTATTTTTATTTTAAAACATTATTTTGTTTTAAAGAAGAAACTAAAGTTATTTCATTGGGTTTGATTTAAAACCTTGTTTTGTTTTAAAAGACTAGAAACCCTAAAAGTCTAATCGAAACCCTAGTTTCATTTGTGATTGACCGTTTTCTCAAATTTCTCACATTTTAACCGAAACCCTAAATTCGATTTATGGAATTGTAAAACCCTCACATTTTTCTTAAAAATCCCCTTTTATTTGGAACTTATGGTTTTATAATAGCCCTACTACCCAATCACACCACAAAAAGTGTAAACAAATATAGAAGTAAGGGTTTTCATTGTCCGTTTTTAAGTTAGAGTGAATTAGGGTTTTCGCATTTTTCCGTAGTGTGACTATTCGGTACGGAGTAAGGATCAAATTTGGTAGGTAAGAGTGATTTTTGGATGAGGAAATATTATATGATTAGAAGTGATAATAATAAGTTAGTGATTAGAAGTTAAAAACCCTAGTATACGCGATTTAAGAAAAATCGGCTCAAACCGACGGGTATCAATCACTGCCAATTGAACCCACCACTTGACCACCACTTCCTTACCACCACATACCCTTGATATTTTTACAAAATATCTCTCTCATTTTCAGCCATGTGACAGAAATTTGTGGCCAAAAATGCAAGGGAGAGAGAGAAAAATTTGCATGGCTTTGGTGGTGACAAGTGTCACCACCCTATGGCTCTTTGATTTATTTTTTTTCCTTGTTCTTTTATCATTCATTTCAGCTTATTTTCCTTCATTTCTTTCTGTTTTGGTCGAGCAAGGGAGAGAGAGAGAGAGCAAGAAAGAAAAACCTTCAATCCATCTTGATTTGCACCATTTGAGTGAAAGAAGCAAGATTCTAAACCGATTAACTTGTGAGTTGTGAACTTGGGAAGCTAAGGGAACCAAAAATTTCAAGAGGAGGTGAAGTATTACTCTTACAAGCCCTTTTGTTGAGGTATATGGTCTGACCCATGGCTTTGGTTCTTTTAATTTTTATTTAAGATGTTATATAACTCATGTTTTGGTTAGATTAGTAGCTATACAAGTTGTTGTGATGATTTTGGGGTGATGTATGTAAGCTAGGGTTTGACTGATTTCCTTCTTATACTTGTTGTAGGAGTGGTATATGATGTATATAGGCTTGTATAAGAGATTTTGGTAGTGATTGAATCAAGAAAATGAAGAGATTGCCCTTGAAATCCCAAAATTCCAGATTTCTGGAAATCCTAGCTTTAGTTCTGTCCGGTTCTATTTCATTATGTTAGAGGCCGAAATAAGCTTAGCACAAAACATGAAAGTTGTATAGAATAACATTTTATGGTTTCTTACAAAATATCAGCTGAATCGGAGCAACGTAGCTTGTGAAAAGACCAAAATACCCTCGCTGCCCTAGGATGCTTCCAGTGATTCGTTTTAGACAGTTCATCCAATTGACCTTGTCTATTCACTATGATCCGTGCTGATTTAGCCATGTTCAAAAACATGAAAGTTTTAGTACTCTGTCTTAGATTTTTAACACCTCCAAGAACGCCTTAAACAGACTTGGTAGCTTGAGGTATGGCCATTTGAATGCAGTACGGTTAATTAGCCGATTAGTTGGAATTTGGTTCTGTGAATTGGGAATTTGACTGGGTTATACTGGAAATTAGACTAGGTAGCCTTCACTAAAGTTGTAGCTCTCTACCTTAGCTTCGAAATGGTATAATTTTTACTTCAATTTGATACTCGTAGCCTCGGTTGTGTCCGTTACGCAAAATCATGTCAAATCTGTCTTTTGCTAAACCTCATTTCCGCACTTGTTGTTAGCTTAATTTTTGTCCTTGTATTGTCTTGAGCCTATTGAACGGCTATTGAAATGAGATTGTTGTGTATGTAACTTTGGGTTTGTTTGAGGAAAATATTGAAGCCATAAATGGCTGGAAAATAGGTAAACACATAGGGCATGCCGCCAAATTTTTGCTAGAGGAATTAACCTAGCCTTTGGAGTTCTAGTTCTGTATTTTGCAAATGTGACTTGAATACACTAAAAACTGGGTCAAGGTGTCTTCATGAAAGTTGTACCTTTTTGTCTAAGTTTCGAGACACTATCTAATACATTTTGATCCGATAACCAGAGCTCCAATTATGATCAAAATCGTGTAACCCGTTTTGTACCATTTTTTTAAATTATTTTTGACCGTTTTCGACCGTTCTCAATTGTTTAAGTTATAAACTGCTGTTGTATAGCCGTTTCACTTATGTGTATATATAATCTGTCTATACAGACTGTGAGGCTTTTGACGGTGATGGTCAAGCTCAGTGAATTGTATCGTTTTCATACCAAGCTTTATCAAGTAAGTAATTGGGTTGTTTATTGATGTGGAATTGTTGAAGTACCTTGTATATGTTAAATGGGTACTTAGGCGAGGGTGTACTTTGTCTCACTCGACCTAAGCCCACCCTTTGATTTGATTTCCTACGTGAGAATATATGCCTTATGTTGAGTATCACCCTTTTGCTGTGTGCTGATGAGGGTGATTACATGACTTGAGTATCACCCTTTTGCTGTGTGCTGATGGGGGTGTTTACATGACTTGAATTAAACCCCATTTGCTGTGTGCTGCTTGGGGTAAGTACTTTGTTGTGTACTTTGTTGAGAGATACCATCAATTGAGAGATCGGATATCTTAGGGCTTGGTTCCAGCCCGGTTCCAAGGGTTAGACGAACTATTCGAGCCAGCTGGGGCTTGGTCGAAGATAGTTCCATGCTAAACTTGGGATTTAGTTCCTTGTTAAAGCTTTGACGAAAGCTAAGTTATTTTGTTTCGCTCGAGCTGCTGTGTGTTGTTGACTGGCCAGCGGGGATTGATAAGGTGAACGGGAAAGTTTAAGTGGAGTCTACGGACCATGAGCACTTTGGTTGACGGAGTGTCAACAAGCGTTCAAGCTCAGGGAATTGAACTAGCTTTGGAGCCACCCGTATCCTATCATTGTGATGTCACTTTTCTGTTATTGATGTGAATTATCCTGATTTACTTGTTCATTATGTGAGTTACATTTGTACCCCCTGATTATTCACTAAGCATATAGCTTACCCCTTTCCATTTGTTTTCCTTAGCAGGGGGCCAACGCGGGGATCGCTCGGGCAGGTGTTAGACCTTTGAGCTATAGAATAGTTGAACTTGTACTTGTATAAGTTAACGAGTAAGATATATATAGTTATCGTGGTGGTTGTTGTTAACACCTTTTCTAGGATTTACTTTCTAGTACTCGTGGTACGTATGACTTGATGAACTAGTTTATGCAACTTTTGAAGCTGTAATAGAGTTAATAGAGCTTTCTTTTGGCGTGGAATCTATTTTCCCATTTTAAGTATTGAGTCCCGGCGAGAGTTGGGCAGGCGACCCGCCGAACCCTGGGAAACGCCCTAGGAGGAGGTGGGGCCGTCACAATCTCCTAAATGAAGGAGTTAGGTTACTCAGTTTTCACTGCTTAAGAATTACTTACTCATAATTTTTGTCATTTTTCTAATACTTTATTGATTTTTATTTAATTAATTGTGTGGATTAATTGCTTTATTTTTTGTGTTTTATTTAGTTGAAATTATTGGGTGATTGCTATCATTTGTGGAAATTTATGATCGACCTAATTTACCCCCTCTTAGATTATCTTTGGCCCTTAAAAATTCCATTTCTAATTATCTTCTAGTAATATCAACTTATTCAAGTATGGCTACCCAAACTACGTACATTAAATATGCAACAAGCAAGTCCTCTAGGAAGTGGTACCCATTAACCAATATCTCAAATGTATCTATATAAGCATAAGGATCCATAGGCTAACATATATTCATATTTCATATAATTTTTTGAACCTTTTTTTTCTAAATTCCCCCGAACTTGTATTTTCTGAATTTTTACTAGGGGAATATATATCTAATCCTTAGCCATTCAAGTCTTTTGATATGAACTCCATAATCTCCTAAATGAAGGAGTTTGGTTGCTTAGTTTTTACTGTTTAAGAATTACATACTCATAGTCTTTGTCATTTTTTGACGTGAAAGTTCACATCTCCCAAATGTTGACCCTCATTTCTAGGCAATAATGACCAGTGGAACATACAAAAACCATTAAACATAATGGCTTGTTTCATATCCCATTAATGCCGAGAACTAATGTTAATAACTAGTCACATATTTGCAATACCTAGAAAAGTTAGTCAAGACCCAAAGAAAAATCAAAATATAAGAATATTCACCAAAGAAGCACTCTAAAGGCAACATCTATTGACACTTAAGACAGTCACATATAAGTCTCCAATAATAATAAACTTCAAATACAAACCATTACCTTTTAGGAAATCAAATTAAAATATGGACATAACACCTCTCCCTTATTGTGAGAACCCTAACCTTCCACAATTTTCTTAGCCTTTTGTTTATTTGCCTTTCCCCCTTTTAAGTGAAAATTTGTTAACCATTTGTTTTAAACAAAGGAAGGTTTGTTGTTACGTATATTTGTGTGTGAGATACGTATGCATGTGTATGTGTTAGAAGTACAATTGTGCGTGGCAGTCGAACTTGGAAAAGAGGAAAATTTTTGTGAAAAGACTGAAGGGCCGAATCCGGCCGGAAATCCGGCCAGTTCTTGGCCGGATTGTTGAGGGTTTTTGAAAAAAATTAAGTTTGGCCTCGACATCATATCCGGCCAGAAACCGGCCGGATTGTGATGTGGCACGTATCCGGCCTGGAATCCGACCGGATTTCCGGCCAGATTCTGGTCGGATTCTGATGTCACCTCCGGCAGTCAACTTTGACTGGCTGCTTTTTCTTCCTTCTTATCACCTTTTTTGGGGCAAAATATCTTCATTCTTCACACTGCTCAGCCGTGCATCATATGAGAAGAAAGAAAACTCTCCATTTTCCAACTTTAACTTCTACTTCAATCTTGAGTTTACACCGTCGGATTTTCGAACTACTCCGTACAAGTGCTAGCTAGGGTGGACTAGAGGTCTTGGTAGAGTTATTTTTGGAAGAGAAGTCCTAAGTTTCCACCTTTGTTGAGCTCATAAGGTGAGTTGTTGAGAAATTCCCTTTTTGGTTCTAATATTGGTTAATTAGTGACTTGTAAAGGCTAGAGGTGCTATATTATGGATGATTTTATGGTTTTAAGTCAAGTTAGTTCAATTTCTGATTTATTGGGTATTTTTCTGATTTTATATGATAGCCATGGATTGTCTTTGATTTGTTAGCTCTAAATGGTTTAAATGGAACTTTTACGCGTTAATTACAACCGTTTGCGGAAAATTTCCGCTTATAGTGTGAATTTCCGGTTTAGGGTTTAAATTGGGGATTTTTCCAAGATTGCCTTATAAGCTTCAAATTGGCCTTGATTGAAAGGTTTTGCAGCATAATTGAGTGTGTTTTATTGCTTGTTAATTGTGTATGTGATGATGGTTAATTGCTCTGAGTAATGGGTTTTTGAATTGTAGGGTGAAAGTGAAGAAAATTAGGGGAAATGTTGTCCGTTTCTTTTCTTGTCTAGTAAATGAGTTAAAGTGATTTTACAAATGTGTTTTGTATCGAGTTGGACGTAATTCCTTGAAAATGTCATCGGGTCTTTCAATAAGGGTACGAGGGCTAAGTTTCTATTCGAACTCGTATATTTTCGTTTGGCAAATAATGTGACCGTTTTACCTTTTTAAGACGTGATACCTCTTCCGTTTGAAACTTCAAATGTTCCTTACGCCCTTTCCAACATATAAAGGTATGAGTTAGGGTTTTATCGGCCACAAGTGAATTACTTTTAAGCAAGGTTTTAAGGGTGGAAGTTAAAGTATTTTGTCCTCCTTTTCACATGATTTTATCAAGGCATTGGTCATATAATGCCCACCTAAATATATGCTTTTGAGTCATATAAACAATTCCGAAAGAATATTTCCTTAGCCTATCTGTTGGAATTTTGATTTGTTTTCGTTAAGTGTTTTCCGTTAGAGATTTTATAACCCTTTTGGTTTGGGTTTGCATTTGGGTTACGAAACCCTAGTTATTTCTGTCCACGGATCCAAATGTCCTCTTTTCACTTTAAATCCAAATTTATACGTTTTACTCGTAATTGGTCGGGTTTCTTCGATTTGATTCAATGGTGTTGCTAGATAAATTGTGATATTTTCTCTTGTTTAATTTTAGGTTTCATTGGTGACTGAGGGTAATACCTGTAACGCCCCCACTTCTCCCTAAGGCGAACCAAAGGGTATCCGCGGGACGCCTGCCCAACTCTCGCCAGGACTCACTACAATCCATCATTCAAAAGTTTGAAATACTTTAAGTAACCTCAATACATAATTAAAGTACTTCAAATATCTCACACTTACATTTATGCAGCTTTCACGCTTAAATACAACCCAACGGAAAAGGGGTACAATAGCCAACCATTATAATATAATTTAAAATCTCCAAAAGAAAACAATCTAGTACTACTCACGAGCACCCTTGGTCTCGAACCCTGTAAAAGAAAACCACAACGTGGGATGAGCTACACAGCCCAGTGAGGTTCCAAGACACTCTAACAGTTCAAATAAATCAAGTAAGTTGGGTATATCATATGCATGGTTCAAGGTTGCACAATGGCATGTTATCATGAGATGATAATCATTGTACGAGTAATTTGAGACATTTATCATGAGACAGGTATCATGATATAAGTACATTGGTCAGGTAACAGGTATGGAGCATATTACAGGCATAGTTCAGGATTTCATGTTGGCATTTTAGCATGAAATAATTATCATGATACAAGGTAACATATACGGTAGGATACGGTGTTCCAGTGGAACTCTGTCGGTCATCTGCACCTTATGACTTCCGATCCCCACGGTACGGTCTGGCCATCGCCTTATCCCTCCAGTGGTAATACTCGAGTATACCGAAACGGTGGCCCAGGGTTCCAACCTACCCGACCGAGCCCAGTCCTGGCTCGAGTAGGTCAGTAACCAAGGGCAGGGCCCAAGTTCAGCTTAGAGCTTACAACATGCACAAGTAATCAAGTAATCGACAAAAGGTAAAATTCATCATTTGAGTAGGTCGAGTGAGGTAAAGTACACACTCGCCTAATAATGATGGACAGCTTCATATAACATGTGATTCATGATAATCAAGTAATCAGGTGGTCAAGTAACCAAGTAAGTTGGTGATCACGTAAGCAGATAACCAAGTAAGCAAGTAACCAAATAGATTAGAAAACGGTAAGTAAACACGGTTAACGGTAAACGGTAAACGGTAAACGGTTAACGGTAGTAATTACGGTTAATTGGTAGACATATGTCATTTCAATAGGCCGCCATTGGCCGTTTTTCACTTTCACCACGTAAGAGTCGAGGAGATTTACTCCAACCGACTTATGCTGTCATAGCATAATTAATCATTTAAACACATCATGAAAATATGCTCTCCAAACATTTCATATCTAGTATTTCAAGTAATCACATAAGTATGCTCTTTAAGCATTTCATATCGAATAGTTCAAGTAGTCACGTAAATATGCTCTTCAAGTGTTTCATATCGAATAGTTCAAATATACATACTTCAGGTGTTTCATGTCGAGTAATTCAAGTATACATTATTCAAATATGCATGAGTGTGGTAAATACTTAATGACCATGGGTTAAGCATGTCATAGACTTATTCCAATTACGTATTCCTATATGGAACACTCACCTAGTCAAAACAAGCGAGTAGTTCTCAAACAAGCGTTTTAGGTGTCCGCTCCGAGTTCCTCTGGGAGATTCCCTCGAGTGCCTGAGCAACAACAATCAACTACCACTCAAAATCATTCTAATCATCAAGGAAAATTGTACACTAGTACAATCTAAGAAATTAACGCGGAGACGAGTCTAAGAGTTCGTGTAACTCGAGGTTCAAAAGTGGGTTTTAAAACACAAGACAAATCTGATTTCCATCTCTGAAATCAAATGTAAAACGATCAAGTGACATTGAAAGAAAATGGAGAGTTCGAAACCCTTAGTTTCCTTAGAAAATTCCAGATTTAACAAGCAATCTTTGAAAAATCATATCTCACTCTTTACAAGTCCAAAATTGGAAAACTTGGTACTGTTGGAAACCTCTTTCAAAGTACTAAAAGTTCTTAGAAGACACTTTTCCACGAATGTAAGTGAAAGGCACTCAAATTTTGGCTCAAAGTTGGTAACTTGAATTACCAAGACAGATTTAAGTTGATTTTTGGTCAACTTTAGAAATTCGGAAAAATTCACTTGTTTTGAACTAACCTTTGAAATTTGGAAATCAATTAGTGTTGCAATCCAAGAGTATAACAAAAGAAGCGGAACGAGAAATGGAGTTTCGAGCACCAAGATATAGTTCCTCCAAGTTGCTGAAAAAGTTAAGACTGTTGGGCTATTTTCCAGGTTTAAAAACTAGATTCGAAGTATCATTTGGTCATCGAGTTAGCATTGGAAATACATCAAACTTGGTACACTAAATCTTCCATGTGTGAAAAACATTTCTACCAAGTTTCGTACAAAAACTCTCACGGTAAGGTAGTCATTAAAACAACCAAAGTTTATGAAGAGTTTCAAGGCTAAACTACCTTCTCACTTTTCTTTTGTTTACAAACTTTTTGTACCATGAAATCAGTTCCAAATCTCTCCATTATTGAAACCAAGAGTTCATAAACATCCACTGAGCAATTTAAAGACCATTGACATCCAAATTTTCGAAATAAAACTCTCCAAATCAGATTTGGCCATTCGGCTAAGAGAAAACAAAAGTTTTCCAGATTCGATGAGCGAATTTTGTGACATCATTTGCATATCAAAATGGTCTTAGAATATTACCAAATTTTGTACAATTAAACCTCCATATGAGGGTTACTCTTCTATCAAATCTCATTTAAAAATTCCCACGGGAAGGTAGTTAACTAAACCATCAAAGTTCAAGAAATTTCCCAAGGTAAAACTGTCTTCTAGCTCTTCTTTCCTTTTAAACATTTTATCCAAAGCAACCAACCCAAATCTGGTTTATTTGTAAAACAAAGTCCAAGGAACATCTAATATAAAGTTTGGTAGATGTTGGACATCAAAGTTTCCAAAACAACAAGTCCCAAATCATTGTTAGTTACAAATCTGTCCAAGTGAAAAATTCTATCACTGTAGCAGTTTCAAACTTTGGCCACAACTCACTCAATTCAACTTGGAATTGGGCGTGGTTAATGGCGTTGGAAAGCTCTCTCATAAAGCTAAAATTTCTCAGAAGAAACCATTTTCAAATTCCATTCACAAACAGCTCGTTTTGGAGCATCAAGAAGCAATTTCTGTCCTGCCTCCTGGAGAGCAATGAAACAGGACAGTGATTTTCAATTGAATGGTGTGGCTCACTCAAGTGGAACCAGAACGTGCATTTGGTACCAATGGAAAGCTGGGAATGTCTAGTTTCCAATGCCGCAAACAGCACTTGATTTCGACATCGGAGTAAAGAGTTATGGCCGATACAAAATGACTGCCTGGGCAATACGGGAATCATTTTCCAGATTTGCTAACTTTCGAAATCAATTCATTTGACCAACCAAATCATGTTATTTTTCAATGAAATTTTATACGCCAACTATAAAACATATAAACATCATATACCAACCATTAAACCCTCAAAATTCTACCGAAAAGGGTACGATCAAAGCAGGGGTAAAATCGAAACTTTTTACTCCATGCACTCCTTGAAGTTTCTACTAGTTATACACCATTAATCCATCATTTTAACCACTAAACCAACAATATATCCATCATCAATCATCAAATCAGCAACAACCCAAGAGTGGGAGTTCATAGAGCCCACTTTCACATTTTTCCAACAATATCAAGTCATCTACTTACATGCAAGTGCTTAAAGATGCATATCTACCACCATAGATCAAGTTTAAGGTGATGGATCATGTTATACCTTCTTAATGTACTAGATCAGAATTTTTGGCCCTCAAAATGCTCCAAGAAACCGTGATTTCCAGCACCCTTTTGCAGCTCAAAATACTCCTCAAGTGTTATACTAAGTGTGGGTGAAATTTGAAGTGAATTAGAGAAGATTTGGTGAAGATTGATGGAGGAATTTGAAGAACTCTTGAGCTGTTTTTCTTGCTTGTTGTTCGGCCAAATGAGGGAGCAAGAGAGAGAGTGTGATCAGATTTCTAAGCTTCCAAGAGAAGACAATAACTTGTGGCCACAAATCACCCATTAGTCAACTCACATTAGGGTGCGTTTGGCGCGATTCGGCTCAATTCCTCTTGCGTTTGTTTCACTAGTACACTAAACCTCTAATGCATTTATATTCATATAAATATTATTCACTCTTAATTGTCCCAAAATAAGGGTCTAAAGTTCCTCAATTTAAATCGCGCGTGTGAAAACGCGTATCTCCATTTTAAGCGCAATAACGCGAAACTTCCGAGAAATTCTTATAACGATAGTACTAATAACTATCACTTGAGTATTTAAACATTAAAATACCTATTTTAAGATTAAGGCATGTATCTCCAATTCTTCGAGCTTAGTGTATCCTCAAATCGGTTATCGTTCCAAATGCACGTGCACTATTTCACTTATCGGGCTTCCGGAAATTAATTTTTGCAACAAGTTACTTTAAAAATATAATGAAACTATATTTCCATGTAATTAGGTCTCAAGAGCTTAGAGAATAATATTCGGTGTAAAAGGCCAAATAAATAATTAAATAAGCTAGAAATAGGAGATTAAATAAGTAAATTTTGCGAGTCCTCACAACCTCCCCTCCTTAAAAGAATTTCGTCCTCGAAATTCATACCTTCTGTAATCTCAGACAACTCTGAACCGTGTGGTGTGTTCATGTCATGCGTTCTTTCAGATGCCATTGGTCGGTTTCTCCTTCCATTGACTTGTCGAGGAACAGTTCTATTTCCTTGTTGAGCAGTAGTTTCTCGTGGATACCTCCTTGGACAGTCATGAACTTTATGGTTGGTACTCCCACATCCCATACACTTTCGTCCCTTTAGCCAACAGTTTTCTTCAGTGTGATTCGTCCTTCCACAATATCCACAAGTCGGACGAGGTGTTGCGACCTGACTTACTTGCGAGGTTTTCTTTGATCGTGTTTGTCCTACTGAAGTCCCTCGCGACATAGTTCCTTTTGGTTCTTTTATCATAAGTGGTGCAGGAAGTAACAGTCCTACTCCATCCACTTCCTTTCTAACTTTGGGTGGTGGTCCATTTCCTCCTAGTGTACTGTCAGATGTATCTCTTTTCCTTGCTTGAAAAGCTCTCAGTTGAGATTTTGTGCTTTCTACCCTTTGCGCTTTTTCGAGAGCGTCACTAAATGTTTCAACCTGTGCTGCAGCAAGGGCATCTTGGATTTCCAAATCTAATCCTTGGATAAACCGTCTTATTCTCTTCCGTTCAGTAGCCACCAATTCTGGGGCATATGTAGATAACTTCGTAAAGCGTGTTTCATACTCAGCTACGCTCAAAGTTCCTTGACGAAGCTTTATAAAATCATCTTCTCTCTTTTCTTGGACAAGTGGAGGAAGAAATTTTTCATTAAATTCATGCACAAAGTTTATCCAAGTTCTCGGAGTTTGATCTCTTTCCCACTTATTTCTTATAACATTCCACCATGCTCGGGCTGCTCCTTCAAGTTGAAATACAGCAAAGTTGACTTGTCTCTCCTCTGTGTAATCCAAGGCATCGAATATATTTCTTATATTCTCTAACCAATTCTCAGCCACCTCTGGATCAGGTCCTCCAGCAAACTTGGGCGGGGAAAATTTTTGAAACCGCTCTAAAGCTCGATCCTCCCCTATTTCTTGGTTTTCACGTTGATTTCCTTGTCCAATTCCTTGACCCTGTTGAGCTACTAAGAGCTCTAGTATATCCGTCATGCGAGTTAAAACTTGTCCCATTTGGTCATTTCCTCTCCCAGCACTTGGCTCAACATTTTGATCAATATCGGACCCATTAGCTACTCTTTCATTTTGAGATTGTCTAGGTTGACGTCCCTTTCGTTGTCCTCTAGTTTCCATGTTCACAACTAATCTATACGCACATGCATAACCCTCACACTTAGTTAAAATTGAACTATACTCATATACCAGTAGCAACATTTAAAGAGGATGAAGACACTTTCACAAATAACATTATCACTATGCAAGTAAACACAGACTAGAGTTCATTAAATCATAATACAAATTATGGCCAAGGAAAGTTCATGCCGAGTCAAAGTCAATAACAAAAATAAACAAGTGATTATCACAAGTACATTCATCTCCAAGGCGCAACTCTTAAGTTCTACCCTCATCGTCTCACTATGAAAGATCACAAGTAGAGATTCACTAGATTAATTGGAACTAGACGATTCTCGTTCCCTAACATGCTCGATTTCAATCCCAACACAAAGATCTTTTGGTTTACGATATTTTCCATCTTCCACTCTTAATTATTGTACCATCTTAACCAAACAATTATTGGTTTCCTGTAACCATTCACATGAAATATCGATTCATTCTTATTCCCCACAAATGGAGATATAAAGTCCCTATGGTTGCCATCAACTCTCAAATACTCGGGTACAAGAATCCAAAATAGGATAATTCACAACTCGAGCCGGCCGGTCCCAAGAGTAAATCACCACATTCGAGATTCCTACCCAACATACATATCAAATTCCCTCCAATTATCAAGATAAAGGTTTTACAACCTCTAACATTCATGATTCACAGCTTACATTTCTAGAAGGGCACTTAAGTCTTTACTCAATCACATGGGAAGGACCATAACACCACTTGGCCCTATCTTACTCCTCTGTAGAGACCACGTGAAGTGGCTCTAAATTTTATCATTACAAGCAATCATTTAACTTTCAGAACAGTCCCACAGTCCGGCATCCTAAACATTTAAGCCTAGGATACACTACAAGATTTGAAACCTAAGCTCTGATACCAACTGTAACGCCCCCACTTCTCCCTAAGGCGAACCAAAGGGTATCCGCGGGACGCCTGCCCAGCTCTCGCCAGGACTCACTACAATCCATCATTCAAAAGTTTGAAATACTTTAAGTAACCTCAATACATAATTAAAGTACTTTAAATATCTCACACTTACATTTATGCAGCTTTCACGCTTAAATACAACCCAACGGAAAAGGGGTACAATAGCCAACCATTATAATATAATTTAAAATCTCCAAAAGAAAACAATCTAGTACTACTCACGAGCACCCTTGGTCTCGAACCCTGTAAAAGAAAACCACAACGTGGGATGAGCTACACAGCCCAGTGAGGTTCCAAGACACTCTAACAGTTCAAATAAATCAAGTAAGTTGGGTATATCATATGCATGGTTCAAGGTTGCACAATGGCATGTTATCATGAGATGATAATCATTGTACGAGTAATTTGAGACATTTATCATGAGACAGGTATCATGATATAAGTACATTGGTCAGGTAACAGGTATGGAGCATATTACAGGCATAGTTCAGGATTTCATGTTGGCATTTTAGCATGAAATAATTATCATGATACAAGGTAACATATACGGTAGGATACGGTGTTCCAGTGGAACTCTGTCGGTCATCTGCACCTTATGACTTCCGATCCCCACGGTACGGTCTGGCCATCGCCTTATCCCTCCAGTGGTAATACTTGAGTATACCGAAACGGTGGCCCAGGGTTCCAACCTACCCGACCGAGCCCAGTCCTGGCTCGAGTAGGTCAGTAACCAAGGGCAGGGCCCAAGTTCAGCTTAGAGCTTACAACATGCACAAGTAATCAAGTAATCGACAAAAGGTAAAATTCATCATTTGAGTAGGTCGTGTGAGGTAAAGTACACACTCGCCTAATAATGATGGACAGCTTCATATAACATGTGATTCATGATAATCAAGTAATCAGGTGGTCAAGTAACCAAGTAAGTTTGTGATCACGTAAGCAGATAACCAAGTAAGCAAGTAACCAAATAGATTAGAAAACGGTAAGTAAACACGGTTAACGGTAAACGGTAAACGGTTAACGGTAGTAATTACGGTTAATTGGTAGACATATGTCATTTCAATAGGCCGCCATTGGCCGTTTTTCACTTTCACCACGTAAGAGTCGAGGAGATTTACTCCAACCGACTTATGCTGTCATAGCATAATTAATCATTTAAACACATCATGAAAATATGCTCTCCAAACATTTCATATCTAGTATTTAAAGTAATCACATAAGTATGCTCTTTAAGCATTTCATATCGAATAGTTCAAGTAGTCACGTAAATATGCTCTTCAAGTGTTTCATATCGAATAGTTCAAATATACATACTTCAGGTGTTTCATGTCGAGTAATTCAAGTATACATTATTCAAATATGCATGAGTGTGGTAAATACTTAATGACCATGGGTTAAGCATGTCATAGACTTATTCCAATTACGTATTCCTATATGGAACACTCACCTAGTCAAAACAAGCGAGTAGTTCTCAAACAAGCGTTTTAGGTGTCCGCTCCGAGTTCCTCTGGGAGATTCCCTCGAGTGCCTGAGCAACAACAATCAACTACCACTCAAAATCATTCTAATCATCAAGGAAAATTGTACACTAGTACAATCTAAGAAATTAACGCGGAGACGAGTCTAAGAGTTCGTGTAACTCGAGGTTCAAAAGTGGGTTTTAAAACACAAGACAAATCTGATTTCCATCTCTGAAATCAAATGTAAAACGATCAAGTGACATTGAAAGAAAATGGAGAGTTCGAAACCCTTAGTTTCCTTAGAAAATTCCAGATTTAACAAGCAATCTTTGAAAAATCATATCTCACTCTTTACAAGTCCAAAATTGGAAAACTTGGTACTGTTGGAAACCTCTTTCAAAGTACTAAAAGTTCTTAGAAGACACTTTTCCACGAATGTAAGTGAAAGGCACTCAAATTTTGGCTCAAAGTTGGTAACTTGAATTACCAAGACAGATTTAAGTTGATTTTTGGTCAACTTTAGAAATTCGGAAAAATTCACTTGTTTTGAACTAACCTTTGAAATTTGGAAATCAATTAGTGTTGCAATCCAAGAGTATAACAAAAGAAGCGGAACGAGAAACGGAGTTTCGAGCACCAAGATATAGTTCCTCCAAGTTGCTGAAAAAGTTAAGACTGTTGGGCTATTTTCCAGGTTTAAAAACTAGATTCGAAGTATCATTTGGTCATCGAGTTAGCATTGGAAATACATCAAACTTGGTACACTAAATCTTCCATGTGTGAAAAACATTTCTACCAAGTTTCGTACAAAAACTCTCACGGTAAGGTAGTCATTAAAACAACCAAAGTTTATGAAGAGTTTCAAGGCTAAACTACCTTCTCACTTTTCTTTTGTTTACAAACTTTTTGTACCATGAAATCAGTTCCAAATCTCTCCATTATTGAAACCAAGAGTTCATAAACATCCACTGAGCAATTTGAAGACCATTGACATCCAAATTTTCGAAATAAAACTCTCCAAATCAGATTTGGCCATTCGGCTAAGAGAAAACAAAAGTTTTCCAGATTCGATGAGCGAATTTTGTGACATCATTTGCATATCAAAATGGTCTTAGAATATTACCAAATTTTGTACAATTAAACCTCCATATGAGGGTTACTCTTCTATCAAATCTCATTTAAAAATTCCCACGGGAAGGTAGTTAACTAAACCATCAAAGTTCAAGAAATTTCCCAAGGTAAAACTGTCTTCTAGCTCTTCTTTCCTTTTAAACATTTTATCCAAAGCAACCAACCCAAATCTGGTTTATTTGTAAAACAAAGTCCAAGGAACATCTAATATAAAGTTTGGTAGATGTTGGACATCAAAGTTTCCAAAACAACAAGTCCCAAATCATTGTTAGTTACAAATCTGTCCAAGTGAAAAATTCTATCACTGTAGCAGTTTCAAACTTTGGCCACAACTCACTCAATTCAACTTGGAATTGGGCGTGGTTAATGGCGTTGGAAAGCTCTCTCATAAAGCTAAATTTTCTCAGAAGAAACCATTTTCAAATTCCATTCACAAACAGCTCGTTTTTGAGCATCAAGAAGCAATTTCTGTCCTGCCTCCTGGAGATCAATGAAACAGGACAGTGATTTTCAATTGAATGGTGTGGCTCACTCAAGTGGAACCAGAACGTGCATTTGGTACCAATGGAAAGCTGGGAATGTCTAGTTTCCAATGCCGCAAACAGCACTTGATTTCGACATCGGAGTAAAGAGTTATGGCCCATACAAAATGACTGCCTGGGCAATACGGGAATCATTTTCCAGATTTGCTAACTTTCGAAATCAATTCATTTGACCAACCAAATCATGTTATTTTTCAATGAAATTTTATACACCAACTATAAAACATATAAACATCATATACCAACCATTAAACCCTCAAAATTCTACCGAAAAGGGTACGATCAAAGCAGGGGTAAAATCGGAACTTTTTACTCCATGCACTCCTTGAAGTTTCTACTAGTTATACACCATTAATCCATCATTTTAACCACTAAACCAACAATATATCCATCATCAATCATCAAATCAGCAACAACCCAAGAGTGGGAGTTCATAGAGCCCACTTTCACATTTTTCCAACAATATCAAGTCATCTACTTACATGCAAGTGCTTAAAGATGCATATCTACCACCATAGATCAAGTTTAAGGTGATGGATCATGTTATACCTTCTTAATGTACTAGATCAGAATTTTTGGCCCTCAAAATGCTCCAAGAAACCGTGATTTCCAGCACCCTTTTGCAGCTCAAAATACTCCTCAAGTGTTATACTAAGTGTGGGTGAAATTTGAAGTGAATTAGAGAAGATTTGGTGAAGATTGATGGAGGAATTTGAAGAACTCTTGAGCTGTTTTTCTTGCTTGTTGTTCGGCCAAATGAGGGAGCAAGAGAGAGAGTGTGATCAGATTTCTAAGCTTCCAAGAGAAGACAATAACTTGTGGCCACAAATCACCCATTAGTCAACTCACATTAGGGTGCGTTTGGCGCGATTCGGCTCAATTCCTCTTGCGTTTGTTTCACTAGTACACTAAACCTCTAATGCATTTATATTCATATAAATATTTTTCACTCATAATTGTCCCAAAATAAGGGTCTAAAGTTCCTCAATTTAAATCGCGCGTGTGAAAACGCGTATCTCCATTTTAAGCGCAATAACGCGAAACTTCCGAGAAATTCTTATAACGATAGTACTAATAACTATCACTTGAGTATTTAAACATTAAAATACCTATTTTAAGATTAAGGCATGTATCTCCAATTCTTCGAGCTTAGTGTATCCTCAAATCGGTTATCGTTCCAAATGCACGTGCACTATTTCACTTATCGGGCTTCCGGAAATTAATTTTTGCAACAAGTTACTTTAAAAATATAATGAAACTATATTTCCATGTAATTAGGTCTCAAGAGCTTAGAGAATAATATTCGGTGTAAAAGGCCAAATAAATAATTAAATAAGCTAGAAATAGGAGATTAAATAAGTAAATTTTGCGAGTCCTCACAATACCCGATAGGGTATTTTGGACATTATTTTGCATAACTAGGTGAGTGTTCCTTGTTTGTTATGTTTCTCGATTATATGGCTTGTATGTATGACTGATAACATGTTAAATACTTTCAATGATTGCCCAAAATGAGTTTTCTAGGCGAGTGTGTACTTTTTCGCACTCAGCCTAAATGATTGTGAAAATTTCAATGATTGAACGATTGAAATGTTACTTGTGCATGAATGTAAGCCTTTTGGCTGAACTGGCCACTGTCCCTTGTTACCGGTCGACTCGAGCCAGATTCCTTTAGTTTTGTTTTCCTTATCAGGGAAAGGCGTGCAAGGACGAGAGCTCCGTATAGACTAGCCGATCTAGTACTTTTGATTCTTTTGTAATGGTTATCGCCCCAACGTTTGATGGGCTGGTTGTATGGAGAATGGAGAACCTTTGTACTTAAGTTGTGAGAGCCCGTAAAACCCTAATTATTTTCCTAGGGTTTATTCCCCTTTAATTGCATAATTTTGCATTTTCTGGCTTAGAAATATTTTCTGAGAGGATTTTATGAGCAATTATAGTTTTAAGATGATTTTTCTAGCATTGGCGAGTTTTTAGAAAATTAAGGATAAATAATGGACGTGGGACCCACTAGTGCGAAAAGTTCGGAAAAATTCGGCCAATAAGGTTAAGTTTCGGATACTGTTTAAAATTTATCGGGTGTTAAGAGATAAGTAGTGTGTGTGAAGTGATTGATGTGAGAGAGAAAAGAAATGATAAGATTGCATTTAATGTAGTGCCACTTGTCACCATGTCATTAGTCTTACTTTAAGAGTTACTATTCACCTTTTGACATTTTTTGACTTTTGACCCAAATAAGTAAATATCTTCAAAAAAATTCACCAAAAATTCTCTCATTTTCTTCCTCCATGGCCGGCCCTCCCTAAGCAAGAAGAAAGACAAAACTCTTCAATATTCTAGCCAACTCCAAGCTCAAATCAACTAAACCACTTGCTTAACTTAGTTTTTACTCCATAAATTTCTTCCTTCTAGTGCTAGCAAGTTGTTTGGTGAACTTTGTTTGAAGAGCAAAGGTGTCCTACATCCCTCTCTCTCTTGATCTCTTGGTAAGTGTTGCTTGAACACCCTACTACCTTCAATAATGGTTACATGATGCTTAGAAGTGGCTTAAGTGGTTGAAAATGTGGTTTATCTCTTGGTTTGGCTTGTTATGGTGAAGTTTTTATTTTATTGGGAATTTTTCTGGTTTAATATGATCTTGATGTTGGGGGCTTGTATGATGAATTGTAATGGTTGGAAATGGCTCTAGTGGATGTCAAATGTGGTTAAATGCAACTAATTTTGGATTTGGATGGAAAATTGGAAAGTTAGGGTTCTTGAAGCCCCAATTCTGTCCGGTTTTAGATCACTGTGTTAGAGGCCGAATTTGACTTTGCTCAAAACATGAAAGTTGTAGGTATTGATGAGGTTGATGTGCCTGTAAAATTTCAGGTCATTTGGATTAATGTAGAATGAGTTATGACGAAATTACTGTAGCTGTTCTGCTTTGAGCAGAATGCGAAAACTGCGATAGTAATTGCCCATTTTGACTGGAATTGGTTTGGATTTTGGAGTTGGTGTCTTCTGATGAAATGTAGCTGAGTGTCTTAGCTAACATATGCCTTTGGAAATTCGGCATTTGGACTTGTAAGGACTGAGATATACCGATTACAGTTTTTTGTGTTTTGCGAACCTGTTTTAGGAATTCTGGGCTAGTATTTGGCATATTTGACCTAGTTGTGTTACGAACTGGATTGAGTGGTCTTCTACATTATTGTAGCCCTGTTTCATAGCTTCGAAACGGTGGGTCTTACACCCCCAACCGATATTTGTAGTGAGAGTTGTACCATTACCGCATAATGAGTGTAAAACAGTTTTCTATTTGGGGCCAAGACTAAGGCCATTTTCTAATTTCTGGTTTGCTATTATGCCCATTTATGCATATGAAACCCTATTAGGGTTGTGAATTGGTGTTGTTTATGGCTCGGCATGGAGTCTTATTGTATGTGTTGCATGATTCTAGGGCGTGAAGGTAGTGCACGACGGCTTGGTGATCGTGGTACATGAAATACCACTTACTTGCTTGGTGAGTATACCACTCACTAAATTGTTACTATGTGGCTTTGTTAAATGTTATGTGATGCCTTGATGGCTTATTCGAATATTGAAATTGATTAAGGTGAGGGTGTACTTGACCGCCCTCACCTCTTTTGATATTGTCACTGAATGGCTACCGTTTTATTGCATTACTGAACTTGATATATTGGTTGGTGAATTCCATTTCATGGAACTGAATTGATGTCGTTTGGACGATGTCCAACGGCCTTACTGCATTACTGAGCTCAACCCCGTTTGGTAGTCAATTGGATCGAGCCGGCGAGGGCTTGGTCGTGAAGATTGAATCGCCACGGGGACTGTACTGGGGAACCTTGTGGTAATGAGACCCTTGGTTCCGGTAAACTCGAGTATTACCAAAAATATTACTGAATGGAGTGCGGGCCCGGTTGGGGTATGTTGGGTGGAAGGAATGGAAGTAAAGAGTTGTCTACGGTTTGGTATTTTAACATTGACGGAGAGTCAATGAGATTGGTTCAAGATTGCAAGCGTGGAAATGGGCTCTTGAGAGCCGACCGTATCCTTTTACTGTTTTGCTTCATTGCTTATTTGTGCACTTTAAATGAAGGTTCATTCTTATATGACTTTGATTGCTTATTGGGTGGTATACCACTGGGCTTTGGCTCATTCCGTGTTATTTGTTTTCCTTACAGGGATATAATTGCTTTTGAAAATGGACTGGATAGTCAATTGCCATACTGAGCTTGTAAATGTCTTTTGTATAGCTCTTGAAGTGAAACCCTAATGTATAACGGGTTCATTTCCTTTTGATAGGCAAATCGAATGTGTACTCCTTAATGAATGGTTTTGGCATGCCATTATGGTTGTAAATGTTGATTTCCATTGTATATATATGCTTGGCTATGGTTTAGATAAATTTCGGCTTCCGGTTTTTTTTTCGTTTTATTTTATTTCGTGTTTTGACTTGTTTGCGCGCGATGTTATGTTCCGGAACGTTTTAGATTGACGTAAACCGTACCGTTAGTCCTGGCGAGAGCTGGGCAGGCAGTCCGCTAACCCCTTTGGTTCGCCTTAGGGGAAGGTGGGGCTGTCACAGGTGGTATCAGAGCTTAGGTTTGAATTAGCCTGGGTGTTATAGGAATGCTTGACTTGAGGATTTTATTGTTTATGCCTATTAAGTGTATTCATGTTATTTCTTCCTTTGCTATAGGATGGATGCCAGTGGTGACCCGAGTGACCGTCCGGTAGGCGATCGTCCTCGTAGCACGCTGCCGACAATTAAGTATCAACTTAGGCAGAAGGGGGCCGTGGTCCGTTGGAGCCCGGCCAGCCGCGTTCGACAGTGTGGGTGTCGTAGCAACTTTGCCTACCCAAATACACTAGTTTTGTCGGTGGCAAAGGAACGTGAGGAGTTTGCTAAGGAAAATACTAAGCTGGAAGCTGTGGTTGCGGCGTTGGAGACCGAGGTGGCCCAGGTGAAGGCCACTAACGAGAAGCAGGCCTCGCGTATTAAAGAATTAGAGTATGACGTGCTTGAGGTCGAGGACCGAGTGGACGACCTCTGCGATCAGCTGAGGACTAGACGTGAGCGCGAGACTAAGCGAGCTCGCAAAGTGAGGGGTCGTGCTGAGGCGATCCTCAACCTATGCGACGACGGACTTGAGGAGTCTAGTGACGAGGCCTCGTATGCTGGGGCCGAGGCTGGGGAGGAATCTACCCCATCGCCTGGGTCTCAGACCCCGGCGACTGACTAGGCCTTGATCTTAGAGGCTTCTTTTGGATAGGTGGTGGTTTTGGTATGTACATAGGGATAGGGATAGAGCCTTAGCTAATCGTTTTGGATGTAGGGTTAGCTACGTGTAAATTTCTTTTGATAGGCCTATCCTCGGGAGGATCGTGTATGTACGTACGTGCTCTGGCCGTATTTGACTGACTGATTGTAAATATGTGTTTGGCTTGTATATATGTGTGCTTGTGATCCTGTTTGAAATGCATCTATATGTGCTAAGTGAAAGTTTATGTGTTACTTACATGCTTTGTTACTGCTTTGGTTTAGTACTTTTGCCTAGACCAAGTATACCTTATGGAAGGAACACGAAGTGGTCGGGGACGTGGGCGCGGTATTAGGCAACCCACACCAGTTAGGGAAACGGGGGAAGCTTCTTCTGGACCAAACCCTGAACCCCAGATAAACCCCAACATTCAAATAGCTGCTGCTATGCAGCAAATGACCAACCTACTTGCACAGGTTGTGCAACAACAGGGCCAAAGCCCAAACCCTAATCCCGGAAACCCTGGCCACCATATCGAGAGCGAAGATAGGGCGCTAGAACGTTTCCAAAAGTTTTCCCCACCAAAGTTTATTGGGGGACCCGACCCTGACGTCGCCGAGAAATGGCTGGAGAAGATGGTTGATATATTCGCGGCTTTACACTACCCGGACGAACGGCAGGTCACTTTTGCCGTGTTTCAACTCGAAGGGGCTGCCCGTTCCTGGTGGAACGTAATTAGACAGAAATGGGAGCGAGAGCAGACTCCGAGGACGTGGGTGAACTTCATCCGGGAATTTAATGCCAAGTTTTTCCCTCCTCTAGTCCAGGAGAGGAAGGAGGACGAATTTATCCGGCTCCGGCAAGGGGCTCAGACGGTGGCGGAGTACGAGAGCCAGTTTACCCGCCTGTCCAAATTCGCGCCTGAACTAATCATGACCGAGCAACGAAGGGTGAGGCGCTTTATTCAGGGCTTGAACGTTGAGATCCAGAAGGACCTCGCGGCGGCTCAAATCACTACTTTTAGCGAGGCAATGGAAAAAGCCCAACGGGTCGAGAGTGCACGGCTTCAGGTCCGAAACTTCCAGGCTAAGAAGCGTGGTTTTCCTGGGAGTACGTCCGGACAAGGTGAGAGGAGCACTCCCTCCAAATTTGGACGAGGCATGGGTGGTGGTCGACAGTCCGGATCAGGTAGAGGGACTCCGTTTAGGGGTGGACAAGCTGGGCGAGGACCAAGGGGAAACACCCAGAGTGGCTCGGCTTCGGCACCTCGTGGTCCCTGTGGGCACTGCGGAAAGACAAACCACACCGAGGACAATTGCTGGAGGAAACTGGGGAAATGCCTGCGGTGTGGAAGTGCGGACCATCAGCTGGCTACATGTCCGGTCCTGAAACAAGACGGAAAGGGGAGCCAACTACCGTCGAGGACCAATACTGGAACGGCCAAGGGAGACGGATCCAAACCAAAAGTGCCAGCTAGGGTATATTCCTTAGAGCCTCACCAGATCCCAGAGTCTTCCGAGGTGGTGGAAGGTACGATCCCTATTTTCCACCGCTTTGCCAAAGTTTTAATTGATCCTGGTGCCACTCATTCGTTTGTTAACCCTGATTTCATGTGTGGCATCGATATAAAACCTGCTAGTTTACCATATGACTTAGAAGTTAGTACACCTACGGGGAGTCAACGTTTGGTGACTAGTATGGTTTATAGGGATTGCGACGTATGGGTAGGTGAAAGGAGGTTTTTAGGGGACTTGATTAGTTTATCCATTAAGGGGTACGACGTGATTTTGGGTATGGACTGGTTAGCTAAATATAACGCCCAACTGGATTGTAAAACGAAAATAGTTGAATTTCGCATTCCTGGCGAGGCAACCTTAAGGTTAGATATAAGGGGTAGGTTAGCCTCATCTGCTCTCATTTCGGGCATTCGAGCTAGGAAACTGATAAGTAGAGGGGCGCAAGGATTTTTGGCCTTCTTAATTAATACCCCTACGGATAAGTTAAAAGTGGAAGACGTGGCCATAGTGAGGGAATTTCCGGATGTGTTTCCCGACGAGTTAGTGGCCTTACCTCCGGAAAGGGAGATAGAATTCCGAATAGATCTTTTACCTGGAACCGCACCTATCTCCAAAACCCCTTACCGAATGGCGCCTGCAGAACTTAAAGAGCTTAAGTTGCAATTACAAGACCTTTTGGAGCGGGGATTCATCCACGAGAGTGAGTCTCCTTGGGGAGCTCCGGTCCTATTCGTGAAGAAAAAGGATGGAACTTTGAGGATGTGTATTGACTATAGGGGGCTGAACAACGTGACGATCAAGAATAAGTATCCACTGCCCCACATCGACGAGTTGTTTGACCAGCTGCAAGGAGCAGTGGTCTTCTCGAAGTTGGACCTCCGACAGGGATACTACCAGTTGTTGATTAGGAAGGAGGACATTCCGAAAACTGCTTTCAACTCGAGATACGGGCATTACGAGTTCGCCGTTATGCCCTTTGGATTGACTAATGCTCCCGCCGCCTTCATGGACCTAATGCATAGGGTTTTTAAACCCTATCTAGACCGGTTTGTCGTGGTGTTCATTGACGACATTTTGGTCTACTCTAAGTCACGTGAGGAGCATGAGGAACATTTGAGAGTGGTGTTGCAGACCTTGAGGGAACATCAGCTATACGCCAAGTTTAGCAAATGCGAGTTCTGGTTGGAGAAAGTGGCATTTCTAGGGCACGTGATCTCTCATGAAGGTATTTCGGTGGACCCGGCGAAGGTTGAGGCCGTGACAAATTGGAAGAGGCCAGAAACCCCCACGGAAATTCGTAGCTTTCTAGGGCTAGCTGGGTACTACCGAAGGTTCATTAAGGATTTTTCCAAACTGGCAGGACCTCTAACTGACTTGACAAAGAAGCATGGTCAGTTTATCTGGAACGGCCGATGCGAAACAAGTTTTCAGGAGTTAAAGAAAAGATTGACCATGGCTCCGTTCCTAGTGTTGCCAAATGGAGTGGACGGGTTTGCGGTGTATGCGGACGCGTCGCGAGAGGGATTGGGATGTGTTTTGATGCAGAACCGGAATGTGATTGCTTTTGCCTCTAGGAAATTGAAGCTTCACGAGCAGAACTATCCGACTCATGACCTGGAACTAGCTGCAGTTGTGTTTGCACTGAAAAAGTGGAGGCATTACCTATATGGGGTGACCTTCGAAGTGTTTTCGGATCACAAAAGCCTTAGATATCTTTTCTCCCAGAAGGAACTGAACATGAGGCAACGGCGATGGATGGAATTCCTGGAGGATTACGACTGTACGATCAATTACCATCCGGGAAAGGCGAATGTGGTAGCAGATGCCTTGAGTCGCCAGGTGCAAGTGGCAGGGCTAATGATTAAGGAGTGGGATCTACTAGAATCCGTGTGCGAGTGGAAACCCTGTCTTGGGAGTCATAAGGTGATATTTAGCAATGTCAGGGTGACCTCCACTCTACTGGAACGTATAAAAGAGGCGCAAGGCGAGGATGTGATGGTACGGAAGTGGAGAGAGAAAGTAGAAAAGGGAGAAACTACGGACTTCAATTTGAGTCCTGAAGGTATTTTGAAGTACCGAAACCGAATGGTGGTACCAAAGGACGAGTCATTGAAAGCAGAAATTCTGGAGGAAGCTCATAGGTCCAAGTATACACTCCATCCGGGTAGCAGTAAGATGTATCAAGACCTAAAAGGAATTTATTGGTGGGACAACATGAAGAAGGAAATCGCGCTGTACGTGCAGAAATGTCTCATTTGCCAGCAAGTGAAGGCAGAGCATCAAAAACCATCGGGTTTGTTACAACCCTTGGAGATACCCGAGTGGAAGTGGGAAAACATCACCATGGACTTCGTTTCAGGTTTACCAAGGACGCAAAGAGGACATGATGCCGTTTGGGTGATCGTTGATCGATTAACCAAGTCGGCCCATTTTTTACCGGTGAACATGAAGTATTCAATGGACAAATTGACCCGATTGTACATGGATGAAATTGTAAGGTTACACGGCGTGCCGGTGAGCATTGTCTCAGATCGGGATCCACGGTTCGTATCCCGGTTTTGGCAGAAGTTCCAAGAAACCCTGGGGACGAAACTCAATTTGAGCACTACTTATCATCCCCAGACGGATGGCCAGTCGGAACGGACGATTCAGACGCTAGAAGACATGCTACGAACCTGTATTCTGGACTTTGGAGGCAACTGGGGTCAGCACATGACCTTAGTAGAGTTCGCGTACAACAATAGCTTCCACTCGTCGATTCAAATGGCTCCGTACGAAGCTCTCTACGGACGCAAGTGCCGCTCACCGATTTACTGGGACGAAGTTGGCGAAAAGAAAGCACTGGACCCGACAACTATTCCGTGGATGGAAGAGGCTCACGAGAAGGTTAAGTTGATACGGCAACGAATCCAAACTGCCCAAAGTCGCCAAAAGAGCTACGCGGATAACCGAAGAAAAGACTTGGAGTTTGAAGTTGGGGACTACGTATTTCTCAAGATTACACCCTTACGAAGTCTTACAACGGGTAAAGGAAAGAAACTTCAACCACGGTACGTCGGACCCTACAAAATCCTTCAGAGGGTTGGAGCGGTCGCGTATCGATTGGAACTGCCATCCAGTCTATCTCGAATCCACGATGTATTTCACGTCTCGATGCTAAAGAAGTACCATCCTGACCCATCTCATGTTTTACAACCGGAGGATATCGAAGTAGATGAATCACTGGCCTACGAAGAGAAACCGGTTCAAGTACTCGATCGAAAAGTCAAAGAGCTCAGAAACAAGAAGATTCCGCTAGTGAAAGTGCTATGGAGAAACCACGGAGTGGAGGAAGCTACTTGGGAGATGGAAGAGGAAATGCGAAAGAAATACCCAAACCTTTTCGGGAATTAAGGTGAGAAATTTCGAGGACGAAATTCTTTTAAGGGGGGGAGAGTGTGAGAGCCCGTAAAACCCTAATTATTTTCCTAGGGTTTATTCCCCTTTAATTGCATAATTTTGCATTTTCTGGCTTAGAAATATTTTCTGAGAGGATTTTATGAGCAATTATAGTTTTAAGATGATTTTTCTAGCATTGGCGAGTTTTTAGAAAATTAAGGATAAATAATGGACGTGGGACCCACTAGTGCGAAAAGTTCGGAAAAATTCGGCCAATAAGGTTAAGTTTCGGATACTGTTTAAAATTTATCGGGTGTTAAGAGATAAATAGTGTGTGTGAAGTGATTGATGTGAGAGAGAAAAGAAATGATAAGATTGCATTTAACGTAGTGCCACTTGTCACCATGTCATTAGTCTTACTTTAAGAGTTACTATTCACCTTTTGACATTTTTTGACTTTTGACCCAAATAAGTAAATATCTTCAAAAAAATTCACCAAAAATTCTCTCATTTTCTTCCTCCATGGCCGGCCCTCCCTAAGCAAGAAGAAAGACAAAACTCTTCAATATTCTAGCCAACTCCAAGCTCAAATCAACTAAACCACTTGCTTAACTTAGTTTTTACTCCATAAATTTCTTCCTTCTAGTGCTAGCAAGTTGTTTGGTGAACTTTGTTTGAAGAGCAAAGGTGTCCTACATCCCTCTCTCTCTTGATCTCTTGGTAAGTGTTGCTTGAACACCCTACTACCTTCAATAATGGTTACATGATGCTTAGAAGTGGCTTAAGTGGTTGAAAATGTGGTTTATCTCTTGGTTTGGCTTGTTATGGTGAAGTTTTTATTTTATTGGGAATTTTTCTGGTTTAATATGATCTTGATGTTGGGGGCTTGTATGATGAATTGTAATGGTTGGAAATGGCTCTAGTGGATGTCAAATGTGGTTAAATGCAACTAATTTTGGATTTGGATGGAAAATTGGAAAGTTAGGGTTCTTGAAGCCCCAATTCTGTCCGGTTTTAGATCACTGTGTTAGAGGCCGAATTTGACTTTGCTCAAAACATGAAAGTTGTAGGTATTGATGAGGTTGATGTGCCTGTAAAATTTCAGGTCATTTGGATTAATGTAGAATGAGTTATGACGAAATTACTGTAGCTGTTCTGCTTTGAGCAGAATGCGAAAACTGCGATAGTAATTGGCCATTTTGACTGGAATTGGTTTGGATTTTGGAGTTGGTGTCTTCTGATGAAATTTAGCTGAGTGTCTTAGCTAACATATGCCTTTGGAATTTCGGCATTTGGACTTGTAAGGACTGAGATATACCGATTACAGTTTTTTGTGTTTTGCGAACCTGTTTTAGGAATTCTGGGCTAGTATTTGGCATATTTGACCTAGTTGTGTTACGAACTGGATTGAGTGGTCTTCTACATTATTGTAGCCCTGTTTCATAGCTTCGAAACGGTGGGTCTTACACCCCCAACCGATATTTGTAGTGAGAGTTGTACCATTACCGCATAATGAGTGTAAAACAGTTTTCTATTTGGGGCCAAGACTAAGGCCATTTTCTAATTTCTGGTTTGCTATTATGCCCATTTATGCATATGAAACCCTATTAGGGTTGTGAATTGGTGTTGTTTATGGCTCGGCATGGAGTCTTATTGTATGTGTTGCATGATTCTAGGGCGTGAAGGTAGTGCACGACGGCTTGGTGATCGTGGTACATGAAATACCACTTACTTGCTTGGTGAGTATACCACTCACTAAATTGTTACTATGTGGCTTTGTTAAATGTTATGTGATGCCTTGATGGCTTATTCGAATATTGAAATTGATTAAGGTGAGGGTGTACTTGACCGCCCTCACCTCTTTTGATATTGTCACTGAATGGCTACCGTTTTATTGCATTACTGAACTTGATATATTGGTTGGTGAATTCCATTTCATGGAACTGAATTGATGTCGTTTGGACGATGTCCAACGGCCTTACTGCATTACTGAGCTCAACCCCGTTTGGTAGTCAATTGGATCGAGCCGGCGAGGGCTTGGTCGTGAAGATTGAATCGCCACGGGGACTGTACTGGGGAACCTTGTGGTAATGAGACCCTTGGTTCCGGTAAACTCGAGTATTACCAAAAATATTACTGAATGGAGTGCGGGCCCGGTTGGGGTATGTTGGGTGGAAGGAATGGAAGTAAAGAGTTGTCTACGGTTTGGTATTTTAACATTGACGGAGAGTCAATGAGATTGGTTCAAGATTGCAAGCGTGGAAATGGGCTCTTGAGAGCCGACCGTATCCTTTTACTGTTTTGCTTCATTGCTTATTTGTGCACTTTAAATGAAGGTTCATTCTTATATGACTTTGATTGCTTATTGGGTGGTATACCACTGGGCTTTGGCTCATTCCGTGTTATTTGTTTTCCTTACAGGGATATAATTGCTTTTGAAAATGGACTGGATAGTCAATTGCCATACTGAGCTTGTAAATGTCTTTTGTATAGCTCTTGAAGTGAAACCCTAATGTATAACGGGTTCATTTCCTTTTGATAGGCAAATCGAATGTGTACTCCTTAATGAATGGTTTTGGCATGCCATTATGGTTGTAAATGTTGATTTCCATTGTATATATATGCTTGGCTATGGTTTAGATAAATTTCGGCTTCCGGTTTTTTTTTCGTTTTATTTTATTTCGTGTTTTGACTTGTTTGCGCGCGATGTTATGTTCCGGAACGTTTTAGATTGACGTAAACCGTACCGTTAGTCCTGGCGAGAGCTGGGCAGGCAGTCCGCTAACCCCTTTGGTTCGCCTTAGGGGAAGGTGGGGCTGTCACAGGTGGTATCAGAGCTTAGGTTTGAATTAGCCTGGGTGTTATAGGAATGCTTGACTTGAGGATTTTATTGTTTATGCCTATTAAGTGTATTCATGTTATTTCTTCCTTTGCTATAGGATGGATGCCAGTGGTGACCCGAGTGACCGTCCGGTAGGCGATCGTCCTCGTAGCACGCTGCCGACAATTAAGTATCAACTTAGGCAGAAGGGGGCCGTGGTCCGTTGGAGCCCGGCCAGCCGCGTTCGACAGTGTGGGTGTCGTAGCAACTTTGCCTACCCAAATACACTAGTTTTGTCGGTGGCAAAGGAACGTGAGGAGTTTGCTAAGGAAAATACTAAGCTGGAAGCTGTGGTTGCGGCGTTGGAGACCGAGGTGGCCCAGGTGAAGGCCACTAACGAGAAGCAGGCCTCGCGTATTAAAGAATTAGAGTATGACGTGCTTGAGGTCGAGGACCGAGTGGACGACCTCTGCGATCAGCTGAGGACTACACGTGAGCGCGAGACTAAGCGAGCTCGCAAAGTGAGGGGTCGTGCTGAGGCGATCCTCAACCTATGCGACGACGGACTTGAGGAGTCTAGTGACGAGGCCTCGTATGCTGGGGCCGAGGCTGGGGAGGAATCTACCCCATCGCCTGGGTCTCAGACCCCGGCGACTGACTAGGCCTTGATCTTAGAGGCTTCTTTTGGATAGGTGGTGGTTTTGGTATGTACATAGGGATAGGGATAGAGCCTTAGCTAATCGTTTTGGATGTAGGGTTAGCTACGTGTAAATTTCTTTTGATAGGCCTATCCTCGGGAGGATCGTGTATGTACGTACGTGCTCTGGCCGTACTTGACTGACTGATTGTAAATATGTGTTTGGCTTGTATATATGTGTGCTTGTGATCCTGTTTGAAATGCATCTATATGTGCTAAGTGAAAGTTTATGTGTTACTTACATGCTTTGTTACTGCTTTGGTTTAGTACTTTTGCCTAGACCAAGTATACCTTATGGAAGGAACACGAAGTGGTCGGGGACGTGGGCGCGGTATTAGGCAACCCACACCAGTTAGGGAAACGGGGGAAGCTTCTTCTGGACCAAACCCTGAACCCCAGATAAACCCCAACATTCAAATAGCTGCTGCTATGCAGCAAATGACCAACCTACTTGCACAGGTTGTGCAACAACAGGGCCAAAGCCCAAACCCTAATCCCGGAAACCCTGGCCACCATATCGAGAGCGAAGATAGGGCGCTAGAACGTTTCCAAAAGTTTTCCCCACCAAAGTTTATTGGGGGACCCGACCCTGACGTCGCCGAGAAATGGCTGGAGAAGATGGTTGATATATTCGCGGCTTTACACTACCCGGACGAACGGCAGGTCACTTTTGCCGTGTTTCAACTCGAAGGGGCTGCCCGTTCCTGGTGGAACGTAATTAGACAGAAATGGGAGCGAGAGCAGACTCCGAGGACGTGGGTGAACTTCATCCGGGAATTTAATGCCAAGTTTTTCCCTCCTCTAGTCCAGGAGAGGAAGGAGGACGAATTTATCCGGCTCCGGCAAGGGGCTCAGACGGTGGCGGAGTACGAGAGCCAGTTTACCCGCCTGTCCAAATTCGCGCCTGAACTAATCATGACCGAGCAACGAAGGGTGAGGCGCTTTATTCAGGGCTTGAACGTTGAGATCCAGAAGGACCTCGCGGCGGCTCAAATCACTACTTTTAGCGAGGCAATGGAAAAAGCCCAACGGGTCGAGAGTGCACGGCTTCAGGTCCGAAACTTCCAGGCTAAGAAGCGTGGTTTTCCTGGGAGTACGTCCGGACAAGGTGAGAGGAGCACTCCCTCCAAATTTGGACGAGGCATGGGTGGTGGTCGACAGTCCGGATCAGGTAGAGGGACTCCGTTTAGGGGTGGACAAGCTGGGCGAGGACCAAGGGGAAACACCCAGAGTGGCTCGGCTTCGGCACCTCGTGGTCCCTGTGGGCACTGCGGAAAGACAAACCACACCGAGGACAATTGCTGGAGGAAACTGGGGAAATGCCTGCGGTGTGGAAGTGCGGACCATCAGCTGGCTACATGTCCGGTCCTGAAACAAGACGGAAAGGGGAGCCAACTACCGTCGAGGACCAATACTGGAACGGCCAAGGGAGACGGATCCAAACCAAAAGTGCCAGCTAGGGTATATTCCTTAGAGCCTCACCAGATCCCAGAGTCTTCCGAGGTGGTGGAAGGTACGATCCCTATTTTCCACCGCTTTGCCAAAGTTTTAATTGATCCTGGTGCCACTCATTCGTTTGTTAACCCTGATTTCATGTGTGGCATCGATATAAAACCTGCTAGTTTACCATATGACTTAGAAGTTAGTACACCTACGGGGAGTCAACGTTTGGTGACTAGTATGGTTTATAGGGATTGCGACGTATGGGTAGGTGAAAGGAGGTTTTTAGGGGACTTGATTAGTTTATCCATTAAGGGGTACGACGTGATTTTGGGTATGGACTGGTTAGCTAAATATAACGCCCAACTGGATTGTAAAACGAAAATAGTTGAATTTCGCATTCCTGGCGAGGCAACCTTAAGGTTAGATATAAGGGGTAGGTTAGCCTCATCTGCTCTCATTTCGGGCATTCGAGCTAGGAAACTGATAAGTAGAGGGGCGCAAGGATTTTTGGCCTTCTTAATTAATACCCCTACGGATAAGTTAAAAGTGGAAGACGTGGCCATAGTGAGGGAATTTCCGGATGTGTTTCCCGATGAGTTAGTGGCCTTACCTCCGGAAAGGGAGATAGAATTCCGAATAGATCTTTTACCTGGAACCGCACCTATCTCCAAAACCCCTTACCGAATGGCGCCTGCAGAACTTAAAGAGCTTAAGTTGCAATTACAAGACCTTTTGGAGCGGGGATTCATCCACGAGAGTGAGTCTCCTTGGGGAGCTCCGGTCCTATTCGTGAAGAAAAAGGATGGAACTTTGAGGATGTGTATTGACTATAGGGGGCTGAACAACGTGACGATCAAGAATAAGTATCCACTGCCCCACATCGACGAGTTGTTTGACCAGCTGCAAGGAGCAGTGGTCTTCTCGAAGTTGGACCTCCGACAGGGATACTACCAGTTGTTGATTAGGAAGGAGGACATTCCGAAAACTGCTTTCAACTCGAGATACGGGCATTACGAGTTCGCCGTTATGCCCTTTGGATTGACTAATGCTCCCGCCGCCTTCATGGACCTAATGCATAGGGTTTTTAAACCCTATCTAGACCGGTTTGTCGTGGTGTTCATTGACGACATTTTGGTCTACTCTAAGTCACGTGAGGAGCATGAGGAACATTTGAGAGTGGTGTTGCAGACCTTGAGGGAACATCAGCTATACGCCAAGTTTAGCAAATGCGAGTTCTGGTTGGAGAAAGTGGCATTTCTAGGGCACGTGATCTCTCATGAAGGTATTTCGGTGGACCCGGCGAAGGTTGAGGCCGTGACAAATTGGAAGAGGCCAGAAACCCCCACGGAAATTCGTAGCTTTCTAGGGCTAGCTGGGTACTACCGAAGGTTCATTAAGGATTTTTCCAAACTGGCAGGACCTCTAACTGACTTGACAAAGAAGCATGGTCAGTTTATCTGGAACGGCCGATGCGAAACAAGTTTTCAGGAGTTAAAGAAAAGATTGACCATGGCTCCGGTCCTAGTGTTGCCAAATGGAGTGGACGGGTTTGCGGTGTATGCGGACGCGTCGCGAGAGGGATTGGGATGTGTTTTGATGCAGAACCGGAATGTGATTGCTTTTGCCTCTAGGAAATTGAAGCTTCACGAGCAGAACTATCCGACTCATGACCTGGAACTAGCTGCAGTTGTGTTTGCACTGAAAAAGTGGAGGCATTACCTATATGGGGTGACCTTCGAAGTGTTTTCGGATCACAAAAGCCTTAGATATCTTTTCTCCCAGAAGGAACTGAACATGAGGCAACGGCGATGGATGGAATTCCTGGAGGATTACGACTGTACGATCAATTACCATCCGGGAAAGGCGAATGTGGTAGCAGATGCCTTGAGTCGCCAGGTGCAAGTGGCAGGGCTAATGATTAAGGAGTGGGATCTACTAGAATCCGTGTGCGAGTGGAAACCCTGTCTTGGGAGTCATAAGGTGATATTTAGCAATGTCAGGGTGACCTCCACTCTACTGGAACGTATAAAAGAGGCGCAAGGCGAGGATGTGATGGTACGGAAGTGGAGAGAGAAAGTAGAAAAGGGAGAAACTACGGACTTCAATTTGAGTCCTGAAGGTATTTTGAAGTACCGAAACCGAATGGTGGTACCAAAGGACGAGTCATTGAAAGCAGAAATTCTGGAGGAAGCTCATAGGTCCAAGTATACACTCCATCCGGGTAGCAGTAAGATGTATCAAGACCTAAAAGGAATTTATTGGTGGGACAACATGAAGAAGGAAATCGCGCTGTACGTGCAGAAATGTCTCATTTGCCAGCAAGTGAAGGCAGAGCATCAAAAACCATCGGGTTTGTTACAACCCTTGGAGATACCCGAGTGGAAGTGGGAAAACATCACCATGGACTTCGTTTCAGGTTTACCAAGGACGCAAAGAGGACATGATGCCGTTTGGGTGATCGTTGATCGATTAACCAAGTCGGCCCATTTTTTACCGGTGAACATGAAGTATTCAATGGACAAATTGACCCGATTGTACATGGATGAAATTGTAAGGTTACACGGCGTGCCGGTGAGCATTGTCTCAGATCGGGATCCACGGTTCGTATCCCGGTTTTGGCAGAAGTTCCAAGAAACCCTGGGGACGAAACTCAATTTGAGCACTACTTATCATCCCCAGACGGATGGCCAGTCGGAACGGACGATTCAGACGCTAGAAGACATGCTACGAACCTGTATTCTGGACTTTGGAGGCAACTGGGGTCAGCACATGACCTTAGTAGAGTTCGCGTACAACAATAGCTTCCACTCGTCGATTCAAATGGCTCCGTACGAAGCTCTCTACGGACGCAAGTGCCGCTCACCGATTTACTGGGACGAAGTTGGCGAAAAGAAAGCACTGGACCCGACAACTATTCCGTGGATGGAAGAGGCTCACGAGAAGGTTAAGTTGATACGGCAACGAATCCAAACTGCCCAAAGTCGCCAAAAGAGCTACGCGGATAACCGAAGAAAAGACTTGGAGTTTGAAGTTGGGGACTACGTATTTCTCAAGATTACACCCTTACGAAGTCTTACAACGGGTAAAGGAAAGAAACTTCAACCACGGTACGTCGGACCCTACAAAATCCTTCAGAGGGTTGGAGCGGTCGCGTATCGATTGGAACTGCCATCCAGTCTATCTCGAATCCACGATGTATTTCACGTCTCGATGCTAAAGAAGTACCATCCTGACCCATCTCATGTTTTACAACCGGAGGATATCGAAGTAGATGAATCACTGGCCTACGAAGAGAAACCGGTTCAAGTACTCGATCGAAAAGTCAAAGAGCTCAGAAACAAGAAGATTCCGCTAGTGAAAGTGCTATGGAGAAACCACGGAGTGGAGGAAGCTACTTGGGAGATGGAAGAGGAAATGCGAAAGAAATACCCAAACCTTTTCGGGAATTAAGGTGAGAAATTTCGAGGACGAAATTCTTTTAAGGGGGGGAGAGTGTGAGAGCCCGTAAAACCCTAATTATTTTCCTAGGGTTTATTCCCCTTTAATTGCATAATTTTGCATTTTCTGGCTTAGAAATATTTTCTGAGAGGATTTTATGAGCAATTATAGTTTTAAGATGATTTTTCTAGCATTGGCGAGTTTTTAGAAAATTAAGGATAAATAATGGACGTGGGACCCACTAGTGCGAAAAGTTCGGAAAAATTCGGCCAATAAGGTTAAGTTTCGGATACTGTTTAAAATTTATCGGGTGTTAAGAGATAAATAGTGTGTGTGAAGTGATTGATGTGAGAGAGAAAAGAAATGATAAGATTGCATTTAACGTAGTGCCACTTGTCACCATGTCATTAGTCTTACTTTAAGAGTTACTATTCACCTTTTGACATTTTTTGACTTTTGACCCAAATAAGTAAATATCTTCAAAAAAATTCACCAAAAATTCTCTCATTTTCTTCCTCCATGGCCGGCCCTCCCTAAGCAAGAAGAAAGACAAAACTCTTCAATATTCTAGCCAACTCCAAGCTCAAATCAACTAAACCACTTGCTTAACTTAGTTTTTACTCCATAAATTTCTTCCTTCTAGTGCTAGCAAGTTGTTTGGTGAACTTTGTTTGAAGAGCAAAGGTGTCCTACATCCCTCTCTCTCTTGATCTCTTGGTAAGTGTTGCTTGAACACCCTACTACCTTCAATAATGGTTACATGATGCTTAGAAGTGGCTTAAGTGGTTGAAAATGTGGTTTATCTCTTGGTTTGGCTTGTTATGGTGAAGTTTTTATTTTATTGGGAATTTTTCTGGTTTAATATGATCTTGATGTTGGGGGCTTGTATGATGAATTGTAATGGTTGGAAATGGCTCTAGTGGATGTCAAATGTGGTTAAATGCAACTAATTTTGGATTTGGATGGAAAATTGGAAAGTTAGGGTTCTTGAAGCCCCAATTCTGTCCGGTTTTAGATCACTGTGTTAGAGGCCGAATTTGACTTTGCTCAAAACATGAAAGTTGTAGGTATTGATGAGGTTGATGTGCCTGTAAAATTTCAGGTCATTTGGATTAATGTAGAATGAGTTATGACGAAATTACTGTAGCTGTTCTGCTTTGAGCAGAATGCGAAAACTGCGATAGTAATTGGCCATTTTGACTGGAATTGGTTTGGATTTTGGAGTTGGTGTCTTCTGATGAAATTTAGCTGAGTGTCTTAGCTAACATATGCCTTTGGAATTTCGGCATTTGGACTTGTAAGGACTGAGATATACCGATTACAGTTTTTTGTGTTTTGCGAACCTGTTTTAGGAATTCTGGGATAGTATTTGGCATATTTGACCTAGTTGTGTTACGAACTGGATTGAGTGGTCTTCTACATTATTGTAGCCCTGTTTCATAGCTTCGAAACGGTGGGTCTTACACCCCCAACCGATATTTGTAGTGAGAGTTGTACCATTACCGCATAATGAGTGTAAAACAGTTTTCTATTTGGGGCCAAGACTAAGGCCATTTTCTAATTTCTGGTTTGCTATTATGCCCATTTATGCATATGAAACCCTATTAGGGTTGTGAATTGGTGTTGTTTATGGCTCGGCATGGAGTCTTATTGTATGTGTTGCATGATTCTAGGGCGTGAAGGTAGTGCACGACGGCTTGGTGATCGTGGTACATGAAATACCACTTACTTGCTTGGTGAGTATACCACTCACTAAATTGTTACTATGTGGCTTTGTTAAATGTTATGTGATGCCTTGATGGCTTATTCGAATATTGAAATTGATTAAGGTGAGGGTGTACTTGACCGCCCTCACCTCTTTTGATATTGTCACTGAATGGCTACCGTTTTATTGCATTACTGAACTTGATATATTGGTTGGTGAATTCCATTTCATGGAACTGAATTGATGTCGTTTGGACGATGTCCAACGGCCTTACTGCATTACTGAGCTCAACCCCGTTTGGTAGTCAATTGGATCGAGCCGGCGAGGGCTTGGTCGTGAAGATTGAATCGCCACGGGGACTGTACTGGGGAACCTTGTGGTAATGAGACCCTTGGTTCCGGTAAACTCGAGTATTACCAAAAATATTACTGAATGGAGTGCGGGCCCGGTTGGGGTATGTTGGGTGGAAGGAATGGAAGTAAAGAGTTGTCTACGGTTTGGTATTTTAACATTGACGGAGAGTCAATGAGATTGGTTCAAGATTGCAAGCGTGGAAATGGGCTCTTGAGAGCCGACCGTATCCTTTTACTGTTTTGCTTCATTGCTTATTTGTGCACTTTAAATGAAGGTTCATTCTTATATGACTTTGATTGCTTATTGGGTGGTATACCACTGGGCTTTGGCTCATTCCGTGTTATTTGTTTTCCTTACAGGGATATAATTGCTTTTGAAAATGGACTGGATAGTCAATTGCCATACTGAGCTTGTAAATGTCTTTTGTATAGCTCTTGAAGTGAAACCCTAATGTATAACGGGTTCATTTCCTTTTGATAGGCAAATCGAATGTGTACTCCTTAATGAATGGTTTTGGCATGCCATTATGGTTGTAAATGTTGATTTCCATTGTATATATATGCTTGGCTATGGTTTAGATAAATTTCGGCTTCCGGTTTTTTTTTCGTTTTATTTTATTTCGTGTTTTGACTTGTTTGCGCGCGATGTTATGTTCCGGAACGTTTTAGATTGACGTAAACCGTACCGTTAGTCCTGGCGAGAGTTGGGCAGGCAGTCCGCTAACCCCTTTGGTTCGCCTTAGGGGAAGGTGGGGCTGTCACATAAGTTGTATTGCTTTTGAGATGGATATGTATATAAGTTTATGTTTAAGTTTGGAATTGTTATTATTTCGATTGTTTTGTGGGTTTTATTGTCTTTTCTTGTAGTGACTGACTGAGTCCCGGCGAGAGCTGGGCAGGCGGTCCGCCGAACCCTTTGGTTCGCCTTAGAGGGAGGTGGGGCTGTCACAGATGGTATCAGAGCTTGTTTCGTGTGGTCTCTGCGCAGAGTGAGCCTAGACTGAGTGGTGAATAGGTATGAAGGATTAAGTGCTCGTTCGAGCATAAGCTATGAATTGTGAACGTTATAGGCCTTAAATCTTCCTCGTGGTATCTAAGGGCCATAGATAGGTACGTCTGGTAGGAATTTTGATTGTAGATGATTCATTCTTGGGACTGGCCAGCTCGAGATGTGGATTGTCTTATTTTGGATTCTCGTGCCTTAGTACTCTGGAGTTGAAGTGGTGTTAAGTATATGAGATTTGTATTTTGGGAACATGAACAGGCTTTGTTCGATTGGAATGAGTATCAGAGGTTAATGGACATCTAGTCGGGATAATAAGTGATGTGAGAGACCGGACGGGGTTATCTTAGCTGAGACTGGGTTGACACATCACCTTTCTTCTTGATTCGCCCGTATATTGTTGCCACATGACGTTTGTAGGTGTATTTGTGTACATGGTCATCTATCCAACTTGATATGGATTTATGTATTTGCTTATCTGTCTCCCTGATATGGCGTGTTATGTGCGGATATGTTTATTTGTATATCTAGTATGTTGGATTTTGTTATTTTAGTCAATTTACTGCATTCATTCATTAAAGTGCCCCTTTTGAAAGAAGAAAAGAAAGAGAGGGGGAAAAACCTATATATGGACGGGAGACGTAGTCGTGGACGTGGACGTAGCCGTGGAAATAAACGAGCCCAAGAGCCAAGAGAGGAAAGGGCAACGACGGCCGCACAAGAGCAAGAACCGAGAGTTGAGGCCGGGGACTAAATGGCGACGGCAATTCAACAAATGGCAAACATTTTAGCAAGGTTGGTGGATCAACAAGGCCAAATGCCTATAAATCAACCCCAGAACCCTGAAATAGGAGACGATCGGGCCCTTGAGAGGTTCCAGAAGTTTGTTCCTCCGAAATTCCTTGGAGGGCCTGATCCGGATGTAGCCGAGCAATGGTTAATATTTTCACAGCCTTAAACTACACTGAGCAAAGACAAGTAAATTTTGCGGTGTTTCAATTTGAGGGACCGGCCCGAACATGGTGGAACGTAATTAAAGCGAAGTGGGAAAGGGAACAAACCGTGTGGACATGGGCAAACTTTATAAGAGAGTTTCATGAGAAATATCTCCCACCTTTAGTCCAAGAAAGGAGGGAGGACGAATTTATTGGACTATGCCAGGGGACCTTAAGTGTGGCTGAATACGAAACGAAATTCACCAAACTATCCAAGTTTGCTTCCGAATTAGTAGCCACGGAACCGAGAAGAGTAAGATGGTTCATACAGGGAATGAATTTGAAAATTCAAGAAGCTCTAGCAGCGGCGCAAGTGAATACTTTTATGGAAGCTCTTGAAAAAGCTCAAAGAATTGAGGAAGCAAAGGCACAGGTAAAAGCCTATCAAACTCGAAAAAGGGGTGCATAGGGCAGTGAGTTGGAAGAGTTTAGTGAAACGATGGCACCTTCTAAAGTGCAGAAAGTGAAACCGTTCACCCGCCCACCATGGACATTAGGGGCGGTAGATGAAAGGTCTACAAAAGGAAGCCAAATCGGACCTGAGGAAATTTCTCAAGAAAGCCAAAAGATGGCTTCTCGCTTGACTTGTGGCTACTGTGGAAAGGCCAATCACACCGAGACTGATTGGTGGCGAAAAGGGCGGAAGTGTTTGATTTGCGGAAGTGGGGATCATCAAGTGAGCAACTGTCCGAGGAGATAGTCGCGTGAAGGTAGTACTCTGCAACCGGATGGAGCCAGATCGAAACAAGCGAACGAAAGAGGGAAATGAACAAGTGTATCGGCAAAAGCTTATGCATTAGACAACCAAGCAATTCCGGACTCGTTTGAGGCAAATGAAGGTAAAAATTTCGAGGACGAAATTTCCTAAGGGGGGGAGTGTGTGAGAACCCTAACCTTCCACAATTTTCTTAGCCGTTTTGTTTATTTTCCTTTCCCCCTTTTAAGTGAAAATTTGTTAACCATTTGTTTTAAACAAAGGAAGGTTTGTTGTTACGTATATTTGTGTGTGAGATACGTATGCATGTGTATGTGTTAGAAGTACAATTGTGCGTGGCAGTCGAACTTGGAAAAAAGGAAAATTTTTGCGAAAAGACTGAAGGGCCGAATGCGGCCTGAAATCCGGCCAGTTCTTGCCCAAATTGATGGCCAGATTGTTGAGGGTTTTTGAAAAAAATTAAGTTTGGCCTCTGCCTCATATCCGGCTTGGAATCCGGCCGGATTGTGACGTGGCACGTATCCGGCCGGATTGTGACGTCACCTCGGCAGTCAACTTTGACTGGCTGCTTTTTCTTCCTTCTTATCACCTTTTTTGGGGCAAAATATCTTCATTCTTCACACTGCTCAGCCGTGCATCATATGAGAAGAAAGAAAACTCTCCATTTTCCAACTTCAACTTCTACTTCAATCTTGAGTTTACACCGTCGAATCTTCGAACTACTCCGTACAAGTGCTAGGTAGGGTGAAATAGAGGTCTTGGTGGAGTTATTTTTGGAAGAGAAGTCCTAAGATTCCACCTTTGTTGAGCTCATAAGGTGAGTTGTTGAAAAATTCCCTTTTTGGTTCTAATATTGGTTAATTAGTGACTTGTAAAGGCTAGAGGTGCTATATTGTGGATGATTTTAAGGTTTTAAGACAAGTTAGTTCAATTTCTGATTTATTGGGTATTTTTCTGATTTTATATGATAGCCATGGATTGTCTTTGATTTGTTAGCTCTAAATGGCTTAAATGAAACTTTTACGCGTTAATTACAACCGTTTGCGGAAAATTTTCGCATATAGTGTGAATTTCCGGTTTAGGGTTTAAATTGGGGATTTTCCAAGATTGCCTTATAAGCTTCAAATTGGCCTTGATTGAAAGGTTTTGCAGCCTAATTGAGTGTGTTTTATTGCTTGTTAATTGTGTATGTGATGATGGTTAATTGCTCTGAGTAATGGGTTTTTGAATTGTATGGTGAAAGTGAAGAAAATTAGGGGAAATGCTGTCCGTTTCTTTTCTTGTCTAGTAAATGAGTTAAAGTGATTTTACAAATGTGTTTTGTATCGAGTTGGACGTAATTCCTTGAAAATGTCATCGGGTCTTTCAATAAGGGTACGAGGGCTAAGTTTCTATTCGAACTCGTATATTTTCGTTTGGCAAATAATGTGACCGTTTTACTTTTTTAAGACGTGATACCTCTTCCGTTTGAAACTTCAAATGTTCCTTACGCCCTTTCTAACATATAAAGGTATGAGTTAGGGTTTTATCGGCCACAAGTGAATTACTTTTAAGTAAGGTTTTAAGGGTGGAAGTTAAAGTATTTTGTCCTCCTTTTCACATGATTTTATCAAGGCATTGGTCATATAATGCCCACCTAAATATATGCTTTTGAGTCATATAAACAATTCCGAAAGAATATTTCCTTAGCCTATCTGTTGGAATTTTGATTTGTTTTCGTTAAGTGTTTTCCGTTAGAGATTTTATAACCCTTTTGGTTTGGGTTTGCATTTGGGTTACGAAACCCTAGTTATTTCTGTCCACGGATCCAAATGTCCTCTTTTCACTTTAAATCCAAATTTATACGTTTTACTCGTAATTGGTCGGGTTTCTTCGATTTGATTCAATGGTGTTGCTAGATAAATTGTGATATTTTCTCTTGTTTAATTTTAGGTTTCATTGGTGACTGAGGGTAATACCCGATAGGGTATTTTGGACGTTATTTTGCATAACTAGGTGAGTGTTCCTTGTTTGTTATGTTTCTCGATTATATGGCTTGTATGTATGACTGATACCATGTTAAATACTTTCAATGATTGTCCAAAATGAGTTTTCTAAGCGAGTATGTACTTTATCGCACTCAGCCTAAATGATTGTGAAAATTTCAATGATTGAACGATTGAAATGTTACTTGTGCATGAATGTAAGCCTTTTGGCTGAACTGGCCACTGTCCCTTGTTACCGGTCGACTCGAGCCAGAAGCGGACTCGGTCGGGCAATTAGGTGACCTGGGTGAACGTTTGGTATACTCGAGTATTACCTTGAAATCTGGTGGAGCCTGGCCAATGTCCGGGAAGGGGGTGAATGATATGAATGAACGAGGGTTTCTACTTACAAAAACGCATTTTCAAATTGTTGGAGGAATAAGGGAATGAAAGGAGAATGAATGAATGAACGAATGAATGAATGGCTCCTCATGAGCTGGTATTCTTTTAATGAATGTGTTACTGCTTTATGTTGTAAATGTTACTTGAATTATTATTTGTATATGGTTAATGCATTGAGTTTATTGTTTGCTTATGTGTTCGGAACCTCACTGAACTTTCCAGCTCATTCCTTTAGTTTTGTTTTCCTTATCAGGGGAAGGCGTGCAAGGACGAGAGCTCCGTATAGACTAGCCGATCTAGTACTTTTGATTCTTTTGTAATGGTTCTCGCCCCAACGTTTGGTGGGCTGGTTGTAAGGAGAATGAAGAACCTTTGTACTTAAGTTGTATTGGCTTTGAGATGGATATGTATATAAGTTTACGTTTAAGTTTGGAATTGTTATTATTTCGATTGTTTTGTGGGTTTTATTGTCTTTTCTTGTAGTGACTGACTGAATCCCGGCGAGAGTTGGGTAGGCGGTCTGCCGAACCTTTTGGTCCGCCTTAGGGGGAGGTGGGGCTATCACACTTATACTCAAGACACATTATTCCAAATGTGGAGTTAAAAAAATACCCAAGCAATAATGAATGAAGAGGTGAAAATAAAACGTCCTTGATAAAATAAGTTAGTGTTAAATACCAAGTGTGGAGAATTTGAAGCGCCATAAATAAATCCATGAAGTACAACTCTCAATTGAAATCCTTCAAAAATAGTAAAACAAGAAAAGACTACAAAAAGGAGCTAAAAATATCACCAAATAACCCTAACTAGAAAGCAATAAATCCTAAAGGTGTGAGGCCCCAGTTCGTTCTACGTTGATATATTCATTAATTGGGCGGTAACGTTTGGTTTTGGGAGTATTTCGAAAACCCTATGTAGGGATTAAGATTTAAAACCCTACTATCCAGTTATTCCATAATAAGTGCAAGTGAGCCTAGAAAGTAGGGTTTCACTCTTCGGTTTCAGGTTTGGAGCAAAATTAGGATTTTTGCAATTTTCGCCGGATGAAATTTTGGTACGGAAAAAGGATCAAATTTGGTGATTAAAAGTGACTTTTAAGTGATAAATAATATGTGATTAGGAGCAATAAGATAAGGTTAGTGAATAGGAAGTAAAAACCCTAGTACGTGTGTTTTAAGAAAAAACGGCGCGAACCGGCGGGTCCCGCGCATTACCGATTGAACGCACCATTTGACCACCACTTACTTGCTATACAAGTTTCTCACTAATAGAACAAAATATCTTCCCCCTCTTAGCTTCTTATTGGCCTAAAATTAGTGGTTCAAAATGCAACAAGAGAGAGAAAATTGTGTGGTTGTGATTCAACCAAGTGTTAACCAAACTTGTGGCTAGAATTAATTCTTATTTTTTCCAACCTTCTTATAAGACAAATGAAGCTTAATCTTCCTCATTCTTTTCTCTCTCTTGGCCGAAATTCTCTCCAAAGGAAGAAAGAAAAATCTCTCTCAATTCCTTGTCCTAATCTTGCTCAATCTCATAAACTAACCGGTTAATCTTGAATTCCTTCCATAAAACCTCTTCATTTGGTATTAGTAAGTTGATTGGTGAAGTGTTTGTGGAAGCTAAGGTGACAAGCAACTCCCTCTCTCTTGTTTTACTAGGTGAGTAATGAATGAACTCTCTCCTTCACCTAATGAAGCTTAATTCATGCTTAGTGGTGTTAAGAGATGAAAAATTATGGCTTATATCTTGATTTGTGGATGATTTAGTGAAGTTTTATATTTATTGGGATTTTTTCTGTTTTAATATAAGCATGATTGTGTGGCTATATATGATGGTTGGAAATGGTATGTAATGATGCTAGATGGTGGAAAAAGTGGAAGATTGCAAGTAATTTCTGTTTTGAATGAAATCTGGAAAATTGGGGTTTCTTGGTTCTTCATTCTGTCCGAAAATTTTAGTCCTAGATAGAGGCCGAATTGGCCTTGGCTTAAAACATGAAAGTTGTAGGGAATGACATTTTATAGGTGCCTGTAAAATTTCAGGTCAATCGGAGTAGCGTAGCATGAGAAATGTCGAAAATACCCTTGCTGTTCTGGTTTTGTCCGAATGTAAGAACTGCACTTGTAATTGGTGATTTTGGATAGGATTGCTTCAGAATTGGTCGTTCCAGTCTTCTGATGAAATGTATCCCTGTTTCTAAGCTTTCGTATGCCTTTGGAATTTCTGAATTTGGACTTAAGTAGGCTGAGTTATGCTGTTTGTACCAAGTTGCGGTTTGTTCACCTGTTTTACGATTCTGGTTTAGTATCTTACAGTTTCGACCTAGTTATACTCGAAACTGGGTTAAGTGGCCTTCTTCAACGTTGTAGCCTTTTAAGTGCTGAATCTACCTGTAAAATTTCAGGTCAAACGGATTAATGTATTCTGAGTTATAGACAAAACCCTCAGACCTGTTTTAGACGTCCGTTTGTGTACGTTTTGAATTTCAGTTTCTGCCGTGCATTTTTCCGTTTTGATCCCGTACGATCTGGGTGTCGAATCCTTCATAAGAAATTTAGATCTTGGTCTCAGCTTCGAAACGGTATAAAGTACATCGAAATCCGAGTTCCGTAGCCCCTGTTATGATCAAAACAATATCGATCGTCAGAACTGCCTTGTATTTGGACAGTTCTGACGGGTATTTTGACACTCAATTTTCGTTCTGTTCTGAATGGATTCAGGTCTTAGCCAAAACATCAAAGTTTTAGCCTTATGTCTCAGCTTTCTAACGCCTCTGGAATTTCTTGATTTCGATTTTTGAGCCGTGAGTTACGGCCTTGTAAACAGGGCCTGTTTGGTAACCCGCCATGAAATGGCTGGCACTATTTCGTGCCTTTTTGACCTATACCTATTCAGATCTAGGTTAAGATCTCTTCACGAAAATTGTAGCCCTTTCTCATAGCTTCGAAACGGTGTCTCGTTCACCTTGATCCGATACCCCTAGCCTAACTTTCAACCAAAACGGTTTGAGATGGCAGATTTGGCCGTCCCGTTTGCCGTTCCGCGCGCGCGCGTGTGCCCCTTTTTGCCGTTTTCGCACTTGCGCGTGCCAATTTTGCCATTTTGCTTGTTTTACGTATGTTAGTAGCCGTTTGTGATATATTGTGACACAATCTTCGATTTCAGACGGTGGTGAACTAGGTGGAGCCGGTGGGGCCCACTACTAGCCAACAAACGAAGTGATTTCCGCTTTTGTACTACTTTTGTCTTTTGAGTAAGTATTCAGGTCGCTTTTGTATGTTAGTTGCTTATGTGTTTCGATATGTATGAAGAGGGTACTTAGACGAGGGTGTACTTTATCGCACTCGCTCTAAACCCTAATTTGCACACATATTTGTACATGGCTTATGTATATGAGCAATTTTGGAACTAAAACCCTTGAGCTGGTGGCTCAGGGTGACTTTTGAATAATTTTGTGAATTTTGTGAGTTTGAGGTTGAACTCAATACCTAGATGGACTATTCGAGCCGGTTAGGGCTTGGTCGAAGTCAGTCCAACTTGGTTTGAGGTCACCAAGTTTGTGAACCCGGTTCGCTGAGTATGTGAACCAATTTTGTGACCCGAGCTTGTGACTCAAGCTCAAGTTTGTGATTTCGTTCGCCTGGGCAAGTTTGTGAGGTGACTGGCCAGTGAGGGTGATAAGGTGTTCGGAGGGTGTACAAGTGGAGTTCTACGGACCTTATGTATGGTCGACGGAGTGTCGACAGGAGGTCACGCATGGCAACGACTTGGCTTTGGAGCCACCTGTATCCTTATTATGTGATGTTACTTTTCTGCTTTTGCTTTACTCTTATTGTGTAACTGTTACGTGAAATTTATGCTTTCGCCCCTGTTTACTTACTAAGCATATAGCTTACCCCATTCCTTTTGTTTTCCTTAGCAGGGGCCGACGCAGGGACTTTTGGCTCGTATACTAGTATAGTTAGTTTGGCTTGTAATAGTTGAACAGTTAGGATGTTTGTTTTTGTTTTGGTGGTTTGACTCGATACTTTTGGAGATTGTAATTATAACTCTTTTGGGATTGTATATATTGTATTTAGTGCTCTTTCGAACTTTAAGTTTTGAGTCCTGGCGCGAGCTAGGCAGGCGGCCCGCCGATACCCTTGGGTTCGCCCTTGGGAGAAGTGGGGCCGTCACAAAAGGACTAAACACCACTACTAATTCCAAAAACAAAAAAAATAAACAAAGACTAAATAATGTAAAAAGAACAAGTCAAGGAAAAGGGGGATCCTATAATCACGAATGAAGGAAGCCAACTCTTTCTCAATGCTCATCAGGCGGCCCTTCACACCCACCATCTGTCCCTCTATCCTTTCTATAGGCTTATGTGTCCCACGAATCTCTGCTAAAACGGTATGCAAGAGAACACAAATAGAAGGTGCTACTGTGATGATCCTTTTCTAGATTTAGGTTGTGACATCAATTGGTCAAACTTGGCTTCTTCATCATCATTCTTATCATCATGTAGTGGTTGATGTGATGACCCCTGTAAGGATCGAAGACAACCTAAGAGGGGGTGAATTAGGTTGATTAAAAACCTAATTAACTTATGGGCACTTTTTGCTCAATATGAAATTTACCCTCTTTTCTAAATGATCACACAATGAATCAATTAATGAATGAACAAGATCACTTGAGAGAAATAGAAGAAATAAGCAATGTAAAGATCACAAACGTAACAATAAGTAAATAAAAGGAAAGAATTGCAAACCAATTAACTACCCAGCTCCTCTTGAGCTTGTAGATTAATTCAAACAAACTTCTTCAAATTGATGAATTACAATCACTCTTGTGTCCAAAGGAAGGTTCACCTCCTCCTTGCCCCGAACTCCACTTGGTCAAGTTAGAAAGTTTTATTGTCCCTCAGGACAACCCTCGCAGAGCTACACTCATGAAGTATTCACTCACAAATGAAAAACTTACAATGAACCTCACACCACTAAGACTACAAATCTTCCTTGGAGAGTATTTTTTTCACTAAAACCACTCTAGATCTTTTATATTTTTAGTGTGCAAAAGTTGTTTGAAGATTCTGATCATGCTCTATTTATAGGAGACCAAGAAAGTGCTTCATTAATGCTTCCAACGGATAGAAAGTAGCCGAATAGTCAACTAGTCGTTGGAGTATAGGACGTCCGGTACTATCCAAGCATGCGTCCGACAGCAGGTAGTGAGTTTGCAAAAAATTCTTCAATTCTATCAGACGTCCGATATTGTCTTTGTGAGTTTCCGACAGGTTTCTTCGAGTTTGAACGATCCTATCAGACCTCCAATCGAGATCAGTGAGTTAGGGGGAATGTTTTATTTTCTTCGGACTTCTGGTGGTGGAGTTCTTCATGCGTTCGAAGTTGCGCAATGATTATCGGACATCCGATCCAAGCATCCGATAACTTTCAGCAATCTTTGTCTTCTTTCAATTGCACTTGTTCTTAAAATCAAATTTGCTTTATAACTGAAAATATTTCTTGAAGAGATATTAGTATTATCCATTATTTTGTAAACATAAAAAACTATGGACCAAGGTCAACATTCTCCCCCTTTTTGATGATAATAAAACAATGGATGGAGGAAAGAAAAAGATTGTGCATATGAGCATAAACTCCCACTTACTCATTGAATCCAAACTTATAATCTCAGAATAACTCCCCTTTACACATAGAATTCATTTCTCCCTATTGTTGTCATCATAAAATGAGAGTATCCAATATTCCAACAATAACAGAGAATTGATACCAGAATTCAGCAATCACCAACAATTACAGAGACTTAATACCAAAAGAAGTACCAACATATCATAGAGAGTTTAACAAAGCAAATCATCATTAGATCAGAATTATTCTTTTCTTTCCCTTTTTGACATCATACAAATTCAATAATATTCAAAAATTAAAGGAAAACTCAGTTCAAAACATCAGAAGCAGCGAAAGAAAATTACAAAAAAGCATTATGAACAAGAATCTCACCAATCTAACCAGTATCTCCTACTTGTTAGAATTAGTATCATGTCTAACTATCCACATGCATTTCATGCCTCTTCTCATGTTTTTTCTCACATAACAATCACATTTCATGTGACCTTTTTGACAACAAAAATTACACACAACCAAAGAGTTATTTACATGAATAGGTTTAATAAATCTTACTTGCCTTCTCTTATAAATAGCAAATTCATTTGCATCAGAATTTAACTTCTTCTTATGAGTGCTAAGATAAGCCCTTGATTTATTATTTTGAAAACAGTTTTGTTTTTTATGCATCTATTTTTCTTTTCAAATCACCTTGTTCCTTTTTTTAACATTTCACAAAATCTTGTTTTTCTATCAAGTTCAAAGTGTAAAATAGTCTCACTCTTTTTTAAGAAATCACTTTCAGTTTTCAGCTTTTTGTTTTCTTGAAAAATACGTACATTGTCCTGAAAAAGAAAGCCAATTTTATGTTTTAATTCCTTATTTTTAACATAAGATTCTTTCAAACTATGATGCAATTTTATAATGAAAGATTCAAAATTATCATAACTTTATCATCACTTTCAAGTTGAGAGTTAGAAGATGTTACTCATCATCTCCAATGGCCATAAAAATCAATTGAGCAGATTCTTCTTTCTCTTCAATTTCACCATCGGAGTTGCACTCATTTCATGTGAATTGAAAGTTGTTGAATCTTGATTTTCTTTCACCGTTCCTCTTCTTTATTGGACACTCACTCATGTAGTGTCCAAATTGGCCACATTCATAGCATTTGTTACCTTGGTTTTTGTTGGTCTCATATCTTCCTTTGTTTCTTACATTATTGAATTGATTAGAATCTGAATTGCTAGATCCTTCTCTCCTAAATCTTTTCTTGTTAAGGATCCTCTTGAAACTTCTTGTGATGAGAGCAAGATCACTGTCATCAACTTCCACATCTTCTCCATCCAAGGAGGCCAAATCATCTTCATCTTGAGATGCTTTTAGAGCAATGTTCCTTATTACCTTTGCATCTTCTTGCTCTTGTACCTTAGTCTTAAATTTCAACTCATAAGAGGTCAGAGAATTAATAAGTGATTCAATAGGCATACTATTCAAATCTTTAGCCTCTTCAATAGCAATCACTTTACTTTCCCAATCTTTGGACAAGGTGTCGCGCCCCATTTTTAATAAGAAAAAAATAAAAGACGAGTTTAAGAAAATGGCTGTTGATTTAATTTTGGATTGAAAAAAAAATGAAAAACATGGGTCTAAATAGGACTTGAAAATGCGATGATTTGACCCAAAATATAGTTTAAAAAGGGTTTTTTGAATGAAAAATGGAATCGCCACTTGGTATAGAGTTAAGGTGTACCAAGTCACCTAAAGAAAAAGAAAAAATAGAAAAACCCTTTTTAAACGACTCCAAGTCTACGAAAATCAGAGAAAAAGTATCGGGAGTCACATTTGAAAAAAGGGAAGGCAAGGATAAGAATTCAAGGCACCATTTCAACCTAGCCAAGACTAGTTGCGCGATTTAGTCAAAGATTTTCTTATTTTAACCTAAAGATTTATCACATTTGGATGTACTATATGAATGCAAATCCTAGACCTAAGAGGGTATCAGGGTCAAATTTTCTCTTCAAAGCTCTATTGGTGCCAATCACATTAATTGTGATGCCCAATGTGGACTTTTTGGAGAGGTCACGAATAATGCAAAAATATGAGACTCTAAGAAAAGAAAAGGAAAATAAAAATAATTATACAAATATGCGTGACCTAAAGAAATGCATCATGTCGGGTGCGGGGGACTAATGTTCGTGACTCAATGTTCCCTCTAATAGAGGGAATACGAGCGTGCTAAGACTAAAAAGCCAAACTCGTCCATATCCCATATCCAAGGGGTTTTCCTAATCTAGCATGCAAATGATTTAATCTAGTTTCTATTTCTTAAATGAAATGCAAGTCTAATGTTATGTTTTCATACAAAGGGGTAAGGAATATATATATATAAGGGAAAATACGGAATAGGGGATATAAGTAGAAAGGAATATGGGATAAAGGATGTACATATATAAGAAAGTGTCATGCAACACGGTAAAAACCCTAAAAAGTGAAAAAATATGCATAAGAATGTAATGTAGTCACACAAACATGATCCAGCGTAGGAGGCCCCTAAGGGTCTAGCATTGGACTAGTTCTTTGCTAACACTCTCTCACAAGCATTGGACTTGTGAGGACTCGAGGGGAAAACCATGACTAGCATTGGACTAGCTATGGTAACGTATATTCATCCACATAATCAGATATAATACTAAAACAAATAGATATGCAAAGCACATAGTTTCACATAGCACGTAGCACATGAGCATGCTTTTCTAGATGCAGGAGCCTAGGAAAGCGATAAACACATAGGCACACACAAGCCCTATCTATTACATTCGGGAGGAAGCCTAGTACAATCTAAGAGGGGAAACGGAATAAAATAAATAAAATAATAATCTAGCTATTACACCTTTGGCATTCAAGTGCCTTTCAAATGATCAAAATTGAACTAAAAATAAATATACAAACTGAAGCCAACAAAGAAAATAAATGAAATAAATAAACAAATAATAATAAAACATTTAAAAGGCATGCAATTGAGCACGTAGAATCGCATAGGGCGCGTAGGGTCAAATAAAATAAGAAATAAAGGATAGAGTGTACCTCCCTGAAGATGGAGCCCAAATGGAGTGAAATTACTAATTTACCCTCCAAAATAAAAGAAAAGGCCAAGGCATCACAAAATATCACATAAATACAAAATTGAATCATTAAAAGAATTGAAATAACTAAATAGTCCATATTCACAACATTAGGATTCAATTGAAAGGAAAAGAAAGTTTAAGGGATCGATTTTGATTAATTTTTCAATTGCTTGGGCCATAGTGTAGACACCAAATTTTGAATAATTTGTATGTATCATCTATTTCATGATTTTCATTTTAGATTGCTTGCATTTTAGTTCGTTATTGTGTGTTTTGCACTATTAGTTGTTACGATATTTTAGTTTTATTCATTTTCGCCCTTTTAGTTGACCTATTTCATTTGCTATTTATTCTTATTTACTTTTAATTTTAGTTTTTAGTTTTAGCTTTTAAGTTTAAGATTAGCATAGAGTTTTAGAAAAAGAAAAGGAAAACATCAAAAATATGTTTTAGTCATTTTGTTTTTATTCAATGCTTTCTTGAAGGAAAAATGAAAATGAAAAATCATAAAAAAAAAAGAGAAAAGAGAAAATTAAAGAAAAGAGGAAAAAGAAGAAAAATTCAAAAAAAAAAATATATATATATATAGGCCTTAGTTGGCTTGGAAAAATGGAAAGAAAGAAAAAGGAAAATTTGTTCACAAAAATATGTTTATTTCTTTAAATTCAATCTTTGGGCACTTTAGTCATTTTTATTAAGTTATTTTGAGAAAAGAAAATGATGAAAAATTAAAAATTAAAAATTAAAAATGGCCATTTTTGTTTAGTTTTTTGTTTAAAATTATTTTTGTTTTATTATTATTACCTGGTTTGTGTAATTTTGTTATTATTTTTATTTATATTTTATTTTTATCATTTCTGTAATTATCAAGTTGTTTCAAAAAAAAAAAAAAAAGCCACAGCATGCACGCTGCAAATTTTTGTAGCGTGCAAAGGACAACCTCAATAGACATCGGATGGCCGGATGAAAAGGGAAGGGACAAGCCTTCATCCTCACCATTGGGGTGAGGGTTTAGTGGCTTTGTGTTCCATATAAAAGGCAAGGAGAAACCACAGCCGCAGGGGAGATTTTTTTTGGTGAGCAAGGGGGAGTGTAAAACATATAGCTACAGCCAAGAGGAAAGGGGGGAGTCGGACTAAGAGAAGTAAAAACCGAACAACTGCTAACAGTTTGAGGGGTTAGAGAGAAACTGAAGTAGAAAGGGAAGAGATTTTGGGAGGATGAAGATCTGAAAAAGGGGAGAGCTTGATCAGGAAACAGCAGGGAGAGTGAGACGAGAGGAAAACAAAGATTGACAAGGGTAATGAGAAGGAACCATCTGGGAACTCTTGGAGTTGGCAGAAAGCCTGAGAAACAGCGGAAAGGAGAAAACTTTGCCGGTCTCCATCAGTAGCTTGAATCCATTCATCTTACCAAGAGGTAATTTTGAACTTTATCCCGTTCTTTTGCTTTCTGCACGGCGTGTTCTTCTTTGGTTGTTTAGTTCCACTTCCCTGTTATAGCTTTGTCGTTGGAAGTGGGAGAAATTGCTGTGCTGGTTCGAAAGATCACGTCTTTGGTTGAAATTTATTAGTCGTGGGTGCCCAGAATGTCATGGTTGTGAAGTTACAGAATATTATCTCAGATTTTGCATGATCTTGTTTGGGGTTTTAACGTACGAATGATAAATTGCAAAGAGGAGATTAGAAATTATGTAGGATCTTCATGAACGAATTTGGTTTTGATTAGCCTTTCTGCAACTCAGTTTTCTGTTTCGTTTATGGGTTCAGCATCGAATTCTGATGTGGTGTTTTAGAAGTTTTTCTACAGATTTCTCCTTAATAAGCTTATGAGGTTTGTTTGAATCCTAGTGTGGTTATGTTTGTGTTTGAAAGTTTGCTGCAACATGTCATTTGCTCCTTGCCCATCGCTGCATTTTGACACATCAGCTGGAGTTTTGGTGCTTTCTTCGCTGCATTTTTTTTTTTTGGTTTCCTCACTGCTAAAATTGATGTCTGGAAAGTGTGTGTGTTCTTGGTGAATAAATGGTGAATTTAATGCATGTTTCGGCATTTTAACCTAGATAAGCTCGTCGCTGCAAAGTTTCTGCAGCAAAACAAAAAAAAAATTGCATTTTTCTGTTCTGTTTTTCTGTCTCATGGTTGTTCCCCAAGTCTTTACACCTAAGTTGCATGCTTATTTTGTCTTGAGGGCAAAGAATGGAATGATTTGGTGTCGGGTTTGCGTGTTTGGGGTTTAAAAGAATGCTTAGGTTATGATCAAATGCTTGCTGAAAGGAAACGAGTCATGATTGCTAAACCATTTCTGCACAAACTTCTCCAGCATTTGCGTGACTTCCCTTCTGTGTTTTGGCTTGTGCTGGATATTGAAGTCGTGAATCTTGTTGTTAGTCAAAGTTTTTGTTGCCTGGCTGAAAGAATTTGGACTGAAATTGTGATTTTTGGGTTCGAAATGCTGAAAATAAAAGCGTAGCAAACATTGCAGAAATGCATCCCTAAATAAGTTCGAGTCTGCTAGTATCAGCCTGTCTTTTGCTGCATTCTGTTTTGCCGTTGCCCCCTAGCAGCCATCATCCCAAATTTGCTGTCTTAATCCTGCAATAAGAGTTGTTGTCTTAATCCTGTAATGTTGGAATGGTTATATGCTTAAATGGAATGGTTTTGATCAAAGCTTGGAAATGAGAAATGCAGCAGACCTTCATTCTTGTTCTTTTACGTAGCTTGCATGAATATTGCATGAATATTTTCCAGAAAAATTGCATTCCAAACTCCCCAAGTCTCCCCTTGTTCTACTGTGACCCCAAAATTAAGAAAACTAATCAATTGGGTCCCTGAGATCTTTTGCAGCAATGCACTATGGCCCAATTACATTTCTTTTTCTTGCATTAGGTCCTAAGGTGTTTGCATTTGAATCATTAATTGATCTTTATTATTTTTGGGACCTTTGAAGCTCTTTGATGATTCATTTTGACGTTGATTGTGATTGATTAGTGGTCGTTATTGGGTTCTAGAAATGCAAGTTTAAACCATTCATGGACCTTCATTCACTCTTGGATTCTTGAGATATGATGTTTGCTTGGACTTTATTTTTTTACTTGGGGACCTTTGAGTTTTTAAATGCTTCAATTAGGTTCAAATGATTTGAGTAGTGCTTGCATTTGGGTCTTTAGTGGACGTTATGCTTGGGGATTGGATGATCATGCCTTTGCCTTGGTCTTTAAGTAGTTTTGACTTCATTGAGTTGCAATTGTGGGAAAGTTTGATGTTTTGGTGGGTTCAAATTGTTTAGTTTATATCTTATCACTAAATTGGTGCATTAATCTTTTGTTTTTGGTGATTTTAGCCTAAGTTAGTCTTTTCTTGGGTGACTCTAGCCAAGTTGAGTTTGTTTACTTCCTTAGTATCACCAACGGGGAGGTATAATCTCTTTTACCCCTTTTGTTTCTCTCCTATGTGGACTAATGTGCTAATTGAAATTTGCATGTCTACTTACTTTCCTAGCCGCTCCTTATTTCCTTTCATTTACTTTCGATTTCTATTAATGGGGTATGTGTACACCTCTTGGCTTGTAATAGATAGGGCGTAGCAAGTAATTTGGTCCATTTTCCCTTTCCCCTTTGTTTTAGTTAGCAAATGTAATGGTTGCATGCCTATGTGTTATATGTTAAACACTTTATTAGGATCTTGCATCTAGTCGAGCATGATAAGTGATACATGATTTAGGTGATTTGCATGTCTACTCGCTTTTTGTAGTATAGATGAATGGAATGGATGAATGTACGTCACCACACTAGTCCAACGCTAGTTGTGGCTTCTTTTATCGTTTCCACTAGTCCAACGCTAGTCGGAATTCATAGAATGGGCTAGTCCAATGCTAGACCCAATAGGTTCTTTTTTCCCTTTTTCATTAAGTGCATGATTACCACATATCACGCATTTTTCCTTAGTTTGTCATTTGGTATGTTCCTCAAACCCCTTCCCCTTCATTTTAGGACTTGCATCTCATGCTAGTTAGGGTTCATTTGCGTGAAAATCCCCTCTTGATAAGGGAAACGAGCAAGTGTGGCTACTCGATAGCCTTAGCACGCTAGTTTTACCTTCTAATCCGAGGGAAAATCAAAGTCGAAAATTAGGCGTCATCCCCGTACCCAATTTGTTGCATTCCCTTAGGGACATACTTTCATTTTTTTTCCCTTCCATGCTCTTTTAATCACCTTTTTTTTTCCACATTTCTCAATCCATATTTTTCACTATGTTTTACTCATCTTACTCCATAAGTAGAATTCAAATTTCACATATATATTTATAATCCTATCTTCATTCATTTGCACACACTAATACTTTGATTTTTCATCCAAATTCACACGTGCACTTTCTTTACACACTCACACACTAATATTTTGATTTTTCATCCAAATTCACACGTGAACTTTCTTTACACATGCGCACACAAACACTTTGTTTTTTTACACCATTTCATACATGAATCTTTTCATACACTTGCACACTTGCACTTGAGTCACCATTTGCATCAATCGACCTCTATGAGGTTTCCCTTTATTGGCCGCCACAATTCATGTGGTCTGGGACCAAAAACCTCACGAGAGACATCGTAGAATTTAGGATTGCATTTTTTCGTTTTTGCATTCATATAGGCATAATCCAACATGCAATACATACCCTGGGTAGAAAGTCAGGAAAGTTAGGGTTAAGTCACGCAACTAGCCTTGGCTAGGTCAAAGGGGTGCCTTGGAGTCTATCCTTGCCTTCCCCTTTGTCAAACGTGACTCCCGAACCTTTTTCTTTGTTTTACGCAGACTAGGAGTCGTTTTAAAAAGGGTTTATTACTACTTGACTTTAAAACTCATTTTTAGGTGACTTGGTACACCTTAAATCATTACCAAGTGGCGACTCCAAACTTTTCTTTTCAAACCCTTTTTAAAACTATTTTTTGGGTCAAATCGTCGCTTTCCAAGTCCCATTGAGACCCATGTCTTTTCAACTCACAAAAATCATTTTCCAATCACAATTGAATCAAAAAACATCTTTCTCAAACCATTTATTTTTCTTATCAAAAAAATGGGGCGCGACAGTTGGCGACTCCACTGGGGAACTTCCTAAGTGGGTCCAAGCATTTTGACTTAACCATTTGTTTCCTTTTTTCTACCCTTTCTATGCATGGCATGTGGATATTAGGATTGCATTTTCATCTTTAGGACCTTTTTGTCTTATGTACGTAATAAAACCAATCCCTCGACTCACGAACGTATGTTTGAATGAATGTTTACTTGTTATCTCGCGCTTGCATTGCATTTTTGGGAGGTATGGGTCACCCTAGAGCCCCGCGTTGGTTCTTGACCCTTCCCCTCCAAACGAGCACTAGCATACGAGCATACGCTTTACTTCTTTTATCCCTTTTATTTTTCTTTAGTGGCTTGTCACGCCACTCCACCCTGTTAGGATTTTAGGCGACCACTTGGACATGTGATCGTATCACGACGTGTGCGTAGCATGATCCGAGTCGGTCACTCGATCTTCCGCTTTAAACTTTAGGTTGATGACCTATTAGTTTTTAGTCGAAGGTTGAGGTTTTTTTAGATTCACCCAGACGGGTAGCCGTAACACGACGTGTGCGTAGCAACGTCTGGAGAATCGCTCGAGCCACCGACAAGGAACCTTGGGAGTGATGACCCTTGGTTTCCAAGTCTGAAGGCTCGGGGACCTGAGCTTATCGAGTCTAGATGCATTAGTGAACCCTAACCTCATGCATCCATTTTAGCTTGCCTAGGGTAGAGTCAGCCATACCCTATTAGGGACACTATTCACGAGGGGAGGGGTCCAACCCCTTTCTTCTTTTTATTGCTTTATTTCCTTGTGTTGATTTTGTTGCTACAATGTGTTATGTGTATTTATCGGACTGAGCTAACTTTTCTTGGTTTTGTGTCCCAATTGCATTCACAAACCCTAGCAAATAAGAGGTCTGGCATGACCTTTTTTTAGAAACCTACCCTTGTAGATAGGCTATTGCACATGTGAAAATTGTGATATATCTTGTTCATAAATTAATGCCATACCATTTTTTAGGCTTACCCTGGCAAACAAAGGGCTCCTTAGGTCACGTCTCATTTCAAATTGCATTTTTCCTTGCTTTGATAAGAATGGCATCATGCATAAGCCTTAGAAAGGGAATGCCACTTAGGGAATCCCACATTAGGGACAAGCCAACCTAAATCCCATGGGTATTTAATCCAATTTTTGGGATTTGCACGTTTAAATTCCTGTTAAGCAGAGAAATGGGACCTGTAGGTAAGGTATTTGACTCCGGTTTTGGTTTCTAGATGGAAAGCCCTCGCCGAGTGCAACAGATGTTAGTAGTGCCGCCAGAGGTACAAAGATGGCCCACATTACTCTCACCCAATGAGATTAACCAAATAGCCGATCGATTAGGACACATCGGGGATTTCAAGGACATCAAGTCCGATGGATATTTGGTAGAAGCTTTGGTGCATCTATGGGACCCCACTTGTTCTGCTTTTAGATTTGGAAAAAGGGAGATGACCATAACGATTGAGGAAGTCGCCGGATTTCTCAATTTGCTGATTCAAGGAACTGCCGTGGTATTGCCGTTAGTATCTAACAAAGCTGAATTTTGCCGTTTCACTGGGTTAAAGGAATCAGTACTACAAGGGGCAGACCAAAATATAGAGGCGAAGTTCTTATTTGATCGATTTGCGTTAAGAGATGGTTTTGAGAGGCATCGAGGGGACTTCTCGTTTACTTCCAAGGAAACGTGGGATCGAAAGAGAGTCTGGGTATACGGTTTAGTCATGACGGGAACCTACTTTTTTCCTAGGAAAGACAAAAAAATAGCCTTCAAGCTCACTAAAATCCTGTATGACTTGTTTCTCGGAATTAATGATAGGCCGTGTTCCATTATTCCTACCATTTTGGCCGACATCTTCATAGCCTGCACTACCTGTCAGAAAGGGAAAAAGTTCTTTTGTGGTTCAAATTTGATCTTACATATATGGGGAATGGAGCATTTCATGAGACGACCGGCTATTTCATCGAGCCTACCAATGTTCGCATACAACTGGATAGCTACACATCACAAGAGGATTAATAGAGACAGTCTACCGTGCAATGCATCTGAGTTTGTGGATTTCTTGAAGAACGTGACCGATCAAAATATCAGATGGGTGTTGGATTGGACCGATTGTACTAAACTCGTTCTTCGCACTCAGGCATCCGAATTCATTCTCCTACTGGGTACTCAAGGGATTACCGCCTACGCCCCAAAAAGGTTTCTCAGACAATTAGGACGTACCCAAGAAATACCACCCGTGCTTGACATGAGCGAAGTCACCATTATTTTTAACTGGGGAATGTGCCCAAATCAAATCCCTATGAAAGATCGGATTATTGACGCCTGGGTGACGCTATCTGATGACGTGAGTTTTAGATACATCCCGGAGCTCAAGCAGAAGTGTTTGATGACTTCACAATACGAAGACTGGGTAGGAGGATCCGCTGCGCAAGAAATTCAAGATGAGCCATCTGAGGAGGTGAAAAAGTTGAAAGCCATTATCGAAGCAAAGGATAAGGAAATTCTGCAGTTAAGTAAGTCTGTCGAAGCATACAAAGGGATGGCCGAGCAAAGCAAGCAATTGTATGAAAATGAATGAGGAAGGCGTCAAGAGCTGAAAAGGAAATGTGCAGAATTATATGATCAAACTGAATGTGTTAGAATTCCATATGCTAGGGAAACAAAGGACTCTGTATTAGATAGGTTCAGAAGTTTTGGCAATCTTGTACGGAATCGTCTTCGTGACATGATGTAAATATTGACAAGTTTATCAATGAAAATGATTTCTCCTTTGCTCTCATTTTGGATTATTGTCAAAAACAGGTTTGTATTACGGGTCCCATTTCGAAGGTGTTGCATCATGCTAGGCCTACCCTTGGCATAAAAGGGCCCCCCAAATAGGACATGCATCCGAATTGTTTGAACAATTACTAACTCATGTCTTTTTCTTTTTTCCTCTTTTTTGAATAAATTGCAGAAATTCAGTAATCATGGGTTTATCTAAAAGAAGTCTTTTGTATCCTCAGGTAAATTTCAAAATAGCTTTTCGGAAAAACCCCATTATTACGCGATCCCGAAGTAAAGCCCAAAGGAATCGTGTAAACATGACTACTCAACCAGAATCATCCGATAAGGCCGTTGCAACTACCCAGCCAGAGGCCGCAAGTCCTGGGGTTCAGTTGACAGAGTTACTCACAAAATTTGGGGAAATGGCATCAGAAATGGCCGCTCAGAAAAAGTTGATTGACGAACTCGTTAGTAGCGGAGTGCAACCTGAGCCTGTACCCGCTACACAACCACAATCCGAACCATTTGTTATTCCTCCATTTCAAACCACGTTTGAGGGAACTTTCAACCCGCAATATGCTTTTACTCAAAATCCTCCTTTCTACCCTCCTTATGGTCAAGGATTTCAGCCTCAAAGCGACCCAAACATGCATTTGAACCCACCAGTTTTTTATCAGCCTACCGCAGAGCCCGTCGTGCCGGAGCACACTTTCCAAAATAAGCCTGAAATGGGTGAATCCTCTGCTCCAATTGATATGAAGTTGCTCAAACGTCTAGATCGTTTCGATGAATTTATGAGGAAGAGCCAGGGGTTGAATAAGCAGGGAGTCCTGGATTATGATGAATTGTGCCTTTTTCCGAACGTGCAGTTGCCTGAGGGGTTCAAAACCCCTAAATTTAACAAATATGATGGGACGGGTAATCCCAAGACACATCTCCGACTATTTGCCAACAAATTGGGAAAGCCCGTAGATGATGAGAATTTGCCTTTAAGGTTGTTCCCCGAGAGTCTGGAAGGGGATGCACTTGACTGGTATTCTAACCTGAAGCTTGAAGACGTGAAAACCTAGATTGATTTGTCTAATGCATTTGTGATGCAGTACGAGTACAACTGCGAGTTGGCTCCGACCCGAACTACGTTAGAAGGAACGAAAAGGAAGCCTTCTAAGGACCACAAGACCTATGCCAAGAGGTGGAGGAAAATAGCTGCAAAGGTCGAGCCACCAATGACCGAGGATGAAATCATACGTACTTTCATAAAAGCCCATGATCCGCCGTACTTCGAAGAGATTTTCCGTATGACTGGATGTTCGTTTGCTGCAATTGTAAATAAACTTGAGGAGTTTGATGACTTTGTGAGAGCTGGGAAGATTGTCAATGTCTCCGCCCTTAAATCTCAGTTGGATGCTTTACAAGGTCAAGGAAGCAATGTGAAAAAGCCGCCTTTCAAAAAGAAAGAGGGGGATGCAACCTTTATCTGGAACCAAAACCCTTCACCTAGACCCCGATATCAACACAACCCAATCTACCAACCCCATTACCCTTACTACTCAAATCCGCATCCTGTATATACTACCAATATCCACCACCCTCGACCTCGCCCAAGCTATTCAAACCCACCTTCAGCCCCTTTTCAAATTTCCCAACCAAATCCACCCCAAAACCGACCTCGCCCTCCATATAACCCAAGATTTCCTCCACTAAATAGACCTGTTTACAACCATCCTCAACCTCCTGAACATTACAACCGACCCCCTAGCCGTACATTTACCAACCTAGGCAGGCCTCTGTATCAATTGTATGGACAATTAAAGGCTGCCGGGAAAATTGGTACGGTGCCCCCTCCGACCTACCCATATGGCATGCCCGCGTGGTATAACCCGCAAGCCATCTGTGCTTATCATTCAGGGGCCACCGGACATTCGACTATTGATTGCAAGGCGCTTAAGTATAAAATCCAAGATATGGTGGAAGCCGGGGAGATTGTAATCCGGAAAAGGGAGGCGCAAGGGCCGAACGTAAATAGGAACCCTTTACCGGAACATGCCAATATTATTGGGGTTATTCTGGATGATACGGAGTATGTGGAACCAGTCAGAGAATTGGCAAGGGAAGCTGAAGTGTTTGGGGTCACAGACCAACCCTTTGTCATAGAACTGCCATTTGAAGAGGACGAAAAGCCCTTTATTTTGGATCTCACGCCAGCTGAGAGTGCGGCTTTGGAGCCAATAGTCATTAAATTTCCGAAGCAGGAGCCTGTCCTGAGCCTGCAACAAGTACCGTTGAACTATGATGAACCTGTCATACAGATTGGGGAAAAGATAATTGCAAAGGAAGAAGTGTCAGATGTCACCAGATCGGGGAAGGTTGCAAGTCCATTTGAAGCTGCCATTCCGATTCAAGCAAATAACTCTGAGCCACCCGCCAAACCAACATTACCGAAAGAGAAGCCTTAGATTTCCTTAAAAGGCTCCAAAGAAGCGAATACAATGTGATCGAGAAGCTTAGCAAGTCGCCCGCTCAAATATCCATGTTGGATCTACTTTTTTCATCAGATGTGCATAGGGATGCATTGCTCGAAGTACTGACTAAAGCTCAAATTCCTAGAGACATTTCAGTTGATAATTTCTCACACGTGGTTGGGAACGTATTATTCACCAAACAAATCACTTTCTCTGACGAGGAATTGCCGGCGGAAGGCATTGGACATAACAAGGCCCTGTACATAGTTGTGAGGTGCAACAGAAAAATGCTGCCGAAGGTATTGATTGATAATGGATCCGCTCTTAATATATGTCCCTGGAGCACCTTGGAAAAGCTAGGATTGCAAGATGTCAAGCTGAGGCCTTCAGGGACCATAGTCCGAGGTTTTGATGGAGCGCAAAGAGAGCCAATAGAAGAAGTAGACTTAGTGGTCGAGATGGGACCCGCACAATTTCAAATAACCTGCCAAGTCATGCACTTTCCTAGTGTTTACAACGTTTTGCTTGGAAGGCCGTGGATTCACAAGTCTGGGGCTGTGCCTTCTTCATTGCATCAATTGCTGAAATTCATAGTAAATGACAAGCTGATAACTATATTTGCCGAGGAGGATTGCCTTGTAATCACCGATTCCGAGTCCAAAGAAGAGGGTAGCCGAAGCTCCACAGTGACCCCTCATAGCACATCTAATATTGTCTCCGTCAGTTGGATAACAAAGGAGGAGCAAGCTCTATCAAGGGCCAGTGTCATGATGGCTAAGGAGATGATCCGTGGAGGCTATGAATTTGACAAAGGGCTGGGACGAGATCTGCAAGGAATTTTGAAGCCAGTGGAGATTATTGAGAAAAAGGATTCGTTTGGTTTAGGCTTCCGACCGACTGCTAAGGATATCAGAGAAATGAAGGAGCGCAAGAAAGCGGAGAAAGAAGGAAGGCAAAGGGCTCTTGACATTCCACCCCTGCATTATACTTTCCCACGACCAGCCGAGGTGATCATGTCAGAAATCAACCCAGTTGATGAAATTGAAGCAAGTTTGGCCCAATTGTTCGTTGGGGCAACATTTGAAGATAGTGTTCCAGGCGAAGCTGAATTTCCTGATATCCCCGAAGGATCAATTCCCAATTGGACAGCCGAGTCCCTGCCCGTTCGGAAGGAGTTTCGGTAAACTGAAAGGGGTTATCATTCATGTGAATTCATGAAAATACTTTTGCATCTGTAAATAGCCAATGAAAACAATTTTACTTTTTGACTAACATTTGTGCATGTAAATATTGTTAAGTTTTCATTTCAATTTGCTTTCAATCAAAGGTCTTTATGAAAATGCACAAGTTGTTCTTGTCATGTTGTGTTGTCTATTCGCTTGTTTATATTCATATTGCTTGTTCATTTGTTTGTTGTATGCTTATTTGCTTATTATCCCACATTCGTTAATTCTTTCAGATTGCCAAAAATAAAATTATTTGACCCTTTGGATATCACAGTTCTGGAATACGATAATGGCAATCTCTATATCACTCACGACTTGGAGGTCTGTGAATCCGAACTCTAAAGCGAGAGTGATAATGAGGAGGTATTCGATTCTTTTGCAAAAGACTTTGAACAATATGAAGAAAAACCAAAACCGAACCTGGAAGAAACAGAAAAGGTTAACATTGGCACTGAGGATGAGGTTAAGGAGGTGTAAATCAGTATTCATTTGAATGCAAGGCAGAGAAAGGAGATGCTTGAATTCTTGACCATGTTCCAGGATGTATTTGCGTGGTACTATGATGATATGACTGGCATTTCAACTGATGTGGTAGTACACAGGTTACCCACAGACCCTTCTTTTCCACCCGTAAAACAAAAATCCAGAAAATTCAAACTAGATATAAGCCTCAAAATAAAAGAGCAAATTGAAAAACAGCTCAAAACCAACATTATCATTGTTTCCCATTACCCAATCTGGCTTTCAAATCCTGTCCCTGTTCCAAAAAAGAGTGGAGAGGTGAGAGTTTGTGTTGACTATAGAGACCTTAATAAAGCCAGTCCTAAAGATGATTTCCCTCTACCAAATATTCACATTCTCTTAGACAATACTGCCGGACATGAGACTGAATCCTTTTGCGATTGTTTTGCTGGCTACCACCAAATTTTGATGGCAGAGGAGGATAGGGAGAAGACTGCTTTCATTACCCCTTGGGATACCTTTTGCTACCGAGTCATGCCTTTCGATTTAAAGAATGCCGGAGCAACATATCAGAGGGCCATGACAACCCTATTTCATGATATGATCCACCGGGAGATGGAGGTCTACGTGGATGACATTATAATCAAGTCTAAAAGGACAGAGGACCACTTGGTTGATCTGAAGAAATTGCTCGAGAGACTACGGAAGTACAATTTGAAGCTAAATCCTGCAAAATGCGCCTTCGGAGCACCTGCGGGTAAGCTGTTGGGATTTATTGTCAGTAAGAGAGGCATAAAGATAGATCCAGCAAAGATCAAAGCAATTCGAGACATGCCAGTGCCAAAAACTCAGAAGGACGTGAAAAGCTTTTTAGGGAAGATCAATTTTATCGGGAGGTTCATTGGCCAATTAACTGCCACCTGTGAGCCATTGTTCAAATTGTTGAGAAAGAACGTGCCATTGTATTGGAATGAGGAGTGTCAACAAGCTTTCGACAAGATTAAAGATTATTTATTGCATCCGCCAGTCCTGGTACCGCCCAAATCGGATCGACCGTTAATCATGTACCTGTCCGTGCTTGAAGGAGCAGTTGGGTGCGTTCTAGGTCAGCACGATGACTCTGGAAGGAAAGAACAAGCCATTTACTATCTAAGCAAGAAGTTCACGCAGTACGAGGCTAATTATTCATTCATTGAGAAAAGCTGCTGTGCATTGGCCTGGGCAGCCCAGAAGTTGAGACACTATCTGTTGAGCCATACCACGTATCTTATTTCCCGGTCTGATCCTTTGAAGTATCTTTTGGAGAAACCGATGTTGACTGGGCGTTTGGCGAAATGGCAGATAATTCTCTCAAAATTCGATATTGTTTTCACTTCACAGAAAGCTGTCAAGGGGTAAGCTATAGCCGATCATTTGGCAGAAAATCCAAGGGATGATGATTATCAACCACTCCGTACTTATTTCCCTGACGAGAGGGTCCTATTTGTTGGTGCTGCAGATGATATAAGTGAACAAAGTCCTGAATGGAGGCTTTTCTTCGATGGAGCTTCGAATTCTCTCGGAGCTGGAATTGGAGCTGTTTTGGTTTCACCCGAAGGGAAGCATTACCCTGCCGCTGCCAAATTGCAATTTGCCTGCACAAACAACATGGCTGAATATGAAGCCTGCATTTTTGGTCTCAAAATGGCTTTAGAAATGGAAATCAAGGAGTTGATAGCTTTTAGTGATTCAGATTTGCTCGTGCACCAAACTTTGAAGCAATGGATAACCAAAGATTCGAAAATTCTACCCTACCATTGTAGTCTGCTCACTTTGGCCAAGCAGTTTCAAAATTTGGAGTTTAGACATCTCCCGAGAGCCAGGAATGCATTCGCCGATGCTTTGGCCACCTTGGCTTCCATGATCCAATATCCAGATGAATTGAAGATCAAACCAATCCAAATTCAACTTCAAGACAAGCCTGCCCACTGCTGGGTTGCAGACGAGTCCTCGGATACTATTCCTTGGTATGGTGATCTTAAAGAGTTTCTCAAAACGGGGTCCTATCCTCTGCATGCTAGTACAAAGGACAAGAGTTTTCTGCGTAGAATGGCTTCAAAATTTTTCTTGAATGGAGAAGTGTTGTACAAAAGAACCTCAGATTTGAACCTTTTAAGGTGCATTGATGAAGATGAAGCTCAATATATGATGAAAGAAGTGCATAGTGGCGTTTGTGGACCTCACATGAATGGCCATTTGCTAGCGAAGAAAATCATGAGAACCGGATACTTCTGGCTTACTATGGAGCAGGATTGTATAGATTTTGTCCGGAGATGTATAAAATGTCAAATGCACGGTGACGTTATACACGCTCCACCCACTGAATTGCATAGCATGACTGCCCCATGGCCCTGTTCAATGTGGGGTATGGACGTAATTGGTACAATTGATCCTCCCGCTTCAAATGGACATCGATTTATATTGGTGGCGATCGAGTACTTTACCAAATGGGTTGAAGCGGAGTCATTCAAACATGTCACGAAGAAGGTAGTAGCCAATTTCTTGAGAGATCACATCATCTGTCGCTTTGGAGTACCCGAAACGCTTATCACGGACAATGCCAAGAATCTGAACAATGACATGGTAGATGGACTATGTGAGCAGTTCAAAATCAAACACCGCAACTCTGCCATTTATAGGCCTCAGATGAATGGAGCTGTAGAAACCGCAGATAAGAATCTGAAGAAAATTATCCGCAAAATGACAGAAAAGCATCGCGATTGGCATGAAAAGTTGCCTTATGCATTGATGGCGTACCGGACTTCTATTCGAACATCGACTGGGGCAACGCCATATTCACTTATGTATGGGATGGAAGCTGTATTACCAGTGGAAGTTGAAATTCCGTCGCTACGAATCCTTATGGAAGCTAAATTGAAGGAGGCCGATTGGATCAAGCAGCGCCATGAGCAATTGACTTTGATCGATGAAAGGCGATTCAACGCCATCTGTCATGGTCAATGCTATCAGAAACGTGTGGCCCTGACTTACAACAAAAAGGTCCATCGGCGGGCATTTGAAGAAGGTGATAAGGTACTGAAGCGGATTTTGTCAATGCAAGATGAAGCTAAAGGCAAATTTGCTCCAAATTGGCAAGGGCCGTTCATTGTCCAAAAGATATTACCTGGCGGAGCTCTTATCTTGGCGAAAATGGATGGACGGACATTCCCTCAACCCATCAACTCAGATATGTGCAAAAAGTTTTTCATTTGATAATGCAAATTTTCTTTAAGAAACTCATACAAATGGCGAAATGCAAGTCAGGCCATCTTCTTTTACACTAAAAACATTTTATCTCTACTTGTCCCTTTTGAGCTATCAGAATTGACAAACTTCGTTTGATAACCCTTGAGATTTGCAAACCCCACACTGGGGCAAATTTAAAAAAAAAAAAAAAAAAAAACCCTACACTGGGGCAAATTCGGTTTTTCAAAGAAAAATGCCAAAGTGAGGAAAATGCAATAAAAAATGCAAAGAGAGAAAAGCTGATCAAACTGGGGCAAATTTTCCTCAGTTTCGGAATTGTTTTCAAAAGAGTGCAATCTCAAGTTATTTCACCCCTCATATCAAATCTGCTTTCAAGCCTCAACCTTTTTCAAAGCACCGCACCGGACCTCATTACAAAAGCTCAAAGTCCTGGCTTTCGTCACTTACTGCATTTCTAGTAGAAAATCTGTTAATCAACTGGCAGGTGATGTCTATAATGTCTTCACCTAATCTCACAAGGGAAGTGCATTTTACTGATGCCAGAAATCTTTAACTCATATTTCTGAGTCGATCATGGTCGAGATATTTCATGTTTCTTTAGGTGAAAACCCGAAAGGGCGCCTCGAAAAAAAAAACACAAAAGAAAAAGAAAAGAAAAGAAAAAAGAAAAAAACAAACAAAAACAAAAAGGGTGGGGGCAACCTTGGTGAAAACCCGAAAGGGCGGCAAGGTAGGTTTTCTTAACAGTCAAGCTCAAGAAGGAACAGCTGGTGACCTGGTTCATTTAGGTTGTTCCTCATATTTGTGATACTTTTGCCAGTGTCGGATTCCGAAGCGAAAATATCCGAAGTCTCGAATATGATATTCGTTGGCTAAACTTATATTGTTCTTTACAAATATTCTTTACAAATATTCTTTTGCAAAATGTATCTTTATGAACCTCTTGTTTGTTCTCAATTATTTGTGTATGACTGCTTATGATTGTCTACATTCTTTTGCATGCTCATCTTTGCCTGACATAGGAAATCATCTTGCATATACATTGATTTTTATATGACTAATTTTCACGCATCATTCTTTCACCATTGAATTCAAATGAATGATAAACCCTAAGGTTAGTGCAAAGATAAGGGATTCAATCATCAGTTACAGTGAGTAAAATGCAACAAAGCTACCACCTGGATTGGGTGACAGGGTAAATCCGTATTTTATCAGTCTCAGAATTTGAAAGGTTTCAAGTTCGACTAAGGCAAACGTCGCAGAGCAGAAGTAAAAGCATCACAAGACTCATGTTTACACGATTCTCAAGGCAAACCGAATCAAATAATGGCGGCAAGTCCATTATTTCTTCTTTTCTTGCAGGAATGTTGCATTTACAAACAAAAGCAGCCGCTCTCTTTTTGGCGCCTAAATCCATGACAGACAAAGCTTCCCAGTAAGCAAGGATCGATGTTATTTGCGAAACTCGATCATAAGAAACAACATCAGCTCTCGCTTCAATCACAAAGATCCAAATTTCCTTCTTGGTGCAAAAGTTGAACTATTCTCAGGTAAAAAAAACTCAATTCATTGTTTAAACTTTCCCAGTGAAGTCCTTTTTTAAATTCTGTTCGGGTCAGTCCCGTTTAATTCATGTTCGGGTCAGTCCCGTTTAAATTTCTGTTCGGGTCAGTCCCGTTTAAATTCTGTTCGGGTCAGCCCCGTTTAAATTCTGTTCGGGTCAGTCCCGTTTAATTCCGTTTCGGGTCAGTCCCGTTTAATTCCGGTTCGGGTCAGTCCCGTTTAAATTTCTGTTCGGGTCAGTCCCGTTTTAAATGACCCGAATTAAATTCTGTTCGGGTCAGTCCCGTTTAAATTCTGTTCGGGTCAGTCCCGTTTTAAATTCTGTTCGGGTCAGTCCCGTTTCAATTCTTGTTTGGGTCAGTCCCGTTTTCAATTCTTGTTCGGGTCAGTCCCGTTTTATTTTTCATGTTCGGGTCAGTCCCGTGTTAGAATTCCTGTTCGTTGGAATCTTTTGCAGCCCAATAACACAAGTAAGTATTTGGTGTCTACTTCTTTGTCTCAAGTTTTTTCAAAACTCAGACAAAGAGGGGCAAACTGTAGACACCAAATTTTGAATAATTTGTATGTATCATCTATTTCATGATTTTCATTTTAGATTGCTTGCATTTTAGTTCGTTATTGTGTGTTTTGCACTATTAGTTGTTACGATATTTTAGTTTTATTCATTTTCGCCCTTTTAGTTGACCTATTTCATTTGCTATTTATTCTTATTTACTTTTAATTTTAGTTTTTAGTTTTCGCTTTTAAGTTTAAGATTAGCATAGAGTTTTAGAAAAAGAAAAGGAAAACAACAAAAATATGTTTTAGTCATTTTATTTTTATTCAATGCTTTCTTGAAGGAAAAATGAAAATGAAAAATCATAAAAAAAAAGAGAAAAGAGAAAATTAAAGAAAAGAGGAAAAAGAAGAAAAATTCAAAAAAAAAATATATATATATAGGCCTTAGTTGGCTTGGAAAAATGGAAAGAAAGAAAAAGGAAAATTTGTTCACAAAAATATGTTTATTTCTTCAAATTCAATCTTTGGGCACTTTAGTTATTTTTATTAAGTTATTTTGAGAAAAAAAATGATGAAAAATTAAAAATTAAAAATTAAAAATGGCCATTTTTGTTTAGTTTTTTGTTTAAAATTATTTTTGTTTTATTATTATTACCTGGTTTGTGTAATTTTGTTATTATTTTTATTTTTATTTTATTTTTATCATTTCTGTAATTATCAAGTTGTTTAAAAAAAAAAAAAAAAAAAACCGCAGCATGCACGCTGCAAATTTTTGCAGCGTGCAAAGGACAACCTCAATAGACATCGGATGGCCGGATGGAAAGGGAAGGGACAAGCCTTCATCCTCACCATTGGGGTGAGGGTTTAGTGGCTTTGTGTTCCATATAAAAGGCAAGGAGAAACCACAGCCGCAGGGGAGATTTTTTTTGGTGAGCAAGGGGGAGTGTAAAACATATAGCTACAGCCAAGAGGAAAGGGGGGAGTCGGAGAAAGAGAAGTAAAAACCGAACAACTGCTAAGAGTTTGAGGGGTTAGAGAGAAACTGAAGTAGAAAGGGAAGAGATTTTGGGAGGATGAAGATCTGAAAAAGGGGAGAGCTTGATCAGGAAACAGCAGGGAGAGTCAGACGAGAGGAAAACAAAGATTGACAAGGGTAACGAGAAGGAACCATCTGGGAACTCTTGGAGTTGGCAGAAAGCCTGAGAAACAGCGGAAAGGAGAAAACTTTGCCGGTCTCCATCAGTAGCTTGAATCCATTCATCTTACCAAGAGGTAATTTTGAACTTTATCCCGTTCTTTTGCTTTCTGCACGGCGTGTTCTTCTTTGGTTGTTTAGTTCCACTTCCCTGTTATAGCTTTGTCGTTGGAAGTGGTAGAAATTGTTGTGCTGGTTCGAAAGATCACGTCTTTGGTTGAAATTTATTAGTCGTGGGTGCCCAGAATGTCATGGTTGTGAAGTTACAGAATATTATCTCAGATTCTGCATGATCTTGTTTGGGGTTTTAACGTACGAATGATAAATTGCAAAGAGGAGATTAGAAATTATGTAGGATCTTCATGAACGAATTTGGTTTTGATTAGCCTTTCTGCAACTCAGTTTTCTGTTTCGTTTATGGGTTCAGCATCGAATTCTGATGTGGTGTTTTAGGAGTTTTTCTACAGATTTCTCCTTAATAAGCTTATGAGGTTTGTTTGAATCCTAGTGTGGTTATGTTTGTGTTTGAAAGTTTGCTGCAACATGTCATTTGCTCCTTGCCCATCGCTGCATTTTGACACATCAGCTGGAGTTTTGGTGCTTTCTTCGCTGTATTTTTTTTTTTTGGTTTCCTCACTGCTAAAATTGATGTCTGGAAAGTGTGTGTGTTCTTGGTGAATAAATGGTGAATTTAATGCATGTTTCGGCATTTTAACCTAGATAAGCTCGTCGCTGCAAAGTTTCTGCAGCAAAACAAAAAAAAAATTGCATTTTTCTGTTCTGTTTTTCTGTCTCATGGTTGTTCCCCAAGTCTTTACACCTAAGTTGCATGCTTATTTTGTCTTGAGGGCAAAGAATGGAATGATTTGGTGTCGGGTTTGCGTGTTTGGGGTTTAAAAGAATGCTTAGGTTATGATCAAATGCTTGCTGAAAGGAAACGAGTCATGATTGCTAAACCATTTCTGCACAAACTTCTCCAGCATTTGCGTGACTTCCCTTCTGTGTTTTGGCTTGTGCTGGATATTGAAGTCGTGAATCTTGTTGTTAGTCAAAGTTTTGTTGCCTGGCTGAAAGAATTTGGACTGAAATTGTGGTTTTTGGGTTCGAAATGCTGAAAATAAAAGCGTAGCAAACATTGCAGAAATGCATCCCTGAATAAGTTCGAGTCTGCTAGTATCAGCCTGTCTTTTGCTGCATTCTGTTTTGCCGTTGCCCCCTAGCAGCCATCATCCCAAATTTGCTGTCTTAATCCTGCAATAAGAGTTGTTGTCTTAATCATGTAATGTTGGAATGGTTATATGCTTAGATGGAATGGTTTTGATCAAAGCTTGGAAATGAGAAATGCAGCAGACCTTCATTCTTGTTCTTTTACGTAGCTTGCATGAATATTGCATGAATATTTTCCAGAAAAATTGCATTCCAAACTCCCCAAGTCTCCCCTTGTTCTACTGTGACCCCAAAATTAAGAAAACTAATCAATTGGGTCCCTGAGATCTTTTGCAGCAATGCACTATGGCCCAATTACATTTCTTTTTCTTGCATTAGGTCCTAAGGTGTTTGCATTTGAATCATTAATTGATCTTTATTATTTTTGGGACCTTTGAAGCTCTTTGATGATTCATTTTGACGTTGATTGTGATTGATTAGTGGTCGTTATTGGGTTCTAGAAATGCAAGTTTAAACCATTCATGGACCTTCATTCACTCTTGGATTCTTGAGATATGATGTTTGCTTGGACTTTATTTTTTTACTTGGGGACCTTTGAGTTTTTAAATGCTTCAATTAGGTTCAAATGATTTGAGTAGTGCTTGCATTTGGGTCTTTAGTGGACGTTATGCTTGGGGATTGGATGATCATGCCTTTGCCTTGGTCTTTAAGTAGTTTTGACTTCATTGAGTTGCAATTGTGGGAAAGTTTGATGTTTTGGTGGGTTCAAATTGTTTAGTTTATATCTTATCACTAAATTGGTGCATTAATCTTTTGTTTTTGGTGATTTTAGCCTAAGTTAGTCTTTTCTTGGGTGACTCTAGCCAAGTTGAGTTTGTTTACTTCCTTAGTATCACCAACGGGGAGGTATAATCTCTTTTACCCCTTTTGTTTCTCTCCTATGTGGACTAATGTGCTAATTGAAATTTGCATGTCTACTTGCATGATAAGTGATACATGATTTAGGTGATTTGCATGTCTACTCGCTTTTTGTAGTATAGATGAATGGAATGGATGAATGTACGTCACCACACTAGTCCAACGCTAGTTGTGGCTTCTTTTATCGTTTCCACTAGTCCAACGCTAGTCGGAATTCATAGAATGGGCTAGTCCAATGCTAGACCCAATAGGTTCTTTTTTCCCTTTTTCATTAAGTGCATGATCACCACATATCACGCATTTTTCCTTAGTTTGTCATTTGGTATGTTCCTCAAACCCCTTCCCCTTCATTTTAGGACTTGCATCTCATGCTAGTTAGGGTTCATTTGCGTGAAAATCCCCTCTTGATAAGGGAAACGAACGAGTGTGGCTACTCGATAGCCTTAGCACGCTAGTTTTACCTTCTAATCTGAGGGAAAATCAAAGTCGAAAATTAGGCGTCATCCCCGTACCCAATTTGTTGCATTCCCTTAGGGACATACTTTCATTTTTTTTTCCCTTCCATGCTCTTTTAATCACCTTTTTTTTCCACATTTCTCAATCCATATTTTTCACTATGTTTTACTCATCTTACTCCATAAGTAGAATTCAAATTTCACATATATATTTATAATCCTATCTTCATTCATTTGCACACACTAATACTTTGATTTTTCATCCAAATTCACACGTGCACTTTCTTTACACACTCACACACTAATACTTTGATTTTTCATCCAAATTCACACGTGAACTTTCTTTACACATGCGCACACAAACACTTTGTTTTTTTACACCATTTCATACATGAATCTTTTCATACACTTGCATACTTGCACTTGAGTCACCATTTGCATCAATCGACCTCTATGAGGTTTTCCTTTATTGGCCGCCACAATTCATGTGGTCTGAGACCAAAAACCTCACGAGAGACATCGTAGAATTTAGGATTGCATTTTTTCGTTTTTGCATTCATATAGGCATAATCCAACATGCAATACATACCCTGGGTAGAAAGTCAAGAAAGTTAGGGTTAAGCCACGCAACTAGCCTTGGCTAGGTCAAAGGGGTGCCTTGGAGTCTATCCTTGCCTTCCCCTTTGTCAAACGTGACTCCCGAACCTTTTTCTTTGTTTTACGCAGACTAGGAGTCGTTTTAAAAAGGGTTTATTACTACTTGACTTTAAAACTCATTTTTAGGTGACTTGGTACACCTTAAATCATTACCAAGTGGCGACTCCAAACTTTTCTTTTCAAACCCTTTTTAAAACTATTTTTTGGGTCAAATCGTCGCTTTCCAAGTCCCATTGAGACCCATGTCTTTTCAACTCACAAAAATCATTTTCCAATCACAATTGAATCAAAAAACATCTTTCTCAAACCATTTATTTTTCTTATCAAAAAAATGGGGCGCGACACATAGTGAAACACAGGGAGACTTGGGGGGCCAAAGTGTAATTTTTAGAAGTTATCCATGCATGCAAATGAAAGTGTTCTTGGCAAAAACTGAAGCGATTTCCTTCTTTTTGCTTCTATCATTTCTGCTGCAACTTCCTTCCAACTTTCAGACACTAAATTCAGATTTGATCTCATACTTTAAACAAAAACATGATCTTGGCATCCAAACAAGCAAAATCATAAAAAGAGATCATGCAAATACTGAAAAAAACTTCATGCAAAAGGCCTGGAGAAGCTTTTGACAACAAGAAAAGCTGCTGCAACCTTGCTTCCAACGGATACTTCAGATTTGAACATCAAATTTGATCAAAACTTTTTAAACCAAACCTCCAAACTTTGAACTAAGCACTAAGACACATAACTTAAACATTCAAACAAGCAAGGATTAGGGAATTAAACCAATACCAAAGAAACTTTCATGCGAAAATGGTTTTAAACTTCAGCATTATCGCATGGCAGATTCGCTCAGGCCTCTCAAACCGAAAACCCAACCTCAAGTTCTTATCATGCATGCAAGGGAATGACAAAAATCAGAAATACTGAGGATCTTCATGCAAACAAGAATTCAGGCAAAGCTTTTTGCCAAAAAAAAAATGTAGCGGCTAAAGAGACTTTCTGCAATAGATTTCGGCAGGCTGAAATTGCTCTTCTGCAATCCTCTTTAGCAACTCAACAAGATGGCAAAAGTTTAAATACAACTCACGCTTCATTAACTCTTCTACAACCTTTATTGACACAAGATGGAGTTTGTAAACAAGATGATGAAAGTCCAGCTTTGTAGGTTGTTGCGTGAAGAAGGAAGAACATAAAAAAATGAGGACGAAATGCAGCTTTTCATCATTCAACCAAGAATTCCAAATATCATCTTAACAAATTCCAATGTTAAAACATTTCGTGGGGTGGATTAAAGCAGTAAAGATGACCCAAAGCACAGAACAGCAAGAGGCACCCGAGATTTCATGCATCAAGAAAACACTACAAGCATTAGTAGCTTCATAATGCAACTAAACGTAAAATTACAGCAGAGGCGTAATGACACTCACGGCAAGCATGCCCACAGTCCACTATCATGCCAATCGAACGCCAAAGAGAGTACAAACTTCAAGCAACCAAACACTCTAGTATGAACCAAACATGCTTTCTACCTTTTCCATAAAACCTTAGATGTTAACACATGAAAATCAGAAGGGAAACCATGCGACCTTAGCAAATTTCTAAAGCTTATCTGATGCTTTGACGTTTAGCAAACTCACGCGATAGCAACAAGGATTCAATCATTCTTAACCATCAAAAATTAAACCTTTGGAACATCAGGGATCACCAAAGAGAAAACCCACTGTAAGGCCCGAAGACAACCAATGAGGCAATGAACAAGAAAGCAAAACTGCTTGGGAGTAGAAGAGATAAACAATTTAAAGATCAAAAGCGTAACAATAAATAAAAGAAAGGGATTGCAAACCAATTTACTACACAGCTCCTCTTGAACTTGTAGATTAATTCAAACAAGCTACTTCAAATTGATGAATTACAATCACTCTTGTGTACAAAGGAAGGTTCACCTCCTCCTTACCCCGAACTCCACTCGGTCAAGCCAGGACGTTTTACAATCCCTCAGAATAACCCTCACAGAGCTACACTCATGAAGAATTCATTCACAAATGAAAAGCTTACAAAGAACCTCACACCACTAAGACTACAAATCTTCTTTTTGGAGACTATTTTCTAGCTAAAATATCTCTTGAGATGTTGTAAACAAAGTGTGCAAAAGTCATTTGAAGTATCTGACCTGTGAGGCCCCAGTCCGTTCTATGTTGATATATTCATTAGTTAGGCGGTAACGTTTGGTTTTGTGAGTATTTCGAAAACCCTAAGTAGGGAGTAAGATTTAAACCCTAGTTTTGTATTCGAACAAGTTTGAGTGGTGATTAAAGTTAGTTATGTTAATGTGTGTTTTAGTGTGGGTAAGTATAGGATTTAATCCATTTTGTATAGATTAATTAAGTTTAAGAAGGTTAGAAACCCGAAGTGAACAAAAACCCTAATTTCCGGTTAAGCTTGGAAACCCGTCTTTTCTACATTTTTCTGTATTAGAAAAATTCCCCAGATAATTTTTATTGAGTAAATAGAGTTTTTAGATGATTTTTCTAGTATTAGTTGGATTTTGAGAAATTAACAACGTATATCGAACGTGGGACCCACTAGTGCGAAAAGTTCGGAAAAATTCGGCCAACTAGGTTAAGTTCTGAATACTGGATTTAATTTACCGGGTGTTATGAGATAATTGAAGGTTGAGATGTGGATGAGAGTGGAGAGAGACAAAGTGATAAAGATGCATTAAATAGGGTGACATGTGTCACCATTTGATTAAACCTTGTTTTGACTTTTATTCAACCATTTTCCAAATTCTAAATAAAACCAAAAAATTGACTAAATATCTTCCATTTCTCTCATAGCTTGGCCGACTTTCTCTTTCTCAAAACAAGGAAGAAACTCTTCAAGTTTTGCTTCCATTTTGCTCCAAATCATCAAAACCAACCATTGGAACTTGTTTCTACTCCATAAAACCTCTTAGTTTAGTGCTTGTAAGGTGTTGTGTGGAGTTGTTTGGAAGCTTAAGGTGCTAAGTGGTCTCTCTTCTTTGGTTCTAAGGTAAGTGACTATGGAACCCCTCTCTTCTATCTAAAGATGCTTAATAAATGACTTGTGGTTGTTATGAGTGTGATTTTGTGGACTATTTCTTGATTTTAGTTAAGATTGATGAAGTTTTCTATTTATTTGGAATTTTTGCTGGTTGCATATGATCACTATGATGTGGCTATGTATGATGATTGGAAATGAGGGGTAATGACTCTAGTAAGTGCAAATGAGTGATAATTGCAAGTAATTTTGGATTTGGAGGAAATTTCAGCAACTTAGGGTTTCACCACCCCCTTTTCTGTCCGGTTTTGTATCTCCTACTTAAAGGCCGAATTGGCCTTTTCTTAAAACATGAAAGTTGTAGGTATTGATGTGTTTGAGGTGCCTGTAAAATTTCAGGTCATTTGGAGTAGTGTAGAGTGAGATATGTCGATTTTACTGTTGCTGTTCTGGGTTGATCAGAATGTGAAAACTGCACTTGTAATTGGTTGTTTTGGCTGGTATTGCTTCAGAATTAGTTGTTATGGTCTTCTAATGAAATGTAGCTTGATGTATTAGCTACCATATGCCTTTGGAATTTCTGGATTTGGACTTGTGTAGGCTGAGTTATGATGTTTGCACTAGAATACGTTTTGTGAATCTGTTTTTGCGATTCTGGTATAGTATATTGCACTTTCGACCTGGTTGCACTCGAAACTAGATTGAGTAGCCTTCTTCAACATTGTAGCCCCTTGAGTCCTGTGTATGCCTGTAAAATCTCAGGTTAAACGGATTAGTGTATCATGAGTTATAGATGAAATGCTCAAGCCTGTTTTGAACATCAGATTTGGTACGTCTTTTAGTTTAGCTTCTGCCCGTGATCTTTCGGTTTTGATACAGTACGATTTGGGTGTCGACTCCTTCATATGAAGTTTAGATCTTGATCTCAGCTTCGAAACGGTATAAAGTACGTCGAAAACCGAGTTCCGTAGCTCCGGTTATGATCAAAACAATATCGCTCGTCAGAACTGCCTTGTATTTGGACAGTTCTGACGGGTACTTTGGCACTCGAATTTTGTTTTGTTCTGAATAGATTCAGGTCTTGGCCAAAACATGAAAGTTTTAGCCTTATGTCTCAGCTTTCTAATGCCTTTGGAATTTCTTAATTTCGATTTCTGAGCCGTGAGTTACGGCCTTGCAAACAAGGCCTGTTTGGTAACTCGCAATGAAACAGCTGGAACTGTTTCACGCAATTTTCGCCTATACCCATTGAGATCTGGGTTGCGATGTCTTCATGAACATTGTAGCCCTTCCTCTTAGCTTCGTAACGGTACCTCATGTACCTTGATCCGATATTCCTAGCCTAATTTTTGACCAAAACGGTTTGAGATGGCCGACTTGGCCAATTCCGTTTGCCGTTCCGCGCGGACGTGTGCGGCCGTTTTGCCGTTTCCGCACTTGCGCGTGCCAATTTTGCCGTTTTGCTTGTTTTAAGTACGTTAGTTGCCATTTATGATATATTGTGACATAATCTTCGTTTTCAGACAGTGGTGAGCTAGGCGGAGCCGGTGGGGCCCACTACTAGCCAACACACAAAGTGAATTCCGCCTTTGTACTACTTTTGGTATTTTGAGTAAGTATTCAGGCCGCGCTTACGTGTTAGTTGTTATGTGTTTCGATATGTATGAAAAGGGTACCTAGGCGAGGGTGTACTTTATCGCACTCGACCTAAACCCTAATTTTCGCACCTATTTGTACATGACATATGTATATGAATCATTTTGGAACTAAACCCCTTGAGCTTGTGGCTCGGGGTGACTTTTGAATAAATTTTGTGAAGTTTGTGAGTTTGGGACCCGATCTCATGACCTAGATAGACTATTCGAGCCGGTTAGGGCTTGGTCGAAGTCAGTCCAACTTAGTCTGAGATCACCAAGTTTGTAGGTTCATGTTATGAACCAATTTTGTGAATCCGGTTCACCGAGAAGGTGACCAAGTTTGTGAACCGAGCTTGCGCAGCAAGTTCAATTTCGTTCGCCCGGGCAAGTTTGTGAGGTGACTGGCCAGTGAGGGTGATAAGGTGTCGGTGGGTGTACAAGTGAAGTTCTACGGACCATTGAGTGTGGTCGACGGAGTGTCGGCAGGAGATCATACATGACACATGAATTGGCTTTGGAGCCACCCGTATCCTTATTATATGATGTTGTTCTTTTCTGCTTTTGCTTTACTCTAAATGTGTAATTGTTGCTACGTGAATTTATGCTTTTACCCCCTGTTTACTTACTAAGCTTCTAGCTTACCCCGTTTCCTTTGTTTTCCTTAGCAGGGGACGACGCGGGGAACTTTGGGACTCTGCCGCTAGTATAGTTAGGTTGTTTGTAATAGTGAGACATCTAGCATGTTTGTTTTTGTTTTGGTGGTTTGTATAAGAACCCTTCTTAGGGTCTATCTTTTGCTGGTTGTGGTTATAGTGTATTAGAGTGATTTGACTCGAGACTTTTGAAGATGTAAATATAACTTTTGGGATTGTATATATTGTATATAGTGCTCTTTTGATTTATCTAGTTTTATTGCTTTAAGTTTTGAGTCCTGGCGCGAGCTAGGCAGGCGGCCCGCCGATACCCTTGGGTTCGCCCTTGGGAGAAGTGGGGTCGTCACAGTTGGTATCAGAGCGCCTAGGTTAGAGGACTTGGGCAATTGTGGGACCTACGTGATAGGCACTAGGCATATCTGATTCTTTTAAGTTGAATGATATCTTTTAAGCTGAAATGCCGGTTGACTGACGACTTAATGTTTTGTAGGTATGTATCCGGGCGGTTCGAGTGATGCGGGACCCAGTGGTGTGGGACCGAGACCTCCGAGTAGGAGGGGCCCAGAGGATCGAGCGCTGCGTAAGCGGGCGATCCGTTATAGGCAGAGGCTGGGAGAGCCTTACACTTTGTACTCCCCATTCGGCCAGGTGTCGCGCCGACCCTGCGCGTGTTGGTCTACGTATGGCTATCCCGACGAGGTAGTCATAGCATTAGATGACGAGCGTTATTACCTCGACAGGACGGTCGAGACTCTGAGGGCACAGCTAGACGAGGCTAGAGCGGTTGGCCGTGAGCAGGCGAGGCGTGTGGGATACTTGGAGCGGGGTCTCCGAGAGGAGAGAGAGAGGACGGATGCTTTGCACCGTCAGCTTCAGGACACACACCAGCACCTCTTCGCTATGAAGAGGCAGCTGAGGGACAGGGCTCGGAGTATGTCTGTTGACTGCGAGCTCTTACTAGATTTGGCCGCAGAGGCCCCGCCACGAGCCACCGGTCTGGAGAGGATGGACGAGGTGGACACGTTAGGTTCCGTTGGGAACCTGGGCCCTAGGGGAGGCGATTAGGGTCGCTTTTCTACTTTTGTTTAGCTAGTGTATGACTTTTGTTAAAACTAATTCGGCTAATTCCTTTTGTTACTTGGCCGAGTAACTAGATTTTTGGAGCCGGAGTGCTCGTGTATATTGGGTTTTGTACCGACTGGAGGTCGGTAATGTGTAAATCTTTTGGTGTGACTTTGTAAATACGTGTATATATTTTAAATAGAATTTTGAACTTGCCTTTTTTGTGCCTTTTGTGTATAAGTTTTGTGTCTCTTCTTTTGCTCATAATTTGGATAATAAGCATACGTATTGTTCCGAATTATAGACTTGTACACTAAATGGCCTCCGGTACTCGAGGGGGAGGTAGAGGGCGAGGACGAGGCCCTGAAATGGAACATGAACAAGAGCCAGACCAAGTAGCTACAGCCATCCAGCGAATAGCTGACTTGATGGAACGTATGATTGACCAACAGGGTCAGGGCCACGGGAATGCTGTTGGAAACCCTGGACATAATCCGGGACATAATCATGAGGGCGAGGACCGTGCCTTAGAACGGTTCCAAAAGTTTGCACCTCCTAAGTTCCTAGGAGGACCTAATCCAGATCTAGCCGAAACCTGGATGGACCGTATGCTCGATATATTTGCCGCGCTTAGGTATTCGGAAGAGTGGCAGATATCTTTTGCTGTGTTCCTGTTTGAAGGAGCCGCCCGAGCCTGGTGGAACGTGATCAGAGCCAAATGGGAGCGGGAACAGACCCCTTGGACCTGGATCAATTTCACACGAGAATTTAACGAAAAATATTTACCTCCCATTGTACAAGAGAAACGGGAAGACGATTTTATCCGCCTGCGTCAAGGGACATTGAGTGTAGCGGAGTACGAGACCCAGTTTACAAAGCTCTCTCGTTTTGCCCCGGAGTTAGTGCTAACGGAGCGAAAACGAATCCGCCGCTTCGTTCAAGGTTTAAATGTGGAGATCCAGGAGGCACTGGCAGCTGCTCAGCTGGATACGTTTGGTCAGGCATTAGAAAAAGCACAACGGATTGAGACAGCTAGGGGACAAGTAAAATCCTTTCATGAGAGGAAACGAAGACAACCCGATTCGAGCCATTTTGTGACTGGACAGAGCTCGCAAAGTGAGCCACCTTCTAAGAAGAGTCAAGGAACAGATGGTCCTCGACCCGCAGGAACCCTAAACCAGGGTAATTTTGGAAGAGGTCGAGTAGGGCAAGAGCCCCAGAGGAGTACCCAGCGTGGAGGGCCTAGTGTGGGCATTAAGCCAATCTGTGGATTCTGTGGGGCCAATCACACTGACGAAAACTGCTGGAAGAACAGTTCGATCCGAAGATGCTATAAGTGTGGTAGTGCAGAACATCTGATCGCCCAGTGCCCGAAGTCACAAAAGGAGAAACCTAAGCAACCGACTGAAGGGACTACCGCTAAGCCGTCAAATGCAGGGGAAAATCGAGCCAAAGGGCCAGCCAGGGTCTATGCGATGGGTCAACCTGAGATGATTAATCCTTCGGCAGGTTTCGAAGGTACGCTTCGACCAAAGAATTAATTTCGAGGACGAAATTGTCCTAAGTGGGGGAGATTGTGAGGCCCCAGTCCGTTCTATGTTGATATATTCATTAGTTAGGCGGTAACGTTTGGTTTTGTGAGTATTTCGAAAACCCTAAGTAGGGAGTAAGATTTAAACCCTAGTTTTGTATTCGAACAAGTTTGAGTGGTGATTAAAGTTAGTTATGTTAATGTGTGTTTTAGTGTGGGTAAGTATAGGATTTAATCCATTTTGTATAGATTAATTAAGTTTAAGAAGGTTAGAAACCCGAAGTGAACAAAAACCCTAATTTCCGGTTAAGCTTGGAAACCCGTCTTTTCTACATTTTTCTGTATTAGAAAAATTCCCCAGATAATTTTTATTGAGTAAATAGAGTTTTTAGATGATTTTTCTAGTATTAGTTGGATTTTGAGAAATTAACAACGTATATCGAACGTGGGACCCACTAGTGCGAAAAGTTCGGAAAAATTCGGCCAACTAGGTTAAGTTCTGAATACTGGATTTAATTTACCGGGTGTTATGAGATAATTGAAGGTTGAGATGTGGATGAGAGTGGAGAGAGACAAAGTGATAAAGATGCATTAAATAGGGTGACATGTGTCACCATTTGATTAAACCTTGTTTTGAATTTTATTCAACCATTTTCCAAATTCTAAATAAAACCAAAAAATTGACTAAATATCTTCCATTTCTCTCATAGCTTGGCCGACTTTCTCTTTCTCAAAACAAGGAAGAAACTCTTCAAGTTTTGCTTCCATTTTGCTCCAAATCATCAAAACCAACCATTGGAACTTGTTTCTACTCCATAAAACCTCTTAGTTTAGTGCTTGTAAGGTGTTGTGTGGAGTTGTTTGGAAGCTTAAGGTGCTAAGTGGTCTCTCTTCTTTGGTTCTAAGGTAAGTGACTATGGAACCCCTCTCTTCTATCTAAAGATGCTTAATAAATGACTTGTGGTTGTTATGAGTGTGATTTTGTGGACTATTTCTTGATTTTAGTTAAGATTGATGAAGTTTTCTATTTATTTGGAATTTTTGCTGGTTGCATATGATCACTATGATGTGGCTATGTATGATGATTGGAAATGAGGGGTAATGACTCTAGTAAGTGCAAATGAGTGATAATTGCAAGTAATTTTGGATTTGGAGGAAATTTCAGCAACTTAGGGTTTCACCACCCCCTTTTCTGTCCGGTTTTGTATCTCCTACTTAAAGGCCGAATTGGCCTTTGCTTAAAACATGAAAGTTGTAGGTATTGATGTGTTTGAGGTGCCTGTAAAATTTCAGGTCATTTGGAGTAGTGTAGAGTGAGATATGTCGATTTTACTGTTGCTGTTCTGGGTTGATCAGAATGTGAAAACTGCACTTGTAATTGGTTGTTTTGGCTGGTATTGCTTCAGAATTAGTTGTTATGGTCTTCTAATGAAATGTAGCTTGATGTATTAGCTACCATATGCCTTTGGAATTTCTGGATTTGGACTTGTGTAGGCTGAGTTATGATGTTTGCACTAGAATACGTTTTGTGAATCTGTTTTTGCGATTCTGGTATAGTATATTGCACTTTCGACCTGGTTGCACTCGAAACTAGATTGAGTAGCCTTCTTCAACATTGTAGCCCCTTGAGTCCTGTGTATGCCTGTAAAATCTCAGGTTAAACGGATTAGTGTATCATGAGTTATAGATGAAATACTCAAGCCTGTTTTGAACATCAGATTTGGTACGTCTTTTAGTTTAGCTTCTGCCCGTGATCTTTCGGTTTTGATACAGTACGATTTGGGTGTCGACTCCTTCATATGAAGTTTAGATCTTGATCTCAGCTTCGAAACGGTATAAAGTACGTCGAAAACCGAGTTCCGTAGCTCCGGTTATGATCAAAACAATATCGCTCGTCAGAACTGCCTTGTATTTGGACAGTTCTGACGGGTACTTTGGCACTCGAATTTTGTTTTGTTCTGAATAGATTCAGGTCTTGGCCAAAACATGAAAGTTTTAGCCTTATGTCTCAGCTTTCTAATGCCTTTGGAATTTCTTAATTTCGATTTCTGAGCCGTGAGTTACGGCCTTGCAAACAAGGCCTGTTTGGTAACTCGCAATGAAACAGCTGGAACTGTTTCACGCAATTTTCGCCTATACCCATTGAGATCTGGGTTGCGATGTCTTCATGAACATTGTAGCCCTTCCTCTTAGCTTCGTAACGGTACCTCATGTACCTTGATCCGATATTCCTAGCCTAATTTTTGACCAAAACGGTTTGAGATGGCCGACTTGGCCAATTCCGTTTGCCGTTCCGCGCGGACGTGTGCGGCCGTTTTGCCGTTTCCGCACTTGCGCGTGCCAATTTTGCCGTTTTGCTTGTTTTAAGTACGTTAGTTGCCGTTTATGATATATTGTGACATAATCTTCGTTTTCAGACAGTGGTGAGCTAGGCGGAGCCGGTGGGGCCCACTACTAGCCAACACACAAAGTGAATTCCGCCTTTGTACTACTTTTGGTATTTTGAGTAAGTATTCAGGCCGCGCTTACGTGTTAGTTGTTATGTGTTTCGATATGTATGAAAAGGGTACCTAGGCGAGGGTGTACTTTATCGCACTCGACCTAAACCCTAATTTTCGCACCTATTTGTACATGACATATGTATATGAATCATTTTGGAACTAAACCCCTTGAGCTTGTGGCTCGGGGTGACTTTTGAATAAATTTTGTGAAGTTTGTGAGTTTGGGACCCGATCTCATGACCTAGATAGACTATTCGAGCCGGTTAGGGCTTGGTCGAAGTCAGTCCAACTTAGTCTGAGATCACCAAGTTTGTAGGTTCATGTTATGAACCAATTTTGTGAATCCGGTTCACCGAGAAGGTGACCAAGTTTGTGAACCGAGCTTGCGCAGCAAGTTCAATTTCGTTCGCCCGGGCAAGTTTGTGAGGTGACTGGCCAGTGAGGGTGATAAGGTGTCGGTGGGTGTACAAGTGAAGTTCTACGGACCATTGAGTGTGGTCGACGGAGTGTCGGCAGGAGATCATACATGACACATGAATTGGCTTTGGAGCCACCCGTATCCTTATTATATGATGTTGTTCTTTTCTGCTTTTGCTTTACTCTAAATGTGTAATTGTTGCTACGTGAATTTATGCTTTTACCCCCTGTTTACTTACTAAGCTTCTAGCTTACCCCGTTTCCTTTGTTTTCCTTAGCAGGGGACGACGCGGGGAACTTTGGGACTCTGCCGCTAGTATAGTTAGGTTGTTTGTAATAGTGAGACATCTAGCATGTTTGTTTTTGTTTTGGTGGTTTGTATAAGAACCCTTCTTAGGGTCTATCTTTTGCTGGTTGTGGTTATAGTGTATTAGAGTGATTTGACTCGAGACTTTTGAAGATGTAAATATAACTTTTGGGATTGTATATATTGTATATAGTGCTCTTTTGATTTATCTAGTTTTATTGCTTTAAGTTTTGAGTCCTGGCGCGAGCTAGGCAGGCGGCCCGCCGATACCCTTGGGTTCGCCCTTGGGAGAAGTGGGGTCGTCACATGACCAACCACTATTTATATAGGACCAAGAAAGTGCCTCATTAAAGCATCCAACGGATAGAAAGTAGCTAAACAGTCAACTAGCCGTTGGGGCCGTCGGACGTCCGACAGATTAATCACCGTCCGATCCCATCGTCCGAAAATCAGCCAAGTTGACGTTCGGACGTCCGATGGTATTTTATCGTCCGACAGCACTGCGTCCGAACGTCGTCAGAGAGTCATCAAAACTTTGCGAAATTTCTCGGACGTCCGATGCGATCGATGTGCGTCCGAAGCGTGCGTCCGATCCTCCCGGAGGTCCGATGCTTCCTTACGAGCATCCGACAGAGTTTCCTTCTTGATGTTCTTCATTCTTTCGGACGTCCGGTAGGCTGGTTTTCTACGTCCTTCAATGAACTTCAGCAAACTTTGCCTTTCAATTGCACTTGTTCATGGAATCAAACAACTTCAAAACTGAAAGTATATCTTGAAAAAATATTAGTATCATCCATTTATTTTGTAAACATCAAAAGATAGGGATCAAGATCAACATTCTCCCCCTTTTTGATGATGACAAAACAATGGATGGAAGGAAGGAAAAAGATTGAGCAAATGAGCATAGACTCCCCCTCACTCATTGCAACCAAACTTATAATTTCAGAATAACTCCCCCTAATACATAGCATCCATTTCTCCCCCTTTTTGTCATCATAAGATGAGAGTAATAACCAGCAACCATAATCCAACAATAATAGCAGAGAATCCAATACTCAAAACAAAACAGAGAAATGATACCAGAATACAGGAATACCAACATACCAACATATCACAGAGAGATTAGCAAATCATCGTTAGATCAGAATAGTTCTTTTCTCTCCCTTTTTGACATCATACAAATTCAGTAGTATTCAAAAATATCAGTGAAAAATCAGATCAAAGTATCAGAAATATCAAAAAAAATATTGTGAACAAGAATCACTGCAATGATTAACAAAATCTCCTATTTGTTAAAGTTAGCATCATGTCTAACTATCCACATGCATTTCATGCCTCTTCTCATATTCTTTCTCACATAACAATCACTTTTCATGTGACCTTTTTGACAACAAAAATTACACATAACCAAAGAGTTATCTTCATGAACAGGTTTAATAAATCTTACTTGTCTTCTCCTATGGATGGCAAATTCGTTGGAATTAGAATTCAACCTATTCTTTTGAAAACAGACTTGTTTCTTGTGTTTAAGCAATTCATTTAGACCATCCATTCTTCTTTTCAAATCACCTTGTTCCTTTTTGAACAAATCACAAAGTTTTGTTTTTCTATCAAGTTCAAAATGTAAAGCAGTCTCACTCTTCTTGAAATAATCATTTTCAGCTTTCAACTTTTTATTTTGTTGAAAAAGATTTGCATTATCTCGAAGCAAAATATTAATTTTCTGTTTTAACTCCTTGTTTCTAGCATAAGATTCTTTCAAACTTTTATGCATTTTAATCATAAGAATTTGCACATCATCATCTTCATTATCTTCATCACTAGAAGAGTGATAAGAATTTACCTCATCTTCTCCAAGGGCCATTAGTGCCATTTGGGCCAACTCTTCTTTTTCTCTTTTTGAATTGCATTCATCCCATATAATTTTGCAATCTCCTCTTGAACTTCTCTCGTTGAAGATCTTCTTGAAACTTTTGATGTGAGGAGTTATATCATTGTCCACTACCATGATTTCATTACCCATGAAGGATGGGTTATCCCCCACTTGAGATGCTTTAAAAGCTATGCCTATCGGACGCACGCTTCGGACGCACATCGATCGCATCGGACGTCCGAGAAATTTCGCAAAGTTTTGATGACTCTCTGACGACGTTCGGACGCAGTGCTGTCGGATGATAAAATACCATCGGACGTCCGAACGTCAACTTGGCTGATTTTCGGACGATGGGATCGGACGGTGATTAATCTGTCGGACGTCCGACGGCCCCAACGGCTAGTTGACTGTTCAGCTACTTTCTATCCGTTGGATGCTTTAATGAGGCACTTTCTTGGTCCTATATAAATAGTGGTTGGTCAGATACTTCAAATGACTTTTGCACACTTTGTTTACAAGATCTCAAGAGATATTTTAGCTAGAAAATAGTCTCCAAAGCTAGATTTGTTCTCCAAGTGGTGTGAATTTCTTGTGAGCATTTCTTTTGTGGCTGAAAGCTTCTTTAGTGTAGCTTTGTTGAGGGTTATCTGAGTGATTGTAAAACTTCTTAGCTTGACTATGTGAGGCATAGGGCAAGGAGGAAGTGCTCCCTCCATTGTACATCTAGTTGAACATCTTTCATCAAAGAGAAGTTGCTCAACCTAGTGATTGGTCTTCAAGTTTGAGGAAAGCTTGGTAGACAATCGGTTTGATATTCTATCTTACTTTTTGTTTAATAAAAATCTCATTGCTTATCTATACTTGTTTTTCTGATCAATAGTGTTCTCTTATTCTAATCTACTTGGTTGATCATTACTAGAAAAGAAGGTAAATTTTTATTAAAGAAAAAGGTGCATAAATTTGATTAAGATTTTAATCAACCTAATTCACCCCCCCTCTTAGGTTGTCTTTGGGCCTTACACCCACGGACCACATCTATTTGATTTTAGGGAAGGAAAATGCAAAGCTGATGGCCTTTTAGGTTTACAAATTTTCAACCATACCAATTCAAAACACGACCCACGCACAGCCACAAGACTTGATTTTTCACTCATAAACAAAGAAAACAAAGTCTTGGGGAATATGAAACAGAAGGGGCAGAAGAGTAGACAACAAAAACAGTGAATTTCCCATAAGCAAAGTCACGAAAACACATACTTTGAAAATTTAAAGATGTCTATGTTTTGAAGAAATACTGGAATTTAAAGGAGAAAAACAACTTACAGTACTCGTGCTTTCTTGATGAAGATCCGCAACTACTGGTGGCATGAGGGTTAGCAATTCCAGTGGCTCTCCTTGCTTTGCCGCCGCAGACACCCCCTCGGTTTTTCTTGCTTCCTAGACTTTATCCCTTCATAGTTGGTTTACCAGCCATTTTTTCTCTCTCTATTTCTTTCCGCCATCGCCTCTCTGGCTATCTCTCTTTTGCTAACTCCCTTTCTCTATAGCCCTCTCTCGGTTTCTACCCCTCAAAACCTCTTTTCCAGCCGTCACCCTTTCTGTTTTCTATTCTCTCTCGCCGCCCAGATCCTTACGTGCTCTTCCCCCGAAACTTTCCAGATCGTTCCCTCTCTCTCCAGCTCTCCTTTCTAAAACCTAGCCTTTTTTCTCAGCCATCATGCCCATTCTCTCTTGGTTCTCTTTTCCTCCCCTCTGCTTCTCTTTTCCTTTCCCCGCTCCCTCGTTTTCTCAAGCTCCCTCCTGCCCTCTGTGTTCCTTTGCCACCAACCTTCTCCACCCCAAAAACTTCAGCCGTCATAAAACCTCCCCAAACTCTCTCTCAAAACCTAGCCTTTTCTTTCAGCCATCCACCCCTCTCCACCTTGGCTGCGGCTGTTTTCTACATTTAAAGGCATCCCCCCAAAAAACTAAACCTAAGATGAAAGGTCCAGATTTCAAACCTGAAAATAGGTTTACGTGTCTTGTTTCTTGTCCCTCTAATTTTTATGAATGAAATCTTTGAGTAATGAGCTAGATTTTGCACCGAGAGTACTTGGAGGAAAAAGAAAAATGCCACGGAAATAAAATAAAAATAAAAAAATGAAAGGAATGGCCGGCTGCAAAAATCTCTTCTGTACAATCCGAAGGCTTCACCATTTTCTTTTTCCCATTTTACTTTTCCTTTTTTTCTTTTCCCTTTTTTTCCTAAAATTTAGAGTAAAAATGCTCTTAAATTAATTAAAATAAGATAAGAGATACGAAACACGAATAAAATAAAAATAAAATAAAATTGAAACAAATAAATCTAAAATTAAATTAATTAAATAAACAAAGTTTAAAACAAAAAATTTGGTGTCTACAGTTTGCCCCTCTTTGTCTGAGTTTCGAAGAAACTTGAGACAAAAATGTAGACACCAAATACTTACCTGTGGCTATTCTGCTGCAAATCACTCGAACGACTGACATTCTTGAAATGAGGACTGACCCCTTTTATAAAAATTTTTAAAAAATGGGACTAACCCGGATGAGAAATTTAAAACGGGACTGACCCGAACAAGATATTTAAAAGAGGGTTGACCCTGACAAAAAATTTAAATCATGGGACTGACCCGAACAAAAAATTTAAATCACGGGACTGACCCGAACAAAATTTAAAATCATGGGACTGATCCGAACAAACTTTAAATTATGAGACTGCCCCGAACAAACTTTAAATCATGAGATTGACCCGAACAAACTTTAAAATCATGAGACTGACCCGAACCAAATTTAAATCATGGGACTGACCCGAACCAAATTTAAAATCATGGGACTGACCCAAACAAAATTTAAATCATAGGACTGATCCGAATAAACTTTTAAATCATGGGACTGACCCGAACAAACTTTTAAATCATGGGACTGACTCGAACAAAATTTAAATCATGGGACTGACCCGAACAAAATTTAAATCATGGGACTGACCCATGTTTAGTGGCAGTGAAAATTAAAATACACACTAGTGGGACTGACCCATGTTTAGTGGCAGTGCAAATGAAAATGCATGCTAGTGGGACTGACCTATGTTTAGCGGCAGTAAAAATTAAAATGCACACTAGTGGGACTAACCCATGTTTAGTGGCAATGAAAAATAAAATGCACGCTAGTAGGACTGACCCATGGCTAGTGGCGGTGCAAAATGAAATGCCTTGACAAACGATCAGTGGGATTAACCCCGAGCCTACCGTGAAAATTAGTCAGTGGGATTAAACCCAAGGCTGTCATGATAATCGGTCAGTGGGATTATACCTGAGCCTGCCATGATAATCGGTCAATGGGATAACACCCGAGTTTGCCTTGATAATCGGTCAGTGGGATAATACCCGAGCCTGCCTTGGTTGCACAAAATCCAGACCCAACGGGATGTTGGCGGCACAAAATCCAAGCCCAACGTGATCTTTGTGATGTTGGCGGCGCAGAGTCTAGACCCAACGTGATTTTGTGAATGGTCAGTGGGATAAGACCCAATCCTGCCATCCAATTGGTCAAGAAATTAAGTGTGATTGTCAAGAAAAAGGGGAATAGAAGGGTGCGCGGTGTACGCTGAGACATTGTCAACAAGAATTAAATTTGATTTTTTCAAGAAACAAGAAATTGAACTTGACTTTTTAATTTTTTGTTTTTTGATTTTTGGAATTTTCCTGGTTTTTTATCTTTTCGAGAGAACCATTTTCAAAAATAATTTGTCCCAGTGTAGGGCCTTTTTCCCCTCTTTCTTCTCTTCCTTCGGCATTGGCCTTCCACATCACCAGATGCCTTTTCGTCGATTTTAGTCATAATTACCTGCACAGGGGGTTTACCAAAATATAACATGCACTTAAATTTCATGAAAAGAGCAGCGTGATTAATTCGAAAATGTATTATTTGATTCTTGGATGAAAACCTCAAATGTATTACAAAAAAATTTGCCCCAATGTGGGACTATTTAATTGCAAAATTTGTTTGGATGACTCTCCATTTATTTGAACAAAGTAAGAAACTACACTTCCTAACAGAAAATTTCATGATAAATTTCTCAAGATAATACCAAATTACAAGTGATTCCTTCCTCACTTTAGCATTGATGCTTAGGGTAATGGATCACCACTTCTTGTTAGCTCATCTTTTCGGACCAATCAAGTAGGTATTATTTCTGATTTTTGAGGTGGCTAAGGAAATGAAAGGTCAGGATTTGTTTTATTCTTGTGCCCCAATGGTATATAATCCATTCAACATCACATCTTAGTGAAAACAATAGTATGTCACCCCTATTTCTTAAGAAAATTTAGTCAACATATAAGCTTTCTAGGCTTGCAACGTATGGGCAGAAACGATAGCTAAACATGTGGAAACATGTTATAGCCTTATGATCACAAATGATTAATGGATTCCTTAGAAACATAATCCCTACTTCGAATTGTCATGAGGGATAAGTCAACTATGGACTTTATGAGCTTGTAATGTGGATTGAAAACAATAGTTAAAGAGATAAGATTTTAAGGACATTGCACTGAAGATCGCATTTTTTTCAAAAATTGCCCTAATTTTGGACTCGAAGATCTTGGATTTTATTGACTTTTATCATCACTCAACAGGGACTTCAACATCGAATCTTTTGCATTTCCTTTGCATTTGTTTTTTCCTTTTCTTTCTTTTCAAAGGTGTCCCTGTAGGTTTTCACATGATGAGTACTGTCAACTTTACAGTTAATCAATTCAGAAATACATCTAAAAATTTCCTGGCATCAGTATATGAGCATCACTTGCCAATTAGAAAATTTCTTGACAGAGATATTGCAAAGAAATAGAAGTCAGAACTTTCGACTTTTGTAATGGGGTCTGGTGGGGTGCTTAGAAAAGTTAAAGTTTGAAAGCGGATTTTCAAAAGTGGTTTAAATGATCTGAGATCGCATTATTGTATCAACCCTCTTTTAGGGTTAAATCAGAACTTGTGTGAGAACCCGTAAAACCCTAATTATTTTCCTAGGGTTTATTTTCCCCTTAATTGCATGTTTTCTACATTTTCTGGCTTAGAAATATTTTCTTAGTGGATTTTATGAGCAGTTATAGTTTTAAAATGATTTTTCTAGTATTGGAGAAATTTTAGAAAATTAAGAGTAAACAGTGGACGTGGGACCCACTAGTGCGAAAAGTTCGGAAAAATTCGGCCAATAAGGCTAAGTTTCGGATACTGTGTAAAATTTATCGGGTGTTAAGTGATAAGTAGAGTGTGTGAAGTGATTGATGTGAGAGAGAAAAGAAAGATAGGAATGCATTTAATAAGTGTGACAAGTGTCACAATCTCATTGGTTGAACTTTAAGAAACACTATTCACTTTCTTGACTTTTTTTGACCAAAGGATTAAATATAAAAAATTCACAAAATTCCCTCATTTTTCTTTCTCCTTGGCCGGCTCTCTCTCACTCTCTTGCAAGAAGAAGAACTCTTCAATCTTCAAGCTTTCTACTAACAAATCATCTAAATCAACCAAATAAACAAGATTCCACTCCATAAAATCCTACCTTCTAGTGCTAGTAAGGGTTGTAGTGAAGTTGTTTTGAAGAGCAAAGGTGTCCACAATCTCTCTTTCCCTTGTTTCTTGGTAAGTGATGCTACAACCTCTCCCCTATACCTAATGATGGTTATATTATGCTTAATGGTGGCATGAGTGAAGGAATATATGATTTATTTCTTGATTTGAAGAGTTTTGGTGAAGTTTTTATTTTATTGGAAATTTTTCTGGTTTAATATGAATGGGATGTTGTGGCCTTTTATGATGAATGGTAATGGCTGATAATGACTCTATGAGGTGTATTGGATAAGAAAATGCAATCAATTTTGGATTTGGTGTGAAAATTGAAAAGTTAGGGTTCATAAAATCCCAATTCTGTCCGGTTTTAGATCACTGGGTTAGAGGCCGAATTGGACTTTCCTCAAAACATGAAAGTTGTAGGTATTGATGTGTTTAAGGTGCCTATAAAATTTCAGGTCATTTGGATGAGTGTGGAGTGAGTTATGCCGTTTTTACTGTAGCTGTTCTGCATTGAGCAGAATGTGAAAACTGCGATAGTAATTGGCCTTTTTGACTGGAGTTGGTTTGGATTTTGGAGTTGGTGTCTTCTGATGAAATGTAGCTGAGTGTCTTAGCTAACATATGCCTTTGGAATTTCGGCATTTGGACTTGTATGGACTGAGATATACCGATTACAGTTTTCTGTGTTCTGCAAACCTGTTTTAGGAATTCTGGGTTAGTATTTGGCATATTTGACCTAGTTGTGTTAAGAATTGGATTGAGTGGTCTTCTACATTGTTGTATCCCTGTTCCATAGCTTCGAAACGGTGGGTCTTACACCCCCAACCGATAATTGTAGTGAGAGTTGTGCCATTACCGCATTATGACGTCAAAACCGGTTTTCTTATCAAGGCCTAAGTTAAGGCCCTTTCTTAATTTCTGGTTTGCTATCATGCTTATTTGTGCATAAGAAACCCTATTGGGGTTGTGTTAAGCATTGCTATATGACTCGTTATCGAGTCTCATTGCATTTGTTGCGTGATTCTAGGGCGTGACGGTAGTTCACGGCGGATTGGCGACCACGGTGTATGAAACACCACTATCTTGTTTGGTGAGTATACTACTCACTTACTTGTTATAACGTGGCTTTGTGCTATGTGTATTTGATGCCTTGAAGGCTTAATTGGTTATTGAAAGTGATAGGTGAGGGTGTACTTGACCGCTCTCACCTCTTGTGATTTTCTTCATAGCTATTTACTGTTTTACTGAAATACTGCATTTGTTATATGAGATACTGAATTCTATGCATGGAAACTGAATTGGTGTTGTTTGGACGGTTGTCCGACTACTTTACTGTATCACTGAGCTCAACCCCGTTCGGTAGTCAATTGAATCGAGCCGGCGAGGGCTTGGTCGTGAAGATTGAATTGCCACGGGGACTGTACTGGGGAACCTTGTGGTAATGAGACCCTTGGTTCCGGTAAACTCGAGTATTACCAAAAATATTACTGAATGGAGTGCGGGCCCGGTTGGGGTATGTCGGGTGGAAGGAGTGGAAGTAAAGTGAGGTCTACGGTTTGATACTTTTGACATTGACGGAGGGTCAATGAGGATTGGATCAAGATTGCAAGCGTGGAAATAGGCTCTTGAGAGCCGACCGTATCCTTTTACCGTGTTGCTTCATTGCATATTTGTGTACTATAAGTGATCGGTTATGCTATACGCTATTGGTTGCTAATGTGATAGTTGCTCACTGGGCTTTAGCTCATACCATTCCATTTGTTTTCCTTACAGGAAAATGAATACTTTTGGAAAGGATTTTGATAGTTGGATGACAAGTTGAGCTCTTGTACAAGTATTTTTGCTTAGCTCCTTGAGGGTGATAACCCTAAGTGTATAGTTTCCTTTAATGAATGGCTTGTATTGGCCTATGGCACTGGTATGATTTAATGGGATAGCTTGTACGCCGTTTGGCTTGTAAATGTTGATTTCCAATGTATTTATATGCCTGGCTGTGATTTGGATAACTTTCGGATCAAGACGACTTCAAACGAAAACGGAAAAAAAATTTTGCCGCGGATGAACAGTACCAAATCCGGCCAGGAATCCGGCCAGAAACTGGCCGGATTGAAGGCCGGATTGCCTGTGAAAATTTGGGAATCCGGCCAGACAATCCGGCCGGAATCTTGGCCGGATTGCCGGCCGGATTGCGAAGGGGAAAAGAAAATTTTTGGCCAACTCTCTGGCCAGTATCCGGCCAGGAATCCGGCCGGAAATCCGGCCAGATTCTGGCCGGATTCTGTCGTGCATTTCACTATTCATTTCGGCTTCAATTTTCGTTTTTTTTTTATTTTGCGATTGTGGCTTGTTTGCGCACAATGGGATGTTCCGGAACGTTATAGATTGACGTAAACTGTACCGTTAGTCCTGGCGAGAGCTGGGCAGGCAGTCCGCTAACCCCTTTGGTTCGCCTTAGGGGAAGGTGGGGCTGTCACAACTTGCCCCAGTTTATTCTCAATTGAGGCTCTTTTCTCTTTCATTTTGTTCCTTTTTTTTTATTGATTTTTCTTCTTCGGCCTTCTGCCATTCCTTTGAAATTTTTAAAATTTGTCCCAGTTTATACTTAACCGAGGTTCTCTTTTCTTCTCTATCTTTTTATTTTGTGGCTTTATCACTTTTCACCCCTTGAGATTTTTCTTTCCTTTTCAACTCAAACTTGCCCCAGTGTGAGGTTCGCGATCCTCAGGGATTGTCAAACGAAGTATTTTATTCTGATGGCTCAAAAGGGATAACTAGGGATAGAATGTTTGTTTGGAAAAGAAGAGGACCTGACCTTTTATTCCATTCCTTACATTAACTCTGAAAGGAAACTTTCATTAATGCGAAATTTTTTTGCATGTATCTGAAGTAATTAACTGAGGATGACTCCTATTCATCCATATCTGTGAAGCATAGGTGATTTGCCGGACACTCTTCCTTCTTCTTTTCTCTTTCTCTCTTTTCTTTTCTTCTTTTTTTTCAAAATTGAAGCCTAGGTAGAATCAAATTTCTCCAATTTGTGATTCCCTTTTTTCTTTTAATTTTAGCATTTTTGCTTTTTCTCCTTTTGAAAAATTCTCCAATCTCCTTCCCCAATGTGGGGTGTGATCGTAAGTGCTTTTGAAAAGAACCACCCATTTTAGCTTAAATGAGGATGCAAGGGATAAATAGTGTTTAGATTGTAGAAACGATGGCCAAAATATCATTCTTACACCTCATGATAACCAAAGTAGCGAAATGATCATTGAAAATCCACTCTTTTTTTTATATATAAGAACTTTCCAATGTAGTGTAGTGATCATTAAGGCTCTTATTTGAAATGAAATTATTCTTTTAAAGGCTCAAGCGGGAGAGCAAATGATAAAATCTGTATGGATAGAGAAACGAACGCTTGAAGTATCATTCCAAATTTTCAAAATAAACAAGGATAATGCACCATTTTGCTTTCACTGAGATGTAGATTGAATTTAATTAGACACAGTTGACATTTTCAAGTAAAGATTGCCCTAATTTACAATGTGACTGCTTTTATTTTGGGGTTAAATGAAGGAAAAAAGTATCTCATTGAGCCTTTTGAGTGACCTCTTTTGATTTTTGAGCACTCTTATGGTATCGTTCGGATCACCAATCTAATGTACGTAAAGATTTTAGAAAGCATATACTTGTGAATTTTTAGGCTAGAGGTTGAAAAAAATCTCAATTTGGTCTTATTTTTTTAAAATTTATCATGAAATCTCCAATGAGCAAAAATAAAGAATGAAATGTACATGAATATATACAAAACAATAGTTGTATAAAAACTTTATTGCTGAAAAAGTTTAAAACAAAATTTCTCGTTCAATTATAATACAAATGAGAAGAGAAAAACTCTTAAAGAGCTCAACATATATACTTTTTGTTTCCTTTTCTTTTGAAAAAAAAATGTATTAACAAGTCAAATATACAGAATTTTTTCTGTGAAAAACAATTATGAACTCTCTTAGAGGCTTTAGCCTAACGTTTCCAAATAGATCCTTCATGTTTTCATTACAAGGCCTGCCCAAGAATCAAATAATACTTGCAATTTTGACACTTTATTAGATTAGAATTGTCATCAAATATAGAAAAATATTCTTTACCTTATTGAAACATTTTTATGAATCCATGGGAGGGGGGAAAACAAAAAGAAAAAAAATACCCCGAGTTAATAAGCAAGACTACAAAATCGATATGCATGTCCTTTGGGGGAACCCTTTTATGCCAAAGGTAGGCCTAGTATGAAAATACAATCCTCTAGAATAGGCACCATACAATACCTGATGAATCCGATCAACTGATTGAGTGAAAAAATGATTTGAAAAATTTGGCCAATTGGAGTGAGAAGAGACATTTATCTTAAAAATAAAGACAAAGTCCGAATGGATTGCTTGCTTTGGTCAACACATAAAATGATGTGTAAAAGAGCCTACTCTTGAAAGGATTGCAATGTCTCGACTAATTTATTCAGTGAACCTTAGACTTAAACCCTAAAGGGGAATAAGCGGGTCAAAAGGATATGATGAAATTGATGATTTATTCAAAATTGACTAGATTACCTTAAAAATGGTAAAATAGTCAAATGCATTGAATGAAATTTGATTTATCCAAAATTGATCGGATCACCCTAAAAGGGGTAAATTGATCAAATGAAATTGATGATTTATTCAAAATTGACTAGATCACCCTAAAAAAGATAAACTGATCAAATGAATTGAATGAAATTGATGATCTCTTCAAAATCGACTCGATTGCCCTAAAAATTGGTAAATTGGCCAAATGAATGAAATGGAGTTAATGATTTAATAAAAAATGATTAGATTGTTCTAAAATTGAATGAATTGACAAAATGGATTGGATGAAATTGATGGTTTATTCAAAATCGACCGAATTGCCCTAAAAATAGGTAAACTGGTCAAATGGATCAGACGAAATTGATGATTTATTCAAAATCGATAAGATTGCCCTAAGAATGGGTAAACTAATCAAATGAATTGAAGGAAATTGGTAATCTATTTAAAATCGACTAGATTGCCCTAAAATGGGCAAACTAGTCAAATGAATTCAAAATCGACTAGGTTGCCCTAAAAATGAACAAATTGATAAAATGGACTGGATGAAATTGATGAATAAAATGGTCCAATGAAATTGATGGTTTATTCCAAAATTGATTGAATTGTCTACCCATTGGTAATTTCAAGAAAATCATTGCGATGCATTAGTCTATGAGCCTCCTAAAATCAAAATTTGACCTTAATACATTTATCGTCTTAACAATGAGAAATTATTTGTGAATTTCTTCAAGTCAATGTCCTTTAAGCAAGGGATTTTTACCAATTATGTTGAAAATGGCAAAAAGATGATTGTTAGATGCTCATATTCTAATGTGCAAAAATTGCTTTGTCGTCTTTGAAAAGATCGGATCCTACCTTACCTTGTGCACTACCCCTTTGGATGGTACAGAAAATACAAACGTGCAAGCCTCTTTGGATTGTATATCCGAGACACAGGGCGGTTTGTTCCTAACACGGGATTCCCTAAATGGCATTCCCTTCTAATGTGAATGCATGATGCCATTTTATTAAAGCGCGTAAATATGCAGTACATCAATGAAACATGACCTAAAGGAACCCCCTTTTTTGTATGCCAGGGTGAGCCTAAAATGAAATGTATTCATGCTACAAATGCGAAGTATTGAATTTAAACGTGTCACATCAAATAGGGTAGGCTCCTAAAAAGTGCCATGCCAGGACACTTATTTTCTAGGGTTTATGAATGCAGTGGAGACAAAAAACAAGAAAAGTTAGTTCAATCAGATAAATACACACAACACATTGTAGAAAAGCAATACAAAGAGATAAAGCAATAAAAGGAATAGAGGGGTTGGATCCCTCCCCTCGTGAATAGTATCCTTAATAGGGTAAGGCAGACTCTACCTTAGGTAAACTATCATGGATGCATGAGGTTGGGGCTCACTAATGCATCTAGATTCGATAGGTTTTAGGTCCCCGAGCCTTCAAACTTGAAAACCAAAGGTCATCAATCCCAAGGTTCTTTGTCGGTGGCTCGAAAAATTCCCTAGACATTGCTACGCACACGTCGTGTTATGGCTACATGTATGAGTGAATCTATAAAAAATCCTCAACCTTCGACTAAAATCTAAAGGCTATCAACCCAAAGCTTAAAGCGGAAGATTGAGTGACCCCTCGAATCATGCTACGCACACGTCGTGTCGCGATCACACGTCCAAGTGGGTCGCCTATTCCTAATAGGGTGGAGTGGCGTGACAAGCCACTGAAAGAAAAATAAAGGAGGGATAAATAATAAAGCGTATGCATGTATGCTAGTGCTCCTTTTTGAAGGGGAGAGATCGAGAACCAACGCAAGGCTCTAGGGTAAAATCCCCCTACCCAAATGTAATGCAAAGCGCGGGACCACATAAATAAACCATCCATCCATCCATCACATCAATCGTACGCAAATGGGTAAGGGAGTAAGTTGATACGCGCAAAATGTAAAAAATCCTAAAAAAGGAAAAATGCAACCCTAAACATCCAGATGCGATATATGAAAAGGTTAAAAGAAGAAAAAAAAGGTTGACTAAATCAAATTTGCTCGGACTCTCTAAGTCCCCAGTGCAGTCGCCAACTGTCGCGCCCCATTTTTAATAAGAAAAAATAAAAGATGAATTTAGAAAAATGGCTTTTGATTTAATTTTTGATTGAAAAATGAATTTTTGATTTAAAAAGAAAATGAAGAACATGGGTTTACATGAGACTTGAAAATGTGACGATTTGACCCAAAATATAGTTTAAAAAGGGTTTTTTGAATGGAAAATGGAGTCGCCACTTGGTATAAAGTTAAGGTGTATCAAGTCACCTAAAGAAGAAAAAAAATAGAAAAACCCTTTTTAAACGACTCCAAGTCTACAAAAATCAGAGAAAAAGAATCAGGGATCACATTTGAAGAAAGGGAAGGCAAGGATAAGAATCCAAGGCACCCTTTCAACCTAGCCAAGACTAGTTGCGCGATTTAGTCAAAGATTTTTTTATTTTAACCTAAAGATTTATCACATTTGGATGTACTATATGAATGAAAATCCTAGACCTAAGAGGGTATCAGGGTCAAAATTTCTCTTCAAAACTCTATTGGTGCCAATCACATTAATTGTGATGCCCAATGTGGACTCTTTGGAGAGGTCACGAATAATGCAAAAATATGAGATTCTAAGAAAAGAAAAGAAAAATAAAAATAATTATACAAATATACGTGACCTAAAGAAATGCATCATGTTGGGTGCGGGGGACTAATGTTCGTGACTCAATGTTCCCTTTAATAGAGGGAATACGAGCGTGCTAAGGCTAAAAAGCCAAACTCGTCCATATCCCATACCCAAGGGGTTTTCCTAATCTAGCATGAAAATGATTTAACCTAGTTTCTATTTCTTAAATGAAATGCAAGTCTAATGTTATGTTTTCATACAAAGGGGTAAGGAATATATATGTAAGGGAAAATACGGAATAGGGGATATAAGTAGAAGGGAATATGGGATAAAGGATGTACATATATAAGAAAGTGGCATGCAACACGGTAAAAACCCTAAAAAGTGAAAAAATATGCATAAGAATGTAATGTAGTCACACAAACATGATCCAGCGTAGGAGGCCTCTAAGGGTCTAGCATTGGACTAGTTCTTTACTAACACTCTCTCACAAGCATTGGACTTGTGAGGGATCGAGGGGAAAACCAGGACTAGCATTGGACTAGCCATGGTAACGTGTATTCATCCACATAATCAGATTTAATACTAAAACAAATAGACATGCAAAGCACATAGTTTCACATAGCACGTAGCACATTAGCATGCTTATCTAGATGCAGGGGCCTAGGAAAGCGATAAACACATAGGCACACACAAGCCCTATCTATTACATTCGGGGGGAAGCCTAGTACAATCTAAGAGGGGAAACGGAATAAAATAAATAAAATAATAACCTAGCTATTACAACTTTGGCATTCAAGTGCCTTTCAAATGATCAAAATTGAACTAAAAATAAATATACAAACTGAAGCCAACAAAGAAAATAAATGAAATAAATAAATAAATAATAATAAAATATTTAAAAGGCATGCAATTAAGCACATAGAATCACATAGGGCGCGTAGGGTCAAATAAAATAAGAAATAAGGGATAGAGTGTACCTCCCTGAAGATGGAGCCCAAATGGAGTGAAATTACTAATTTACCCTCCAAAATAAAAGAAAAGGTCAAGGCATCACAAAATATCACATAAATACGAAATTGAATCATTAAAAGCATTGAAATAACTAAACAGTCCATATTCACAACATTAGGATGCAATTGAAAGGAAAAGAAAGTTTAAGGGATCGATTTTGATTAACTTTTCAATTGCTTGGGCCATAGTGAAACACAGGGAGACTTGGGGGGCCAAAGTGTAATTTTTAGAAGTTATCCATGCATGCAAATGAAAGTGTTCTTGGCAAAAATTGAAGCGATTTCCTTCTTTTTGCTTCTATCATTTCTGCTGCAACTTCCTTCCAACTTTCAGACACTAAATTCAGATTTGATCTCATACTTTAAACAAAAACATGATCTTGGCATCCAAACAAGCAAAATCATAAAAAGAGATCATGCAAATACTGAAAAAAACTTCATGCAAAAGGCCTGGAGAAGCTTTTGACAACAAGAAAAGCTGCTGCAACCTTGCTTCCAACGGATACTTCAGATTTGAACATCAAATTTGATCAAAACTTTTTAAACCAAACCTCCAAACTTTGAACTAAGCACTAAGACACATAACTTAAACATTCAAACAAGCAAGGATTAGGGAATTAAACAAATACCAAAGAAACTTTCATGCGAAAATGGTTTTAAACTTCAGCATTATCGCATGGCAGATTCGCTCAGGCCTCTCAAACCGAAAACCCAACCTCAAGTTCTTATCATGCATGCAAGGGAATGACAAAAATCAGAAATACTGAGGATCTTCATGCAAACAAGAATTCAGGCAAAGCTTTCTGCCAAAAAAAAATGCAGCAGCTAAAGAGACTTTCTGCAATAGATTTCGGCAGGCTGAAATTGCTCTTCTGCAATCCTCTTTAGCAACTCAATAAGATGGCAAAAGTTAAATACAACTCACGCTTCATTAACTCTTCTACAACCTTTATTGACACAAGATGGAGTGTGCAAACAAGATGATGAAAGTCCAGCTTTGTAGGTTGTTCCATGAAGAAGGAAGAACATCAAAAAATGAGGAAGAAATGCAGCTTTTCATCATTCAACCAAGAATTCCAAATATCATCTTAACAAATTCCAATGTTAAAACATTTCGTGGGGTGGATTAAAGCAGTAAAGATGACCCAAAGCACAGAACAGCAAGAGGCACCCGAGATTTCATGCATCAAGAAAACACTACAAGCATTAGTAGCTTCATAACACAACTAAACGTAAAATTGCAGCAGAGGCGTAATGACACTCACGGCAAGCATGCCCACAGCCCACTATCATGCCAACCGAACGCCAAAGAGAGTACAAACTTCAAGCAACCAAACACTCCAGAATGAACCAAACATGCTTTCTACCTTTTCCATAAAACCTTAGATGTTAACACACGAAAATCAGAAGGGAAACCATGCGATGTGAGGACTCGCAAATTTTTTATATTTTTCTCAAAAATGCCTTTTATTTGAAAATTATTATTGATTAAAGCCCTACTACCCAAACATTCCACATGAGTGTAAATAAACCTAGAAAGTAGGGTTTCACTCTTCGTTTTCAAGATTGGAGCAAATTAGGGTTTTCGCGATTTTCGCCGGATGAATTTTCGGTAAGGAGTGAGAATCAAATTTGGTGATTAAAAGTGACTTTTAGGTGAGAAATATTATATGATTTGGAGTGATAATAATAAGTTAGTGATTAGAAAGTAAAAACCCTAGTATATGCGATTTAAGAAAAATCGGCTCGAACCGACGGGTACCGTTTGTTACCGGGTAAACACACCACTTGACCCATACTTTATTACCTTAATCTTCTCATTTTGTTTCAGCTAATTAACCCTCAAAATATCTCATACACCAACCACAATATTTGACCAAGAAAACAAGAGAAAAGGAAAAAAATTTGACTACCAATCAACTTGTGACACTTGTCACCTTTGACCCAAATCAATTCCTATCCTTTTAACCTTCTTTGAAGCTTCAATTGCACTACATTTCAGCCTCTATTTCTGCCATATGAACCGTGAGAAAGAGAGGGAAAAGCCAAGAGAAAGAAATCATAATCCATCTTGAGTTTGGTCCACTTAAGTGAGAAAACAAGAAATCTAAACCGATTAATCAATAGTTTGAGATTTTGGGAAGCTTAAGGAACCAGAAATTTCAAGAGGAGGTGAAGTATTACTCTTGCAAGACCTTTGTTGAGGTATAAGGTCTGACCCATGGCTTTGATCCTTTTATTCTTGTTTAAGATGTTAAATAGTCCATGTTTTGGGTTTGATTACAAGTGATGCAAGTTGTTGTGGTGATTTTTGGATGAAATATGTAAGTTAGAGTTTGATTAATTTCTGCCTAAACTTGTTGTATAGTTAGTATATGTTGTATATAAGGTTATATAGGGGGTTTTGGTAGCAAGTGTAGCAAGAAATTAAGAAAACTATCATTGAAACCAAAAGATTTCAGATTTCTGGAAATTTTCATCCTATTTTGCCCGTTTTTGTTGCACCATGTTAGATGCCGAATTGGGCTTGGAATAAAACATGAAAGTTGTAGATAATGGTATTTTATAGGTGCCTAAAAAATTTCAGCTCAATCGGAGCAATGTATCCTGTGAAAAGACCAAAATACCCTCACTATTTTAAGGTTTTTCCCAGTAGTCCGTTTGGTCCGTTTATCCAGTTTATCATGTTTATTCACTAGGATCCGTACTGATTTAGCCTTTTTCCAAAACATAAAAGTTTTAGTACTCTGTCTTAGCTTTTAAACGCATCTAAGAACACCTTAAACGAACCTTGGTAGCCTGAGATATGACCATTCTAGTCTAGTGCGGTTAATTAGCCATCAAGTTGGAAGTTGGTTCTGTAACTTGGGAATATGACCAGGTTACCCTGGAAATCTGACTAAGTGACCTTCATGGAAGTTGTAGGCCTTTGTTTTAGCTTCGAATTGGTATAAGTTGTACCTCAATCCGATAAGCGTAGCCTCGGATGTGTTCTTTCCGCAACCACATGCCAAATCTGTCTTTTGTAACTTCATTTCCGCACTTGATATTAGCTTAATTTTTGTTCTTGTATTGTTTTGAGCCTATGGAATGGCTATTGAACTGAAATTGTATTATGGATAACTTTGGGTTGGATTGAGTAAAAGAATGAAGCCATAATGGTTGGAAATTAGGTAAATACAAAGGGCATGCTGCCCAAATTTACGCTCGAGGACTAGAAGACTATACTTATACTTTGTACTAGTAGTTATTCGGATTTTCTTTGGTTTACTTAAACTTTGGAAGGGTTTAACTGTAATATTTTCTCTTGGCTATTATTAGGGTTTCTTGGCGATTGAGAGTGTTATCCGGGAGGATACTTTGGACATTATTTTGCTTAAATAGGTGAGTGTTCTATATTGTGACGACCCCATCTCCCCCTAAGGCGAACCAGAGGGGTCGACGGACCGCCTGCCCAGCTCTCGCTGGGACTACGGGTCGCAAGCAATCAAATCGCATTTGATTAATAAAAGGGAAACTTGACAAAATGAATGATTTATCCCAATAAGGTATTCTTATAACCATAAGATCACTACACAAGAACGTATAGCGCTCGAGCACTTCAATCGGACAAGAAAACGAAAAACGAAAATTTGCCGCGGATGAACAGTAACCGGCCACGTCACTATCCGGCTGGATTGACAGGGGAATTTCGACCCCTTTTTGGGTTGGCCACTGCCTCATATCCGGCCGGATATCCGGCCAGATTCTGGCCGGATAGTGACGTGGCCGGTTACTATTCATCCGCGGCAAATTTTCGTTTTTCGTTTTCTTGTCCGATTGAAGTGCTCGAGCGCTATACGTTCTTGTGTAGTGATCTTATGGTTATAAGAATACCTTATTGGGATAAATCATTCATTTTGTCAAGTTTCCCTTTTATTAATCAAATGCGATTTGATTGCTTGCGACCCGTAGTCCCGGCGAGAGCTGGGCAGGCGGTCCGTCGACCCCTCTGGTTCGCCTTAGGGGGAGATGGGGTCGTCACAAGTGGTATCAGAGCCTAGGTTTAGATTAACCTGGGCATGTTAGAAATTTCTTGACTTGGGACTTGTATTTGATTGTTTTCCTAAGGGTGTTTGAGTTTAATTACGCTTTCGTGTAGGATGGACGCGCATAGTGAATCTAGTGAGACACCGACCGTGGAGCAGGGCCGTGGAGTATTTCCGTTGATTAAGTACCAGATTCGGCCGAGAGGGTCAACTGTACGCTGGAGTCCGGCTAGTCGCCTCCGGCGTTGTGAGTGCCGCCACAGGTTTGCCTACCCCAATACCCTCGTGTTGGCCGTGGACAAAGAAAGGAAGGAGTTAGCCAAGGATTATGCAAGGCTTTAAGCCGAAACAAACCAATTGAGAGAGGCTAACAAGAGGCAAGCTGAGCGGATTAAGGAGTTGGAGTATGACCTGGTTGAAGGTCAAGATAGGGTGGACGACTTGTGTACGCAACTTGGGGAGATGCGCGAACGTATGGTCAAGCGGGCGAGGCAACTGAAGGAGAGAGCCGGATCAATGCTAAACCTATGTGATGACCTATTGGGGGACGAGGGTGACGAGGGCTCTAGTGTAGGAGGCGGGGTTGGAAGTGAACCCGCCCAAGCGAGTAGGTCCTCTAGTCCCACGGTAGGCTAGGGCTTGGCTTTTATGCTATTTTGGGAATTTTGACTCTTGTATATATAAGGGATACGGAATCGTAGGCCGGGAAGGACCCTTAGCTAGTCGCGTTGTATATTGGACTAGTTTTGTATATATTACTTTTGTATTGCCATTCCGTAAGAGGCTTTCCCTGTTTGTACTTGACTGACTGTTTTGTATAAATGTTTGATCTTGTTGTGAATGCTATGAATATGTGTTATGTGCCTAAGTGTTTTATGAAGTCATTGTTGGGCTGAGTGTTCATGTTTATTGTTATATACAGGGGGTGTACACTTTTATATTAATGCTATATTTATGTGCATATTTTGACCCTAGATTGACCTAGAACGATGGAAGGTACGCGTAGTGGCCGAGGTAGAGGACGTGGGGGTAGACAGCCCACGACTGAACAGGGTACGGGAACTGAAGTGCCCGAACCAACTCCTGAACCCCAAATCGATCCTAATGTGCAAGTAGCCGCTGCTATCCAGCGGATGACTGATCTCCTAGCCCAGGTGGTGCAGCAACAGGGCCCCAACCCTAATCCACCCGTCGGCAACCCTGGAAACCCTGGAAATCATGTCGAGAGCGAAGATCGAGCTCTCGAACGATTCCAAAAATTTTCTCCACCTAAATTTCTTGGAGGACCCGATCCGGACGTGGCGGAACAATGGTTGGAGAAGATGATAGACATTTTTGCCGCCCTATGTTACTCAGAGGAGAGGCAAGTGACTTTTGCGGTTTTTCAACTCGAAGGGGCCGCTCGCTCTTGGTGGAACATTATTCGGACAAAATGGGAGCGAGAGCAGACACCGAGGACATGGACGAATTTTGTACGGGAATTCAATGCCAAGTACTTTCCGCCATTGGTTCAGGAGAAAAAGGAGGACGAATTTATTCGTCTACGCCAAGGCATGCAATCGGTGGCTGAATATGAGAGCCAATTCACACGCTTGTCCAAGTTTGCCCCTGAGCTCATTTTGACAGAGCAAAAGGAGGGCGAGACGTTTCCTTCAGGGGCTTAATGTGGAAATCCAAAAGGATTTGGCCGTAGCCCAAATCACCACTTTCAGTGATGCTGTTGAGAAGGCATTACGATCCGAGAACGCAAGACTTCAGGTGAGGAATTTCCAGAATAGGAAGCGTGGAGCTGCTGGGAGTAGCTCAACTCAAGGGGATAAGAGTACCCCTCCTAAATTTGGAAGGGGAGCTGGAGGGGGACGGTTTGCGAGTCCGGCCAGAGGGGCTCCCTCTCGAGGAAGCCAACCCGGACGAGGCCAGCAGAGGAGTGCCTCACAAGGGAGTTACGCTACTGTTACGCGCGGGCCGTGTGGCTTTTGTGGGAAACCAAACCACACGGAGGACGACTGCTGGAGGAAACAGAACAAGTGCTTACACTGCGGGAGTGCAGAGCACTGGCTCGCCAGTTGTCCAGTTCAAGCCCGAGACGTGAAAGGAACTACACCGACATCCAAGGCTACCTCAAGTCAATCACGGGTAGAGAGTGTCAAGCCGAAGGTGCCCGCACGTGTGTACTCCATTGAACAACGGCCAGTTCCTGACTCAGCCGAGGTAGTGGAAGGTACGATTCCTGTCTTCCACCGCCTAGCTAGAATTTTGATAGACCCTGGAGCCACCCATTCCTTTGTTAACCCCGAGTTTATGTGTGGAATTGATATAAACCCTGTAACTCTTCCTTATGAGCTGGAAGTTAGTACTCCTACGGGGAACCAATGCTTGATTTCTAGCAAAATGTATACAAATTGTGAGATCTGGGTAGGTGAGCGGAAGTTATTGGGGAATTTGATAAGTTTAGCCATAAAGGGATACGACGTGATTTTAGGCATGGATTGGTTGGCTCGATACGATGCCCAACTAGATTGTAAGAGGAAAATAGTTGAATTTCGTATTCCTGGGGAGGCAACTTTGATGTTAGATGTGAGGGGTAGTCTAGCCTCATCTGCTATGATATCGGGTATTCGAGCTAGGAAATTATTGACTGGCCAGTGAGGGTGATAAGGTGTACGGTGGGAGTACAAGTGAAGTTCTACGGACCATTATTTGCGGTCGACGGAGTGTTGGCAGGAGTTCACGCATGGCACATGAATTGGCTTTGGAGCCATCTGTATCCTTATTATGTGATGTTACTTTTCTGCTTTTGCTTTACTCTTACTGTGTAACTGTTGCTACGTGAATTTACGCTTTCACCCCTGTTTACTTACTAAGCATATAGCTTACCCCTTCCCTTTTGTTTTCCTTAGCAGGGGCCGATGCGGGGACTTTTGGCACGTACACTAGTCTAGTTAGGTTTGATTGTAATAGTTGGACATATAGTATGTTTGTTATTATTTTGGTGGTTTGTATAAGGACCCTCCTTAGGGTCTATCTTCTGCTGGTTGTGGTTATAGTATATTAGAGTGGTTTGACTCGAGACTTTTGAAGATGTAAATATAACTTTTGGGATTGTATATATTGTATATAGTGCTCTTTCGAGTTATCTAGTTTTATTGCTTAAGTTTTGAGTCCTGGCGCGAGCTAGGCAGGCGGCCCGCCGATACCCTTGGGTTCGCCCTTGGGAGAAGTGGGGTCGTCACAGTATGCCAGCAAGTTAAGGCTGAGCACCAGAAGCCTTCGAGACTACTGCAGCCTTTGGAGATTCCCGAATGGAAATGGGAACATATCACCATGGACTTCGTTTCTGGACTACCTAGAACTCAAAAAGGACATGATGCCGTTTGGGTGATCGTTGATCGATTGACCAAGTCGGCTCATTTCCTACCTGTGAATATGAAGTATTCCATGGATAAGTTAGCTCGGGTATATTTGGAGGAGATTGTGAGACTGCATGGAGTGCCTGTGAGCATCGTTTCCGATCGAGACCCTCGTTTTGTGTCCAGATTTTGGCAAAAGTTTCAGGAGACCTTGGGGACGAAGCTGAACTTAAGTACTACCTATCATCCTCAGACGGATGGACAGTCGGAGCGAACGATTCAGACCCTCGAAGATATGTTACGAACGAGTATTCTAGATTTCGGGGGTAATTGGGGACAACACATGACATTAGTAGAGTTCGCCTACAATAACAGCTACCACTCATCAATCCAAATGGCACCGTACGAAGCCCTTTATGGACGAAAGTGCCGTTCACCGATATACTGGGATGAAGTGGGAGAGAAGAAGATCCTAGACCCTACTATCATTCCTTGGATGGAGGATGCTCAAGAAAAGATCAAGTTAATCCGTCAAAGACTCCAGACAGCCCAAAGTCGCCAGAAGAGCTACGCCGATAACCGAAGGAAAGACTTTGAATTTGAAGTGGGAGACCATGTATTCCTTAAGATTACACCATTGCGGAGCATCACTGCTGGCAGAGGAAAGAAACTCCAACCTAGATTCATAGGACCTTTTCCGATCCTTCAACGGGTTGGAAAAGTAGCATACCGGCTTGAATTGCCGCCGAGCTTGTCACGGATTCACGATGTATTTCATGTGTCGATGCTCAAAAAGTATTACCCTGATCCAACCCACATTGTCCAGCCGGAAGAGATTGAAATTGATGAGGCCCTTACTTACGAAGAAAAACCTGTACAAGTGCTTGATAGGAAAATTAAGGAGTTGAGGAATAAGAAAATTCCACTGGTGAAAGTGCTGTGGAAAAACCACGGAGTCGAGGAGGCAACCTGGGAGATGGAGAATGAGATGAAAACCAAATATCCCCGACTGTTTAGTGATTCAGGTGAGAAATTTCGAGGACGAAATTCTTTAAGGGGGAGAGAGTGTGAGACCCCGAAAAATTTCTTATTTTTCAGGCATTTATTTTGGGCTTTTGGGCCTAATTTTTAGGGTTTTCTTTTGTCTGTGGGTTTTCTGGGGAATTTTATGAGAAAATATGAATTTGGCATCATTTTCTGGGATTAGGTCAATTTCTGTGCTATTAAGGGTATACAGTGGTTGCGGGACCCACTAAGACAATCGGTACGGTAAAATGTAGCTTTGGAAAATTTTATATACAGAGTTTTTATTATCTTGGGTTATGAGTTAATTAGAGGTTAGTTGGTTTAATTAAGTAATGTAAGACAATAGGAAGGGATAAGCTTGAAAGGCCACATGTCACATTTTCATTGGAGGTTGAATTTTTGACTTGTCTTACACCTTTACTAAAATAAATTTTGACCAAAATTCTTCATCATTTCCATCATCTTGGCCGGCCAACTAGAGAGAAAAAAAGAAAGAAAGCTCTTCAACTCTTGCTTCATTTTCTTGCCCAAATCTTGGAATTTAACCATTAATCTTCCAAATCTCTCCATAAAACCTTCTTGCTAGGAGTGTTTGAAGTGCTTGGTGGTTTTTGTTTGAAAGGAAAAGCTCTCATCTACCTTGTATCAAGAGATTGTAAGGTGAGTAAATATGGAATTGTTTCCTTATTGGATGTAAGATGAAATTGATAAGTGTTAGTGGTTAAAGATGCAATTTTGTGGGTTATTTCATGACTTATAGATGAGTTGTGATAATTTTCTATTTATTTGGGAATTTTCTGTTTTATATGGTTTCTCATGATTAACTAGGATGTGATGGTATTATATTGAATGATTTAGAGCCTATTGGTGGTAATGGTGGTTAATTGTGGAAAATTTCAGCATTTGTGAGAAAATTTCGGTTTTTGGGTTTGATGAAATTGGGGCTTTTCCATGTATGGTTTTCATGCTAGCAATTGATGTGTATATGATTGAATTGTGATTCAAATGGGGTGAATGGACTAGTTTAAGAACCATAAGTGTAATGGTATAAGTTGGGTGTTGTTCATTAGGTTGGAAACGTGAAGAAATTAAGGGGAAATGCCGCCCAATTGGTTGGAAATATGGGTGGTCTTGAATTGAGAAGGATTTGAATAGAAATGGAAGAATTGGGGAGTTTGTTCACATTCCACACTTTCGTTGCTCCATTTTTATTTTGAGTAACTTGTGTTAGTAGGTTAAACTTATACATTGACTCGTGTTTGAGTCTCAAATATGTTTTCTTACTTGTTTTAGGTCGTACCGGTGGACCGGGACCTACTCCTGACTCGAACGTGTGATTTACTTGATTACTTGGTGAGTGTATCATTAAATGGTTGAATGCGCTTGATATGTGACTTGTATGGCTTGAATAGGTCAAGGGTGTACTTTACCGCCCTTGACCACTTACTGGCATTATTGTTACTGTTAGACTGTGCAATTTCATGTATATATGTGGTTTGATATTTGCTAGGGCCATGCCCTATTATTACTATGAAAACTGAGCTCTTTCCCTTAGGCCGTTATTCGAGTCGAGCCGGCTAGGGCTTGGGCGAATCGTTAACGTGCCTTTGGGTCACTGATAGTCGAGTGGAGTATTCACTCCTCGACCTTATGGTATGCTCGAGTATTACCTTTTGTAACTGTGAGGTGTGAGGGCTCGGTAAGGGGGTGATTGGTGGAAGTAAATGGTGTAAAGAGGTGCCTACGGTTCTTGGTTTTCTCCAGTGGTTGACGGAGTGTCAACGGATATGATCAAGTATGGAAATCGGAAAACGGCCCTTGAGGGCCGACTGTATCCTTTTATAGATGATTGATTGAATGAAGACACTTGCGCATATGTATTTGTTAGCATGTTTCATTATTTGTGAATTTGGTACCTCACGAGCGTAAGCTCACCCCCGTCGTTTTGTTTTCCTTACAGGGATACTGTTGGACCCAAGTTTTGAGAAATATGGGTTGAGCTAGTTATGTAACTAGTTTTGAATAGCTCCTCGTACACTCGAAAACTTTGATGTATTTGAATTCAAGTACTTTTGAAGTGTATAATTGAACCTTTCTTATGTATATATGGCATATATATATGGCTTTATCAAGTCTTGGATAAACTGCATTATGTATTTGATGGGTTTATGTGAGTATCGGCTGCGAACGAAGGAAGAAAGGATTTTGGCAAAAACACTGCCCAGAATCCGGCCAAGAATCCGGCCAGTTTCTGGCCGGATACAAGGCCGGATATGCAGGGGAGAAAGAAAAAATTTGGTTTTTGGCTACTGGCCACAATCCGGCCAGAGCAATCCGGCCAACTTCCGGCCGGATTGACAGGGGAATTTCGACCCCTTTTTGGGTTGGCCACTGCCTCATATCCGGCCAAGAATCCGGCCGGATATCAGGCCAGATTCTGGCCGGATAGTGACGTGGCCGGTTACTGTTCATCCGCGGCAAATTTTCGTTTTTCGTTTTCTTGTCCGATTGAAGTGCTCGAGCGCTATACGTTCTTGTGTAGTGATCTTATGGTTATAAGAATACCTTATTAGGATAAATCATTCATTTTGTCAAGTTTCCCTTTTATTAATCAAATGCGATTTGATTGCTTGCGACCCGTAGTCCCGGCGAGAGCTGGGCAGGCGGTCCGTCGACCCCTCTGGTTCGCCTTAGGGGGAGATGGGGTCGTCACATATATACGTTTTGTTTCTATGACTATGAGGATTGTTGTGACTATGTGATTATTTGTGAATATTTAATTAAATGTTAATTGTTTTCTATGATTTCTAAAATGAACTTTTGCTAGGTGAGTGTGTACTTTATCGCACTTGACCTAAATAAATATGAGATTCTCGGTGTTTAAATGTTGAAATATTAGTTGCGCATGAATGTAAGCCTTTTGGCTGAACTGGGCCCTTGCCTTTGTTACCGATCGACTCGAGCCAGAAGCGGACTCGGTCGGGCGATTTGGTGACCTGGGTGCACATTTGGTATACTCGAGTATTACCTTGTAGTCCGGTCAATGTCCGGATGGGTGGAGTCCGGTCAACGTCCGGATTGGGGGGGGGAAGCCTGGCCAACGTCCAGGAGGAGGTAAACAAGAATGAACAAACGAACGTCAAAAAAAAAACGAGGGGTTTTACTTACAAAGATGAAATTTTAAATAATTGGAGGAATAAGGAAATGAATGGGGAACGAACAACGAATTGCTCCTTGTGAGCCTGTATCCTTTTAATAAATGTATTATAATTGCTTTACATTGGACATGTTTTCTGGATTATTTGTTATTACATGATTAATGTCCTTGTTCAATTACTTGTTTTTGTATATAGAATCTCACTGAGCTTTTAGCTCACCCCTTTAGTTGTTTTCCTTAACAGGGGAAGGCGAGCAAGGACGAGAGCTCAGTTTAGACTAGCCTAGACTAGTTTTTGGTTTTGTAATGGTTCTCGCCCTAGTGCTTGGCACGGGCTGGATGTGTGGTGAACTGAAACCTTTGTATATTCGATGCTTGTACTCCCTTTTGAGATAGTAATGTACATAAGTTTTGCGTTAAGTTTTGGATCGTCATTATATTTATTCTCGTGATTTATTTCGATTTTAATTGAGGATTGAAGTGAACGAGTGAGTCCTGGCGAGAGCTAGGCAGGCGACCCGCCGAACCCTTGGGTACGCCCTAGGGGGAAGTGGGGCCGTCACATGCGACCTTAGCAAATTTCTGAAGCTTATCTGATGCTTTGACGTTTAGCAAACTCATGCGACAGCAACAAATTTTAACAGCAACAAGGATTCAATCATTCTTAAGCATCAAAAATTAAATCTTTGGAACATCAGGGATCACCAAAGAGAAAACCCACGGACCACATCTATTTGATTTTGGGGAAGGAAAATGCAAAGCTAATGGCTTTTTAGGTTTACAAATTTTCAACCATACCAATTCAAAACACGACCCACGCACATCCACAAGACTTGATTTTTCACTCATAAACAAAGAAAACAAAGTCTTGGGGAACATGAAACAGAAGGGGCGGAAGAGTAGACAACAAAAACAGTGAATTTCCCATAAGCAAAGTCACGAAAACACATGCTTTGAAATTTTAAAGATGTCTGTGTTTTGAAGAAATACTGGAATTTAAAGGAGAAAAACAACTTACAGTACTCATGCTTTCTTGATGAAGATCCGCAACTACTGGTGGCGTGAGGGTTAGCAATTCCAATGGCTCTCCTTGCTCTTCCGCCGCAGACACCCCCTCGGTTTTTCTTGCTTCCTAGACTTTATCCCTTCATAGTTGGTTTACCAGCCGTTTTTTCTCTCTCTATTTCTTTCCGCCGTCGCCTCTCTGGCTATCTCTCTTTTGCTAACTCTCTTTCTCTCTAGCCCTCTCTCAGTTTCTCCCCCTCAAAACCCCTTTTCTAGCCGTCACCCTTTCTGTTTTCTATTCTCTCTCGCCGCCCAGATCCTTACGTGCTCTTTCCCCAAAGCTTTCCAGATCGTTCCCTCTCTCTCCAGCTCTCCTTTCTAAAACCTAGCCTTTTTTCTCAGCCGTCATGCCCATTCTCTCTTAGTTATCTTTTCCTCCCATCTGCTTCTCATTTCCTTTCCCCGCTCCCTCGTTTTCTCAAGCTCTCTCCTGCCCTTTGTGTTCCTTAGCCTCCAACCTTTTCCACCCCCGAAAACTTCAGCCGTCATAAAACCTCCCCAAACTCTCTCTCAAAACCTAGCCTTTTCTTTCAGCCGTCCACCCCTCTCCACCTTGGCTGCGGCTGTTTTCTACATTTAAAGGCATCCCCCCCAAAAACTAAACCTAAGATAAAAGGCCCAGATTTCAAACCCGAAAATAGGTTTATGTGTTTTGTTTCTTGTCCCTCTGATTTTTATGAATAAAATCTTTGAGTAATGAGCTGGATTTTGCACCAAGAGTACTTGAAGGAAAAAGAAAAATGCCACAGAAATAAAATAAAAATAAAAAAAATAGAAGAAATGGCCGGCTGCAAAAATCTCTTCTGTACAATCCGAAGGCTTCACCATTTTCTTTTTCCCTTTTTCCTTTTCCTTTTTTTATTTTTTGCTTTTCCCTTTTTTTTCTAAAATTTAGAGTAAAAATGCTCTTAAATCAATTAAAATAAGATAAGAGATACGAAACACGAATAAAATAAAATAAAATAAAAATGAAACAAATAAATCTAAAATTAAATTAATTAAATAAATAAAGTTTAAAACAAAAAATTTGGTGTCTACACAAGGCATTCCGGATTTTTCTATTTTTCTCACCTAGAGAGTATTCTTTTTCCAACACTTCTAAATCCTTAATGAGATCATTGAATCCACAATACATTTGATCAATATTTTCGTGAGACTCCATCTTAAATGGCTCATATTTAGTAACTAAGATAGATTTCTTTTATTCTCTAACATTCTCACTACCTTCATGAATTTCTTTCAGTTTGTCCCAAATTCCTTTAGCTGACTTGCAACCCTTGACTCTAATAGATTCATTTGAGTCTAAAACACAATATAACACATTCATGACTTTTGCATTTAAGGTGAGATGAACTCTATCCACAGCAGTCGGTTCACTTTTTATTTTTGGTCTAGATCTATGAGTATTTTCATCTATAAGAAAGGCATCATATGGACCTTCACTAATAATAAACCACAATTCAAGATCAATTGATTGTAAAAAGATAATCATTCTTTCTTTCCAATTCACATAATTTGACCCATTAAATATAGGTGGTCCAATGACAAAATGTCCTTCAAAAAATATGGCATTATTGGTTGTCATTTTTACTCCTAAGCTGCTTGAACTTAATATCTAGAAGACCAACCTCTGATACCAATTAAAAGGATCGAAGACAACCTAAGAGGGGGTGGATTAGGTTGATTAAAAACCTAATTAACTTATGTGCACTTTTTGCTCTATATGAAATTTACCCTCTTTTCTAAGTGATCACACAATGAATCAATTAATGCATGAACAAGATCACTTGAGAGAAGTAGAAGAGATAAGCAATGAAAAGACCACAAACGTAACAACAAGCAAATAAAAAGGAAAGAATTGCAAACCAATTAACTATCCAACTCCTCTTGAGCATGTAGACTAATTCAAACAAACTACTTCAAATTGATGAATTCCAATCACTCTTGTGTGCAAAGAAAGGTTCACCTCTTCCTTGCCCCGAATTCCACTCGATCAAGTTAGGAAGTTTTACTATCCCTCAGGACAACTCTCGTAGAACTACACTCATGAAGTATTCACTTACAAATGAAAAGCTTACAATGAACCTCACATCACTAAGACTACAAATCTTCATTGGAGAATATTTTCTCACTAAAATCACTCTAGATCTTTTGTATCTTCAATGTGCAAAAGTTGTTTGAAGATTCTGATCATACTTTATTTATAGGAGACCAAGAAAGTGTTTCATTAATATTTCCAACAGATAGAAAGCAGCCGAACAGTCAACTAGCCGTTGGAGTATCAGATGTCCGGTACTACCCAAGCATGCATCCAACAGCAGGCAGTGAGTTTGCAAAATATACTTCAATTCTATCGAACATCCGGTATTGTCTTTGTAAGCGTCTGACAGGTTTCGTCGAATTTGAACGATCCTATCCGACGTTCGATGCTTGCGTCTGATCGAAGTAAGTGAGCCAGGGGGAATGTCTTATTTCCTTCGTGTGAGAGCCCGTAAATTTTCTTATTTTCTAGGCTTTACTTTACTTAATTGCACGCTTTTTATGCATTTTCTTTATTAGAAATATTTTCCAGATAATTTTTTACGAGCAAATAGAGTTTTCAAGTTATTTTTCTAGTATAAATGAGTTCATGAGAATTTTGGAGCGTATACCGGACGTGGGACCCGCTAGTGTGGAAAGTTCGGTAAAATTCGGTCAATTGGGTTAAATTTTGTATACAGGGTTTAATTTACTAGGTGCTAAGAGATAATTAGAGGATACCATATGGATGAGAGTTGAGGAAACAAAGGGATATTCATGCAATAAATAGGGTGACAAGTGTCACCATATGATTAAATCTTGCATTTTGACCACTATTCATTACCTTTACTAAATACCAAAATTTGACCAGAAATCATCTTCAATTTCTTGTGCCTTGGCCGAACCTTGGAGGGAAGAAAGAAGAAAAAAAAAACTTCATCTTGCACCATTCTTTCTTGCTTCAATCTTGGATTCCAACCATAAATCTTGCAAACCTCTCCCTATAAGTTGCTCTTTGGGTTAGATTAAAGATTGTGGTGGAGTGATTTTTGGAGAAGAAAACCTAAGCTATCATCTTTCCTCAAGTTTCAAGGTAAATTCCCCAGAACTTTCCTTTTACTCTTGATAATTGTCAATTAATGGATTGGAGAGGTTAAAGGTGTAGTTTTGTGGATAAGTTTATGGTTTTAAGTAGGGTTATGGTGAATTTCAGTTTTTATAGTAAAATTTCTGTCCTCATATAATGATTAATGTTTGGGCATGATTTGGTAGTTGTTATGAGCAATTTTGAGCTTGAGAATACTAGTTTTGCTTGCCTTCAAAGAATTTCAGCTTGGATAGAAAAATTTCCAGATTAGGGTTTACAATTTTCCCCATTCTGGCTAGCACTGTTGCTCCTAGTTAGAGGCTGAATTAGCCTTGGGTTAAAACATGAAAGTTGTATAGAATGGTATTTTATGATTTTCTACAAAATTTCAGGACAATCAGAGCAGCGTAGCCTGTAAAAAGACCAAAATACCCCTGCTGCCCTGTTTCTACCCGAACATGCTTATTCACTTCTGTAATTGGTTAATTTAATTGGGAATACTACTGATTTGGTTTTTGATACCTTCTTAAGAAATGTATCCTGGACTCTTAGCTTTCGGATGGCTTTGGAATCACCTGAATTGGATTTTTGTAGCCTAAATTATGGATGTTTAACCAGAATGTGGTCTGTTAACCTGTTTATGCGGTCCTGGTTTAGTGTACTGAACTTTTGACCTAGTTACTCTGCAAACTGGACTGAGTGGCCTTCTTCAACATTGTATCCCTTTCTCTTAGCTTCAAAACGGTGTAAATTACACCTCCATCCGACAAGGATAGCTTCTGTTGTGTTAATTCCGCTAAGCAACTGCAAATCTACCTTTTGTTTTCCAACCCAAACTTCGTTTCCGCATATGTCCTAGTTTGATTTTGCACTTATACGTTCCATATGATTTTACTCCAGTGATATGTGGACTTGGTTTATGACTCGTACTTGAGCCTTATGGTGGCTCTAATTAAAGGTATTTGATAGTTTGTGATTTGTGGGTGTTGAGGTTCGGTTGGAAAGTAAAGAAAGACAAGGGAAATGCTGTCAAATTTTCGCGGAGCTTCTGTATAGTCTCGGAAAATTTGCTATATCTTGATGAAGGAATGTCAGAATTGAGTTCTGTTTGTTGCGTTTTAAACTAGATTCATTGGGCTATAAACCATGTAAATTTTAGACCCTGTTTATGTCTGTAACATTTATGGTGATTTTTCAAATTGGACCGAAATATTGTACCTGTTCTGTCTTCCACTGGATAAAGCAACAACTTGAGGCTTGAATTTGACTAACTAGCCTTCTATATCTTATGATGGTGTTTTCTGGAAAGTTATAGCCCTTTGATTGTATTTTCCAACAGTATAAAATTTAACAATTTTGGACTTACCAAACTTGAGATATGATTTTTCTTATGGGATTGTGCAAAACTGGAAAATCCTATTTTCCTAGTATTGATCTTACTTTCATTATCTACTTCAAATTTGGAGTTGGTCAGTCATTGTAGGTAGGGTTTTGAGGTTGTTCATGCCTTTAAGACTAATTGTTACCTTTTTACTCCGAGGTCACCTCTTTGCTTTGCATTAATGATTCTTTTGAATAGGCATATGGCTCGAAACCAAGTCTCACTTGCGAATTCCATACTAGGTCTTGGAGTTGAGTCTTAAGTGTTTGCCTTGATTGTTCTAGGAGGTGCCGACGATTAAAGCCACACTTGGGAAGGAAACTTTTGAAGTTATCCTTATTTGAATTGGTGAGTGCACCACTCCCCTGAGTTATTGCTAAACTGGTTTTCTATACTTGCAACTTTCTATTTGAACATCTTTCCTGACTGTTTATCTTGTATGAGACGAGAGTGTACTTTATCATACTCGTTCTCTTGCCTGTACTGAACAAACTGGAATCTATTACTTGTACTTGTTATGTGCTTGAACTTGTTACTTGCACTTGTTATGCGATCGTTTGGAAGTGTGTCTACGATCGTCCTGTTAAACTTGATTGTCCTGTTAAACCTGAGCTCAACCTCATGTGGAGTTAATTAAATCGAGCCATGCAAGGGCTTGGTCGAGAAAATTGACAATCCGTGGGTGCCTGTTTTTATGGAATCTTTGAGTATTGAGACTCTTGATTCCGGTATACTCGAGTATTACCATTCCTATTTCTATTTGGCGTTCGGGCCCGGTAAGGGGGTATGTAGACACCAAATTTTTGGTGTAATTTTTCATGATTAGTTTTTATTTCTTTTACTTTCTTTAGCCTTTCATTTTATTTCATTTTTATTTTTATTTTATCATTTTTATTTTTGAGTCATTTTAGCAAAAATAAAATAAAATATGTTTTTAAGATTCAAGTTTTGTTTATCAATTAGAAAAAAAAAAGAAAATCATCACTAGGAAAAAAGAAAAAAAGAAGGAAAGAAGGAAAGAAAGGAAAAGTGAGCTCATGGACCATGAGAAGCATGGCATCAAAACCCTTTCTCATATTTTTCTGCAAAAACGCAGATAAAATTTTCCAGCTCCTAGTCACGGATGTCCTTCATTTATCCTTATTGTTTTTCTCCACCGTTTGATCATTTCTTTCGTCCCACCTGGTCTTCATCTGCAATCAAGGACGATCAATAAGAATCAATCGGAGGGCCACGACAAAGAGGGTGGAATGAAGTTTATAAGGGCCCTTGATATCAAGGTTTGAGGGATCGGCTATCTAAAAAGAAAGAAAGGGACAGCAGCTGGGGAATTTCTAGAAAGGAGATAGCTAGGGTTGGCCGAAAAAGGGGAGAGAAATCTGAGGGTTGGGCTAGCGGCGGAGAAAAAAAAAGAGAAAGTGGAAAAAAAAGAAACCAGAGAACTGGGTTGGGGGCTGAGAGTTTTAGGATGGCTAAAGAAAGATCTGGCAGGACGGCGGGGCTGAGATAGGAAAAAGAAAGAGGCGAGAGAGCTAAGGAGGAAAAACCAGAAACAAGGAAAAGCATCGGGCAAAGAAAAAAGAAACTAAGAGCTACGGGTAGGGTGGAAAAAGGCTGGACAATAGTGGAGGAGCTGAGGGACAAACGCCGCCACCCACCACAGATCTCCTTTCTTCCTCACGCTACCTGCCCAAGCCACCTCCAGTCTGTACCTGCCGCTGCTGCTGTCCGCCGTCGCCACATTGCGTGCAAACCCCATCGCAGCCACCGACAACCACTGCCCTTCTTCTCCTGCGTAACCAGCAAGTGGTCAACGCCCTGCTCAACTACCGGGATGCCGCCACCATCACTGGAACCAACCGTCATCATTTGCAGAATTTCACTAAACAAGAGCTCTGTAAGTCATTTTTGTTTTTTTCCTCTTCAAGTGCAAACACTAGAAATCCCAATCCCAAGCATGTTTCAGTGGATCGTGTAACAGCCCCACTTTCCCCTAAGGCGAACCAAAGGGGTTAGCGGACTGCCTGCCCAGCTCTCGCCAGGACTAACAGTACGTTTTAAGTCATTCTATTACGTTCCGGAACCTATCATTGCGCGCAAACAAGTCAAAATCACAAAATAAAAAAAAACGAAAATCGAAGCCGAAATGAATAGTGCAGTACACGTCAGAATCCGGCCGGATTCTCGGCCGGATACAAGGCCGAGAGCATCCAATTTTTTTTCAAAATTTCACCTCAATCCGGCCGGCAATCCGGCCAAGATTCCGGCCGGATTGTCTGGCCGGATACCGGCCAGAGAGCAACTGGCCGGATTTCATTTTTTCCTCAGGCAATCCGGCCTGCAATCCGGCCAGTTTCTGGCCGGATTCCTGACCGGATTCGCCACTGTTCATCTTCGGCAAAATTTTTCCTTTTCCGTTTGAAAGTCGTGTCACTCCGAAATTCATCCAAACATCATCCAACATATATATACATTGAATTTCAACATTTACAACCATAGTGGCATGCCAAAATCATTCATTAAGGAGGTACACATTCAATGAGCCTATCAAAAGGAAATGAACCCGTTATACATTAGGGTTTCACTTCAAGAGCAATACAAAAGTCATTTACATGCTCAATTCGGCAAAAGACTATCCAATCTATTATCAAAAGTAGTTATACCCCTGTAAGGAAAACAAATAACACGGAATGAGCTAAAGCTCAGTGAGTTACTACCACATAAGCAGTAAAGATCACATAAGCATAATCTTTCATTTCAAGTACACACTTAAGAAGTAAACAAGTTGGTAAATGGATACGGATGGCTCTCAAGAGCCCGTTTCCACGCTTACATTCTTGATCCAATCTCATTGACCCTCCGTCAATGTTTAAGAATACCCGACCGTAGATCTCACTTCACTCCATTCCTTCCACCAAACATACCCCAACCGGGCCCGCACTCCAATTCAGTAGCTTTTGGTAATACTCGAGTTTACCGAAACCAAGGGTCTCATTACCACAAGGTTCCCCAGTACAGTCCCCGTGGCAATTCAATCTTCACGACCAAGCCCTCGCCGGCTCGATCCAATTGACTACCAAACGGGGTTGAGCTCAGTAATGCAGTAAGGCCGTTGGACATCGTCCAAACGACACCAATTCAGTTTTCATGAAGTAGAATTCACTAACCAGTATATCAAGTTCAGTAATGCAATGAAACGGTAACCAATCAGTGACAATATCAAAAGAGGTGAGGGCGATCAAGTACACCCTCACCTTAATCAATTTCAATATCCAAGTAAGCCATCAAGGCATCACATAACATTTAACAAAGCCACATAGTAACAATTTAGTGAGTGGTATACTCACAAATCAATTAAGTGCTATTTCATGCACTTCCGTCAGGAGAATGTCGTGAACCACCGTCACGCCCTAGAACACGTAAACAAATGCAATGAGACTCGATAGCGAGTCACAAAACAATGCCAATCACAACCCCAATAGGGTTTTGCAAACATATATAAGCACAATAGCAAACCAGAAATTAAGAAAGGGCTTGAACTTAAGCCTTCATAGGAAAACCGTTTTTGACGTCATAATGCGGTAATGACACAACTCTCACTACAATTATCGGTTGGGGGTGTAAGACCCACCGTTTCGAAGCTATGAAACAGGGCTACAACAATGTAGAAGGTCACTCAATCCAGTTCCTAGCTTAACTAGGTCGAAAATGCCAAATACTATACCAGAATTACCAAAACAGGTTTGCAAAACACAGAAAACTGTAATCGATATATCTCAGTCCATACAAGTCAAAATGCCGAAATTCCAAAGGCATATGATAGCTAAGACACTCAGCTACATTTCATCAGAAGACACCAACTCCAAAATCCAAACCAATTCCAGTCAAAATAGCCAATTACTATCGCAGTTTTCGCATTCTGTCCAAAGCAGAACAGCTACAGTAATTTCGTCATAACTCATTCTACACTCATCCAAATGACCTGAAATTTTACAGGCATCTCAATCACATCAATACCTACAACTTTCATGTTTTGAGCAAAGTCAAATTCGGCATCTAACCCTATGATCCAAAACCGGACAGAATTGGGGATTTAAGAACCCTAGCTTTTCAATTTTCACACCAAATCCAAAATTGGTTGCATTTATCCACAATTCATACCTACTAGAGTCATTATAGTCCATTGCCAATCATCACAATCAACCACACCATCATAATCCAATTAAACCAGAAAAATCATCATAAAATGGAAAACTTCACCAAATCACTTCAAACCAAGATTAAAACCAGAAATTTCAGCACTCTTATCACTAATAAGCACAACATAAGCATCATTAGGTGTAGTAGGGTGTTTCAAGCTTCACTTACCAAGAACCAAGAGAAAGGAAGATGTTGGTCACCTTAGCTTTCCAAGAAAACTTCACTAATCAACTTACTAACACCTAATGGAAAGATAATATGGAGTAGAATCTAGTATAGGCAATTTATTTTGGTGGATTGAACCATATGGAAGCTTGAGAGTTGATGAAGTTCTTCCTTCTTGAGCTTGAGAGAGGGCCGGCCATAAGAGGTAAGAAAATGGCAATTTTTGTGCATTTTTTTTTTATATAATCCTTGGGTCAAAAAAAGTCAAGAAAGTGAATAGTGTTTCTTATAGTCCAACAAATGAGAATGTGACACTTGTCACCTCATTAAATGCATTCCTATCCTTTCTTCCTTCTCTCACATCAATCATTTCACACACTCTACTTATCTATTAACACCCGATAAATTTTACACAGTATCCGGAATTTGACCTAATTGGCCGAATTTTTCCAAACTTTTCGCACTAGTGGGTCCCACGTCCAATATATAATCTTAATTTTCTAAAAACTCACCAATGCTCGAAAAATCATCTAAAAACTATAATTGCACATAAAATCCACTAAGAAAATATTTTTAAGCCAGAAAATGCAGAAAACATGTAATTAAGGGGAAATAAACCCTAGGAAAAAAAATATTAGGGCAATACGGGTTCTCACAGATCGGTTATTGCCATTTTTCTGTGATTATCCACGATTGTTGAACACATATTCTTTTATGTGCTGATTGAGATTGCTGTGGCCAGAGCATCAGATTTTGCCAAAAAATTTCTGCCAAGAGGATTGCATGTCGGTTTTTTTTTTTATTTGCTTGGACGTTGGTTTTCCTGTATTTTGTTGTTCCGAATCTTGCTTTTGATGGTTTTTGCACCTAGGTGGTTGAAGTGGCAGTTTGTTTAACGTTTGTTGTATGCGTTGCTTGACTGGGATATTATGAATATGCTTGCTACCAAGATTATGTTCAGAATCTTTTGATGGGAGCTTAGAGCTAAAGGCCGTCAGTTTCTTGCATTTTGTTTAGGTGTGTTTTGCTGGAAATTTTTGAATCCCTTTGCTAGTTAAATCTGGTGCCTAAGTGTTTAATGATGAGGTTGTATGTTTTGGTCGAAGCCATAAAGGTTTTCGTGTGAATTTAAGATGAGTTGCGGCTACTAAAGTTGCAGCTAGTTTTGTTGCTAAAATTATGTGCCAGACTGTCGGATTGTTGTGGTTTTGATGTTTGAGATCATAGTTTTGCTGTTTGGTTGAGAAGTTGGCTGTGTTTGAATGAGAAAACTACACCTGATGGACACTTTAAGCGTAGCTAATCACAGTTTGAAAATTGTACAGCTTTGTTAGTTAATGTTGCATGATCTTTTGTATGAATTTCTGGTATTTAAACACAAGGATTTCGTGGTGAGAAGTGAGATGAATGCTCAGTGGTCATGGTGTATCAGTTGCTTGTGATATTAAAATGTTGTTTGCTTGAGTTAATGAAAAGAAAGCCGCGGCTCAAATTGCAGAAAGCCTTGTTGCACTTTTTCTTTTTCCTTCTTTTGCTGTTTAGTTTTTACCCTTGATGATCAGCTCCAATTCTTGTTTCAACCCTGCAATGAAGTTACATGTTTAGTCAATGATTGATAGTTAAAATCCTGGCATTTGGTGAATATGTTTGCATGTTGAAATGGAAGTAAAATCACGGCAGGAATGGTGCAGAAATGAAAGCTTCTTCTGCGTAGTTTGCATGCATGAAAATTCTGAAAAATTACACTTTGGCCCCCCAAGTCTCCCCTTGTTCCACTATGACCCAACCAATTGAATGATTTCGTCAATTTGGTTCTTGACAGCTTTGATTTTTACAACTTTATTGCTTGTTTGCTTCAATTAACTACCGTGCTTTGTTTCCATTGTACTTAAGTCATGACTTTAGGAGCTTTACGATCAAGTGAGCTTTGTATTTGAGCATTTCTTTTAGTTTTTCTCAATTAAAGTGGTATCTTGACCTTTTTATTGTTTTGAAGCCATTTTTCTTTCATTTGGACATCATTCCAAGGGAGGTATAATTTCTTTTATCCTTTTTTGTCTCTCCTATGTGATCCAACGTGCTAAGTGAGAATTGCATGTCTAATTTGCTTTTCTTGTCTTTCTTTAGTTCCTTTATTTCATTTACTCTTACTTTCATTAAGTTATTCTTTTAATGGGGTATGTGTACACCTCTTGACTTGTAATAGATAGGGCTTGGCGAGCATTCTTGTCCATTCTTCCCCTTCCCCTTTGTTTTAGTTAGCGAATGTAATAGGCTCATTAGTTTGGTTGCATGCCTATGTATTATGCGTTGCTTGTTTTATTAGGTTCTTGCATCTAGTCGAGCATGCTAAGTGTTATGTGCTATGTGTTTATGAGTGTTTGGCATGTCTACTTGCTTTCTATAGTCGTAGATGAATGTGATGGATGAATGTACGTCACCACACTAGTCCAATGCTAGTTGTGGCTCATTATTCCGTTAGGAATTCATAGAAAGGGCTAGTCCAACGCTAGACCCAATAGGCCGTCCCCCTTTCGTTAGTGCATACTTGCATGTTCACTACATTTCACGCATTTTTCTTAGTTTTTATCATTTGGGCATGCTCCTCCAATCCTTTTCCCCTCATTTTAGGCTTTTTGGATCCTCATGCTAGTTATAGGGTACATTTGCTTGAGAGTCCCCTTTCGATAAGGGAAACGAGCGAGTTTGGTTACAAAATAGCCTTAGCACGCTAGTTCTTCCTTCTAATCCAAGGGAAAATCAAAGTCGTAAAGTTAGGAGTCCTTCCCGTGCCCGACCTGATGCATTTCCTTAGGATCATACACTTGCATTTTTATCATATCACCTCCTCACTCTTTTAATCCACATGTTCTCACTACTTATATTTTCTCAAATCCACACTTTCTCACCACTTTCCTCCTATCACTTATTTATTTTTCTATCTCACAAATGGCACCCAATTGCACTTATATGTATCTACTATCCTATTTTCATTCATTTGCACACACAAACACCTTTATTTTCTCACACTTGCACACTTACACTTGAGTCCTCACTTGCATTAATCACGACTTCTATGAGAGCTTTCCTTATTGGCCACCACAATTCATGTGGTTGGGACCTAAAAGCCTCATGAGAAACATTTTAGGATTAGGATTGCATTTTTCTTTCCTTTTCGTATCCTTTAGTCATATCCAACATGCGATACATACTTTGGGTAGAATAATTAGGAAAAATGGGGCTAAGTCACGCAACTAGCTTTGGCTAGGGTAAGGGAGTGCCTTAGGCTTTGCTTTTGCCTTCTCCCTTATCAAATGTGACCCCCGATCCCTTTCTTTGGTTACGTAGACCTAAAAGTTCTTTAAAAGGGTTTGTTTACTTTTTCTTTCAAAGACAAAACAAAAATCATTTTTGGGTGACTTGGTACACCCTAACTCCGTACCAAGTGGCGACTCTATTTTTCATCCAAAAACCCTTTTTTAACTTTATTTGGCCAAACTGTCGCATTTCAATCCCACGGCCTTTTATTTTCAGTTTCGCACACGTTCACATACATATCTCATACACTACTTTCACACCTATTTCAAAAAGTGGGGGCGCGACAACTTGGCGACTCCACTGGGGATTTCCTAAGTTGGTCCAAGCATTCGATTTAGCTATTCTTTTCCTTTGTCTACCCTTTTTATGTATAGCATTTGGATATTAGGTTGCATTTTCCATTTTAGGGCCTTTTGCCTCGCGCGCGTATCGAACTACTCCCTCACTCACGTATGTATGATTGATTGCTGGGATGTATGTTGTACTTGTTTTATCTCGTGCTTTGCATTGCATTTGGGTGGGGGATATACCCTAGAACCTCGCGTTGGTTCTCGATCCCTCCCCTCCAAACGAGCACTAGCATACGTGCATACGCTTTAATTTTTTCACCCCCATTTATTTTTTCTTTTAGTGGCTTGTCACGCCACTCCGCCCTGTTAGGATTTTAGGCGACCCACTTGGACGTGTGATCGTGACACGACGTGTGCGTAGCACGATCCGAGGGGTCACTTAATCTTCCGCTTTAAGCTTTGGGTTAATAGCCTTTAGCTTTTAGTCGAAGATTGAGGATTTTTGATAGATTCACTCAGACATGTGGCCGTGACACGACGTGTGCATAGCAATGTTTGGGGAATCGCTCGAGCCACCGACAAGGAACCTTGGGAGTGATGACCTTTGGTTTCCAAGTCTGAAGGCTCGGGGACCTGAACCTATCGAGTCTAGATGCATTAGTGAACCCCAGCCTCATGCATCCATATTAGAATTGCCTAGGGTAGAGTCGACCTTACCCTATTAGGGATACCGTTCACGAGGGGAGGGATCTCACCCCCTTTCCTTATATATCTTTGTTGCTTTTTATATTATCTAAATTGTCCAACGTGTTATGTGATTATGTGTTGAACTAACTTTCCTTGTCTCCTGTCTTTTGCATTCACAAACGTTAGGAAATAAGAGGTCTGGCACGATCCTCTTTTAGGACCTACCCTTATAGATAGGTTATTGCACGTTTAGAAATTTCGGTATATTTGTTCATAAATTAATAATGCCATGTCATTTTAGGCTTACCCTGGCAAATAAAGGGTTCCTTAGGTCACGTTTCATTTCGAATTGCATTTTTTCCTGCTTTGATAAAAATGGCATCATGCATAAATCCTAGAAAGGGAATGCCATTTAGGGGATCCCGTGTTAGGGATAAGCCACCCTGTGTCTCGGATACTTAATCCAACGATACTTGCACGTTTACATTTTGTACCATCCAAAGGGGTAGTGCACAAGGTAAGGTAGGATCCGATCTTTTCGAAAATGGCAAAGCAATTTTTGCACTTTGGAATATGAGCGTCTAATAATCATCTTTTGGCCATTTTATCAAAATTGGTAAAGATCCCTTGCGTAAAGGACATTAATTTGAAGACATTTACCAATATTTCCTCACTGTTGAGACAATAAACAAATTGAGGCCAAAATTTGATTTTAGGAAGCTCATAGACTAAGGCATCTCAATAATTTTGAAATCACCAATGGCCGGACAATTCAATCAATCCATTTTGCCAATTCATTCATTTTAAGACAATATAGTCGATTTTGAATAAATCGTCAGTTCCGTTCAATTTTATTTGACCAGTATACCCTTTTTCGGGTGATCTAGTCAATTTTTGAATAAATCATCCGATCCATTTGACCGATTTGCCTAGTTTTAGGGTAATATGGTCGGTTTTTGAATAAATTATCTTTTCACTCGATCGGTTTGATCAATTGATTTCATTCAATTCATTTGATTAGTTTAATTCATTTTTAGGGTTATTCATTCAATTTTGAATAAATAATCAAATTTCATTCAATGGATTTGACCATTTTACCCCTTTTGGCACATCATGTGTTGATCAAAACAAGCAATCCATTCGGACTTTGTACTCATTTTAGCACAAATGTCTCTTCTCACTCCAAATTGGCCAAATTTTTCAAATCATTTTTCACTCAATCAATTGATCGGATTCATCAGGTATGGTATGGTGCCTACCCTAGAGGATTGCATTTTCATGCTAGGCCTACCCTTGGCATAAAAAGGGTTCCCCCATAGGGCATACATACCGATTTTATAGTCTTGATTACTAACTCTGGGTATTTTTCTTTTGTTTTCCCCCTCCCCTGCATTCATAAAAATTTCATAAAACGTGAAAACATGAAATAAAGTGTGAAAACAATTCTGATCTGATAAAGTTTGAAAATTACATGATTCTTGGGCAGGCCCTGCAATGTGAATTTGAAAATTCATCTGAAAACGCTTGTGTAAAACATTTAAGAGATTTCTTTGCTCAAAGGGAGAAGGGGGCTATTAACAGGGAAAAGTGTGTATACATGTGTAAAGGAGTTCCTTAGAATGTTTTTTCATATGTATTGCTCTTTAAATTTTTCAAACATTGGCAATAATGAAGCTTTTGTTCAGATAATTACTTGTTTTGTATAATACTCGTGTACATTTCATCCTTTATTGAGCTCATTAAGAGATTTCATGATGAATTTTAAGAAATAAGACCGAATTGAGAGTTTTTTCAACCTCCAGCCTGAAAATTTGCAAGTGTATGCTTTCTAAAATCCTTGTGTACACTAGATTGGTGATCCGAGCTACACGATAAGAGTGCTCAAAATTAAAAAAAAAAGGTGAACGGTCACTCAAAAGACCCAATGAGATACCTTTTCTCCTTCACTGTACAATTCATATTTTGCCCACTTCATTTAGCCCAAAAATAAAATCAGTCATATTGATTGATAAATCACAAATTGAGGCAATCTTTGCTTGGAAAATGTCAATTGTGTCTAATTCACATCTAAATAAAAGCAAAATGTGCATTATCCTTATTTGTTTTGAAAATTTGGAATGATACTTCAAGCGTTCGTTTTTCTATCTATACAGAGTTTATCATTTGCTCTCCCGTTTGAGCCTTTAAAAGAATAATTTCATTTCAAATTAGAGCCTCAATGATCACTACCCTGCATTTGAAATTTTTAAAAATCAAAAAGGGGAATGAATTGTCAATGAGCATTGCGTTACTTTGGTTGTCATGAAGCGTGAGAATGATACTTTGGCCGTCGTTTCTACAACCTAAACACTGATCATCCCTTGCATCCTCATTTGAGCTAAAAATTGGTGGTTCTTTTCGAGTGCACATATGATCGCACCCCACATTGGGGAAGGAGATTGGGAAATTTTGAAAAAGAAAAAAGAAAAAGGGAAAAGTAAAAATGCTAGAATAAGGAGGAAACCGCAAATTGGGGAAATTTGATTCCACTTGGGTTCCAATTTTTTTTTAAAAAAAAAAAGAAAGAAAAGAAAAGAAGAAAAGGAAGAGATTTGTCTGCACGGACCGCCTATGTTTCACAGATATGGATGAACAAGGGTCTTCCTCAGTCAGTTAATTTAGATACATGCCAGAAATTTCCCATTAATGAAAGTTTTCTTTCAGAGTTATTGTAAGGAGCAGAATACAAGTCAGGCCATCTTCTTTTTCCAATCAAACATTCTATCCCTAGTTATCCCTTTTGAGCCTTCAGAATAAAATACTTCATTTGGCAATCCCTGAGAATCGCAAACCCCACACTGGGGCAAGTTTGAGTTGGAAAAGAAAAAGTTTCAAGAAGTGAAAAGTGATAATGCAACAAAATCAAAAGCAAAAGAAGAAAAGAGAACCTCAGTTCACAAATAAACTGGGGCAAATTTTGAAAGTTCAAAAATGGCAGAAGGCTGAAAAATCAAAAGAAGAAAGAAAATGAAAAAGCCTCAATTGAGCATAAACTGGGGCAAATTCTGATTTAGCCCTAAAATAGGGTTGGCGCAACAATGCGATCTCGGATTCTTCAAACCATTTTTGAAATTCGCCTTCAAGCCTTAACTTTTCTAAACACCCCACCAGACCCCATTACAAAAGCCGAAAGTCCTGTCATCTGTTCTTTGCAATAGCCCTGTCAAGAAAATTTCTGATGCCGGAATATTTTAGCTGTATTCCTGAATTGCTTGGGTATGGGGTTGACGCTACTCACCATGTGAAAACCCACCAAGTTGAGGGAAAGGAAAAAGAGAGAAAAAAAAAAAAGCAAAGCAAGAAAAGTAAATGCAAGAAAATGCAAAAATTTCGATGCTGAAATCCCCGTTAAGTGATGGTGAGAGTCACCAAAGCTAAGATCTTTGAGTTCGAAATAGGGGCAATTTTGGAAAAATGCGATCTTTAGTGCAATGTCCTTGAAAGTTTTATTCCTTTAACTATCGCTTTCAAGCCACATTACAACTAATAAAATCCATCGTTGACTTATTCCTTCATGACAATTCAAAGTGAAGATTACGCTCGTAAGAAATCCATCAATCATTTGTGATCATGGGGGTATAACCAGTTTTCACAGGTTTAGCTATCGCTCATACCCATTTTGTTGCAAGCATATAAAGCTTATACGTTGACTAAGTTTTCTTAAGAAATAAGGGTGACAAACTCTTTGCTTTCACTAAGATGTGGTATTGAAGGGATTACATACAATTTTGGGCACAAGAATAAGACAAATCTTGACCTCTCATGTTTCTTAGCCACCTCAAAATCAGAAATAAAGTCACTTGATTGGTCTTGAAAAGATGAGCCAACCAGAAACGGTGACCCGTTATCCTAAGCACCAATGCTAAAAGTGAGGAAGAAATCTTCTTGAATTTGATGTTACTTCGAGTAATTCATCGTGAAATTTCTGCATGAGTTCAAACGTGACGTTTAAAGTTTCTTCACATTGTATATGTGCTTCTTTTCTAAATTTTAGAAAGTGCGGTTTTTCTTTGTTCAAATAAATGGGAAATCATCTGAAACAAATTTTTGCAATCAAAGGAGCCCTCACTGGGGCAAATTTTCATTTGTAAGACTTCGCAAAATAAGCCCACATTGGGGCAAATTTTCATCTGAGAGATTTTTTACAAAATGGGCCCATACTGGGGCAAATTTTTGTTTATGGGATTTCGTGAAATAAGCCCATACTGGGGCAAATTTTTGCAATACATTTGAAGTTCTCGACCGAGAGTCAAGTAACGCACTTTTGAATCAATCCCGCTGCTCTTTTCATGGAATTTAAGTACATGTCATATTTTGTTAAGCCCCCCTGTGCAGGTATTCTGACTCAAAACGATGAAGAAATATTAATTAAGGTGGAAGGCCGATGCCGAAGAAAGAGAAGAAGAAAGGGAAAAGGGACCTACACTGGGGCAAAATATTTTTGAAAAAGGCACTCTAAAAAAAAAATCAAAAAATCATCAAAAAGTCAGAAAAATCAGAAAGGTCAAAAATCAAAAATCAAGTTTAATTTCTTGCTTCTTGACAAATCAAATTTAATTTCTTGTTCACAAAAATCCCGTTGGTACCGGGTTTCATCCCGCCAACCTCGGCAGGACCGAGTTTTATCCCGCTGACCACTTACTTCGTTGGGACCGAGTTTCATCTCGCCAACCTCGGCAGGACCGGGTTTTATCCCACTGACCGCTTACTTCGTTGGGACCGGGTTTTATCCCGCTGACCGTCCACACCCCGTCAGGCTCAGATGTTGTCCCGCTGACCAATACATCGCTACTGGAGCGTGGGTTAGTCCCGCCAGTAAGCATTTCATTTACATCGCTACTGGAGCGTGGGTTTGTCCCGCCAGTAAGCATTTTATTTACATCGCTACTGGAGCGTGGGTTTGTCCCGCCAGTAAGCATTTCATTTTTCACCGTTGCTGGAACGTGGGTCAGTCTCGCCAGTGAGCATTTCATTTATATCGCTACTGGAGCGTGGGTTAGTCCCGCCAGTGAGCATTTCGTTTGCTTAGCCACTAGCCGTGGGTCAGTCCCACTGGTGCGCATTTTATTTTGCATCGCCACTAGCCGTGGGTTAGTCCCACTAGTGAGCATTTCCATTTTGCACCGCCACTAGCCGTGGGTTAGTCCCACTAGTGAGCACCCCATGATTTTATGTTATCCGGGTCAGTCCCATGATTTTAAGTTTTATCCGGGTCAGTCCCATGATTTTAAATTTCCGATTTCGGGTCTATCCCGTTTTAAATTTCCTGTTCGGGTCTATCCCGTTTTAAATTCCCTGTTCGGGTCAATCCCGTTTTAAATTTCCTGTTCGGGTCAGTCCCGTTTTAAATTTCTGCTCGGGTCAGTCCCGTTTTAAATTCCTGTTCGGGTCAGTCCCGTTTTAAATTTCTGTTCGGGTCAGTCCCGTTTTAAATTCATGTTCGGATCAATCCCGTTTTAAATTCTGTTCGGGTCAGTCCCGTTTTAAATTTCTGTTCGGGTCGGTCCCGCTTTAAATTCTGTTCCGTTTTAAATTTCTGTTCGGGCCAGTCCCGTTTTAAATTTCTGTTCGGGTCAGTCCCGTTTTAAATTCTGTCCGGGTCAGTCCCATGATTTTAAATTTCCAGTTTCGGGTCAGTCCCGATTTTAAATTTAGGTCAGTCCCATTTCAAAATTTTTTTGTCAAAAGAGGTCAGTCCTCATTTCAAAAACAGCAGTCGTTCGAATAAGTGACAGCTGAATGGCACAGGTAGGTATTTGGTGTCTACTTTTTTGTCTCAAGTTTTTTCAAAACTCAGACAAAGAGGGGCAAACTGTAGACACCAAAATTTTGGTGTAATTTTTCATGATTAGTTTTTATTTCTTTTACTTTCTTTAGCCTTTCACTTTATTTGATTTTTATTTTTATTTTATCATTTTTTTATTTTTGAGTCATTTTAGCAAAAAAAAATAAATAAAATATGATTTTAAGATTCAAGTTTTGTTTATCAATTAGAAAAAAAAAAAGAAAATCATCACTAGGAAAAAAGAAAAAAAAAGAAAGAAGGAAAGAAAGGAAAAGTGAGCTCATTGACCATGAGAAGCATGACATCAAAACCCTTTCTCATATTTTTCTGCAAAAAGGCAGATAAAATTTTCCAGCTCCTAGTCACGGATGTCCTTCATTTATCCTTATTGTTTTTCTCCACCGTTTGATCATTTCTTTCGTCCCACCTGGTCTTCATCCGCAATCAAGGACGATCAATAAGAATCAATCTGAGGGCCACGACAAAGAGGGTGGAATGAAGTTTATAAGGGCCCTTGATATCAAGGTTTGAGGGATCGGCTATCTAAAAAGAAAGAAAGGGACAGCAGCTGGGGAATTTCTAGAAAGGAGATAGCTAGGGTTGGCCGAAAAAGGGGAGAGAAATTTGAGGGTTGGGCTAGCGGCGGAGAAAAAAAAAACAAGAGAAAGTGGAAAAGAAAGAAACCAAAGAACTGGGTTGGGGGCTGAGAGTTTTAGGATGGCTAAAGAAAGATCTGGCAGGACGGCGGGGCTGAGATAGGAAAAAGAAAGAGGCGAGAGAGCTAAGGAGGAAAAACCAGAAACAAGGAAAAGCATCGAGCAAAGAAAAGAGAAACTAAGAGCTACGGGTAGGGTGGAAAAAGGCTGGACAATAGTGGAGGAGCTGAGGGACAAACGCCGCCACCCACCACAGATCTCCTCTCTTCCTCACGCTACCTGCCCAAGCCACCTCCAGTCTGTACCTGCCGCTGCTGCTGTCCGCCGTCGCCACATTGCGTGCAAACCCCATCGCAGCCACCGACAACCACCGCCCTTCTTCTCCTGCGTAACCAGCAAGTGGTCAACGCCCTGCTCAACTGCCGGGATGCCGCCACCATCACTGGAACCAACCGTCATCATTTGCAGAATTTCACTAAACAAGAGCTTTGTAAGTCATTTTTGTTTTTTTCCTCTTCAAGTGCAAACACTAGAAATCCCAATCCCAAGCATGTTTCTGTGGATCGGTTATTGCCATTTTTCTGTGATTATCCACGATTGTTGAACACATATGCTTTTATGTGCTGATTGAGATTGCTGTGGCCAGAGCATCAGATTTTGCCGAAAAAATTTCTGCCAAGAGGATTGCATGTCGGTTTTTTTCTTTATTTGTTTGGACGTTGGTTTTCCTGTATTTTGTTGTTCCGAATCTTGCTTTTGATGGTTTTTGCACCTTGGTGGTTGAAGTGGCAGTTTGTTTAACATTTGTTGTATGCGTTACTTGACTGGGATATTATGAATATGCTTGCTACCAAGATTATGTTCAGAATCTTTTGATGGGAGCTTAGAGCTAAAGGCCGTCAGTTTCTTGCATTTTGTTTAGGTGTGTTTTGCTGGAAATTTTTGAATCCCTTTGCTAGTTAAATCTGGTGCCTAAGTGTTTAATGATGAGGTTGTATGTTTTGGTCGAAGCCATAAAGGTTTTCGTGTGAATTTAAGATGAGTTGCTGCTGCTAAAGTTGCAGCTAGTTTTGTTGCTAAAATTATGTGCTAGACTGTCGGATTGTTGTGGTTTTGATGTTTGAGATCATAGTTTTGCTGTTTGGTTGAGAAGTTGGCTGTGTTTGAATGAGAAAACTACACCTGATGGACACTTTAAGCGTAGCTAATCACAGTTTGAAAATTGTACAGCTTTGTTAGTTAATGTTGCATGATCTTTTGTATGAATTTCTGGTATTTAAACACAAGGATTTCGTGGTGAGAAGTGAGATGAATGCTCAGTGGTCATGGTGTATCAGTTGCTTGTGATATTAAAATGTTGTTTGCTTGAGATAATGAAAAGAAAGCCGCGGCTCAAATTGCAGAAAGCCTTGCTGCACTTTTTCTTTTTCCTTCTTTTGCTGTTTAGTTTTTACCCTTGATGATCAGCTCCAATTCTTGTTTCAATCCTGCAATGAAGTTACATGTTTAGTCAATGATTGATAGTTAAAATCCTGGCATTTGGTGAATATGTTTGCATGTTGAAATGGAAGTAAAATCACGGCAGGAATGGTACAGAAATGAAAGCTTCTTCTGCGTAGTTTGCATGCATGAAAATTCTGAAAAATTACACTTTGGCCCCCCAAGTCTCCCCTTGTTCCACTATGACCCAACCAATTGAATGATTTCTTCAATTTGGTTCTTGACAGCTTTGATTTTTACAACTTTATTGCTTGTTTGCTTCAATTAACTACCGTGCTTTGTTTCCATTGCACTTAAGTCATGACTTTAGGAGCTTTACGATCAAGTGAGCTTTGTATTTGAGCATTTCTTTTAGTTTTTCTCAATTAAAGTGGTATCTTTGTAAGTGCCCGGTGCAACCCAATGAGTACAAACAATATCACAATGATGCACAAAGATATATCAAATTTAAGCACAATAAAGAAAACTTAATTAAAGAGAAAAGATAAGAAATGCAAACCAAATATCAATCCAATAGCCTCTTCAATTGATGGCGATGCTAACCAAGATGTACAAGTGAAGGTTCACTCCTTCCTCACCCCAAACACTCTTTGGTTGAGCCAAGGAGTTTTACAACAATTCTAGTTAACCCTCAACAACCTACACTTGAAAGATCACTCACCCAATTAAGAACTATTTTATACAAATGAGGCAACCTTCACCAAGGTTTTACCACTCCAAGTGATAGGTTCACCTTCACCAAGGTTTTCACTTGAGCAACCTCACAACCCAACTTTCCCAACCCCTTGTACAACCAACAAAGAATCTTTCTACTCAAAAATCTCACTTGTAAGCTTGTATTTTGTGTTGGCAAAAGTCTCCTGTCTTCTTGTGCTTTGGGGTGTTTATAGAAGGTGAGAAATGGCTTCAAAAGGCTCTCCAACGGTCAAATATTAAATGCTATCAAAACTAGCCGTTGGCCTGTCGGACGTCCGACAGGTGCCTGTCGGACGTCCGAACCACCTGTCGGACGTCCGAACCCTGCGTCCGAACGTAGGCAGAGAGTCATCAAATCTTTGCGAAATTTCTCGGACGTCCGATGCGATCGATGTGCGTCCGAGGCGTGCGTCCGATCCTTCCGGACGTCCGATGCTTCCTCACGAGCGTCCGACAGAGTTTCCTTCTTGATGTTCTTCATCCTTTCGGACGTCCGATAGCGTCCGACATGAGTGCCCTGTTTTTGCTTCTTCTTTTATGCCACAAGAATCTGTTCTAACAAATTACTCACATAAAAACATTAGCCCAAATCTACATTTTGGTTTGTTAATCATCAAAACCAAGGATTGATCGACCAAGGTCAACAATCTTCCCCTTTTTGATGATGACAAACAAAATGAAGATTTCTTTTATCAAATAAGTTCAAATAAAGCTCCCCCTTAGAAAGTGCCAACATACAAAGAAATTTCAATAAATCCTACTCCCCCTTTTGGCATCAATCAAAAACAAACTCCCCCTTTATTTTTCAAATCAAGACCATATTGAATATCAAAATTTTCAATTGTACTTACAACCATATAGCACTTCTTGGATCAAATCATCATGATGTGCCTAAATATGAGAAATTTCATTTGGTACCATTTCTTTATAGGGTCCTTGGGAGTTAATACGACATGATCTAGCAATCCACATGGATTTCATGCCTTTTCTCATATTTTTCTTTACATAGCAATCATTTTGCATATGTCCAAATTTGCAACAAAAGTGACACATGATAGAAGTATTTTGCACATAGGTGGATTTAATGCAACTAATTTTCTTACTTCTTATCATAACAAACTTATTTGTGCCTTGAAAAGATTTGCTTTCTTTTGTTTGAGAAAACTTTTGTTTTTCATTTTGGAGAAACTCGTTCAAGTCATTAATTCTTTTCTTTAACAAATTTTGTTCCTCCAACATTTTTTCATAAAACTTTGTTGTCTCTTCCAACTTCCTTTTCAAAACATTTTTTTGATTTTTTAAATCATCATTTTCCATTCTCAAACATTTGTTTTCTTGAAAAAGTTTGGAGTTTTCTTCCAACAAATCATTTATTTTTGTTTTCAAATCTTTATTTTTAGCATAAGATTTTCTCAAACTTTTATGCATTTTAATCATAAGAATTTTCACATCATCATCTTCATTATCTTCATCACAAGAAGAGTGATAAGAACTTACCTCATCTTCTCCAACGGCCATTAGTGCTATTTGGGCCAACTCTTCTTTTTCTCTTTTTGAATTGCATTCATCCCATGTAACTTTGCAATCTCCTCTTGAACATCTCTTGTTGAAGATCTTCTTGAAATTTTTGATGTGAGGAGTTATATCATTGTCCACTTCCATGATTTCATTACCCATGAAGGATGGGTTATCCCCCACTTGAGATGCTTTAAAAGCTATGCCTCTCATATACATTCTTGCATTTTCTTCCTCTTGCACTTTGAGTTTCAGTTTTAATTCATAAGAGGTTAGGGAATTCACAAGAGATTCAATGGACATAGAATTTAAATCCTTTGCCTCTTCTATAGCATTTATTTTGTTTTCCCATTCTTTTGGCAAGGCATTCAAAATCTTTCTATTTTTCTCACCCAAAGAATATTCTTTTCCAAGCAATTTAAGATCTTCAATAATGTCACAAAATCTACTACACATCTTATCAACATTTTCAAGAGGATGCATTTTGAAAAATTCATATTGAGAAACAAGCAAAGATTTCTTTTGTTCTTTAAACTCTTGGTTACCTTCATGAAATACACACAATTTATCCCAAATATCTTTAGCAGATTTACAACCTTTAATCCTACTAGATTCATTTACATCTAATGCATTGTACAATATACACATGGCCTTGGCATTCAAAGAAAGGTATCTCTTGTCTTTTTCATTCAATTCTTGTCTAGTCTTTAATCTACTCAAATTGGTGGTGGAGTCAACTATTCTAGCTTCATAAGGACCATCTTCTACCACATACCATAATTCAATATAAACGGATTGTAAGAAAATCATCATTCTTTGTTTCCACATGCTAAAATGAGAACCATTAAACATAGGTGGTCTATCAATAGATTGCCCTTCTAAAAAAGAAACTTTTATGGTTGCCATGATCTTTACTCTAAGCGGTTAAGCTTGATCAAAAGAGACCAAGCTCTGATACCAATTGTAAGTGCCCGGTGCAACCCAATGAGTACAAACAATATCACAATGATGCACAAAGATATATCAAATTTAAGCACAATAAAGAAAACTTAATTAAAGAGAAAAGATAAGAAATGCAAACCAAATATCAATCCAATAGCCTCTTCAATTGATGGCGATGCTAACCAAGATGTACAAGTGAAGGTTCACTCCTTCCTCACCCCAAACACTCTTTGGTTGAGCCAAGGAGTTTTACAACAATTCTAGTTAACCCTCAACAACCTACACTTGAAAGATCACTCACCCAATTAAGAACTATTTTATACAAATGAGGCAACCTTCACCAAGGTTTTACCACTCCAAGTGATAGGTTCACCTTCACCAAGGTTTTCACTTGAGCAACCTCACAACCCAACTTTCCCAACCCCTTGTACAACCAACAAAGAATCTTTCTACTCAAAAATCTCACTTGTAAGCTTGTATTTTGTGTTGGCAAAAGTCTCCTGTCTTCTTGTGCTTTGGGGTGTTTATAGAAGGTGAGAAATGGCTTCAAAAGGCTCTCCAACGGTCAAATATTAAATGCTGTCAAAACTAGCCGTTGGCCTGTCGGACGTCCGACAGGTGCCTGTCGGACGTCCGAACCACCTGTCGGACGTCGGAACCCTGCGTCCGAACGTAGGCAGAGAGTCATCAAATCTTTGCGAAATTTCTCGGACGTCCGATGCGATCGATGTGCGTCCGAGGCGTGCGTCCGATCCTTCCGGACGTCCGATGCTTCCTCACGAGCGTCCGACAGAGTTTCCTTCTTGATGTTCTTCATCCTTTCGGACGTCCGATAGCGTCCGACATGAGTGCCCTGTTTTTGCTTCTTCTTTTATGCCACAAGAATCTGTTCTAACAAATTACTCACATAAAAACATTAGCCCAAATCTACATTTTGGTTTGTTAATCATCAAAACCAAGGATTGATCGACCAAGGTCAACAATCTTCCCCTTTTTGATGATGACAAACAAAATGAAGATTTCTTTTATCAAATAAGTTCAAATAAAGCTCCCCCTTAGAAAGTGCCAACATACAAAGAAATTTCAATAAATCCTACTCCCCCTTTTGGCATCAATCAAAAACAAACTCCCCCTTTATTTTTCAAATCAAGACCATATTGAATATCAAAATTTTCAATTGTACTTACAACCATATAGCACTTCTTGGATCAAATCATCATGATGTGCCTAAATATGAGAAATTTCATTTGGTACCATTTCTTTATAGGGTCCTTGGGAGTTAATACGACATGATCTAGCAATCCACATGGATTTCATGCCTTTTCTCATATTTTTCTTTACATAGCAATCATTTTGCATATGTCCAAATTTGCAACAAAAGTGACACATGATAGAAGTATTTTGCACATAGGTGGATTTAATGCAACTAATTTTCTTACTTCTTATCATAACAAACTTATTTGTGCCTTGAAAAGATTTGCTTTCTTTTGTTTGAGAAAACTTTTGTTTTTCATTTTGGAGAAACTCGTTCAAGTCATTAATTCTTTTCTTTAACAAATTTTGTTCCTCCAACATTTTTTCATAAAACTTTGTTGTCTCTTCCAACTTCCTTTTCAAAACATTTTTTTGATTTTTTAAATCATCATTTTCCATTCTCAAACATTTGTTTTCTTGAAAAAGTTTGGAGTTTTCTTCCAACAAATCATTTATTTTTGTTTTCAAATCTTTATTTTTAGCATAAGATTTTCTCAAACTTTTATGCATTTTAATCATAAGAATTTTCACATCATCATCTTCATTATCTTCATCACAAGAAGAGTGATAAGAACTTACCTCATCTTCTCCAACGGCCATTAGTGCTATTTGGGCCAACTCTTCTTTTTCTCTTTTTGAATTGCATTCATCCCATGTAACTTTGCAATCTCCTCTTGAACATCTCTTGTTGAAGATCTTCTTGAAATTTTTGATGTGAGGAGTTATATCATTGTCCACTTCCATGATTTCATTACCCATGAAGGATGGGTTATCCCCCACTTGAGATGCTTTAAAAGCTATGCCTCTCATATACATTCTTGCATTTTCTTCCTCTTGCACTTTGAGTTTCAGTTTTAATTCATAAGAGGTTAGGGAATTCACAAGAGATTCAATGGACATAGAATTTAAATCCTTTGCCTCTTCTATAGCATTTATTTTGTTTTCCCATTCTTTTGGCAAGGCATTCAAAATCTTTCTATTTTTCTCACCCAAAGAATATTCTTTTCCAAGCAATTTAAGATCTTCAATAATGTCACAAAATCTACTACACATCTTATCAACATTTTCAAGAGGATGCATTTTGAAAAATTCATATTGAGAAACAAGCAAAGATTTCTTTTGTTCTTTAAACTCTTGGTTACCTTCATGAAATACACACAATTTATCCCAAATATCTTTAGCAGATTTACAACCTTTAATCCTACTAGATTCATTTACATCTAATGCATTGTACAATATACACATGGCCTTGGCATTCAAAGAAAGGTATCTCTTGTCTTTTTCATTCAATTCTTGTCTAGTCTTTAATCTACTCAAATTGGTGGTGGAGTCAACTATTCTAGCTTCATAAGGACCATCTTCTACCACATACCATAATTCAATATAAACGGATTGTAAGAAAATCATCATTCTTTGTTTCCACATGCTAAAATGAGAACCATTAAACATAGGTGGTCTATCAATAGATTGCCCTTCTAAAAAAGAAACTTTTATGGTTGCCATGATCTTTACTCTAAGCGGTTAAGCTTGATCAAAAGAGACCAAGCTCTGATACCAATTGTAAGTGCCCGGTGCAACCCAATGAGTACAAACAATATCACAATGATGCACAAAGATATATCAAATTTAATCACAATAAAGAAAACTTAATTAAAGAGAAAAGATAAGAAATGCAAACCAAATATCAATCCAATAGCCTCTTCAATTGATGGCGATGCTAACCAAGATGTACAAGTGAAGGTTCACTCCTTCCTCACCCCAAACACTCTTTGGTTGAGCCAAGGAGTTTTACAACAATTCTAGTTAACCCTCAACAACCTACACTTGAAAGATCACTCACCCAATTAAGAACTATTTTATACAAATGAGGCAACTTTCACCAAGGTTTTACCACTCCAAGTGATAGGTTCACCTTCACCAAGGTTTTCACTTGAGCAACCTCACAACCCAACTTTCCCAACCCCTTGTACAACCAACAAAGAATCTTTCTACTCAAAAATCTCACTTGTAAGCTTGTATTTTGTGTTGGCAAAAGTCTCCTGTCTTCTTGTGCTTTGGGGTGTTTATAGAAGGTGAGAAATGGCTTCAAAAGGCTCTCCAACGGTCAAATATTAAATGCTGTCAAAACTAGCCGTTGGCCTGTCGGACGTCCGACAGGTGCCTGTCGGACGTCCGAACCACCTGTCGGACGTCCGAACCCTGCGTCCGAACGTAGGCAGAGAGTCATCAAATCTTTGCGAAATTTCTCGGACGTCCGATGCGATCGATGTGCGTCCGAGGCGTGCGTCCGATCCTTCCGGACGTCCGATGCTTCCTCACGAGCGTCCGACAGAGTTTCCTTCTTGATGTTCTTCATCCTTTCGGACGTCCGATAGCGTCCGACATGAGTGCCCTGTTTTTGCTTCTTCTTTTATGCCACAAGAATCTGTTCTAACAAATTACTCACATAAAAACATTAGCCCAAATCTACATTTTGGTTTGTTAATCATCAAAACCAAGGATTGATCGACCAAGGTCAACAATCTTGACCTTTTTATTGTTTTGAAGCCATTTTTCTTTCATTTGGACATCATTCCAAGGGAGGTATAATTTTTTTTATCTTTTTTGTCTCTCCTATGTGATCCAACGTGCTAAGTGAGAATTGCATGTCTAATTTGCTTTCCTTGTCTTTCTTTAGTTCCTTTATTTCATTTATGTAGACACCAAATTTTGAATAATTTGTATGTAGCATCTATTTCATGATTTTCATTTTAGATTGCTTGAATTTTAGTTCGTTGTTGTGTGTTTTGCACTATTAGTTGTTATGATATTTTAGTTTTATTCATTTTCGCCCTTTTAGTTGACCTATTTCATTTGCTATTTATTCTTATTTACTTTTAGTTTTAGTTTTTAGTTTTAGCTTTTAAGTTTAAGATTAGCATAGAGTTTTTAGAAAAAAGAAAAGGAAAACATCAAAAATATGTTTTAGTCATTTTGTTTTTATTCAATGCTTTCTTGAAGGAAAAATGAAAATGAAAAATCATAAAAAAAAAGAGAAAAGAGAAAATTAAAGAAAAAGAGAAAAAAAAAAGGCTTTAGTTGGCTTGGAAAAATGGAAAAAAAGGAAAAATTTGTTCACAAAAATATGTTTATTTCTTTAAATTCAATCTTTGGGCACTTTAGTTATTTTTATTAAGTTATTTTGAGAAAAAAGAAAATGATGAAAAATTAAAAATTAAAAATTAAAAATCGCCATTTTTGTTTAGTTTTTTGTTTAAAATTATTTTTGTTTTGTTATTATTATTATTACCTGGTTTGTGTAATTTTGTTATTATTATTATTTATATTTTATATTTTTATTTTATCATTTCTGTAATCATCAAGTTGTTTAAAAAAAAAAATGCTCGCGGCATGCGAGCTGCATTTTGCCGCAGCTTGCAAAGGGGTCATCGAGCGGCTCCTTAGCTGCAAATACAGGAAAAGTTGCTGGAGTTTTAGGGTTGGGGTTTGCTCATATAAAAGCCAAGAGAAAGGGGAGTCGCAAGAGGGAAGAGGGGGTCGAAAACAAAGAGTGAAAAGAAAAAAAAGGGAACAAAAATCCGAGAGAGAACTGGGTTGGGGACTGAGGAACGGACGAAAAAAAACAGGCTGAGAAAAGAGAAAGATTACGGGGAGAGCTGGAAAAAGGGACGGCTGTGGGGTTGTGAGAAGAACCGCAGCTAAAGAGGTGGTAGCACGGCTGAAACGAAGGGGATTGGAAGGAGTTGACGGCTAAGCAAAACTGAGAAGCGAGAAAGTGAGAGCTTTAGAGAGTGGACGGCTGCAAAACAAAAGAAAAAGAAAAGAAAACAGCGACCGCGAGAGAGGAGAGAAAGGAAGGGACAGGGTTGCGGCGGTCGAGCATAAGGAAAATAACAACAGCAAGAAAGGATAGTTGGGCGACGGCGAGAAAGAAAAACTGAAAAGTGAAGTTCATCGGGGCAAAGGAAGGAGAAAGTTTCAAGCTTGGGGGGAAACCAGAAAAGTGACGGGAGAAAGAAAGGAGAAGTAGAGAGTGAAGGAAAAACTGGTGCATCCATTTTCGGTGTCCATCATCATTAAAAGGCAAATCTTTTCCGCTGAAAATCTGTTCAATCCTCTTCCATTTTTGCTGGTCAGGTATATTACTTTTTTTCCTCTATCTGTTTAATGACGGCGTTGTAGTTTTGCCATGCCCATGATTTTGATGTTCTCAGTCAGTCCATAATGATTTCATTAGGTCTTTGTTGGATGTTTATGGTTGTTCTCGCATGTTTGACAAAGCGAAAAATTAAAAATGACATGAACAAGACAGAAAGTTTCGCTTGTTACAACCATATTCAGTGATATTCTTTTGTAGTTTTCCTTCCTTTCGGCTGCTGAAGTAGTGACTATGTGATTCTGGTTTTGCTATTTAATAGAAAGGTCATAGCTTTCTCCAATTAAAGGCTGTATCTTTTATCCCTTTTTGCGTAGCTTGGGTCTTTAGAGTCCTTAATGTCCGCTTGAAAGTTTGGCTGCAACAAGTTTGAAAGTTTGGTTCAAAGTTCGGGTTCTTGTCTGTCGTTTAGCCATGATACTGTGAACACATCTAAGGGCATGAAAACTTGTTTTTTCTATAGCTTGTATCATGTGTGTTTTGGTTGTCTGCTTGGAGTTTAATTCATCAATATGCACGTTTGATAATGGGATAAAAAAAAATCTTGTTGAACGAATCTGTTTCATGGCCTTGTCGCATTTATGTTAGGATCCTTGTTGAATCTTCCATCTCATCTTCATCCCAGGTCTTTGTGTTGGAACATACTAAGACTGGTATTTGGTCATCTCTAGATTAGTGCATTAGAGTTTATAGGAGCTCAAAGTCACTCTCGGTCATGTGGCAAATATGCGAACAGATTGTTGTCTCCTTTGAGTTGCTGAAGTTTGTGGTTTGTTTAATTTTTGAGACTTGTTTGTTTATCTATGAGTTGCATTTGTTTTTCCCGTTGTTTTGTCTTTAGCTTGGTGCTGAGTTTGTGGGTTTGAGTTTAAAAGACATTTGAATCATGCTCAAGTACTTGCTGGAAAACGTTTTTTTAGCTTGTTGAACCCAGAAACTCACAGCCTTGTCTTTTTGTTTTCTTCCTTTTCGGTTCCAAGCTCTGATATCTTCTCTAGATGACAATTCAATCATGTCTTTTTATTGGTTTGTTTGCATGAATATGTCTAAGTGCTTGAGGAAATTGCATGAGAATGGTTGTGGAAGGAAAGAATTTTCCTGAAGCTGCGAAGTTGTTATTGCCGAAAGTTCCCTCATGGCATTTGCATGATTTTTCTTCTATGTTTTGGTTTGATTGAATGTTGAAGTTGTTTTGTCATGTTTTGTCATGTATTGCAGAAGTTGTTTTGCAAAGAAAGTTCTATGTTTTGCATGATTAAGTAAAAATGAAAGTAGCAATGGTGTTTTGGGCTGCAGAAAGCTTTCGGCAAAAAATGATTGTTGCAGAATGTGTTTTCTCACGTCTTTTGCATGAAGACTGCATGAAACTATTTTCTAAAATTTCAATTTGACCTCCCAAGTCTCCTTTGGTTGCATTGTGGCCCAATTACATTCCAATGTCTTGCAATTAGGTCCTAGGATGGTTGCAATTAAATCCATTGCTTGACTTGTTCTTTGCTATTTGACCTTTGAACTTCCCAAAATGTTTTATTTGGACTTGAGTGATTGGTTAAGGGATACTTTTGGGTCCCTAGTAATTGCTATATTTGGGATTTGGATGGGTCATTCCACTTTCTTGGTAATTATGCACTATGTGATTTCATTTGAGTTGCAATTGGGGGAATTTTGGTGATTTTCCTTATACTTTACTACTTAATTGGTGCCTTGATTCCTTTATTGTTTTGAAGCCATTTTTCCTTTTACTAGCTTCACGAACGAGGGAGGTATAACTTTCTTTTATCTTCTTTTTTGTCTCTCCTATGTGATCCAACATGCTACATGAAAATCGCATGTCTACTTGCTCCCCTTGTTTTTCCATTAATTCCTTTCATTTACTTCATTTACTTTTGCTTTTTATTTAAGTTATTCTTTATGGGGTATGTGTACACCTCTTGGCTTGTAATAGTTAGGGATTTAATTATTTTATTCATTTTCCCCCTTTTTAGATTGTAGTAGGCCTTCTCCCCCAATAATGTAATAGTTAGGGCCTTAATCGCTTTGTGTGACTTGCATGCTTACGTGCTACGTGTTAACTTGCTTTATTAGGCTTTTGCATCTAGTCGAGCATGCTAAGTGTTATGTGCTATATGTTTATAAGTGTTTGGCATGTCTACTCGCTTTCCATAGTCTGAATGAATGTGATGGATGAATGTACGTTTCCACTAGTCCAACGCTAGTCGGAATTCATAGAATGGGCTAGTCCAACGCTAGACCCTTAGGGATTTCCCCTCGTTAGCACATCATTTGCTTGCTCACCACATATCACGCATTTTCCTTAGTTTTATCATTTGGCATGATCCTCGAACCCCTTTTTCCCTCATTTTAGGTTTTGCATCCCATACTAGCTATAGGGTTCATTTTGCTTGAGTGTTCCCTTCTGATAAGGGAAACGAGCGAGTGTGGCTACTCGATAGCCTTAGCACGCTAGTTTTGCCTTCTAATCAAAGGGAAAATAGAAGTCGAAAAGTTAGGAGTCAACTCCCGTACCCGACTTGTTGCATTCCTCTAGGGTCATACTTTCACTTTATCACATCCATACACTTTTAACCACAATTTTTCACATTTCTCAAACCATGCGTTCTCACTACATTTTTCCTATCACGTGATCATTTTCACCTCACAAATGGAATTCCACTTTACCTTATGTATCTATTATTCTATTTTCACACACTTGCACACAAAAAACACTTGAATTTTATACAACTTCACACATGCACCTTTTTATACATTCGCACACTCGCACTTATATTTCTTGCATCTTTCATTCACTTTCACACTTGCACACTTGAATTTGAACTCTCATTTGCATTAATCGACCTCTATGAGGTTTTCCTTTGTTGGCCGCCACAATTCATGTGGTTTGGGACCAAAAGCCTCACAAGAGACATCGTAGAATTTAGGATTGCATTTTCCTTTCCGTTTTGCATTCATATAGTCATATCCAACGTGCAATACATACATTGGGTAGAAAATTAGGAAAGGTAAGGTTAAGTCGCGCAACTAGCCTTGGCTAGGTCAAAGGGGTGCCTAGGATTCTATCCTTGCCTTCCCCTTTGTCAAACGTGACTCCCGAACCTTTTTCTTTGGCTTACGTGGACTAGGAGTCGTTTTTAAAAGGGTTTTACTACTTTGTCTTTAAAAATTTATTTTTTAGGTGACTTGGTACACCTTAATCATTACCAAGTGGCGACTCCAATTTCTCATTCAAAAACCCTTTTAAAAACTATTTTTTGGGTCAAATCGTCGCTTTTTCAAGTCCCATATTAGACCCATATCTTTTTCAACTCACAAAAATCATTTTCCAATCAAAATTGAATCAAAAACATCTTTCTCAAACCATTTATTTTTCTTATCAAAAAATGGGGCGCGACAGTTGGCGACTCCACTGGGGAGTTCCTAAGTGGGTCCAAGCATTTTTGACTTAACCATTCGTTTCCTCTTTCTACCCTTTCTATGCATGGCATATGGATATGAGGATTGCATTTTTCATTTTTAGGACCTTTTGTCTTATGTACATAATCAAACCAATCCCTCGACTCATGAATGTATGTTTGAATGAATGTTTACTTGTTATCTCGCGCTTGCATTGCATTTTGGGAGGTATGGGTCACCCTAGAGCCTCGCGTTGGTTCTTGACCCTTCCCCTCCAAACGAGCACTAGCATACGAGCATACGCTTTACTTCTTTTATCCCTTTTATTTTTCTTTAGTGGCTTGTCACGCCACTCCACCCTATTAGGATTTTAGGCGACCCACTTGGACATGTGATCGTATCACGACGTGTGCGTAGCATGATCCGATGGGTCACTCGATCTTCCGCTTTAAACTTTAGGTTGATGGCCTATTAGTTTTTAGTCGAAGGTTGAGGATTTTTTTAGATTCGCCTAGACGGGTAGCCGTAACACGACGTGTGCGTAGCAACGTCTGGGGAATCGCTCGAGCCACCGACAAGGAACCTTGGGAGTGATGACCCTTGGTTTCCAAGTCTGAAGGCTCGGGGACCTATGACTTATCGAGTCTAGATGCATTAGTGAGCCCCAGCCTCATGCATCCATTTTAGCTTGCCTAGAGTAGAGTCAGCCTTACCCTATTATGGACACTGTTCACGAGGGGAGGGGTCCAACCCCTTTCTTCTTTTTATTGCTTTATTTCCTTGTGTTGATTTCTTTGCTACAATGTGTTATATGTATTTATCTAACTGGGCAAACTTTTCTTGGTTTTGTGCCCCATTGCATTCACAAACATTAGCAAATAAGAGGTCTGGCATGACCTTCTTTTATGGCCTACCCGTATAGATAGGATATTACACGTTTAAAAGTTTTGGTATAATTCATTCATAAGTTAATAATGCCATACCATTTTAGGCTTACCCTGGCAAACAAAGGGCTCCTTAGGTCACGTCTCATTTCAAATTGCATTTTTCCTTGCTTTGATAAGAATGGCATCATGCATAAGCCTTAGAAAGGGAATGCCACTTAGGGAATCCCACATTAGGGACAAGCCAACCTAAATCCCATGGGTATTTAATCCAATTTTTGGGATTTGCACGTTTAAATTCCTGTTAACCAGAGAAATGGGAACTGTAGGTAAGGTATTTGACTCCGGTTTTGGTTTCTAGATGGAAAGCCCTCGCCGAGTGCAACAGATGTTAGTAGTGCCGCCGGAGGTACAAAGATGGCCCACATTACTCTCACCCAATGAGGTTAACCAAATAGCCGATCGATTAGGACACATCGGGGATTTCAAGGACATCAAGTCCGATGGATATTTGGTAGAAGCTTTGGTGCATCTATGGGACCCCACTTGTTCTGCTTTTAGATTTGGAAAAAGGGAGATGACCATAACGATCGAGGAAGTTGCCGGATTTCTCAATTTGCCGATTCAAGGAACTGCCGTGGTATTGCCGTTAGTATCTAACAAAGCTGAATTTTGCCGTTTCACTGGGTTAAAGGAATCAGTACTACAAGGGGCAGACCAAAATATAGAGGCGAAGTTCTTATTTGATCGATTTGCGTTAAGAGATGGTTTTGAGAGGCATCGAGGGGACTTCTCGTTTACTTCCAAGGAAACGTGGGATCGAAAGAGAGTCTGGGTATACGGTTTAGTCATGACGGGAACCTACTTTTTTCCTAGGAAAGACAAAAAGATAGCCTTCAAGCTCACTAAAATCCTGTATGACTTGTTTCTCGGAATTAATGATAGGCCGTGTTCCATTATTCCTACCATTTTGGCCGACATCTTCATAGCCTGCACTACCTGTCAGAAAGGAAAAAGTTCTTTTGTGGTTCAAATTTGATCTTACATATATGGGGAATGGAGCATTTCATGAGACGACCGGCTATTTCATCGAGTCTACCAATGTTCGCATACAACTGGATAGCCACACATCACAAGAGGATTAATAGAGATAGTCTGCCGTGCAATGCATCTGAGTTTGTGGATTTCTTGAAGAACGTGACCGATCAAAATATCAGATGGGTGTTGGATTGGACCGATTGTACTAAACCCGTTCTTCGCACTCAGGCATCCGAATTCATTCTCCTACTGGGTACTCAAGAGATTACCGCCTACGCCCCAAAAAGGTTTCTCAGACAATTAGGACGTACCCAAGAAATACCACCCGTGCTTGACATGAGCGAAGTCACCATTATTTTTAACTGGGGAATGTGCCCAAATCAAATCCCTATGAAAGATCGGATTATTGACGCCTGGGTGACGCTATCTGATGACGTGAGTTTTAGATACATCCCGGAGCTCAAGCAGAAGGGTTTGATGACTTCACAATACGAAGACTGGGTAGGAGGATCCGCTGCGCAAGAAATTCAAGATGAGCCATCTGAGGAGGTGAAAAAGTTGAAAGCCATTATCGAAGCAAAGGATAAGGAAATTCTGCAGTTAAGTAAGTCTGTCGAAGCATACAAAGGGATGGCCGAGCAAAGCAAGCAATTGTATGAAAATGAACGAGGAAGGCGTCAAGAGCTGAAAAGGAAATGTGCAGAATTATATGATCAAACTGAATGTGTTAGAATTCCATATGCTAGGGAAACAAAGGACTCTGTATTAGATAGGTTCAGAAGTTTTGGCAATCTTGTACGGAATCGTCTTCGTGACATGATGTAAATATTGACAAGTTTATCAATGAAAATGATTTCTCCTTTGCTCTCATTTTGGATTATTGTCAAAAACAGGTTTGTATTACGGGTCCCATTTCGAAGGTGTTGCATCATGCTAGGCCTACCCTTGGCATAAAAGGGCCCCCCAAATAGGACATGCATCCGAATTGTTTGAACAATTACTAACTCATGTCTTTTTCTTTTTTCCTCTTTTTTGAATAAATTGCAGAAATTCAGTAATCATGGGTTTATCTAAAAGAAGTCTTTTGTATCCTCAGGTAAATTTCAAAATAGCTTTTCGGAAAAACCCCATTATTACGCGATCCCGAAGTAAAGCCCAAAGGAATCGTGTAAACATGAGTACTCAACCAGAATCATCCGATAAGGCCGTTGCAACTACCCAGCCAGAGGCCGCAAGTCCTGGGGTTCAGTTGACAGAGTTACTCACAAAATTTGGGGAAATGGCATCAGAAATGGCCGCTCAGAAAAAGTTGATTGACGAACTCGTTAGTAGCGGAGTGCAACCTGAGCCTGTACCCGCTACACAACCACAATCCGAACCATTTGTTATTCCTCCATTTCAAACCACGTTTGAGGGAACTTTCAACCCGCAATATGCTTTTACTCAAAATCCTCCTTTCTACCCTCCTTATGGTCAAGGATTTCAGCCTCAAAGCGACCCAAACATGCATTTGAACCCACCAGTTTTTTATCAGCCTACCGCAGAGCCCGTCGTGCCGGAGCACACTTTCCAAAATAAGCCTGAAATGGGTGAATCCTCTGCTCCAATTGATATGAAGTTGCTCAAACGTCTAGATCGTTTCGATGAATTTATGAGGAAGAGCCAGGGGTTGAATAAGCAGGGAGTCCTGGATTATGATGAATTGTGCCTTTTTCCGAACGTGCAGTTGCCTGAGGGGTTCAAAACCCCTAAATTTAACAAATATGATGGGACGGGTAATCCCAAGACACATCTCCGACTATTTGCCAACAAATTGGGAAAGCCCGTAGATGATGAGAATTTGCCTTTAAGGTTGTTCCCCGAGAGTCTGGAAGGGGATGCGCTTGACTGGTATTCTAACCTGAAGCTTGAAGACGTGAAAACCTGGATTGATTTGTCTAATGCATTTGTGAGGCAGTACGAGTACAACTGCGAGTTGGCTCCGACCCGAACTACGTTAGAAGGAACGAAAAGGAAGCCTTCTGAGGACCACAAGACCTATGCCAAGAGGTGGAGGAAAATAGCTGCAAAGGTCGAGCCACCAATGACCGAGGATGAAATCATACGTACTTTCATAAAAGCCCATGATCCGCCGTACTTCGAAGAGATTTTCCGTATGACTGGATGTTCGTTTGCTGCAATTGTAAATAAACTTGAGGAGTTTGATGACTTTGTGAGAGTTGGGAAGATTGTCAATGTCTCCGCCCTTAAATCTCAGTTGGATGCTTTACAAGGTCAAGGAAGCAATGTGAAAAAGCCGCCTTTCAAAAAGAAAGAGGGGGATGCAACCTTTATCTGGAACCAAAACCCTTCACCTAGACCCCGATATCAACACAACCCAATCTACCAACCCCATTACCCTTACTACTCAAATCCGCATCCTGTATATACTACCAATATCCACCACCCTCGACCTCGCCCAAGCTATTCAAACCCACCTTCAGCCCCTTTTCAAATTTCCCAACCAAATCCACCCAAAAACCGACCTCGCCCTCCATATAACCCAAGATTTCCTCCACTAAATAGACCTGTTTACAACCATCCTCAACCTCCTGAACATTACAACCGACCCCCTAGCCGTACATTTACCAACCTAGGCAGGCCTCTGGATCAATTGTATGGACAATTAAAGGCTGCCGGGAAAATTGGTACGGTGCCCCCTCCGACCTACCCATATGGCATGCCGCCGTGGTATAACCCGCAAGCCGTCTGTGCTTATCATTCAGGGGCTACTGGACATTCGACTATTGATTGCAAGGCGCTTAAGCATAAAATCCAAGATATGGTGGAAGCCGGGGAGATTGTAATCCGGAAAAGGGAGGCGCAAGGGCCGAACGTAAATAGGAACCCTTTACCGGAACATGCCAATATTATTGGGGTTATTCTGGATGATACAGAGTATGTAGAACCAGTCAGAGAATTGGCAAGGGAAGCTGAAGTGTTTGGGGTCACAGACCAACCCTTTGTCATAGAACTGCCATTTAAAGAGGACGAAAAGCCCTTTATTTTGGATCTCACGCCAGCTGAGAGTGCGGCTTTGGAGCCAATAGTCGTTGAATTTCCGAAACAGGAGCCTGTCCTGAGCCTGCAACAATTACCGTGGAACTATGATGAACCTGTCATACAGATTGGGGAAAAGATAATTGCAAAGGAAGAAGTGTCAGCGGTCACCAGATCGGGGAAGGTTGCAAGTCCATTTGAAGCTGCCATTCCGATTCAAGCAAATAACTCTGAGCCACCCGCCAAACCAACAGTTACCGAGAGAGAAGCCTTAGATTTCCTTAAAAGGCTCCAAAGAAGCGAATACAATGTGATCGAGAAACTTAGCAAGTTGCCCGCTCAAATATCCATGTTGGATCTTCTTTTTTCATCAGATGTGCATAGGGATGCATTGCTCGAAGTACTGACTAAAGCTCAAATTCCTAGGAACATTTCAGTTGATAATTTCTCACACGTGGTTGGGAATGTACTCTTTACCAAGCAAATCACTTTCTCTGACGAGGAATTGCCGGCGGAAGGCATTGGACATAACAAGGCCCTGTACGTAGTTGTGAGGTGCAACGGAAAAATGCTGCCGAAGGTTTTGATTGATAATGGGTCTGCACTTAATATTTGTCCCTGGAGTACCTTGGAAAAGTTAGGATTGCAAGACATCAAGCTGAGGCCTTCAGGGACCATAGTCCGAGGTTTTGATGGAGCGCAAAGAGAGCCGATAGGAGAAGTGGATTTAGTAGTTGAGATGGGTCCCGCACAATTTCAAATAACCTACCAAGTCATGCACTTTCCTAGCACTTACAACGTTTTGCTTGGAAGGCCGTGGATTCATAAGTCCGGAGCTGTGCCGTCTTCATTGCATCAGTTGCTGAAATTTGTAGTAAATGACAAGCTGATAACTATATTTGCCGAGGAGGATTGCCTTGTAATCACCGATTCTGGGTTAAAAGAGGATGGAAGCCGCAATGTCACCATGACTCCTCATAGCACGGCTGATATCGTCTCTGTAAGTTGGATCACAAACGAGGAGCGAGCTTTACCAAAGGCCAGTGTCATGATGGCCAAAGAAATGATCCGTGGAGGATATGAATTTGATAAAGGGCTGGGACGAGATTTGCAAGGAATTCTGAAGCCAGTAGAGATTATTGAGAAAAAGGATTCATTTGGTTTAGGGTTCCAACCGACCGCTAAGGACATCAGAGAAATGAAGGAGCGTAAGAGAGCGGAGAAAGAAGGGAGGCAAAGGGCTCTTGATATTCCACCGCTGCATTATACTTTCCCACGACCAGCCGAGGTGATCATGTCAGAAATCAACCCAATTGACGAAATTGAAGCAAGTTTGGCTCAGTTGTTCGTTGGGGCGACATTTGAAGATAGTTTGTCAGACGAAGCTGAATTTCCTGACATCCCCGAAGGATCAATTCCCAATTGGACAGCCGAGTCCCTGCCCGTTTGGAAGGAGTTTCGGTAAACTGAAAGGGATTTATCATTCATGTGAATTCATGAAAATACTTTTGCATCTGTAAATAGCCAATGAAAACAATTTTACTTTTTGACTAACATTTACGCATGTAAATATTGTTAAGTTTTCGTTTCAATTTGCTTTCAATCAAAGGTCTTTATGAAAATGCACAAGTTGTTCTTGTCATGTTGTGTTGTTTATTCACTTGTTTATATTCATATTGCTTGTTCATTTGTTTGTTGTATGCTTATTTTGCTTATTATCCCACATTCGTTAATTCTTTCAGATGGCCAAAAATAAAATTATTTGACCCTTTGGATATCACAGTTCTGGAATACGATAATGGCAATCTCTATATCACTCACGACTTGGAGGTCTGTGAATCCGAACTCCAAAGCGAGAGTGATAATGAGGAGGTATTCGATTCTTTTGCAAAGGACTTTGAACAATATGCGGAGAAACCAAAACCGAACCTGGAAGAAACAGAAAAGGTTAACATTGGCACTGAGGATGAGGTTAAGGAGGTGCAAATTAGTAGTCATTTAAATGAAAGGCAGAAAAAGGAGATGCTTGAATTCTTGACCATGTTCCAGGATGTATTTGTGTGGTCCTATGATGATATGACTGGTATTTCAACTGACGTGGTAGTGCACAGGTTACCCACAGACCCTTCTTTTCCACCCGTAAAACAAAAACCCAGAAAATTCAAACCAGATATAAGCCTCAAAATAAAAGAGCAAATTGAAAAACAACTCAAAACCAACATTATCATTGTTTCCCATTACCCAATTTGGCTTTCAAATCCTGTCCCTGTTCCAAAAAAGAGTGGAGAGGTGAGAGTTTGTGTTGACTATAGAGATCTTAATAAAGCCAGTCCTAAAGATGATTTCCCTCTATCAAATATTCACATTCTCTTAGACAATACTGCCGGACATGAGATTGAATCCTTTTGCGATTGTTTTGCTGGCTACCACCAAATTTTGATGGCAGAAGATGATAGGGAGAAGACTGCTTTCATTACCCCTTGGGGTACCTTTTGCTACCGAGTCATGCCTTTCGGTTTAAAGAATGCTGGAGCAACGTATCAGAGGACCATGACAACTCTATTTCATGATATGATCCACCGGGAGATGGAGGTCTACGTGGATGACATCATAATCAAGTCTAAGAGGGCAGAGGACCATTTGGTTGATTTGAAGAAATTATTCGAGAGGTTACGGAAGTACAATTTGAAGCTAAATCCTGCAAAATGCGCCTTCGGAGCACCCGCGGGTAAGCTATTGGGTTTCATTGTCAGCAAGAAGGGCATAGAGATAGATCCAGCCAAAATCAAAGCAATTCGAGATATGCCAGTGCCAAAAACTCAGAAGGACGTGAAAAGCTTCTTAGGGAAGATTAATTTTATTGGGAGGTTCATCGGCCAACTAACTGCCACATGCGAGCCGTTGTTCAAATTATTGAGAAAGAATGTGCCGTTGTATTGGAATGAGGAGTGTCAACAGGCTTTCGACAAGATTAAAGATTATTTGTTGCATCCACCAGTTTTAGTGCCGCCCAAACCAGGCCGACCTTTGATTATGTATTTATCTGTACTCGATGGAGCAGTATGGTGTGTTCTAGGTCAGCACGATGAATCCGGAAGGAAAGAACAAGCCATTTACTATCTAAGCAAGAAGTTCACGCAGTACGAGACTAATTATTCATTCATTGAGAAAAGCTGCTGTGCATTGGCCTGGGCAGCCCAGAAGTTGAGACACTATCTGTTGAGCCATACCACTTATCTTATTTCCCGATCTGATCCTTTGAAGTATCTTTTGGAGAAGCCGATGTTGACTGGGCGTCTGGCCAAATGGCAGATAATTCTATCAGAATTCGATATTGTCTTCACTTCACAAAAAGCTGTCAAGGGGCAAGCTATAGCCGATCATTTGGCAGAAAATCCAAGGGATGATGATTATCAACCACTCCGTACTTATTTCCCTGACGAGAGGGTCCTATTTGTAGGTGCTGCAGATGATATAAGTGAACAAAGTCCTGAATGGAGGCTTTTCTTCGATGGAGCTTCGAATTCTCTCGGAGTTGGAATTGGAGCCGTTTTGGTTTCACCCGAAGGGAAGCATTACCCTGCCGCTGCCAAATTGCAATTTGCCTGCACAAACAACATGGCTGAATATGAAGCCTGTATTTTTTGTCTCAAAATGGCTTTAAAAATGGAAATCAAAGAGTTGATAGCTTTCAGTGATTCAGATTTGCTCGTGCATCAAACCTTGAAACAGTGGATAACCAAAGATTCAAAAATTCTGCCCTATCATTGCAGTCTGCTCACTCTGGCCAAGCAATTTCGAAATTTGGAGTTCAGACATCTTCCGCGAGCCCGAAACGCATTTGCCGATGCTTTGGCCACCTTAGCTTCTATGATCCAATACTCAGATGAATTGAGGATCGAGCCAATTCCGATTCAACTTCAAGATAAGCCTGCCCACTGTTGGGTTGTAGACAAGTCCTCCGACAATGTTTCGTGGTATAATGATCTTAAGGAGTTTCTCAAAACAGGATCTTACCCTTTGCATGCTAATACAAAGGACAAGAGTTTTCTGCGTAGAATGGCTTCAAAATTTTTCTTAAATGGTGAAATGTTGTACAAAAGAACCTCGGATTTGAACCTTTTAAGATGCATTGATGAAGATAAAGCTCAATATATGATGAAAGAAGTGCATAGTGGCGTTTGTGGACCTCACATGAATGGCCATTTGCTAGCGAAGAAAATCATGAGAACCGGATATTTCTGGCTTACTATGGAGCATGATTGTATAGACTTTGTCCGGAGATGTATAAAATGCCAAATGCATGGTGATATTATACGCGCTCCACCCACTGAATTGCATAGCATGACCGCCCCGTGGCCCTGTTCAATGTGGGGTATGGACATGATTGGTACAATCGATCCTCCCGCTTCAAATGGACATCGATTTATATTGGTGGCGATTGAGTACTTCACTAAATGGGTTGAAGCTGAATCATTCAAACATGTCACGAAGAAGGTAGTTGCCAGTTTCTTGAGAGATCGCATCATCTGTCGCTTTGGAGTACCCGAAACGCTTATCACAGACAATGCCAAGAATCTGAACAATGACATGGTAGATGGACTATGCGAGCAATTCAAGATCAGACACCGCAATTCTGCCATTTATAGGCCACAAATGAATGGAGCTGTAGAAGCCGCAAACAAAAATTTGAAGAAGATTATCCGCAAAATGACAGAAAGGCACCGCGATTGGCATGAAAAGTTGCCCTATGCATTAATGGCGTATCGGAATTCTATCCGGACATCGACTGGGGCAACGCCGTATTCACTCATGTATAGGATGGAAGCTGTATTACCAGCTGAGGTTGAAATTCCGTCGCTACGAATCCTTATGGAAGCTAAATTGGAAGAGGCTGATTGGATCAAGCAGCGCCATGAGCAATTGACTTTGATCGATGAAAAGCGATTCAATGCTATCTGTCATGGTCAGTGCTATCAGAAACGTGTGGCCCGGGCTTACAACAAAAAAGTCCATCGGCGGGCATTTGAAGAAGGTGATAAGGTACTGAAGCGGATTTTGTCGATGCAAGATGAAGCTAAAGGTAAATTTGCTCCAAATTGGCAAGGGCCGTTCATTGTCCAAAAGGTATTACCTGGCGGAGCTCTTGTTTTGGCCGAAATGGATAGACGGACATTCCCTCAACCCATCAACTCAGATATGTGCAAAAAGTTTTTCATTTGATCACGCAAATTTTCTTTAGAAATTCATGCAAATGGCGAAATGCAAGTCAGGCCATCTTCTTTTACACTAAAAACATTTTATCTTTACTTGTCCCCTTTGAGCCATCAGAATTGACAAATTTCGTTTGATAACCCTTGAGAATTGCAAACCCCACACTGGGGCAAATTTATTTCGAAAAAAATAAGAAAAAAAAAAGAAAGGGAAGAGAAAACCCTACACTGGGGCAAATTTAGTTTTCAAAGAAAAATGCAAAAGTGATGAAAAATGCAAAGAGAGAAAATTCGATCAAACTGGGGCAAATTTTCCTCAGTTTTGGAGTTGTTTTCAAAAAAGTGCAATCTCAAGTTATTTCACCTCTTATATCAAAATTTGCTTTCAAGCCTCAACTTTTCTTGAAAAACACCCCACCTGACCTCATTATAAAAGCCCAAAGTCCTGGCTTTCGTCACTTGCTGCATTTCTATTAGAAAATTTGTTAATCAACTGGCAGGTGATGTCCGTAATGTCTTCGCCTAATTTTACTGATGCCAGAAATCTTTAATTCATGTTTCTGAGTCGATCATGGTCGAGATATTTCATTCTTCTTTAGGTGAAAACCCGAAAGGGCGCCTCGAAAAAAAGAAAAACGAAAAGAAAAAAGAGAAAAAAAAAGAAGAAAGAAAAGAAAAAGGAAAAGAGAAAAGAAAAAACAACAAAAGCAAAAATAAAAGGGTGGGAGCAACCTTGGTGAAAACCCGAAAGGGCGCCAAGGTAGGTTTTCACAACAGTCAAGCTCGAGAAGGAACAGCTGGTGACCTGGTTCATTGAGGGTTTTCCTCATATTTGTGATACTTCTGCCAGTATCGGATTCCGAAGCGAAAATATCCGAAGTCTTGAATATGATATTCATTGGCTAAACTTGTATTTTCTGTATAAACACCTTTTTGCAAAATGTAAATCTCCTGGTTTCTTTAATTCATTTGCATTCTACTATCTATGGTTGTCTGCATTCTTTTGCATGTTCATCTTTGCCGACATAGGAAATCATTTTTGCATATATCATTGCTTTATATGATAAATTTTCATGCATCATTCTTCCACCATTGAGTTCAAATGAATGATAAACCCTAAGGTTTGTGAAAAATAAGGGATTCAATCATCTATTACAATGGGTAACGTGCATCAAAGCTGCTATATGGATTTGGTGATATGGTGAATACGTACTTTATCAGTCTCAAGAATTGAAAGGTTTAAAGTCACAAGTTCGACCAAGACAGATGCCGCAGAACAGAGGCAAAAATAGTACAAGACTCATGTTTACACGATTCTCAAGGCGAACCGGATCAAATAATGGTGGTAAATCCATTATTATTTATTTTTTTTTGTTTGCAAGAACACTGCATTCACAAATGAAAGCGATCATTCTCTTTTTCACACCTAAAGCAATGTTATTTGCAAAGTTGGATTATAAGGACCAACATCAGCCATCGCTTCAACTACAGAGATCCAATCTCTCTCTAGTTACAAAAATTTGAACTACTCTCAGGTAAAAATTCAATTTATTGTCTCAAACTTCCCCAGTGAAGTCCGTTTAAATTCTGTTCGGGTCAGTCCCGTTTAATTTCTGTTCGGGTCAGTCCCGTTTAAATTCTGTTCGGGTCAGTCCCGTTAAAATTCTGTTCGGATCAGTCCCGTTTAAATTCTAGTTCGGGTCAGTCCCGTTTAAATTCTGTTCGGGTCAGTCCCGTTTAAATTCTGTTCGGGCCAGTCCCGTTTAAATTCCAGTTCGGGTCAGTCCCGTTTAAATTCTGTTCGGGTCAGTCCCGTTTAAATTCCAGTTCGGGTCAGTCCCGTTTAAATTCTATTCGGGTCAGTCCCGTTTAAATTCTGTTCGGGCCTGTCCCGTTTAAATTCCAGTTCGGGTCAGTCCCGTTTTAAATTTCATGTTCGGGTCAGTCCCGTTTTAAATTTCTGTTCGGGTCAGTCCCGTTTTAAATTTCTTGTCTGGGTCAATCCCATGTTAAATTTTGTCAAAAGGAGTAAGTCCCCACTTCTAAAAGCATTCATCATTTCGAGACGTTTTGCAGCCCAATAACACAGGTAAGTATTTGGTGTCTACTTCTTTGTCTCAAGTTTTTTCAAAACTCAGACAAAGAGGGGCAAACTGTAGACACCAAATTTTGAATAATTTGTATGTAGCATCTATTTCATGATTTTCATTTTAGATTGCTTGAATTTTAGTTCGTTGTTGTGTGTTTTGCACTATTAGTTGTTATGATATTTTAGTTTTATTCATTTTCGCCCTTTTAGTTGACCTATTTCATTTGCTATTTATTCTTATTTACTTTTAGTTTTAGTTTTTAGTTTTAGCTTTTAAGTTTAAGATTAGCATAGAGTTTTTAGAAAAAGAAAAGGAAAACATCAAAAATATGTTTTAGTCATTTTGTTTTTATTCAATGCTTTCTTGAAGGAAAAATGAAAATGAAAAATCATAAAAAAAAGAGAAAAGAGAAAATTAAAGAAAAAGAGAAAAAAAAAGGCTTTAGTTGGCTTGGAAAAATGGAAAAAAAGGAAAAATTTGTTCACAAAAATATGTTTATTTCTTTAAATTCAATCTTTGGGCACTTTAGTTATTTTTATTAAGTTATTTTGAGAAAAAAGAAAATGATGAAAAATTAAAAATTAAAAATTAAAAATCGCCATTTTTGTTTAGTTTTTTGTTTAAAATTATTTTTGTTTTGTTATTATTATTATTACCTGGTTTGTGTAATTTTGTTATTATTATTATTTATATTTTATATTTTTATTTTATCATTTCTGTAATCATCAAGTTGTTTAAAAAAAAAAAATGCTCGCGGCATGCGAGCTGCATTTTGCCGCAGCTTGCAAAGGGGTCATCGAGCGGCTCCTTAGCTGCAAATACAGGGAAAGTTGCTGGAGTTTTAGGGTTGGGGTTTGCTCATATAAAAGCCAAGAGAAAGGGGAGTCGCAAGAGGGAAGAGGGGGTCGAAAACAAAGAGTGAAAAGAAAAAAAAGGGAACAAAAATCCGAGAGAGAACTGGGTTGGGGACTGAGGAACGGACGAAAAAAAACAGGCTGAGAAAAGAGAAAGATTACGGGGAGAGCTGGAAAAAGGGACGGCTGTGGGGTTGTGAGAAGAACCGCAGCTAAAGAGGTGGTAGCACGGCTGAAACGAAGGGGATTGGAAGGAGTTGACGGCTAAGCAAAACTGAGAAGCGAGAAAGTGAGAGCTTTAGAGAGTGGACGGCTGCAAAACAAAAGAAAAAGAAAAGAAAACAGCGACCGCGAGAGAGGAGAGAAAGGAAGGGACAGGGTTGCGGCGGTCGAGCATAAGGAAAATAACAACAGCAAGAAAGGATAGTTGGGCGACGGCGAGAAAGAAAAACTGAAAAGTGAAGTTCATCGGGGCAAAGGAAGGAGAAAGTTTCAAGCTTGGGGGGAAACCAGAAAAGTGACGGGAGAAAGAAAGGAGAAGTAGAGAGTGAAGGAAAAACTGGTGCATCCATTTTCGGTGTCCATCATCATTAAAAGGCAAATCTTTTCCGCTGAAAATCTGTTCAATCCTCTTCCATTTTTGCTGGTCAGGTATATTACTTTTTTTCCTCTATCTGTTTAATGACGGCGTTGTAGTTTTGCCATGCCCATGATTTTGATGTTCTCAGTCAGTCCATAATGATTTCATTAGGTCTTTGTTGGATGTTTATGGTTGTTCTCGCATGTTTGACAAAGCGAAAAATTAAAAATGACATGAACAAGACAGAAAGTTTCGCTTGTTACAACCATATTCAGTGATATTCTTTTGTAGTTTTCCTTCCTTTCGGCTGCTGAAGTAGTGACTATGTGATTCTGGTTTTGCTATTTAATAGAAAGGTCATAGCTTTCTCCAATTAAAGGCTGTATCTTTTATCCCTTTTTGCGTAGCTTGGGTCTTTAGAGTCCTTGATGTCCGCTTGAAAGTTTGGCTGCAACAAGTTTGAAAGTTTGGTTCAAAGTCCGGGTTCTTGTCTGTCGTTTAGCCATGATACTGTGAACACATCTAAGGGCATGAAAACTTGTTTTTTCTATAGCTTGTATCATGTGTGTTTTGGTTGTCTGCTTGGAGTTTAATTCATCAATATGCACGTTTGATAATGGGATAAAAAAAAATCTTGTTGAACGAATCTGTTTCATGGCCTTGTCGCATTTATGTTAGGATCCTTGTTGAATCTTCCATCTCATCTTCATCCCAGGTCTTTGTGTTGGAACATACTAAGACTGGTATTTGGTCATCTCTAGATTAGTGCATCAGAGTTTATAGGAGCTCAAAGTCACTCTCGGTCATGTGGCAAATATGCGAACAGATTGTTGTCTCCTTTGAGTTGCTGAAGTTTGTGGTTTGTTTAATTTTTGAGACTTGTTTGTTTATCTATGAGTTGCATTTGTTTTTCCCGTTGTTTTGTCTTTAGCTTGGTGCTGAGTTTGTGGGTTTGAGTTTAAAAGACATTTGAATCATGCTCAAGTACTTGCTGGAAAACGTTTTTTTAGCTTGTTGAACCCAGAAACTCACAGCCTTGTCTTTTTGTTTTCTTCCTTTTCGGTTCCAAGCTCTGATATCTTCTCTAGATGACAATTCAATCATGTCTTTTTATTGGTTTGTTTGCATGAATATGTCTAAGTGCATGAGGAAATTGCATGAGAATGGTTGTGGAAGGAAAGAATTTTCCTGAAGCTGCGAAGTTGTTATTGCCGAAAGTTCCCTCATGGCATTTGCATGATTTTTCTTCTATGTTTTGGTTTGATTGAATGTTGAAGTTGTTTTGTCATGTTTTGTCATGTATTGCAGAAGTTGTTTTGCAAAGAAAGTTCTATGTTTTGCATGATTAAGTAAAAATGAAAGTAGCAATGGTGTTTTGGGCTGCAGAAAGCTTTCGGCAAAAAATGATTGTTGCAGAATGTGTTTTCTCACGTCTTTTGCATGAAGACTGCATGAAACTATTTTCTAAAATTTCAATTTGACCTCCCAAGTCTCCTTTGGTTGCATTGTGGCCCAATTACATTCCAATGTCTTGCAATTAGGTCCTAGGATGGTTGCAATTAAATCCATTGCTTGACTTGTTCTTTGCTATTTGACCTTTGAACTTCCCAAAATGTTTTATTTGGACTTGAGTGATTGGTTAAGGGATACTTTTGGGTCCCTAGTAATTGCTATATTTGGGATTTGGATGGGTCATTCCACTTTCTTGGTAATTATGCACTATGTGATTTCATTTGAGTTGCAATTGGGGGAATTTTGGTGATTTTCCTTATACTTTACTACTTAATTGGTGCCTTGATTCCTTTATTGTTTTGAAGCCATTTTTCCTTTTACTAGCTTCACGAACGAGGGAGGTATAACTTTCTTTTATCTTCTTTTTTGTCTCTCCTATGTGATCCAACATGCTACATGAAAATCGCATGTCTACTTGCTCCCCTTGTTTTTCCATTAATTCCTTTCATTTACTTCATTTACTTTTGCTTTTTATTTAAGTTATTCTTTATGGGGTATGTGTACACCTCTTGGCTTGTAATAGTTAGGGATTTAATTATTTTATTCCTTTTCCCCTTTTTAGATTGTAGTAGGCCTTCTCCCCCAATAATGTAATAGTTAGGGCCTTAATCGCTTTGTGTGACTTGCATGCTTACGTGCTACGTGTTAACTTGCTTTATTAGGCTTTTGCATCTAGTCGAGCATGCTAAGTGTTATGTGCTATATGTTTATAAGTGTTTGGCATGTCTACTCGCTTTCCATAGTCTGAATGAATGTGATGGATGAATGTACGTTTCCACTAGTCCAACGCTAGTCGGAATTCATAGAATGGGCTAATCCAACGCTAGACCCTTAGGGATTTCCCCTCGTTAGCACATCATTTGCTTGCTCACCACATATCACGCATTTTCCTTAGTTTTATCATTTGGCATGATCCTCGAACCCCTTTTTCCCTCATTTTAGGTTTTGCATCCCATACTAGCTATAGGGTTCATTTTGCTTGAGTGTTCCCTTCTGATAAGGGAAACGAGCGAGTGTGGCTACTCGATAGCCTTAGCATGCTAGTTTTGCCTTCTAATCAAAGGGAAAATAGAAGTCGAAAAGTTAGGAGTCAACTCCCGTACCCGACTTGTTGCATTCCTCTAGGGTCATACTTTCACTTTATCACATCCATACACTTTTAACCACAATTTTTCACATTTCTCAAACCATGCTTTCTCACTACATTTTTCCTATCACGTGATCATTTTCACCTCACAAATGGAATTCCACTTTACCTTATGTATCTATTATTCTATTTTCACACACTTGCACACAAAAAACACTTGAATTTTATACAACTTCACACATGCACCTTTTTATACATTCGCACACTCGCACTTATATTTCTTGCATCTTTCATTCACTTTCACACTTGCACACTTGAATTTGAACTCTCATTTGCATTAATCGACCTCTATGAGGTTTTCCTTTGTTGGCCGCCACAATTCATGTGGTTTGGGACCAAAAGCCTCACAAGAGACATCGTAGAATTTAGGATTGCATTTTCCTTTCCGTTTTGCATTCATATAGTCATATCCAACGTGCAATACATACATTGGGTAGAAAATTAGGAAAGGTAAGGTTAAGTCGCGCAACTAGCCTTGGCTAGGTCAAAGGGGTGCCTTGGATTCTATCCTTGCCTTCCCCTTTGTCAAACGTGACTCCCGAACCTTTTTCTTTGGCTTACGTGGACTAGGAGTCGTTTTTAAAAGGGTTTTACTACTTTGTCTTTAAAAATTTATTTTTTAGGTGACTTGGTACACCTTAATCATTACCAAGTGGCGACTCCAATTTCTCATTCAAAAACCCTTTTAAAAACTATTTTTTGGGTCAAATCGTCGCTTTTTCAAGTCCCATATTAGACACATATCTTTTTCAACTCACAAAAATCATTTTCCAATCAAAATTGAATCAAAAACATCTTTCTCAAACCATTTATTTTTCTTATCAAAAAATGGGGCGCGACAATTTACTCTTACTTTCATTAAGTTATTCTTTTAATGGGGTATGTGTACACCTCTTGACTTGTAATAGATAGGGCTTGGCGAACATTCTTGTCCATTCTTCCCCTTCCCCTTTGTTTTAGTTAGCGAATGTAATAGGCTCATTAGTTTGGTTGCATGCCTATGTATTATGTGTTACTTGCTTTATTAGGTTCTTGCATCTAGTCGAGCATGCTAAGTGTTATGTGCTATGTGTTTATGAGTGTTTGGCATGTCTACTTGCTTTCTATAGTCGTAGATGAATGTGATGGATGAATGTACGTCACCACACTAGTCCAATGCTAGTTGTGGCTCATTATTCCGTTAGGAATTCATAGAAAGGGCTAGTCCAACGCTAGACCCAATAGGCCGTCCCCCTTTCGTTAGTGCATACTTGCATGTTCACTACATTTCACGCATTTTTCTTAGTTTTTATCATTTGGGCATGCTCCTCCAATCCTTTTCCCCTCATTTTAGGCTTTTTGGATCCTCATGCTAGTTATAGGGTACATTTGCTTGAGAGTCCCCTTTCGATAAGGGAAACGAGCGAGTTTGGTTACAAAATAGCCTTAGCACGCTAGTTCTTCCTTCTAATCCAAGGGAAAATCAAAGTCGTAAAGTTAGGAGTCCTTCCCGTGCCCGACCTGATGCATTTCCTTAGGATCATACACTTGCATTTTTATCATATCACCTCCTCACTCTTTTAATCCACATGTTCTCACTACTTATATTTTCTCAAATCCACACTTTCTCACCACTTTCCTCCTATCACTTATTTATTTTTCTATCTCACAAATGGCACCCAATTGCACTTATATGTATCTACTATCCTATTTTCATTCATTTGCACACACAAACACCTTTATTTTCTCACACTTGCACACTTACACTTGAGTCCTCACTTGCATTAATCACGACTTCTATGAGAGCTTTCCTTATTGGCCACCACAATTCATGTGGTTGGGACCTAAAAGCCTCATGAGAAACATTTTAGGATTAGGATTGCATTTTTCTTTCCTTTTCGCATCCTTTAGTCATATCCAACATGCGATACATACTTTGGGTAGAATAATTAGGAAAAGTGGGGCTAAATCACGCAACTAGCTTTGGCTAGGGTAAGGGAGTGCCTTAGGCTTTGCCTTTGCCTTCTCCCTTATCAAATGTGACCCCCGATCCCTTTCTTTGGTTACGTAGACCTAAAAGTTCTTTAAAAGGGTTTGTTTACTTTTTCTTTCAAAGACAAAACAAAAATCATTTTTGGGTGACTTGGTACACCCTAACTCCGTACCAAGTGGCGACTCCATTTTTCATCCAAAAACCCTTTTTTAACTTTATTTGGCCAAACCGTCGCATTTCAATCCCACGGCCTTTTATTTTCACTTTCGCACACGTTCACATACATATCTCATACACTACTTTCACACCTATTTCAAAAAGTGGGGGCGCGACAGGGTATGAATGGTGAATGGGATTCGGCGTTAAAGCGGTGTTCTACTGGACTGGTTTTCTTTAGTTGGAAGTTGACGGAGGGTCAACGTAGTCGGATCAAGTACTGCAACGGGAAATTAGCTCCTAAGAGTCATCTGTATCCTTTCTATCTAAGTTGTTTACATATCTCCTTATTTGGTACACCTATGTGATTAATTGAGCATGAAGTTCCTTGGTCCTTGACTGTTATTATTTTGGTACCTCATTGAGCTTATACCTCACCCCGTTTTGTTATCCTTGTTTTCCTTACAGGAAAATCTTTTGGGAACAATGATGTTTGGAAGCATGAGTTGAGCTAGATATATATTCTTTTGTATATCTCCTCAATAGATAGAAACCTTGAATGTATTTCGATCCAACAACTCCCTTTTGATTTGTAAATTTGCAATCATGTATTTATATATATATATAAAAGTGTTTAATCTTGTACATGTGTTACCCCACTCGAACGTGTTCATTCTTTATGGCTACATGGAGTTTAATGAAATTATTGAGGTTTCGGACGAGTATAGTATCCAAGCGTGAAAAGGAAAAAAAAAATCTGGCAGGGCTTTTGACAATATTTTGAGTTGGTAAGTTACATTTAACTTGGAGGTTTCCCAATCGTTCGTTTTCTTTGGTTTCTATCACGCGTGCTATAGAGTTGGGAGTGATTTGACCCCGTAGTCCCGGCGAGAGCTGGGCTGGCGGTCCGCCGAACCCTTTGGTTCGCCTTAGGGGGAGGTGGGGTTGTCATAGGTGGTATCAGAGCTGCTTCGCGTGGTCTCTACGCGGAGTGAGATTGGGCCAAGTGGTGTTATGGTCTCGATTCCGTGAATGTGTACGAATGTATAAGTGCTCTTTGAGCATAAGCTATGGATCGTGAAGTGTTATAAGTTATAATCTTTGTCATGGTGCTTTGAGATAGTAGATCTGTAGGTCAGGTAAAAATCTCGATTGTAGATGAATTACTCTTGGGACTGGCCGGCCTGAGTTGGGAATTATCTTATTTTGAGATTCTTGTATCCGACTACTAAATAGACGAGAGTCTAGGTTAGAAATGACTTGGGCGAACTAGAAATTCGATTCTATGGAATGTCATGTGATGTGTTAGGGTTTCATTACGGATGATTAACCTTGCCTAAGATATAAATTGTATTATTCTCATAGATTGTGCCCGAAACCCTAGAGAGGGACAGCTTTTAGTTGGTTGCTCTTATACCATTGGCTTAGTTAGTATCACGAAGGATGTTTCCTTTTGCTTGTATCTAATTGACTTCTACTGTGTGATCTGTCTGTGTTAGATGTGTTATATGTATATTGCCTACTTTTATCCCTTGCACCTGCATACTTTGGTTTTAATACCGTATTCATGATCCAACCCTAAACTGGTTAAGCCATATGGAAGGCACCCGTAGTGGACGTGGTCGTGGTCGCGGAATTAGGCAACCCATGACTGAAGGGGATACAAGGGGAACCACGTCTGAACCAAACCCTGAATCCAGGATTGATCCGAACGTATAAGTGGCCGCAGCCATTCAACGAATGACCGACCTTTTGGCTCACGTAGTAGAACATCAATGTCAAAATCCTATTCAATAGCCGAAAAATCCTGGTAATCAAACCAAGGGTGAGGATAGAGCTCTCGAACGATTTCAGAAGTTCTCCCCACCGCAATTTCTTGGAGGACCAGACCCCGGCGTGGCTGAGAGGTGGTTAGAGAAGATGATTGATATATTTGCCACGCTACACTACACTGAGGAGCGACAGGTGACATTTGCCGTCTTCCAACTGGAGGGAGCGGCCCGATCTTGGTGGAACATCATAAGACTGAAATGGGAAAGAGAACAAACCCCAAGGACGTGGGTGAATTTCATGAGAGAGTTCAACACGAAGTATTTTTCACCTCTGATCCAGGAAAAGAAAGAAGATGAGTTTATTCGACTTTGCCAGATAACTCAAACCGTCGCTGAATATGAAAGCCAGTTCACCAGGTTGTCCAAGTTCGCTCCCGAGCTAATCGTGACTGAGCAAAGGAGGATAAGGTGTTTCATCCAAAGATTAAACGTTGAGATTCAGAAGGACTTGGCCGTGGCCCAACTTAATACTTTTAGTGATGCGGTGGAGAAAGCTCAACGAGTTGAAAGTGCGAGGTTACAAGTTAAGAATTTTCAAGTCAAGAAAAGGGGATTTCCTGGAAGCCGTTCGGAGCAAGGAAATAAAAGTATGCCTCCTAAGATTGGAAGGGGAAACGGAGGAGTACAACTACCTGGGATGTCAAGTGGTGCCTCACAAAAAGGCTCAGTCTCCGCTTCCCGTAGTCCCTGCGGGTACTGTGGGAAGCCAAATAACACCGAGGAGGTCTGTTGGAAGAAAGGAAGAAAATGTCTGCGTTGTGGGAGCACAGATCATCAAATTGCAAATTGCCCAGGCCGAGCTCGAGAAGGGAGTAGGAAGCAACAGCCAACCACGACCAACCTTGACCAGTCGAAGGGGGAAAAGAATGGATCGAAAGTGTTAGCTCGGGTGTACTCCTTAGAACAACATCAAGTCTCTGACCCATTTGAGGACGTAGAAGGTAAGATTCTGGTATTCCACCATTTGCTCACTGTTTGCAATTTGGGAAGAAAGAATTCAATGAGCTTGGCTAGTGAAGGGATACTGATTGGTTAGCTAAGTATAATACTCAATTTGACTGCGAGAAGGAAGTAGTAAAATTTTTGTATCCCGAAGAAGGCAATGATAAGGAATTTCGAGGACGAAATTCTTTTAAGGGGGAGAGAGTGTGAGAGCCCATAAATTTTCTTTTTTTCTAGGCTTTACTTTATTTAATTGCACGCCTTTTATGCATTTTCTTTATTAGAAAAATTTTCCAGATAATTTTTTATGAGCAAATAGAGTTTTCAAGTTATTTTTCTAGTATAAATGAGTTCATGAGAATTTTGGAGCGTATACCGGACGTGGGACCCACTAGTGTGGAAAGTTCGGTGAAATTCGGTCAATTGGGTTAAGTTTTGTATATAGGGTTTAATTTACTAGTTGCTAAGAGATAATTAGAGGACACCATATGGATGAGAGTTGAGGAAACTGTGACGCCCCGAAAAGTATGAGTATGAGAATCCGAAAATTTTTTTTTAAATATATTTTCTAGACGTTATTTTGTTTCCTTGTCTATAATTTTGTACATTTCTTCAATATATTCATTTCTTATACATTTTTATAAGGAAATATAGTTTTCAAATCATTTCCTTGATACAAGTTAGTCCACGTTAAGTTTGAAGTGTATTATGGACGTGGGACCCGCTAGTGCGGTAAATGTGGTATATTTTTTACAACTCATTGGAGTTAATTGTAAAGATTAAAAGAAGTTTGGGCCATAGTGTGACTTTGGTTGATTACAAGTTGCTAGACTTCCTAAAGGTTCCATGATATTCCTAAGCTTAATTTTCATTGGCTAATCAAAAAGGTAGTGGACTTTGACCAAGGGACTTAGTTAATATCTTCTTAGCAAGACCAAAGGCCAAAACAACAAGGAGAATTTCAGCCAGCTCTAGGGAGAAAAGAGGGGAGAAAAACCAAGAGAAAATAAGAGAAAGAACAAGAAAAAATTCTGGTTTTGTGCAACCCATCCAACAAGCTTGGGAGTTAGAGCAAAAGAAAGCTAATGAACTTGGTTCTTGAAGTGCAGCCTTGTAAACCCACCTTTGGAAGGTAAAGCAGCCTTGAACTCTTGTAAAAGCTTATAGCAATTGGGTAGAAATGTTGTTTTTGATGTTGTAAGATGCTAATAATGGTTAATGATGGTTATATATATCACTTTTGTGGGTTTGTGTGGAAGATTTGGTGATTTCTATGGTTGTTGAGAAAATTCCAGAATTGAGATTTCTTATGGTTCAGTTCTGCCCGTTTCTGTTTGACCAGGTTAGAGGCCTAATTGGCCTTAGTACAAAACATGAAAGTTGTAGATAATGATGTTTTCTAGTTACCTGTAAATTTTCAGCTCAATCTGAGCTCGGTAGCCTATGAAAAGACCGAAATACCCCTGCTACCCTGTTTCTGTCCGAAACTGATAATCAGCTTTGGTAATTGGTTAGTTTGACTGGGAATAATACTGATTTAGTTGTTGACGTCTTCTTAAGAATTCTACCCCTGTATATTAGCTTTCAAATGGCTTTAGAATTACCTGAATTGGAGTTGTGTGTGCTGAGATATGAGTGAATAAAGCAAGACTGCTAGTTGATTTCCGCAGTGAATTTCGAACTGGAAAATCTGGAGTTGTTTTGGAATATTTGACCTAGTTAGGGTGAGAACTGGACTAAGTGGTCTCATGAAAGTTATAGGGAATGATATTTTAGAGGTGCTTGCAAAATTTCAGGTCAATCGGAGTAGCGTAGCTTGAGAAAAGACGGAATTACTATTGCTGTTCTGGTTTTACCCGAATGTAAGAATTGCGCCTGTAATTGGTTGTTTTGGTCAGGATTGCTTCCGAATTAGTTGTTGAGGCCTTCTGATGAAATTTAGTCCTGTTTCTTAGCTATCAGCTGGTTTTGGAATTTCTGGATTTGGACTTGGAGAGCCTGAGTTATGATGTTTCCGCTAGAATGCGTTCTGTGAATCTGTTTTTGTGATTCTGGTGTAGTTTCTTGCATTTTTTACCTGGTTACACTCGAAACTGGGTTGAGTGACCTTCTGCAATATTGTAGCCCTGTCTCTTAGCTTCGAAACGGTGGGTCTTGCACCTTCATCCGATAATCGTAGCGCCTTTGGTACCATTACCGTAAAATGACGTCCGAAACTATTTTTCTGATTTTGAGCTTAACTTTCATTTCCGAACTTCTCCCTAGCTTGAATTGTACTCGTATTACTTGGAGCTTGCTGAATGGCTATTGGATGAACTTGTTGTTGTATGTGTACCTTTGGGACTGGCTGAAGATATAATGAAGCCATGATGGCTGGGAAAGTAAGCAAATTTAGGGGAAGTGCTGTCCGAAGTTTTAAAGGGTTTGATTGCATTGAGTTTGTGATCTAAGACTTGGATTTGAGCAAGGCAATGATATATGATGGATGGTTTCTGAGCCATGGAGGTGAGTGACCTCAAACTACTTCTAAAGTTATTTATGAACCGTTTCTTACATTATTTACTTTTGAACTGTTTCCAAAGTCACTTTTGAAATGTTTTCTTGCATATCATGTGTGCTGGCATTTGAGTGTGCCTTGTTTGCTATATTTCTTGACTTCATGACTTGTATTTTGGTTGATAACGTGTTAAGCGCTTATAATGATTTCCAAAACGAGTTTTCGAGGCGAGTGTGTACTTTATCGCACTCGACCTCGATAAATGTGAAATTTTCGATTGAAATGTTACTTGCGCATGAATGTAAGCCTTTTGGGCTGAACTGGCCATTGCCCCTTGTTACCGGTCGTCTTGAGCCAGAAGCGGACTCGGTCAGGCGATTAGGAACTTGGGTGAACGTTTGGTATACTCGAGTATTACCTATGTAGGTTGGTGGAGCTTGGCCAAAAGTCAGGGACGGGGTGAATGAAATGAAATGAATGACCAAATGAGCGAGGAAATGTCAGGAGAATGAATGTATCCTTTCATGAATGTTACTATCGTTTTTCATTGTAAATGTTTCTTGAATTATTGATAATCCATATTTACTGTTTTGCAAATGATGTAGTTGTTTCCGGATTTATCATTTAATTTATGACATCATTGCTATATGACATCATTGAAATGAACTATTGTGAAACCGATTTGATTAATGATTTTCTGGTTACTCGCTGAGCTTTTAGCTCACCCCAAAAACTATTTTATTCCCCTCCACAGGGCTCGTGGAGAAGGAAGGACTTGTAGTACTTGTGCACGTGTATGGATGGCCCAAACTTTGTACAATTTTGGATTTGGAATTATTTTATGTATATTTGGGATTAGTTTCCGCTGTATTTGTGACATGTAATTATTGGAGACGGATGTGTATTTGTGGACAATTTGATGTAATTTTTGAGATTTATATTGTAATTCATTTGAGGATTGTAGTGAACGACTGAGTCCCGGCGAGAGCCGGGCAGGCGGCCCGCCGAACCCTTGGGTACGCCCTAGGAGGAGGTGGGGCCGTTACAGTTGGTATCAGAGCCATATGCCGACGGTTGGGACTCTACGTCCTTTTACTGGAAAAGCCCCGAGCCTCTCGTTCGTGAAGAGTCACGAAGCGAAACTCTCCGTAGGGGATGCCCGCGTGCGGGTGGCAAGCTGATAGGTACCTTGTGATGTGACCCTGAGAACTGTCACAGTTGGTATCAGAGCTTAGGCTTCAGATCTCTGTAGTGTATCCTAGGCTTGAAGTTTAGGATGCCGGACTGTGGGTTTGGTTTGCAATATTAGTGATTCTTGCGGGATATCTCGACTTGATTAGGGCAAGATGGAATGTCGAGGACGACATTCTTTTAAGGGGGGGAGATTGTGATGCCCCGAAAAGTATGAGTATGAGAATCCGAAAATTTTTTTTTAAATATATTTTCTAGACGTTATTTTGTTTCCTTGTCTATAATTTTGTACCTTTCTTCAATATATTCATTTCTTATACATTTTTATAAGGAAATATAGTTTTCAAATCATTTCCTTGATACAAGTTAGTCCACGTTAAGTTTGAAGTGTATTATGGACGTGGGACCCGCTAGTGCGGTAAATGTGGTATATTTTTGACAACTCATTGGAGTTAATTGTAAAGATTAAAAGAAGTTTGGGCCATAATGTGGCTTTGGTTGATTACAAGTTGCTAGACTTCCTAAAGGTTCCATGATATTCCTAAGCTTAATTTTCATTGGCTAATCAAAAAGGTAGTGGACTTTAACCAAGGGACTTAGTTAATATCTTCTTAGCAAGACCAAAGGCCAAAACAACAAGGAGAATTTCAGCCAGCTCTAGGGAGAAAAGGGGGGAGAAAAACCAAGAGAAAATAAGAGAAAGAACAAGAAAAAATTCTGATTTTGTGCAACCCATCCAACAAGCTTGGGAGTTAGAGCAAAAGAAAGCTAATGAACTTGGTTCTTGAAGTGCAGCCTTGTAAACCCACCTTTGGAAGATAAAGCAGCCTTGAACTCTTGTAAAAGCTTATAGCAATTGGGTAGAAATGTTGTTTTTGATGTTGTAAGATGCTAATAAGGGTTAATGATGGTTTATATATCACTTTCGTGGGTTTGTGTGGAAGATTTGGTGATTTCTATGGTTGTTGAGAAAATTCCAGAATTGAGATTTCTTATGGTTCAGTTCTGCCCGTTTCTGTTTGACCAGGTTAGAGGCCGAATTGGCCTTAGCACAAAACATGAAAGTTGTAGATAATGATGTTTTCTAGTTACCTGTAAATTTTCAACTCAATCTGAGCTCGGTAGCCTATGAAAAGACCGAAATACCCCTGCTACCCTGTTTCTGTCCGAAACTGATAATCAGCTTTGGTAATTGGTTAGTTTGACTGGGAATACTACTGATTTAGTTGTTGACGTCTTCTTAAGAATTCTACCCCTGTATATTAGCTTTCAAATGGCTTTAGAATTACCTGAATTGGAGTTGTGTGTGCTGAGATATGAGTGAATAAAGCAAGACTGCTAGTTGATTTCCGCAGTGAATTTCGAACTGGAAAATCTGGAGTTGTTTTGGAATATTTGACCTAGTTAGGGTGAGAACTGGACTAAGTGGTCTCATGAAAGTTATAGGGAATGATATTTTAGAGGTGCTTGCAAAATTTCAGGTCAATCGGAGTAGCGTAGCTTGAGAAAAGACGGAATTACTATTGCTGTTCTGGTTTTACCCGAATGTAAGAATTGCGCCTGTAATTGGTTGTTTTGGTCAGGATTGCTTCCGAATTAGTTGTTGAGGCCTTCTGATGAAATTTAGTCCTGTTTCTTAGCTATCAGCTGGTTTTGGAATTTCTGGATTTGGACTTGGAGAGCCTGAGTTATGATGTTTCCGCTAGAATGCGTTCTGTGAATCTGTTTTTGTGATTCTGGTGTAGTTTCTTGCATTTTTTACCTGGTTACACTCGAAACTGGGTTGAGTGACCTTCTGCAATATTGTAGCCCTGTCTCTTAGCTTCGAAACGGTGGGTCTTGCACCTTCATCCGATAATCGTAGCGCCTTTGGTACCATTACCGTAAAATGACGTCCGAAACTATTTTTCTGATTTTGAGCTTAACTTTCATTTCCGAACTTCTCCCTAGCTTGAATTGTACTCGTATTACTTGGAGCTTGCTGAATGGCTATTGGATGAACTTGTTGTTGTATGTGTACCTTTGGGACTGGCTGAAGATATAATGAAGCCATGATGGCTGGGAAAGTAAGCAAATTTAGGGGAAGTGCTGTCCGAAGTTTTAAAGGGTTTGATTGCATTGAGTTTGTGATCTAAGACTTGGATTTGAGCAAGGCAATGATATATGATGGATGGTTTCTGAGCCATGGAGGTGAGTGACCTCAAACTACTTCTAAAGTTATTTATGAACCGTTTCTTACATTATTTACTTTTGAACTGTTTCCAAAGTCACTTTTGAAATGTTTTCTTGCATATCATGTGTGCTGGCATTTGAGTGTGCCTTGTTTGCTATATTTCTTGACTTCATGACTTGTATTTTGGTTGATAACGTGTTAAGCGCTTATAATGATTTCCAAAACGAGTTTTCGAGGCGAGTGTGTACTTTATCGCACTCGACCTCGATAAATGTGAAATTTTCGATTGAAATGTTACTTGCGCATGAATGTAAGCCTTTTGGGCTGAACTGGCCATTGCCCCTTGTTACCGGTCGTCTTGAGCCAGAAGCGGACTCGGTCAGGCGATTAGGAACTTGGGTGAACGTTTGGTATACTCGAGTATTACCTATGTAGGTTGGTGGAGCTTGGCCAAAAGTCAGGGACGGGGTGAATGAAATGAAATGAATGACCAAATGAGCGAGGAAATGTCAGGAGAATGAATGTATCCTTTCATGAATGTTACTATCGTTTTTCATTGTAAATGTTTCTTGAATTATTGATAATCCATATTTACTGTTTTGCAAATGATGTAGTTGTTTCCGGATTTATCATTTAATTTATGACATCATTGCTATATGACATCATTGAAATGAACTATTGTGAAACCGATTTGATTAATGATTTTCTGGTTACTCGCTGAGCTTTTAGCTCACCCCAAAAACTATTTTATTCCCCTCCACAGGGCTCGTGGAGAAGGAAGGACTTGTAGTACTTGTGCACGTGTATGGATGGCCCAAACTTTGTACAATTTTGGATTTGGAATTATTTTATGTATATTTGGGATTAGTTTCCGCTGTATTTGTGACATGTAATTATTGGAGACGGATGTGTATTTGTGGACAATTTGATGTAATTTTTGAGATTTATATTGTAATTCATTTGAGGATTGTAGTGAACGACTGAGTCCCGGCGAGAGCCGGGCAGGCGGCCCGCCGAACCCTTGGGTACGCCCTAGGAGGAGGTGGGGCCGTTACAGTTGGTATCAGAGCCATATGCCGACGGTTGGGACTCTACGTCCTTTTACTGGAAAAGCCCCGAGCCTCTCGTTCGTGAAGAGTCACGAAGCGAAACTCTCCGTAGGGGATGCCCGCGTGCGGGTGGCAAGCTGATAGGTACCTTGTGATGTGACCCTGAGAACTGTCACAGTTGGTATCAGAGCTTAGGCTTCAGATCTCTGTAGTGTATCCTAGGCTTGAAGTTTAGGATGCCGGACTGTGGGTTTGGTTTGCAATATTAGTGATTCTTGCGGGATATCTCGACTTGATTAGGGCAAGATGGAATGTCGAGGACGACATTCTTTTAAGGGGGGGAGATTGTGATGCCCCGAAAAGTATGAGTATGAGAATCCGAAAATTTTTTTTTAAATATATTTTCTAGACGTTATTTTGTTTCCTTGTCTATAATTTTGTACCTTTCTTCAATATATTCATTTCTTATACATTTTTATAAGGAAATATAGTTTTCAAATCATTTCCTTGATACAAGTTAGTCCACGTTAAGTTTGAAGTGTATTATGGACGTGGGACCCGCTAGTGCGGTAAATGTGGTATATTTTTGACAACTCATTGGAGTTAATTGTAAAGATTAAAAGAAGTTTGGGCCATAATGTGGCTTTGGTTGATTACAAGTTGCTAGACTTCCTAAAGGTTCCATGATATTCCTAAGCTTAATTTTCATTGGCTAATCAAAAAGGTAGTGGACTTTAACCAAGGGACTTAGTTAATATCTTCTTAGCAAGACCAAAGGCCAAAACAACAAGGAGAATTTCAGCCAGCTCTAGGGAGAAAAGGGGGGAGAAAAACCAAGAGAAAATAAGAGAAAGAACAAGAAAAAATTCTGATTTTGTGCAACCCATCCAACAAGCTTGGGAGTTAGAGCAAAAGAAAGCTAATGAACTTGGTTCTTGAAGTGCAGCCTTGTAAACCCACCTTTGGAAGATAAAGCAGCCTTGAACTCTTGTAAAAGCTTATAGCAATTGGGTAGAAATGTTGTTTTTGATGTTGTAAGATGCTAATAATGGTTAATGATGGTTATATATATCACTTTTGTGGGTTTGTGTGGAAGATTTGGTGATTTCTATGGTTGTTGAGAAAATTCCAGAATTGAGATTTCTTATGGTTCAGTTCTGCCCGTTTCTGTTTGACCAGGTTAGAGGCCTAATTGGCCCTAGTACAAAACATGAAAGTTGTAGATAATGATGTTTTCTAGTTACCTGTAAATTTTCAGCTCAATCTGAGCTCGGTAGCCTATGAAAAGACCGAAATACCCCTGCTACCCTGTTTCTGTCCGAAACTGATAATCAGCTTTGGTAATTGGTTAGTTTGACTGGGAATACTACTGATTTAGTTGTTGACGTCTTCTTAAGAATTCTACCCCTGTATATTAGCTTTCAAATGGCTTTAGAATTACCTGAATTGGAGTTGTGTGTGCTGAGATATGAGTGAATAAAGCAAGACTGCTAGTTGATTTCCGCAGTGAATTTCGAACTGGAAAATCTGGAGTTGTTTTGGAATATTTGACCTAGTTAGGGTGAGAACTGGACTAAGTGGTCTCATGAAAGTTATAGGGAATGATATTTTAGAGGTGCTTGCAAAATTTCAGGTCAATCGGAGTAGCGTAGCTTGAGAAAAGACGGAATTACTATTGCTGTTCTGGTTTTACCCGAATGTAAGAATTGCGCCTGTAATTGGTTGTTTTGGTCAGGATTGCTTCCGAATTAGTTGTTGAGGCCTTCTGATGAAATTTAGTCCTGTTTCTTAGCTATCAGCTGGTTTTGGAATTTCTGGATTTGGACTTGGAGAGCCTGAGTTATGATGTTTCCGCTAGAATGCGTTCTGTGAATCTGTTTTTGTGATTCTGGTGTAGTTTCTTGCATTTTTTACCTGGTTACACTCGAAACTGGGTTGAGTGACCTTCTGCAATATTGTAGCCCTGTCTCTTAGCTTCGAAACGGTGGGTCTTGCACCTTCATCCGATAATCGTAGCGCCTTTGGTACCATTACCGTAAAATGACGTCCGAAACTATTTTTCTGATTTTGAGCTTAACTTTCATTTCCGAACTTCTCCCTAGCTTGAATTGTACTCGTATTACTTGGAGCTTGCTGAATGGCTATTGGATGAACTTGTTGTTGTATGTGTACCTTTGGGACTGGCTGAAGATATAATGAAGCCATGATGGCTGGGAAAGTAAGCAAATTTAGGGGAAGTGCTGTCCGAAGTTTTAAAGGGTTTGATTGCATTGAGTTTGTGATCTAAGACTTGGATTTGAGCAAGGCAATGATATATGATGGATGGTTTCTGAGCCATGGAGGTGAGTGACCTCAAACTACTTCTAAAGTTATTTATGAACCGTTTCTTACATTATTTACTTTTGAACTGTTTCCAAAGTCACTTTTGAAATGTTTTCTTGCATATCATGTGTGCTGGCATTTGAGTGTGCCTTGTTTGCTATATTTCTTGACTTCATGACTTGTATTTTGGTTGATAACGTGTTAAGCGCTTATAATGATTTCCAAAACGAGTTTTCGAGGCGAGTGTGTACTTTATCGCACTCGACCTCGATAAATGTGAAATTTTCGATTGAAATGTTACTTGCGCATGAATGTAAGCCTTTTGGGCTGAACTGGCCATTGCCCCTTGTTACCGGTCGTCTTGAGCCAGAAGCGGACTCGGTCAGGCGATTAGGAACTTGGGTGAACGTTTGGTATACTCGAGTATTACCTATGTAGGTTGGTGGAGCTTGGCCAAAAGTCAGGGACGGGGTGAATGAAATGAAATGAATGACCAAATGAGCGAGGAAATGTCAGGAGAATGAATGTATCCTTTCATGAATGTTACTATCGTTTTTCATTGTAAATGTTTCTTGAATTATTGATAATCCATATTTACTGTTTTGCAAATGATGTAGTTGTTTCCGGATTTATCATTTAATTTATGACATCATTGCTATATGACATCATTGAAATGAACTATTGTGAAACCGATTTGATTAATGATTTTCTGGTTACTCGCTGAGCTTTTAGCTCACCCCAAAAACTATTTTATTCCCCTCCACAGGGCTCGTGGAGAAGGAAGGACTTGTAGTACTTGTGCACGTGTATGGATGGCCCAAACTTTGTACAATTTTGGATTTGGAATTATTTTATGTATATTTGGGATTAGTTTCCGCTGTATTTGTGACATGTAATTATTGGAGACGGATGTGTATTTGTGGACAATTTGATGTAATTTTTGAGATTTATATTGTAATTCATTTGAGGATTGTAGTGAACGACTGAGTCCCGGCGAGAGCCGGGCAGGCGGCCCGCCGAACCCTTGGGTACGCCCTAGGAGGAGGTGGGGCCGTTACAGTTGGTATCAGAGCCATATGCCGACGGTTGGGACTCTACGTCCTTTTACTGGAAAAGCCCCGAGCCTCTCGTTCGTGAAGAGTCACGAAGCGAAACTCTCCGTAGGGGATGCCCGCGTGCGGGTGGCAAGCTGATAGGTACCTTGTGATGTGACCCTGAGAACTGTCACAGTTGGTATCAGAGCTTAGGCTTCAGATCTCTGTAGTGTATCCTAGGCTTGAAGTTTAGGATGCCGGACTGTGGGTTTGGTTTGCAATATTAGTGATTCTTGCGGGATATCTCGACTTGATTAGGGCAAGATGGAATGTCGAGGACGACATTCTTTTAAGGGGGGGAGATTGTGATGCTCCGAAAAGTATGAGTATGAGAATCCGAAAATTTTTTTTTAAATATATTTTCTAGACGTTATTTTGTTTCCTTGTCTATAATTTTGTACCTTTCTTCAATATATTCATTTCTTATACATTTTTATAAGGAAATATAGTTTTCAAATCATTTCCTTGATACAAGTTAGTCCACGTTAAGTTTGAAGTGTATTATGGACGTGGGACCCGCTAGTGCGGTAAATGTGGTATATTTTTGACAACTCATTGGAGTTAATTGTAAAGATTAAAAGAAGTTTGGGCCATAATGTGGCTTTGGTTGATTACAAGTTGCTAGACTTCCTAAAGGTTCCATGATATTCCTAAGCTTAATTTTCATTGGCTAATCAAAAAGGTAGTGGACTTTAACCAAGGGACTTAGTTAATATCTTCTTAGCAAGACCAAAGGCCAAAACAACAAGGAGAATTTCAGCCAGCTCTAGGGAGAAAAGGGGGGAGAAAAACCAAGAGAAAATAAGAGAAAGAACAAGAAAAAATTCTGATTTTGTGCAACCCATCCAACAAGCTTGGGAGTTAGAGCAAAAGAAAGCTAATGAACTTGGTTCTTGAAGTGCAGCCTTGTAAACCCACCTTTGGAAGATAAAGCAGCCTTGAACTCTTGTAAAAGCTTATAGCAATTGGGTAGAAATGTTGTTTTTGATGTTGTAAGATGCTAATAATGGTTAATGATGGTTATATATATCACTTTTGTGGGTTTGTGTGGAAGATTTGGTGATTTCTATGGTTGTTGAGAAAATTCCAGAATTGAGATTTCTTATGGTTCAGTTCTGCCCGTTTCTGTTTGACCAGGTTAGAGGCCTAATTGGCCCTAGTACAAAACATGAAAGTTGTAGATAATGATGTTTTCTAGTTACCTGTAAATTTTCAGCTCAATCTGAGCTCGGTAGCCTATGAAAAGACCGAAATACCCCTGCTACCCTGTTTCTGTCCGAAACTGATAATCAGCTTTGGTAATTGGTTAGTTTGACTGGGAATACTACTGATTTAGTTGTTGACGTCTTCTTAAGAATTCTACCCCTGTATATTAGCTTTCAAATGGCTTTAGAATTACCTGAATTGGAGTTGTGTGTGCTGAGATATGAGTGAATAAAGCAAGACTGCTAGTTGATTTCCGCAGTGAATTTCGAACTGGAAAATCTGGAGTTGTTTTGGAATATTTGACCTAGTTAGGGTGAGAACTGGACTAAGTGGTCTCATGAAAGTTATAGGGAATGATATTTTAGAGGTGCTTGCAAAATTTCAGGTCAATCGGAGTAGCGTAGCTTGAGAAAAGACGGAATTACTATTGCTGTTCTGGTTTTACCCGAATGTAAGAATTGCGCCTGTAATTGGTTGTTTTGGTCAGGATTGCTTCCGAATTAGTTGTTGAGGCCTTCTGATGAAATTTAGTCCTGTTTCTTAGCTATCAGCTGGTTTTGGAATTTCTGGATTTGGACTTGGAGAGCCTGAGTTATGATGTTTCCGCTAGAATGCGTTCTGTGAATCTGTTTTTGTGATTCTGGTGTAGTTTCTTGCATTTTTTACCTGGTTACACTCGAAACTGGGTTGAGTGACCTTCTGCAATATTGTAGCCCTGTCTCTTAGCTTCGAAACGGTGGGTCTTGCACCTTCATCCGATAATCGTAGCGCCTTTGGTACCATTACCGTAAAATGACGTCCGAAACTATTTTTCTGATTTTGAGCTTAACTTTCATTTCCGAACTTCTCCCTAGCTTGAATTGTACTCGTATTACTTGGAGCTTGCTGAATGGCTATTGGATGAACTTGTTGTTGTATGTGTACCTTTGGGACTGGCTGAAGATATAATGAAGCCATGATGGCTGGGAAAGTAAGCAAATTTAGGGGAAGTGCTGTCCGAAGTTTTAAAGGGTTTGATTGCATTGAGTTTGTGATCTAAGACTTGGATTTGAGCAAGGCAATGATATATGATGGATGGTTTCTGAGCCATGGAGGTGAGTGACCTCAAACTACTTCTAAAGTTATTTATGAACCGTTTCTTACATTATTTACTTTTGAACTGTTTCCAAAGTCACTTTTGAAATGTTTTCTTGCATATCATGTGTGCTGGCATTTGAGTGTGCCTTGTTTGCTATATTTCTTGACTTCATGACTTGTATTTTGGTTGATAACGTGTTAAGCGCTTATAATGATTTCCAAAACGAGTTTTCGAGGCGAGTGTGTACTTTATCGCACTCGACCTCGATAAATGTGAAATTTTCGATTGAAATGTTACTTGCGCATGAATGTAAGCCTTTTGGGCTGAACTGGCCATTGCCCCTTGTTACCGGTCGTCTTGAGCCAGAAGCGGACTCGGTCAGGCGATTAGGAACTTGGGTGAACGTTTGGTATACTCGAGTATTACCTATGTAGGTTGGTGGAGCTTGGCCAAAAGTCAGGGACGGGGTGAATGAAATGAAATGAATGACCAAATGAGCGAGGAAATGTCAGGAGAATGAATGTATCCTTTCATGAATGTTACTATCGTTTTTCATTGTAAATGTTTCTTGAATTATTGATAATCCATATTTACTGTTTTGCAAATGATGTAGTTGTTTCCGGATTTATCATTTAATTTATGACATCATTGCTATATGACATCATTGAAATGAACTATTGTGAAACCGATTTGATTAATGATTTTCTGGTTACTCGCTGAGCTTTTAGCTCACCCCAAAAACTATTTTATTCCCCTCCACAGGGCTCGTGGAGAAGGAAGGACTTGTAGTACTTGTGCACGTGTATGGATGGCCCAAACTTTGTACAATTTTGGATTTGGAATTATTTTATGTATATTTGGGATTAGTTTCCGCTGTATTTGTGACATGTAATTATTGGAGACGGATGTGTATTTGTGGACAATTTGATGTAATTTTTGAGATTTATATTGTAATTCATTTGAGGATTGTAGTGAACGACTGAGTCCCGGCGAGAGCCGGGCAGGCGGCCCGCCGAACCCTTGGGTACGCCCTAGGAGGAGGTGGGGCCGTTACAGTTGGTATCAGAGCCATATGCCGACGGTTGGGACTCTACGTCCTTTTACTGGAAAAGCCCCGAGCCTCTCGTTCGTGAAGAGTCACGAAGCGAAACTCTCCGTAGGGGATGCCCGCGTGCGGGTGGCAAGCTGATAGGTACCTTGTGATGTGACCCTGAGAACTGTCACAGTTGGTATCAGAGCTTAGGCTTCAGATCTCTGTAGTGTATCCTAGGCTTGAAGTTTAGGATGCCGGACTGTGGGTTTGGTTTGCAATATTAGTGATTCTTGCGGGATATCTCGACTTGATTAGGGCAAGATGGAATGTCGAGGACGACATTCTTTTAAGGGGGGGAGATTGTGATGCTCCGAAAAGTATGAGTATGAGAATCCGAAAATTTTTTTTTAAATATATTTTCTAGACGTTATTTTGTTTCCTTGTCTATAATTTTGTACCTTTCTTCAATATATTCATTTCTTATACATTTTTATAAGGAAATATAGTTTTCAAATCATTTCCTTGATACAAGTTAGTCCACGTTAAGTTTGAAGTGTATTATGGACGTGGGACCCGCTAGTGCGGTAAATGTGGTATATTTTTGACAACTCATTGGAGTTAATTGTAAAGATTAAAAGAAGTTTGGGCCATAATGTGGCTTTGGTTGATTACAAGTTGCTAGACTTCCTAAAGGTTCCATGATATTCCTAAGCTTAATTTTCATTGGCTAATCAAAAAGGTAGTGGACTTTAACCAAGGGACTTAGTTAATATCTTCTTAGCAAGACCAAAGGCCAAAACAACAAGGAGAATTTCAGCCAGCTCTAGGGAGAAAAGGGGGGAGAAAAACCAAGAGAAAATAAGAGAAAGAACAAGAAAAAATTCTGATTTTGTGCAACCCATCCAACAAGCTTGGGAGTTAGAGCAAAAGAAAGCTAATGAACTTGGTTCTTGAAGTGCAGCCTTGTAAACCCACCTTTGGAAGATAAAGCAGCCTTGAACTCTTGTAAAAGCTTATAGCAATTGGGTAGAAATGTTGTTTTTGATGTTGTAAGATGCTAATAAGGGTTAATGATGGTTTATATATCACTTTCGTGGGTTTGTGTGGAAGATTTGGTGATTTCTATGGTTGTTGAGAAAATTCCAGAATTGAGATTTCTTATGGTTCAGTTCTGCCCGTTTCTGTTTGACCAGGTTAGAGGCCGAATTGGCCTTAGCACAAAACATGAAAGTTGTAGATAATGATGTTTTCTAGTTACCTGTAAATTTTCAACTCAATCTGAGCTCGGTAGCCTATGAAAAGACCGAAATACCCCTGCTACCCTGTTTCTGTCCGAAACTGATAATCAGCTTTGGTAATTGGTTAGTTTGACTGGGAATACTACTGATTTAGTTGTTGACGTCTTCTTAAGAATTCTACCCCTGTATATTAGCTTTCAAATGGCTTTAGAATTACCTGAATTGGAGTTGTGTGTGCTGAGATATGAGTGAATAAAGCAAGACTGCTAGTTGATTTCCGCAGTGAATTTCGAACTGGAAAATCTGGAGTTGTTTTGGAATATTTGACCTAGTTAGGGTGAGAACTGGACTAAGTGGTCTCATGAAAGTTATAGGGAATGATATTTTAGAGGTGCTTGCAAAATTTCAGGTCAATCGGAGTAGCGTAGCTTGAGAAAAGACGGAATTACTATTGCTGTTCTGGTTTTACCCGAATGTAAGAATTGCGCCTGTAATTGGTTGTTTTGGTCAGGATTGCTTCCGAATTAGTTGTTGAGGCCTTCTGATGAAATTTAGTCCTGTTTCTTAGCTATCAGCTGGTTTTGGAATTTCTGGATTTGGACTTGGAGAGCCTGAGTTATGATGTTTCCGCTAGAATGCGTTCTGTGAATCTGTTTTTGTGATTCTGGTGTAGTTTCTTGCATTTTTTACCTGGTTACACTCGAAACTGGGTTGAGTGACCTTCTGCAATATTGTAGCCCTGTCTCTTAGCTTCGAAACGGTGGGTCTTGCACCTTCATCCGATAATCGTAGCGCCTTTGGTACCATTACCGTAAAATGACGTCCGAAACTATTTTTCTGATTTTGAGCTTAACTTTCATTTCCGAACTTCTCCCTAGCTTGAATTGTACTCGTATTACTTGGAGCTTGCTGAATGGCTATTGGATGAACTTGTTGTTGTATGTGTACCTTTGGGACTGGCTGAAGATATAATGAAGCCATGATGGCTGGGAAAGTAAGCAAATTTAGGGGAAGTGCTGTCCGAAGTTTTAAAGGGTTTGATTGCATTGAGTTTGTGATCTAAGACTTGGATTTGAGCAAGGCAATGATATATGATGGATGGTTTCTGAGCCATGGAGGTGAGTGACCTCAAACTACTTCTAAAGTTATTTATGAACCGTTTCTTACATTATTTACTTTTGAACTGTTTTCAAAGTCACTTTTGAAATGTTTTCTTGCATATCATGTGTGCTGGCATTTGAGTGTGCCTTGTTTGCTATATTTCTTGACTTCATGACTTGTATTTTGGTTGATAACGTGTTAAGCGCTTATAATGATTTCCAAAACGAGTTTTCGAGGCGAGTGTGTACTTTATCGCACTCGACCTCGATAAATGTGAAATTTTCGATTGAAATGTTACTTGCGCATGAATGTAAGCCTTTTGGGCTGAACTGGCCATTGCCCCTTGTTACCGGTCGTCTTGAGCCAGAAGCGGACTCGGTCAGGCGATTAGGAACTTGGGTGAACGTTTGGTATACTCGTGGGACTGACCCGAATAAACTCTTGATCATGGGACTGACCCGAAAATGCTTTTGATCGTGGGACTGACCCGAATAAGCTTTGAATCGTGGGACTGACCCGAAAATGCTTTGACAATCGGTCAGTGGGATTAAACCCGAGCCTGCCGTGATAAAATTTGTGTTGATTTTTTATTGATGATAATTTTTCCCTTTTGCTCTTCTTTTTTGACTTTTGAAAATCTTTCCAAAAAAAAAAAAAATTTAATTTGCCCCAGTATGATGAATTTTTGCAATGTGAGTCCAGAGTTGATTCTGTATCGCCATGCTGTTGCATTTTTTGATGAAATTTGCTTGCGACATTTTCAATCTGCCTTTGTTCACCGGAGGACTCTTTCCGACACCGATTCCAGTGCGAGGTGTGCTTACTTTCATCTGTGTATGCAATTTTCTGCAAAAGAGAGAAAAAACAAAGAAATTGCCACCATCATTTGATCCGTTTTCCTTTGAGAATCGTGTAAACATGAGTCTTTCAAGGCCTTTATCAACTTTTGCTGCGGCAGTCGATTGAGTTGGATTTTCCACCCTAAGGCTTTTCCGATTTTCAAACTGACCAGGTATGTGCTTTGCCATATTGCGAAGTCTGTGTAGCTGGCTTGGCTGAATTTCAACTATTCCCAAAAGATGACTGAATCCAAGCATACTTTTGAAATAAACCACTGGGATTGTTATTCACCAAAATTCAATGATAAAGAATGAGGTATGCGAGAAAATTCACATGTCATGTAAGAAAGAATATGCACAAGAATGCACACATAACCATTTGTGCTTAAATTCTACAAAAATGCCATAAATGCAAGTAATTTGGAAAAAATGAGTTTCCTAAGAATGTATTTGCAAAAGAATGTTTTTACAAAATGACACAGCTTTAGCCAACGGATGTCATATTCAATTCTCTGGACATCTTTGCTCTGGAATTCAATGTTGGCTGAGGTATGACAAAAATAAGGAGAAAATCCAAATGAACCAAGTCATCAGCTGTTCCTTTTCATGCTTGCTTGCTGCCAAAAACGTGCCTTGGCGCCCTTTCGGGTTTTCACCAAGGTTGCCCTCACCCTTTTTTTTTTTCTTTTTTTTTTTCGTCCTTTCGGATTTTCACCTAAAGAACAAAGAAATATCTCGACCATGATCGACTTAGAAACATGATTTGAAGATTTCTAGCATCAGTAGAATGTACTTCCCTTATGAGATTAGGCGAAAACATTACGGACATCACCTGCCAGTTGATTAGCAAATTTTCTTGATAGAGATACAGCAAAGAACGAAAGCCAGGACTTTTGGGCTTTTGTAATGAGGTCAGGTGGGGTGTTTCAAGAAAAGTTAAGGCTTGAACGCAATTTGTTCTTATGAGAGGTGAAATAACCTGAGATTACATCATTTGAAATCATCTTCAATTTCGAACGAAATTGAGGGAAATTTGCCCCAGTTTGATTGAATTTTCTCTCTTTGCTTTTTCCATTGCATCTTCCTCACTTTTTGCATTTTTCTTCAAAGCTAAATTTGCCCCAGTATGGGGTTCTCTTTTTCTTTTCATCTCTTTTTGATTGATTTGTCTTTTGGCCTTTTGCCCTTCTTTTGAACTTTTTCAAAAATTTGCCCCAGTGTAGGGTTTTCTGCTTTTTCTTTCTCCTTCAAAATAAATTTGCCCCAGTGTAGGGTTTTCTGCTTTTTCTTTCTCTTTCAAAATAAATTTGCCCCAGTGTAGGGTTTTCTTTTCTTTTGATCATCTCTTTTCCAAAATAACTTGGCCCCAGTGTGGGGTTTGCAACTCTCAGGGGCTGCCAAACGAAAATTACTGCTCTGATGGCTCAAAAGGGATAACTAGGGATGAAATGTTTTGATTGGAAAGGAAGATGGCCTGACTTTTACCTCGTCCCTTGCATGATTTCCAAAAGAAATTTGCGTAATCAAAAATAAAGACTTCTTACACATGTCTGATTTGATAGGTTGAGAGAATGTTTGCCCATCCATCTCTTCAAGGATAAGTGCTCCACTCGGTGGCACCTTTTTGAATGACAAATGTCCTTACCAGTTTAGATCAAGTTCGTCTTTGACTTCATCTTGCATTGGCAAAACTCGCTTTAACTCTTTGTCCTCCTTCTCTAAAGGCTCGGAGGCGGACCTTTTTGTTATGAACACAGGCCACGCACTTTGATAACATTGGCCATGGCACATAGCGTTCAGCTGCTTTTCATCCATCAAAATCAATTGTCGGTGACGCTGCTTTAATCAATCAGCTTCGAACTTGGCAAGGAAGGGATTTTCTCAATGAAGAGATTTTTCAATGAAGGCTTCCTCAATGAACGAATTCTTAATAAAGGGATTTCTCAATGAAGGCTTTCTTAATGAAGGAATTTTTCAATGAAGACTTTCTCAATGAAGGAATTTCTCAATGAAGACTTTCTCAATGAAGGGATTTTTCACGAAGGGGTCTCTCAAAGAAGAGATTTTTGTCCTTCTCAAAGAAGGGATTTTTCAACGAACGGATTTTTGGCATTTTCAAACGAAGGGATTTGTGGCCTTTTCAAACGAAGGGATTTTTGGCCTTTTCAACAAAGGAATTTTCCACGAAGAAATTTTTGAATGAATGGTATTATCGGAATCCAGAACAGTGATATTCAAATGGTCAAATAATTCCATCTTTGGCCATCTAAAAGAATTAAAAATTCGGGACAATAATCAAATAAACAGAAAAAACAAATTATGCATTTGATGGAAAAACTAATCAAAACGGAAACAAGACAAAAACTTAGTTGCAAAAGATGTTTTCATTAAGCTATTCACATATGCAAGAAATGGTTTTCGTGAACCTTAGTAAATAACAACCCCTAGATTTACCGAAATTCCCTTCGAGAGGGAAGATACTCGGCCATTCAAATTATGCAAAGCTCCTTCAGGATTTTCAAATTTCGTCATTGGAGGTGGATGCTTCGAAGGTGTCCTTGTGTTCAGGGAAAGGATTTGTACTTATGCTCGGCCCTTGTTCACCTCTTTTCCTTAGCATTATTTCCCCTGCCTCGATCATGTCTTGGACTTTGTGCTTGAGTGCCCTGCAATCGACGGTTGAGTGACCAGGTACTCCCGAATGATAGGCACAAATAGCATGTGGATTGTACCCAGCAGGCATGCCATGAAGGTAAATTGGAGGGGGAATCACACCTATTTTGTTGGCAGCCTTCAATTGCTCATACAATTGGTCTAAAGGCCTGCCTAGGTTAGTGAAAGTTCGGGTATGGCTTTAATTGTAGGTCTGAGTGGGTCGGGGATAGTTGTAGGTGGGTCTATTTGGTGGGGAAAATCTTTGGTGGTAAGGGGGTCGAGGATGAGTTTGTTGAAAGCTTGGTTGAAATATTTGGAAAGGAGTTGTAGGCGGGTTGGCATAATTTGGGCGAGATCGAGGATGGGTGATATTGGTGTGGTAAACAGGATGAGGGCTTAAATAGTAAGAGTAAGGGTTTGAGTAGGTAGGGTATTGTTGAGGTCTGGGTCTTGGGACAGGGTTTTGACTCCAGGTGAAGGTAGTTTCCCCCTCTTGCTTTTTGAATTGTTGCTTCTTCCCATTACCTCCTTGGCTTTGCAAAGCTTCCACTTGAGTTTTTAGGGCAGACACATTAACAATTTTTCCAGCCTTCACGAAATCATCAAATTCCTCAAGCTTATTAACAATTGCGGCAAATGAGCATCCAGTCATGCGAAAAATTTCTTCAAAGTACGGCGGATCATGTGCCTTAATGAAAGTGCGTATGATTTCGTCCTCCGTCATTGGTGGCTCAACTTTTGCAGCTATTTTCCTCCACCTCTTGGCATAAGTCTTGTGATCTTCAGATGGCTTCCTCTTTGTCCCTTCCAACGTGGTTCGTGTTGGAGCCAGCTCGCAATTATACTCGTACTGCTTTACAAACGCATTGGACAGGTCCAGCCAGGTCTTTGCTTCTTCAGGTTTCAGCTTGGAATACCAGTCGAGCGCATCCCCCTCCAGACTTTCTGGGAATAGCCTCAAAGGCAGATTTTCATCATCTGTTGGCCTACCCAACTTGTTGGCGAACAGTCGGAGGTGTGTCTTGGGATTGCCCGTCCCATCATACTTGTTAAACTTCGGAGTTTTGAACCCCTCAGGCAATTGCACATTCGGGAAAAGGCAAAGCTCATCGTAATCCAGGACTCCTTGCTTGTTCACCCCCTGACTCTTCCTTATAAATTCATCAAAACAATCAAGGCGCTTAAGCAGCTTCATATCAACGGGAGCGGAAGATTCCCCCATTTCTGGCTTGGTTTGAAAAGTATGGTCCGGCAGGAATGGCTCAGCAGCAGGGTAATAAAAGGTATGTGGCTCAGGTGGTATATTTGAAGTGATTTGGGGTTGTGGACCTCGCATGTGAGTAAGAAAAAATGAAGGATGAGGAGTGTAAGTGTATGGCAAATTTGTGGTGGGATAGGTGAAAGTTTCTTCGGGTGTAATAGGAAATGATGGAGTAACAGTGGCGTGGGCCGAAGGTAGGACAAATGTCTCTTGCTCAGGCTGTCTGGCGGGTACAGGTTCAGGTTGAACTCCGCTGCTAATTAGCTCATCATCCAATTTCCTTTGAGCGGCCATCTCAGACGCCATCTCTCCAAACTTGGTAAGCATCTCAGTCAACTGAATCCCCAAACTTGCAGTCTCGGGTTGAGCGGTAGTAGCAGACCTATCTGACTGTTCTGGTTGTGAACTCATGTTTACACGATTTCTTTGGACTTGACTACGGGATCGTGTTATGATGGGGCTTCGACGAGAAGCTATGTTTAAATATTACCTGAGAATTTTTGAAAAATTGCCTTTAGATTCAATCCTCGCTTAGTTATTCCAAAGAAAATAAAGAAAGGGAAAAGAAAAAGACAAGAGTTAGTAGATATCCAGAAAATTCGGATGCATGTCCTATGGGGGAACCCTTTTTTGTGCCAAGGGTAGGCCTAGAATGAGGATGCAATCCTCTAGGGTAGGCACTATACCATACCTGATGGATCCGATCAACTCATTGAGTGAGGAGTAATTTTGAAAAATTTGGTCAATTGAAGTGACGAGAGACATTTGTCAAAATGAGGACATCGTCCGAAGGGATTGATTGCTTTTGATTGATACAAGAATTTGCAAAAACGCACAGGTTTGACCTTGACGAACTTCCTATCGAAGAGATTGGAATTCGTTTTCACAACTTTTCTTAGTGGAGCACGGGTAAAAACTCCAACTGATCAAATGGCTGGATACAATGGATGGTTTTCTCAAAATCGACTAGGTTTTCCATTTTGAAATTCGACATTGAAATCCTAATTGGTCAAATGAGTTGAATGAAATTGACCATTCATTTAAAATCGACCAGATTACCCTAAAAAGGGAAACGGTCCAAATGAATTGAGTGAAATTTAAAAACTCGCTCAAAATCGACCTGGTCAAATGACCCTAAAAAGGGTAAATTGGTCAAATGACCCTAAAAAGGGTAAATTGGTCAAATGAATTGATGATTTATTCAAAATCGACCAGATGACCCTAAAAAGGGTAAATTGGTCAAATGAATGAATGAATTGGCAAAATGGATTGGTTGAATTGTCCGGCCATTGGTTATTTCAAAATTATTTAGGTGCATTAGTCTATGACCTTCTAAAAATCAAATTTTGGCCTCAATTTATTTATCGTCTCAATAGGAGGAATCATTTGCGCATCTCTTCAAATTAATGTCCTTCACGCAAGGGATTTTTACCCATTTTTGATAAAATGGCCAAAAAGTGATTATTAGAGGCTCATATTCCAAAGATCACTCTATGAAAATGATCAGATCCTACCTTACCTTGTGCACTACCCCTTTGGATGGTACAAAATGTAAACGTGCAAGTCTCACTGGATTAAGTATCCGAAACACAAGGTGGCTTATTCCTAAACACGGGATTCCCTATGTGGCATTCCCTTTCTAAGGTTTATGCATGATGCCATTTTTATCAAAACAGAAAAAATGCAATTCGAAATGAAATGTGACCTAAGGAACCCTTTATTTGCCAGGGTAGGCCTAAAATGGTATGGCATTATTAATTTATGAACAAAATATACCACAATTTTCAAACGTGCAATAGCTTATCTACAAGGGTAGGTCCTAAAAGGAGGTCATGCCAGACCTCTTATTTCCTAACGTTTGTGAATGCAAAAGATAAGAAACAAGGAAACGTTAGTTCAACACATAATCACATAACACGTTGGACAATTAGATGATACAAAAGCAACAAAGAAATAAGGAAAGAGGGTGGGATCCCTCCCCTCGTGCATGGTGTCCCTAATAGGGTAAGGTCGACTCTACCCTAGGCAATTCTAAAATGGATGCATGAGGTTGGGGTTCACTAATGCATCTAGACTCGACAAGCTCAGGTCCCCAAGCGTTCAGACTCTTGGCCAAAGGTCATCACTCCCAAGGCCCTTTGTCGGTGGCTCGAGCGATTCCCCAGACGTTGCTACGCACACGTCGTGTTACGGCTACACGCCTGGGCGAATCTAAAACAAATCTCAACCTTCGACTAAAAGCTAAAGGTTATTAACCCAAAGCTTTAAGCGGAAGATTGAGTGACCCCTTGGATCGGGCTACGCGCACGTCGTGTCGCGATCACTCGTCCAAGTGAGTCACCTAATCCTAATAGGGTGGAGTGGCGTGACAAGCCACTAAAAGAAAAATAAATGAGGGGTATAAATAAAAGCGTATGCACGTATGCTTGTGCTCGTTTGGAGGGGAGAGATCAAGAACCAACGCGAGGCTCTAAGGTAGAATCCCCTCCCAAATGCAATGCAAAGCGCGGAATCACATACAAACATCCATTCATCAAAACAATCGTAGGCGAACGTGTGAGGAAGTGAGTTGATACGCGAAATGCAAAAATCCTATAAAAGGGAAAAATGCAACCCTAAACATCCAATGTGATAAATAAAAAGGTTTAAAAGAAGAAAAGAATTTGACTAAATCGATTGCTCTGACTCTCAAGTCCCCAGTGGAGTCGCCAACTGTCGCGCCCCATTTTTTGATAAATAAATAAAATGGTTTAAAAAAATGTATTTGAATTTATGATTGGAAAAAGAAATATGGGTCTAAATGGGGGTTTGAAAATGCGACGATTTGACCCAAAATTATAGTTTAAAAAGGGTTTTTGGAAAAATGGGAGTCGCCACTTGGTAATGAGTTAAGGTGTACCAAGTCACCTAAAAATGAATTTTTTAGGAAAAAGTTGTAAGAAACCCCTTTTAAACGACTCCTAGTCCACGTAAACCAATGAAAAAGGTTCGGGAGTCACATTTGACGAAGGGGAAGGCAAGGATAAAAATCCAAGGCACCCCTTCGACCTAGCCAAGGCTAGTTGCGGGATTTAATCAAAGTTTTTCTTGTTTTAACCAAAGAATTTATTACATTTGGATGCACTACATGAATGTAAAAAGAAAGAAAAAATGCAAACCTAAATTCTAAAATGTCTCTTGTAAGGTTTTTGGTCCCAACCACATGAATTGTGGCGGCCAATAAAGGAAAACCTTATAGAGGTCGATTAATGCAAATGACAGCTAAAGTGCAAGTGTGCAAGTGTGCAAGTGTATAAAAAGGTGCACGTGTGAAATTGTATGAAAAATCCAAGTGTTTGCGTGCCAGTGTATGAAAAGGTGCATGTGTGAAATTGTATGAAAAGTCCAAGTGTTTGTGTGCAAGTGTATGAAATATAGTGATAAGTGCATATAGGTGTAATTAAGTGCAATTTTGTGAAGTAGAAATCAAAATGAACAATAAGGAAAGGAAAAGTGATGAGGAAATGTGAATTGAAAAAAAATGAGTAAGTGATAAATGAGAATGAATGAACCTAAAGGAATGCATCAGGTCGGGTATGGGAATGACTCCTAACTTTTCGACTTCGATTTTCCCTTTGATTAGAAAGCAAAACTAGCGTGCTAAGGCTATCGAGTAGCCACACTCGCTCGTTTCCCTTATCAGAAGGGGACTCTTCAGGCAAATGTACCCTAACTAGCATGAGATGCAAGTCCTAAAGTGAGGGGAAAGGGAGTCGGGGGCATGCAAAAAATGACAAAACTAAAAAGAATGCATGACATGTAATGAACATGCAAACACGTACTAACGAGGGGAAATCCCTAAGGGTCTAGCGTTGGACTAGCCCATTCTATGAATTCCGACTAGCGTTGGACTAGTGGAAACGTACATTCATCCATTCCATTCATCTACACTACAGAAAGCTAGTAGACATGCCAAACACTCATAAACACGTAGCACGTAACACTTAACATGCTCGACTAGATGCAAAACCTAATAAAGCAAGTAGCACGTAACACATAAGCATGCAACCAAGCTAATGAACTTTACATTCACTAACTAAAACAAAAGGGGAAGGGGAAAATGGACCAAACTGCTCGCCAAAGCCCTATCTATTACAAGCCAAGAGGTGTACACATACCCCATAAAAGAAAAAACTTAATAAAGCAAAAGTAAATGAAAGGAATGAAAGGAATTTAAGAAATGTAAAGAAAGCAAAGTAGTCATGCAATTCACTTAGCACATTGGATCACATAGGAGAGACAAATAAAAGGTAAAAGAAAGTTATACCTCCCTTGAGTTGGTAATCAAATGAAGGACAATGGCTTCAAAACAATAAAGGGGTCAAGGCATCAATTTAAAAGTAAAGTATAAGCAAAAACATCAAAACCCACCTAATTGCAACTTGAATGAGCTCAAAAAAATGCTTAAAGACCACGAAAACGGAATAACCCGTTCAATTTCCAAATATAACATCTACTAAAGACCCAAAAAGTACCTTAACCAATCACTCAAGTCCCAATGAAACATTTTGGGAACTTTAAAGGTCCATAAACAAAGAAAAAGTCAAGCAATGGATCTAATTGCAACTATCCTAGGACCTAATTGCAAGAAAATGGAATGTAATTGGGCCTTTGTAGTATTACTAGAGACTAGAGGGAGCAAAGTGCAAATTTTTGAAAACCTTTTTCCTTGCAAATCTCATGCAATCACCGAAAATACTCTCTGCAACAAAACCAGTATTGAAGAAAGCTTTCGGCCATTAATCACCTTCCAACAATGAGTTTTACATAACACTTTTTGAATTAAATCCAGCCAAGCATTGATTATCATTCCTTAACAATGCAATTTATGGAGAAATTTCATGCAAATAACAAGCACAAAACCAGTTTCTGCAATCGAAAATGAAACCTGTTGTGCGAAAAAGCTTTGCTCAAAAAAAAAAATTCATGTTTCAGATACAAACACATGGCTTTGCTTGAAGCTTTTCCCAACCAAAATCATGATTTCTAACTAGACAATAAGACACATGATTCCGCCATCCAAATAAAACAGAAACATAGAAGAAACTGATACAGAAATTCTGGACAGAAATGTTCATGTGAGCAGTTGCAGGAAGAAAAAGAAAAACAGCAAAAGCGTGAGGATGAAGTGCAGCTTTTGGACAAAATATGCAGCCTGGCTCGAAGATTTTTCAGATAAAATCATAGTTTGAAGCCATACAACAAGACACATCACTTCAACATCCAAACAAGCAACAACGTAGAGGGGACTGATGCAAAATTCTGGAAGCATACTCACACAAACAAATGGTTTGGCAATCTAAAATTTATTTTCCAGCATGCATTTGATCCTAGTTCAAGTATTTCAACTCCCAAACATGCAAACCCAACACCTCTTATCCAATTCCTCTTTCCAACATAAGATCAACCAGCGAATTTGGATGGCTGAAACCTTGGTGAGTAGCCGCAGGAAAGAAAAACAGCAAAGGGAATGCAAAAATTTTTGTTTGTTTTACCGCAGATATTGCAGCTCCACTCGCGTAGCTTTTGTACCAAAACAGCATGCAAAACTTATTGTTTTACTGACCTACCCCACACACAACCAATGAGCAAAACTCACATAACAACTAAGGGAAGGGAAGAGAGGATAGCAGCAACCAAGTGAGCATGAGTAATTCACACATGACAAAAATGATAAAGCCGACAATTTTTTGCAGTTTTCTGGTTTTATGCCCACCGCGACTTCATCAAGACAAAACATCCGAACAAACATCAACTTTGAACTGAAAACAACTTAAAGATACAACTCCCAACATCAAACAAATCAAATGATACACTCTATCGCAAGATTATAACAAAAGAAATGGAGATAAACAGCAAATAAGGAACACGAAATGCAGAGAACAAAAGAAAAAAGGAAATCTGTCATAAAGCTGAACTTGTATGGCGGAAAAGAATTTTGAGATTACCCCTGATGTTTTGAACGACGGATCGTGACGCAGTAGGATAAGCAGATTCGCGTGCGAAAAACTACTGATGGAAAGCTGCAAAATTTCCCGCTGGTACTGATGGAACCGCGACTTGAAGCTTCAATTCAACAGGTCTGGAGTTGTTTTCCCTGACTTTTTCTGAACAAAACTCCTTCATGGCAATCCCAAATGTTGCAGAAATGAAAAAACCCTCCTAAAGGTCTGAAGCATGATCGGAAAGAGGAGATGAAGTGGACCGATGAACAAGCCTGGGCTCGAAATCTTCTTTGGCAAGATTTTCCCTTTCCCTCGCTGATTCCTTCTCGCCTCCTTTTGCCTTCTCCCTTTCTCCTCCTTTCTCTTGTTCGTTCTTCAGAGTCTCTCATAACCCTCTCTCCCTCTCATCCTTATCACGGTTCCTCCCTTTTTCCCAGATTTCTTTCTTCAGCCACCTCTCTTAGCCGCCAACCTCTCTAGCTCTCCCTATCCCTCGGCTCTCTCTCTTTCCTTTTTCAGCCCAGCCCTCTCTAGCCTCTCTACTTCAGCCTCTCTTTCCACCCTTTTTCAACCTCTCAGCCGACCTCCCCCTATACTCTCTACTCTGTCGCTGTTTTCTTTTTCTTTTCTTTCCAGATTTGCGGCCGTCAACCTCTCCCTCAGCTTTCTCCGTAGCTTTTCTTTTCCTTTGCTGTTGTCGACCTTCACTCCCCCCTTAACTCTCTCTGTCGGCTGCCTTTCTTTTCCTATTTTATATGGGAATCCTCTACCCTAAAACCCTTAAACACTCTTCTATATTTTGCAGATAAGGGGCTGCGATGAGCCCTTTCTTGCAAGCTGCGGCAATACGCAGCTTTCATGCCGCATTTCTTTTTTTTTTTTTTTTAAGATTAATTAAAATAAAAATAAATAATAACAATAATAATAATAATAATAAACAACTTAATTAACATTGGATGAAAAAATAAAAACTAGAAACAACAAAGTGAAAAAATCCCATTTCCCCCTTTTTCATTTTCCATTTTCATCGTTTTCCCCTTTTTCTTTTTTTCTAAATGAACCAAACAAAAATAAAAGATAAATTAAGCAGAAATGAATAAAACAAAATTGCTATTTTTCTCTTTTCCTTTTCTTTTTTTTTCTTTTTTTTATGATTTTTCTTTTTTTTTCATTTTTCATGATTTTTCCTTTTTCTCTTTTTTTTCATTTCAAGAAATTCTATGCTAAAAACTTAAAAATAAAAATAAAACTATAAACTGAAAACTAAAAATCGAATAAAACTAACACGACAAATAAAAAAACTAAAAATAAATAGTAAATGAAATTACACCAAAAATTTGGTGTCTACAATTAAATCCTTGAAAATTGCACAGTTATTTAGGTCGAGTGTGATAAAGTACACACTCGCCTAGAAAGCTCGTTTTGGAAATCATTAAAAGCAATTAACACATTAGCAAATGATAACAACAAGCCATAAAGTCAAATAAGGAACACTCACCTAGATATGAAAAATAACGTGCAAAATATCCTTCCGGATATTACCCTTAGTCACCAATGAAACCTAAGGTTGAACAAGAGAACATATTACAGTTTATCGAGTAAAACATTTAAGGGAAACAAAGAAACCCGACTAATTAGGAGTAAAACGTGTAAAGATGACTTTCAAGTAAGAAGAGGGTTGTTTGAACCCCAGGATGAAAAATCATGTTTTAAAATGGAAAACCGGTCATGGTATTGGCCAAACAAAAGTATACAAGTTCAAATAGAAACCTAGCCCTCGAGCGAAAATTTGGGCAGCACGCCCTTTGTGTTTACCTAATTTTCCAGCCATTTTGGCTTCATTATTTTTCCTCAACCACAACCCAACATCGCACATAAGCAATTCAAGTCAAGAGCCATTCCATAGGCTCACAATATCATAAGAATAAGAATTACAACAATCACAAGTGTAGAAATTCAACTTAGCACAAGACAGATTTGACGTACGAATGCGGAAATAACATATCCGAAGCCACGCTTATCGGATTGAGACAAAACCTATGCCGTTTCGAAGCTAAGACACAGAGATACAACATTCATGAAGGTCACTTAGTCCAGTTCCTAATGTAACTTAGTCCAATTCTCAAATTACTAAACCAGAAACCAATTCGTCGGCTGTTTAAACGCAGAACACTGTAATGGACATATCTCAGAGTACACAAGTCCGAATCAGGTGTTCTTAGAGGCATTTGAAAGCTAATTCAGAATAATACAACTTTCATGTTTTGGCAAAAAGCTAAATCAGAATGGATCCTAGTCGAAAAACGTGATAAACTGGTCACACGGACTGCTTGGGAAATACTTAAAATAGTAAGGGTATTTTGGACTTTTCACATCCTACGTTGCTCCGATTGAGCTGAAATTTTGTAGGCACCTATAAAATACCATTATCTACAACTTTAATTCTTTGACCTAAGGCCAATTCAGCCTCTAACATACAGCTACAAAACCAGACAGAAAGGAAGAACAATTTTCCAGAAATCTGGAATTTTCGGTTTCTAGTGGAATTTTCTCAAATTTATGGTTCTAATCACCACCAAACAACCTTATATAACCTTAATTGTAACATATATTAACCATACACCAAGTTGGGCAGCAATTCAGCAAACCCTAGTTCATAATACCACAAGGAAAACAACACCCAAGACATGCTAACAACCGTTATTCACCACAAATTTGAGTTGCTAAGCTAATTTGAACAAGATTAGGAGTAAAAATTGGGGAAATCATCATCCTTACCTTGCTTAGTGTCTTCCAAGAGCAACCCTAGCTTTCCCCTTCAAAAATTCACCAACACTTCACTAAACCAACACTCAAAGGCAACTTTAATCGGTTTACTTTCGTTGTTTTCTCACTTTGTAGCTCAAAATCAAGAAGAAGGATGGTGTTTTTTTCTTGCCCTCTATTTCCCTCTCTCTCAAGCTCGACCAGACCAGAAAGAAATGAAGGAAAGATAGCTGGAATGAAGGATAAAAAGGCAGGAAAAAAATAATCAAGGAGCCATGAGGTGGTGACACTTGGCACCAACAAAGCCATGTAAATTTTTCTCTCTCTCCCTTGCATTTTTGGCCACAAATTTTGGTCAAAACTTGCTACCAAGAGAGAAGATATTTTGCTCAAGTTCAATAAATTTGTTTGGTGAGAAAAATGGTGGTCAAGTGGTGCGTTCAATCGGTTGTGCGCGGGACCCGCCGGTTCGCGCCATTTTTCTTAAAAACTCACGTACTAGGGTTTTTACTTCCCATTCACTAACCTTATATCATTGCTACCAATCACATATTATTTCTCACTTAAAAGTCACTTTTAATCCTCAAATTTAATCCTTACTTTGTACCGAAAATTCATCCGGCGAAAAATCGCGAAAACCCTAATTTTGCTCCAAACTTGAAACCGAAGCGTAAAACCCTATTTTCTAGGTTTACTTACACTTATTGTGAAATAATTGGGTAGTGGGCTTTGATAAATAATAATTTTCAAATAAAAGGGTATTTTTGAGAAAAATACAAGAAATTTGCGAGTCCTCACATTCTCTCCCCCTTAAAAAAATTTCGTCCTCGAAATTTTACCTTCAGTTGCTTCAGACGAGTCTGGAACTTGTCGGTTGTCTAAAGCATAAACCTTTGCCGGTCCGCTAGTTCGTTTCCCTCCTTCATTCACTTGTGATTTAGCTCCATCCAGTTGCAGAGTATTGCTTTCACGTGACTGTCTCCTCGGACAGTTTCTAACTTGATGATCGCCACTTCCGCAGATTAAACATTTCCGCCCCTTTCTCCAACAATCGCTTTCGACATGATTTGCCTTTCCACAGTACCCACAGACCACGTGAGAAGCCATCTTTTGGCTTTCTTGAAAACTTTTCCCAAATCTGATTTGGCTTTCTTTTGTAGATCCTTCACCTATCGCCCCTAATGTCCATGGTGGGTGGGACAAAAAGTTCACTTTTTGCACTTTGGAAGGGACTCTCGCTTCACTTAATTCCTCCGCTACACTACTCGATGCACTCCTTTTCTGGGTCTGGGAAGCTTTTATCTGTGCCTTTGCAGTCTCGATTCTTTGAGCTTTCTCAAGGGCCTCCGTAAACGTATTCACTTGTACTGCCGCTAATGCTTCTTGGAGTTCCAAATTTAATCCCTGTATAAACCGTCTTACTCTTCACCGCTCTGTGGCCACCAATTCAGAAGCAAACTTGGATAGTTTCGTAAATTTTGTTTCATATTCGGCCACACTTAGCGTTCCCTGGCGTAGTCCAATAAACTCTTCCTCTCTCCTCTCTTGAACTAAAGGAGGGAGGTATTTCTCGTTAAATTCCCTTATGAAATTCGTCCATGTCCATACGGTCTGTTCTCTTTCCCATTTTGCTTTAATAACGTTCCACCACGCTCGGGCCGATCCTTTAAATTGGAACACCGCAAAGTTTACTTGTCTTTGCTCGGTGTAGTTCAAGACGGTGAAAATATTAATCATGACCTCTAACCATTGTTCGGCTATATCCGAATCAGATCCTCCAAGAAATTTCGGAGGAGTAAACTTCTGAAACCTCTCAAGAGCCTTATCTTCTCCGATTTCAGGGTTCCGGGATTGATTCACGGCCATTTGGCCTTGTTGATCCACCAGTCTTGCCAAGATATCTGTCATTTGTTGCATTACCGTTGCCATTTGGTCTTCGGCTTCAACCCTCATTCCTTGCTCTTGTGCAGATGTTGTTTCTCTTTCCTCTCTTGGCTCTTGAGCTCGTTCATTCCCACGGCCACGTCCACGTCCACGGCTACGTCTCCCGTCCATATATATGTTTTCCCTCTCTTTTCTTTTCCCCCCAAAAGGTAATTTAGTAAATAAATACGATAAGGTTACTAAAGTAACTATTGAGGGCACCAAATATTCAAATAAATATATACCCACATAACACGCCATACCAAGATGACGGATAAGCAAATACACAAATACATATCAAGTTGGATAGATAACCATGTACATACAGGTATACTAATGTCATGTAGTAACAATATACAGGTAAATCAAAAGGAAAAGGTGAAGTCGTCCCAGTATCAGCCCGTCCGGTCTCTCACGTCACTTGCTATCCAAACTAGATGTCCCTGATCTCTTGTGCTCATTCTAGTCAGACAAAGCCTGTTCATGTTTCCAAAATATAAGTCTCAAGTATTTAGCAGCACCTCAACTACAAAGTACTCAGGCACGAGAATCCGAAATAAGATAATTCACATCTCGAGCTGCAGTCCCAAGAGTAAACTATCTACAATCGGAATTCCTACCTGACATACCTATCTATGGTCCTCAGATACCATTAGAAAGATTTAAGGCCTATAACATTCGCAATTCATAGCTTCACTTAGTCCCTCATACTTATTCACCACTTAGTCCAGGGTCACTCCACGTAGAAACCACGCGAAGCAATTATAAATTTTATCCCTCAATCGCTTAACTTTCAAGTCCAATCAAATCCCACAGTCCGGTATCCTAATCTTTAATCTAGGATACACTATAGAGATCTGAAGCCTAAACTCTGATACCACTTGTAACGACCCCACCTCCCCCTAAGGCGTACCAGAGGGTTTGGCGGGCCGCCTGCCCAGCTCTCGTCAGGACTCAGTCGTTCTTTAATCAAATCCAGAACAAATCACAAGAATAAATAGGGCAGCAATCCAAACTTAAAGTGGAACTTATATACATTGCTATCTCAAAAGGAAGTACAACCATCAAATGTACAAAGGTTCTCACTTCACCATACAACTAGCCCGTGCCAAGCACTAGGGCGAGAACCATTACAAAAGAAACAAAAGACCTAGACTAGGCTAGCCTATGCTCTCATCCTGCTCGCCGTCCCCTGTTAAGGAAAACAAAACTAAAGGGGTGAGCTAAAAGTTCAGTGAGGTTCCAAACAGATAATCAAACAATCAATTCAACACATTAAACATGGAGTATCAATAATTCAAGAAACATTTACAATGGAAAGCAATAGTAACATTCATTAAAAGGATACGGCTCACAAGGAGCAATTCGTTCATTCGTTCTCCTGACATTTCCCCTTATTCCTCCAATCATTTGAAAATGCATTTTTCGTTTATCAATAAACCCTCGTTCGTTCGTTCGTTCGTTCATTCACCCCTGTCCTTGCCGTTGGCCAGTCTCCACCAACCTACAGGGTAATACTCGAGTATACCAAACGTTCACCCAAGTCCTTAATCGCCCGACCGAGTCCGCTTCTGGCTCGAGACGACCGGTAACAAGGGGCAATGGCCAGTTCAGCCCAAAAGGCTTACATTCATGCGCAAGTAACATTTCAATCATTAAATCCTTGAAAATTGCACAGTTATTTAGGTCGAGTGTGATAAAGTACACACTCGCCTAGAAAGCTCGTTTTGGAAATCATTAAAAGCAATTAACACATTAGCAAATGATAACAACAAGCCATAAAGTCAAATAAGGAACACTCACCTAGATATGAAAAATAACGTGCAAAATATCCTTCCGGATATTACCCTTAGTCACCAATGAAACCTAAGGTTGAACAAGAGAACATATTACAGTTTATCGAGCAAAACATTTAAGGGAAACAAAGAAACCCGACTAATTAGGAGTAAAACGTGTAAAGATGACTTTCAAGTAAGAAGAGGGTTGTTTGAACCCCATGATGAAAAATCATGTTTTAAAATGGAAAACCGGTCATGGTATTGGCCAAACAAAAGTATACAAGTTCAAATAGAAACCTAGCCCTTGAGCGAAAATTTGGGCAGCACGCCCTTTGTGTTTACCTAATTTTCCAGCCATTTTGGCTTCATTATTTTTCCTCAACCACAACCCAACATCGCACATAAGAAATTCAAGTCAAGAGCCGTTCCATAGGCTCACAATATCATAAGAATAAGAATTACAACAATCACAAGTGTAGAAATTCAACTTAGCACAAGACAGATTTGATGTACGAATGCGGAAATAACATATCCGAAGCCACGCTTATCGGATTGAGACAAAACCTATGCCGTTTCGAAGCTAAGACACAGAGCTACAACATTCATAAAGGTCACTTAGTCCAGTTCCTAATGTAACTTAGTCCAATTCTCAAATTACTAAACCAGAAACCAATTCGTCGGCTGTTTAAACGCAGAACACTGTAATGGACATATCTCAGAGTACACAAGTCTGAATCAGGTGTTCTTAGAGGCATTTGAAAGCTAATTCAGAATAATACAACTTTCATGTTTTGGCAAAAAGCTAAATCAGAATAGATCCTAGTCAAAAAAAGTGATAAACTGGACTTAACTGATCACACGGACTGCTTGGGAAATACTTAAAACAGTAAGGGTATTTTGGACTTTTCACATCCTACGTTGCTCCGATTGAGCTGAAATTTTGTAGGCACCTATAAAATACTATTCTCTACAACTTTAATTCTTTGAACTAAGGCCAATTCAGCCTCTAACATACAGCTACAAAACCAGACAGAAAGGAAGAACAATTTTCCAGAAATCTGGAATTTTCGGTTTCTAGTGGAATTTTCTCAAATTTCTGGTTCTAATCACCACCAAACAACCTTATATAACCTTAATTGCAACATATATTAACCATACATCAAGTTGGGCAGCAATTCAGCAAACCCTAGTTCATAATACCACAAGGAAAACAACACCCAAGACATGCTAACAATCGTTATTCACCACAAATTTGAGTTGCTAAGCTAATTTGAACAAGATTAGGAGTAAAAATTGGGGAAATCATCATCCTTACCTTGCTTAGTGTCTTCCAAGAGCAACCCTAGCTTTCCCCTCCAAAAATTCACCAACACTTCACTAAACCAACACTCAAAGGCAACTTTAATCAGTTTACTTTCGTTGTTTTCTCACTTTGTAGCTCAAAATCAAGAAGAAGGATGGTGTTTTTTTCTTGCCCTCTCTTTCCCTCTCTCTCAAGCTCGACCAGACCAGAAAGAAATGAAGGAAAGATAGCTGGAATGAAGGATAAAAAGGCAAGAAAAAAAAATAATCAAGGAGCCGTGAGGTGGTGACACTTGGCACCACCAAAGCCATGTAAATTTTTCTCTCTCTCCCTTGCATTTTTGGCCACAAATTTTGGTCAAAACTTGCTGCCAAGAGAGAAGATATTTTGCTCAAGTTCAATAAATTTGTTTGGTGAGAAAAATGGTGGTCAAGTGGTGCGTTCAATCGGTTGTGCGCGGGACCCGCCGGTTCGCGCCGTTTTTCTTAAAAACTCACGTACTAGGGTTTTTACTTCCCATTCACTTATCTTATATCATTGCTACCAATCACATATTATTTCTCACTTAAAAGTCACTTTTAATCCTCAAATTTAATCCTTACTCTGTACCGAAAATTCATCCGGCGAAAAATCGCGAAAACCCTAATTTTGCTCCAAACTTGAAACCGAAGCGTAAAACCCTATTTTCTAGGTTTACTTACACTTATTGTGAAATAATTGGGTAGTGGGCTTTGATAAATAATAATTTTCAAATAAAAGGGTATTTTTGAGAAAAATACAAGAAATTTGCGAGTCCTCACATATCTGATGAGCAAGATGTCAATTACAAAGTACCAACAGCAACTTATGGAGAAGCTAAGTTGGAAATAATAGTCCAATCTCAACAACAACTTATGGAGAAGCTTGTGAACCAGCAAAGTGAAATGCAGAACCAACAAAGTGAAATGCAAGATCTCCTGAAATGTTTGAAAGCACAGCTGCAAGCCAACAAGCAAGACAATGAAGGCACATCTGAACGTACTGATTGGTAAGCAATTTTCAACTATATAAACTTGTCTAAATTGAGTTATGATTGTAAAAGGGACATTCTTATAATTCTTCAGCCAATGTGAGACTCTAAATTGTAACTTGCACATATATTTATTATAGATATAATGGCTGCTATGGTTTAAAAGTAACATAAGTTATTGAAAATTAGTTCTTGGTAGGTGACAATATTAACTTGTGACATCAAGCCTTAGGATTTCAGCGAATGCTTGTTACTTTTGTTGCTTATTTAGAAAATTTGGAGACTGTTTTGCTTTTGTCACCTGAATTGCAATGTTGCTGTCCTTTGGCAGCTAAATATTAAAATAAGGAAGTGGAATAATTCTGCCCGTATAATCCTTGGCTCTTATTGAATGTTATTAAACTTCCATCCTCTAGTAGACTTTGTTTCCAAACTACCCATATAATGTCTCTTTTTCTACTATTTATACAGTCACTATCTAGATGAGACTTAAAACAAATGATTCACTTTATTTTTTGGTGACTCCTTAACTAATTTTCCTTGTTTTCAATTTTTCTATCATCTACTAATAACTTTACTACTTTATTGCAGATATATTACTCATTTTGGAGGTTTGGAAGAAGATTAGTAGTACGGCTTACATGTCGACTCAAAAACTGTGGTTATAGTGCTATCTTAAGTTTAGAAAATGTTTTGGGACTTGGAATTGTTTTTTAGTGCAGCCTTGACTTATATGCCAAAATTTTCTCTACTGAAACTTATCAAACTATTTGTAGTGTGATGTTGCACTTATTTATGACATTTAAATATTTAATATGTTATTCTGGCATTTCCTATTGTAACGGGTGCCTACGTTTGTTATTTATTAAACATTGCCGATATTTTCATTTTTTAGATATTATTGTAGTAGGAAAATCATCAAATTACACATTGCAGGGCGTTGTAAATGAGTGGTATTTCTCCAGGCAAGCTGTCTTTTTGACAATTGTTGTTGTCACTCAATCAAAACTGTCCATTGATAAGGGATTGTTGCCACAGTTGATAAGAGATTTATTGACAACAAAGTTGTCACTAATTAGTATAAACACCCACTACCGTTGCTTCATGCATCATTGACAAGAAAACATGTCGTCACTAAATTTATAGCTTTTACTGATGACACATCTTGTCATAAAAAAGTTTCTATTCACTTACGACATTAAGGTCGTCACTGTATACTTTTACTGACAGAGATTCAATAACAACCCTGCGACAACTGAAATGTTGTCAATAAAGGTCATCAGTGACGACTTTTTGCATTTTTGTGGCGAAAGGTAGTTGTCACTGAAGAACAAATTTCTTGTAGTGCCATAAGATTGCTGACCCACATCACATTCCTACTATTAAAAGCAAGCAAAATATTATGATTAAATAAATAGACAGGCAAACCATGCCTCAATTTCAAGAATTCGGTAGAAATGTGTGCTTTATCCGTCACCACCTTACTACCATAAACCCGCTTTCTCTCTACTGGTGTCCATGATAGAATCTATACAAAGACCTCTCAAATACCCAATTAAGATCAAATTCCACAATTGTCCTCCCATTGTGGAGGTCCATAATTTTTGGCACCAAGAAAATCAGTCAAAAACTCTTGAGTAGGGTAATATATATCCCTTAAACAAGACAACTACTAAATTATTCTAGGTTTTCATATTAGCATAAAACTTATGAATAAGAATAGGATAATAGATGTATCTAATATTCACTCCCAACCAAATTGACCAAATAACTCATGCAAGTGATAGTCACTATCAAGGCAGCGTCTAAATTTACCTCAATAAAAATAAAATTCTCAATTTTTTGCAAAGACTAGTTTTCATTCTTTGCTTGCAGGAAACGGAGATTATCAAATGTAGAAAGAGCCCTAACCTTCTTATGAGGTGTGGGGGCACCATTAGATTTTTAATATGTGAAGGCATAGTTTATATACTCACAAAGCACCAATTCAAGCAACAAAACTAACCGCAAAGGATATTCAAGTACTCCAACACAAAGGCATTATACAAGCTCTAATATACCAAATTAATAAGTAAAACACAACTAAGAAGCTTGTCAATACACCACCAATCACCCTAAAGTTGCCTAGAAATACAATAAAATTTCAATCAAAATTCACACATTGCACCAAGAACACACACTATATATGTTAGAATATTTAGTCCAAAATGGAGTGTTTAAATGGCATAGATTGAAGAAACTTACTCCACCATCCTAAGAAAGCAAAAGCCCCTTGATTCCAAGCAAAAATTCAGTCAAATTTGAGGAACTGCAAAGGTTGGGCTTGAACCTCAATTTATTATTTGATTTATCATATATGTTATTTGATTTAATTTTGCTCCTAAATTGGTTTCATTGGTGGTATGGTGATCTTGTAAATGCTTGATGGTGGATATATACTTTATAATAGATGTTCTAAGTATTATGGGTGAAAAATATAAATGTAGTAAGAAGTGGGACGTGTTGTGTTAAAATTGTGCCTTACAGCACTTTTGAAAAAATACAAAGGCAACATTTGAGTCAAATTTTTTGTGTATGAGTGAAAAGACAATCACGCCCTTACATGCATATATTTTGATATTTTTATTGATAGGAAACGATGTTATTAATTTGTTATTAAAAAATTTTTCAATCTATAGGAAATGGTAATACAACTATGTTTGAAGTTATAGAAATTACATATATATTATTTTTACTAAATAAATGCTTTAGTTTCTTATGAAAAAATATGACATTTAAATATTTTTCATAAAGAAATAACTCTATATGGTTAAACATCAAAGGGAGCTATTAATAAAGACAAATAAGGGAAAATGTATGAATACCTAATTTCCTTTTCTTTTGATAAGGAATTATTGGTAAAAATAGAATAATTTTTTTGAAAAAAATAACTGTATATCTTTCGTTATTGAATAGTACCAATGTCATACATACATATTTTAGTTTCAAAGAAAGAAAAATGACAATGAAATTTACATATCTGTATGTGTGTATGTACACAATCGGGATCATTTAACAGTTAGATATATACTTTTATTTTTTTTTAAAAGAAAGACTTCTACTATTGTAATAAATCCTTATCACAGAAAATATGGAAAATTGAATGTAACCCATGTCAGCATGAGTGTCTTTAAGTGATCTAGAATATGACGAGACCTTAGTTTACCCTACATTGTTCCTTAATAAGAAAAAATACAATAACATGCACCATGTTCTAAAGACCAAATATCAAAGCATTATATATATTGACGGTATAACTATCTTTTCACACCTCTTATGCACAGAAAATTAAGGGACAATTTCACAAACCTCCCTTGAAGTTTTGCCTAATATCGCTTAGCACCCCTGAAGTTTAAGAAATGCCATTTACCTCCCTTATTAGTGAGATGAATTCACTAATTACCATCAATGCATATAAATGGACAAAATTACCATTACTAGTTTAACCATTCTTTAGGCAAATAAGGATGGAAGTGAAAACCAAAATCACTATAATACCGTGGCTATTTTAATCCTTTTATTTTGCACTTAAAGCATTTTAGTTATTTAATCTTGCTATGCCAACCAAGTACTAAATTATCCTTGACATTATAATATTTGGGATAAGAACATATGGAAAAAAATCAAAGTTTACAAAGACAATGGCTACTTGAACAATTATACTTGCACTTAAGCACCCTTGTCCTTCAAAATTTCTTAGCCCTCCTACACAAACTATATATTAAATCATCCTTACTAAAGCTAATACTTCTGCAGGTAAAGAAAAGTTGGAAGTGAAAATGCTTAACATCACCGCTCTCCTACTTTTGTCATTTTATGCCAATCTATTATTTGCTCTTGATATTTAAAAAATTATTTTATGAAAAAACCAAAATTTGTAAGATTTGGTGATTCTAATAATTATTTTTCCCATAACCACCCCTCCTCAACCTTTATATTTCCTATGTCAACCTTATATCAAATTATCCTCACTTTTCTGAACATTACATTTGCAAAATAAAAGGAAGATAATAAATCTAAATTTATACAAGAATTGGCTAATCTAATAATTATTTTACATTCAAATGTCTCTTTTCACCACTTTTGTAGTCTTCATATGCCAATTTTTAATTAAGTTTCCTTAGATATTCAAGCAATTATGTAAGCAACAAAATTAATAAAAGGTAAAAGTAGAAAAAATACTATACTACCAATTATTATTGTACTAATATTCCCTTCAAATCGTTTTTAGTTCTCCCATGCAAATATATATGTTTTAGAAATCAATATGGTAATAAACTGAAGATATGACAACACAAAAGGTTAAAATTGGAAAACAAATCTCTCTCTCTTTTAATAATTATTTTAAGAATATTTTTATGATATAGGTTGTTATGGGGATTAACTCTTCTTTTATTACGTGGGCCAATTTGCAGCCCACGTTACACAGGACAACGTGCAATTAAGCATAAAACATTGGGGTAGAAAGGACAGGTTGATGGCACGCAAATAGAAAGTGTGAGAACCCAGAAAAAAATTTTTTTATTTATTTATTATTTTATTCCTGTGCACCGTTTTCTTGTATTTTCTTTATTCTATTACTTTTATCAACATTTTATCAGTAAATATAGTTTTTAAATCATTTTTCTAGTATAAGGTAGTTCGTGAGAAATTTGGAATGTATATTGGACGTGGGACCCACTAGTGCATTTAGTGAGAGAAATTCGGCCAATTCGGTTAAATTTTGCATAAAAGGGATTTTATTACTAGGTGTTAGGAGATAATTGGAGGTTGCCTAGATGGTTTAGCCATGAGGGACAAGAAGATAGCTCTAGCAAAATAATGCGCCAAGTGTCAAATTGTTGTTGGACTAAACTTGCCTAACTTTGCCTAACTTTCTTTAACTTTAATAAAAGACCAAAAAATTGACTAAATCATCTTCATTTCAGCCTTGTCTTGGCCGAACCTCTCTAGCAAGCTAAGGAAAAAATTCTTCAACCTTCCATCTTCTAATCTTGCTTCAATCTTGAAAATCAACCGATTACTTCTTGAATTAGTCCATAAAATCATCTTGCTAGGAGTGTTTGAAGACCTTGGTGGTGTTGTTTTGGAAGAAAACTCTCTAAGCTTCAACCTTTCTTGAAGATCTAAGGTATCTTGCTTGAAACTCATCTTTTGTTTCTAATTTTGGCCAAGTGGTGCCTTATAGTAGCTATATACGTGATTGTACGGAAGATTTGGTGGATTGGAGTGAAGTTTCCTAATTTTCTGATTTTTCTTGGAATTTTTCTGTTTTCATATGATGGATATGATTGGGTTTGATTTGGTGGTTCTAAATGGTGTTTTATAGCTCTCTTGTGCGTTAATTGTAGTTAATTGCGGAAAATTTCCGCTTGTGCGGAAAATTTCAGATTTAGGGTTTCAATTGGGGCTTTGCAATGGTTGATTGTTGAGCTTCTAATTGGCTATTATTGAGGGGTATTGTGACCCTAATGAAGTATATTGAATGCCTTATGAATTGTTTGGGTGATTGTGGTTGTGTTGGATGGCTTTTAATGGTTGTTTTGTAGGATGGAAAAACTGAAATTTTAGGGGAAATGCTGTCCAAGTGTCTAGGATATTAGGTTCTTGTGAGTTGGGTTGAGATTTGATAGAAATGAACGGTCATAGGGTTTGTTTCTACTTTTAGCCCTAAATGATACGGATACGGGTGCGCAACCACTTCAACCTTGGGTCAAGGACAACATTGACGGTCCGATGACAAGATCAAGATCCAAGAAAGTGAAGGAAGCTTTACAAGCCTTGATCATTCACCATACAAGCAAGGAGCAAGCTAGGTTTGAAGATTTGATGGACCATGACGTTACTTTGTTCACTTGTATGTTTGAAGTGAAGGAATGATCTCATACTTGTTAGTTTAGTTGGTAGTTGTTTTCAGACTGTCTAGTTTAGTAGTTGTTAGGCGTTAAGTATTTTATTACTTATTGGGCCTTATCGGAAAGCCTTAAAGAGCTGACTCTTTAAGCTCTTTATGCGGACCGAATTTCTTTCAGGTTTATGTGGCCCGGAGTTTGCCCTAGTTTTAGCCTATAAAAAGGCACCTCTTGTATCAGTCCGCACAGAATATTTTTTTAACCAGAAATCGTGAGGAATTTTCCTTCAAGTTCTTAATCGAACTTACTCTTGAATTCTTGAGTTCATTGCTTAGGATTCAAATCTGACTTTATCGATTAGTTTGTTCCCTAATCGTGGTGTCTCTTCATCCATCTTTATTTGCTTAAGGTTGCTGATTGCCTTTGTGTGTCAGAGGTCTTGAGTTCATGAGAACAATCGAGTTCAATTTCTATTGGGAGAAAAGGTCCAACTCTGATAATTACAAGGTTGGGAGGTTCTAGGAGGGTCTTCCCCTAGGGTTGCTCATCAGTTGGTAATCAGAGCATCAGGTTAATTCTCTTTCAATTGAAGTTGTTCATATCTTATTAGTTTGTGTCTTTTGTCAAAAAAAAAAAATACTGTAGCGATTACTGTTCATCGTTACTGTAGCGTACTGTTCACGTTACTGTTCATCCGAAAAAAAAAACTGTTTGGGTATTGTCTTTTTGTGATTTTTGTCCAACTTTTGTTCTTGAGTCTGTTATACTTTTGTTCGGGTTGTTAGGGTTTAAAGACAAAAAAAAAAAAAAAAAAGAGTCACGTACCTTATATTGTTTTTAGTGTCCAAGTTGCTAGAGTATTGCTGGAATTTTTCTTTTGAGTATTGCTGAAATTCTATTTTGCCTATTTCTTGAGTATTGGTTGTTGTTCTGGCAAACCCTAAACACCACAACGTAATTTGGGGAGTTCTTGAGTTTCTTGAACAAATTCTTGAAGTTCTTGGACCATCAAGTCTTGTTTTGAAAATTCTTGAATCATAAATCAAGAACCAGGGCCTTCTTGAAATTTGCATAACCTTTCATCCATTTTTCTTAAACTTGTTAGTGAGATCTGAATTTGTGCTTCCTTGAAGAGCCGAAAAAAAAAGAAGAAGAAAAAAAAACGAAAGAAAAAAAAAAGGAAGAAGAGAAGGAATTGGCTCTCACACAAAGAAAATCAAGTTTCCCAAATCTTGAGTTTCCAATTCTTGATTGGTTTCCTAATCTTGATTAGTCTCCAAATCTTGGTTGATTTCCCAAAATTTGAGTTTCCTAATCTTGATTGGTTTCCAACTCTTGAGTTCCAATCTTGATTGAATTCCAAAGACCCCAAACGACCTAATCAGCCCCAAACACCCCCAAATCAGTTTCCAAAACCAAACCTAAACCGCCACAAACACCATTTACCATCCAAATACTGGCCAGAAACTCAGCAAAAACAGCCGCTCAAAAAAAAAAAAAACAAAGAGATGTTCTAGCTTCGGGTAGTGTTTCTAGGATTTACAAAATTCTGCTTTGTGTCTTATTACTTGCTTATAGGGTAATTAATTCTGGAAATTTTGAGAGTTGAGTTGTTTTAAGAACTTCGAAAAGGAAAATTGAGAGTGAGTGTGTTTTCTTGAGTGATACACGAGTGCTTTGCAAGGTAGACTAGGATACATTTGTTTTGCAGGTTTGACAACATGTCTCAAGAGGGGAACATGCCTGAGCCGTCTGAGACTGACATGTCACTCAAACTGGTGCTCCAAGCTCTTCAAAAACAAGCGGAGAGACAGGAAGTTGTGATGACACAAATATCCGACAGGCTGGCTGCCATTGAGATGCGAGGTACTGGAGATACATACAATAGGGCTTCGAGTGTTCAGAGTGCTGATCATGATGCGGATGATGAGGGATATCATTCTAACACCTCGATTCGATCAAGGAAAAGCCAAAGAGGAGCAAGGGAAGGTCGAGACCGACCTAGGAGAATCGATGACAATCTTGGGTCCATCAAGACCAAGATGCCTACCTTTCATGGGAAAAATGATCCTGAAACTTACTTGGATTGGGTTAGGCGAGTTGAGCAAGTCTTTGAGGTCCACAACTACTCTGAAGAGAAAAAGGTGAAACTTGCGGCTATTGAATTTGAAGATTATGCATCCATTTGGTGGGAGCAAGTATGTGCCATAAGGAGGAGAAATAGGGAACCATCAATTGACACTTGGGCTGAAATGAAGCAAGTGATGAGGAAACGATTTGTACCCTTCCATTATACCACGGACTTGTACAATCGGCTCCAACGACTCACTCAAGGTTCTAATTCGGTTGATGAGTACCACAAACAAATGGAGGTAGCGATGATAAGGGCCAATGTCCAAGAGGATCCGGAAGCAACCATGGCGAGGTTCCTTAATGGATTAAATCCTGAAATTAGGAAGAAGGTTGAGCTTCAAGACCACTTTGAACTTCAACAAATGGTGTCTTATGCAGAAAAGGTGGAAAAACAAGCCTTACCTCTAAAGAACTCTAGTGGCCGAACCACTACATCCTCTTCCACTCCTTGGAAAAGAAATCAATTGCCAACAACCAATGTTTGGCCAAGGCAAGGTAATAGAGAGAGGGAAAACAAGCGGATGGAACAACCGTCCCATCCGAGTGCAACTTCTTCTAAACCAACCCCGCGGCCAACTCTTCCAGGAGCAAATACATCTACCAACCAGCCAAAGGCATGTTTCAAATGCAAGGGAATTGGCCACCTCATGGCTCAATGCCCTAACCGAAGCATCATGTATATGAATGAAGAGGGAATGTGGCAAAGCGAAGGGGAGGAGGAATATGCGGACATGCCACCACTTGAAGAAGAGGGGAAGGATGATGACCTGGTTGAAATAGAAGAGGACCCCGTGGCTCGAACTATGGTGACTATGAGAGTGCTAAATGCACAAGCTCAAGAAGATGATCTCCAACGGACCAACATTTTTCATACGAGATGCAAAATTGGAGATGAGGTATGTCTCATGATCATTGATAGTGGCTCTTGTACTAATTGCGTAGCTGCTGACTTTGTTGAGCAAAAACACCTTCCATGGACTTACCATCCTAAACCCTATAGACTATCTTGGTTAAATGATGGGGGGGAAGTCAAGGTGACCAAACAACCTTTAATTGCTTTTTCTATTGGTCGATACAAGGACCACGTTTTATGTGATATAATTCCTATGCAAGCTAGTCATGTCTTGTTAGGGCGTCCTTGGGAGTATGATAGACAGGCTGATCATATTGGACTTACCAATAAGTATAAGTTCATTATGGACAACCTCAAAATCACTCTTTCGCCATTGACACCTACACAAATGTATGAAGAACAATTGCATTTAAGAAAAGAGAGAGAGAAAAGGCAATCGAAAGAAACAAAGAAAAAGCCGAATGAGAGAGAGAATGAGGGGAAAAAGAAAGTAGAGGCCGAGTTGAGTGAAAAAGGAAATTCGAGTGGAAAAAAACTCAGTGAAGCCGAGAGCTTGAAAGTGAAAAAAAAGGAATTTCTATGCAAGTGTGCGTGAGGTAGATATGGCTTTGAATGCACAAAGTCTTCTCATAGTACTTCTGTACAGGGAAGCTGATTATTCTTCTTTCTACACACTAGGCATAACCGATTCTCTTCCTAGTGCAATCTACTCTCTTTTGCAGGAATTCAAGGATGTGTTTCCGGAGGAACTACCGAAAGGATTACCTCCAATTCGAGGTATTGAACATCAAATCGACTTTGTTCCTGGAGCAGTTCTACCAAATCGACCAGCCTATAGAGCAAATCCGGAGGAAACAAAGGAAATCCAAAGGCAAGTCGATTCCCTCCTTGAAAAGGACCAGGTTCGTGAATCTCTTAGTCCTTGTGCGGTTCCAGTCATTTTAGTACCTAAGAAAGAAGGGACTTGGAGAATGTGTACAGATTGTCGTGCAATTAATAAAATCACTGTTAAGTATCGTCATCCCATTCCTAGGTTAGACGATATGTTAGAAGAATTGCATGGGGCAATTATTTTCACTAAAATTGATTTAAGATCTGGGTATCATCAAATAAGGATAAAGGAAGGTGACGAATGGAAAACTGCTTTCAAAACAAAGTATGGTCTTTATGAGTGGCTTGTGATGCCTTTTGGCTTAACAAACGCTCCAAGTACTTTCATGAGATTAATGAACCATGTTTTAAGGCATTTTCTTGGGAAGTTCGTTGTTGTTTATTTTGATGATATACTGATCTTTAGCAAGTCTTTAGAAGAGCATGTTGAACATTTACGACTTGTTTTAAGTGCCTTGCGTGAAAATAGGCTATTTGCTAACATGGAAAAATGTGTCTTTTGCACTTCTGAGGTTAACTTTCTTGGTTATATTGTTGGAACAAATGGCATAAGTGTTGATCCCGCCAAGGTAAAGGCCATCATGGAGTGGCCGACTCCAACCAATGTGTCTCAGGTAAGGTCCTTTCATGGTCTTGCAAGCTTCTATAGGAGATTTGTTAAAGACTTTAGCACTATTGCAGCACCTTTGAATGAGATAGTTAAAAAGAATGTGGGGTTTCAATGGGGAAAAGAGCAAGAAGAGTCGTTTAATAAGCTTAAAAATTTGTTAACTTCAGTGCCTATTCTTGCTCTGCCCAATTTTGATTTGATGTTTGAAGTTGAATGTGATGCTAGTGGGATCGGCATAGGGGCTGTTTTACATCAAAATAATAGGCCCTTGGCATATTTCAGTGAGAAATTGAGTGGGGGAGCTCTTAATTACCCTACTTATGATAAAGAATTGTATGCTGTTGTGCGTGCTCTTGAAGTGTGGCAGCACTATCTTATGCCTAAGAAATTTGTGATACATACTGATCATGAATCAATTAAATTCCTTAAGGGGCAGGGTAAGTTGCATAAAAGACATGCAAAATGGATTGCATTTATTGATTCCTTTCCATATATCATTAAGTATAAGAAGGGAAAAGATAATGTCGTTGCGGATGCTTTGTCTAGAAGGTATATTTTGATCACTAACTTGAGCACTAAGTTACTTGGTTTTGAGCACATCAAAGACTTGTATGCACATGATGCTGATTTTTCTAATGTGTTTCAAGCTTGTGAACATGCTGCATTTCAAAAGTTTTATAGGCATGAAGGCTTCTTGTTCAAAGAAAATCGCCTATGTATTCCCAACTGTTCACTTAGGGAATTACTTGTTAGAGAAGCCCATGGCGGAGGGTTGATGGGGCATTTTGGTATTGATAAAACTCTTGACATTTTGCATGAGCATTTCTATTGGCCTAAAATGAGGCGTGACATTGCTAACATTTGTGATAAGTGTTTAAAGTGTAAGCATGCAAAGTCAAGGAGTAACCCTCATGGATTGTATACTCCTCTACCCGTACCTCATGCTCCTTGGACAGACATATCCATGGATTTTGTGCTTGGTTTACCAAGATCTTCTACAGGTATGGATAGTATCTTTGTTGTAGTGGATAGATTTTCTAAAATGGCTCATTTTATCCCTTGTAGGAAAACAAATGATGCGCGCCATGTTGCTGATTTATTCTTCAAGGATGTGGTTAGATTGCATGGAGTACCGCGTACCATTGTAAGTGATAGAGATGTGAAATTCTTAAGCTATTTCTGGAAATCACTTTGGGGAAAGTTGGGAACTAAGTTGCTGTTTTCTACTTCTAGTCATCCCCAAACGGATGGTCAGACTGAGGTAACCAATTGAACCCTTGGTGCTCTACTTCGAGCCATTGTTCAAAAGAACTTGAAGAAGTGGGAAGAATGTTTGCCTATTGCCGAGTTTGCATATAACCGAACCACTCATTCTACTACCAATCATTCCCCTTTTGAAATTGTTTATGGGTTTCAGCCGCTAACCCCTCTAGATTTATCACCTATTCCTGTTAATGAGTGTTTAAGCGCAGATGGTGTCAAAAAGGCAGAAGCTGTTCGGACCTTGCATGAGAGAGTTCGAGCTCAAATTGAGAAGAAAAATGCGCAATATGCACAACATGCAAATAAGGGGAGAAAACATGTTGTATTCGAACCCGGTGATTGGGTTTGGGTACACATGAGGAAGGAAAGATTTCCAGCATCTCGACGGACCAAGTTACATCCACGAGGCGACGGACCTTTTCGAGTACTAGAGAGGATCAACAACAATGCATACAAATTGGAACTTCCAAGTGAGTATGGCATAAGCGCATCTTTTAATGTGTCTGACCTATCTCCTTTTGACTTTGATACAGACTTTGAAGATTCGAGGACGAATCCTTTCGAGGAGGGAGGGAATGATACGGATACGGGTGCGCAACCACTTCAACCTTGGGTCAAGGACAACATTGACGGTCCGATGACAAGATCAAGATCCAAGAAAGTGAAGGAAGCTTTACAAGCCTTGATCATTCACCATACAAGCAAGGAGCAAGCTAGGTTTGAAGATTTGATGGACCATGACGTTACTTTGTTCACTTGTACGTTTGAAGTGAAGGAATGATCTCATACTTGTTAGTTTAGTTGGTAGTTGTTTTAAGACTGTCTAGTTTAGTAGTTGTTAGGCGTTAAGTATTTTATTACTTATTGGGCCTTATCGGAAAGCCTTAAAGAGCTGACTCTTTAAGCTCTTTATGCGGACCGAATTTCTTTCAGGTTTATGTGGCCCGGAGTTTGCCCTAGTTTTAGCCTATAAAAAGGCACCTCTTGTATCAGTCCGCACAGAATATTTTTTTAACCAGAAATCGTAAGGAATTTTCCTTCAAGTTCTTAATCGAACTTACTCTTGAATTCTTGAGTTCATTGCTTAGGATTCAAATCTGACTTTATCGATTAGTTTGTTCCCTAATCGTTGTGTCTCTTCATCCATCTTTATTTGCTTAAGGTTGCTGATTGCCTTTGTGTGTCAGAGGTCTTGAGTTCATGAGAACAATCGAGTTCAATTTCCATTGGGAGAAAAGGTCCAACTCTGATAATTACAAGGTTGGGAGGTTCTAGGAGGGTCTTCCCCTAGGGTTGCTCATCACTAAATGTTATGTATTTTCATTTCCAAGCTATATTTGGGTCTTGCCTTGATAGTTCCTATTAAAAGGTATTCGATTTGTGTTTGGGTCTTAATTGTACTTTTTTGATTATTATAGGGCGTGCCGGTGATCCGAGGCTCACGTCGGGCGAAAATTTGTGAAATTTCTTTGTTTGACTTGGTGAGTGTACTACTCACATATTTGTTATTCCGTGGCTTTCTTGTACTTGAATTCTGTGATTTGGACTAGTTGTGATGATTGTTTGGACTAGGTGAGGCGGGGGTGTACTTTACCACTCTCGTACTCTCTGGCCTCTTGACTATTTATTATATCACTTGAATACTCTTGAATGTACTTGATTTGGTGTCGATTGGATACCATTGTTTACTGTATCTCTGAACCTTTACTGTTCACTCTGAGCTCTACCTCATTGGAAGTCAATGGACTCGAGCCAGTAAGGACTTGGTCGGGGACATTTGACAAGCCATGGGGACTGTATTTGAGAATCTTTGGGTATGAGACCCTTGATTCCGGTATACTCGAGTAATACCAATTCTGTACTGTTTGGTGTTCGGGCCCGGTAAGGGGAAAGTGAGGTGGACGGATAATTGGAGTAAAGAGGAGTCTACGGTCATGATTACCTGATATACATTGACGGAGGGTCAATGAAATGAGATCAAGTATGGCAAAGCGGAGAAGGGCTCCTGAGAGCCACCCGTATCTTTTTATTCCTTATACTTGGGTGTGGTTACTATCGCTTACTTGACATGTGTATTTGGATTGAATATTTCTTGTGTTTAAGTGCTCTTGGTATATGTACGGGATAGTACCTCATTGGGCGAAAACTCACTCCGTTAATTTTGTTTTCCTTACAGGGAATTATCTTTTGGACTTTTGCTTTTGAAGAATGAGTTGAGTAGAGCTAGTCAAGAGATTTTGTATAGCTCCTCAATAGTTGGAACCTTAATTGTACTTGGATTTAATACTTTCTTTTGGCTTGTAAACATACGAATGTGGTTTGTAATAGTGAGTGTGCTCTGGTCCAATGTATTATATTTGGCTTGTATATATTCTTTTCGGTGATTGTTGGATTACCTGTATTCGATTGGGTCGTGGCAGATGGTGACGTGACAGTCACTATTCACCCTACGTTTTGACTTTTATTTTCCGTTTTACGATTGTTGGGTTGGCTAAGCGCGCTAATAGTTTCCCGAACGACTTGAGTTAGGATTTGACATTGTAGTAGTCCTGGCGAGAGCTGGGCAGGCAGTCCGCTAACTCCTTTGGTACGCCTTAGGGGAAGGTGGGGCTGTCACAGGTGGTATCAGAGCCATATGCCGACAGTTGGGACCCCTAGTCCTTCGTCTGGAAAAGCCCAGAGCCTCTCGTTCGTGAAGAGTAACGAAGCGAAACTCTCCGTAGGGGATGCCCGCGTGCGGGTGGCAAGCTGATAGGTACCCTGTGATGTGACCCTGAGAACTGTCACAGGTGGTATTAGAGCCTAGGCTAGAAATAACCTGGGCGAACCTGAAACCTGTTTCTTAGAACTCTTGGGGATTGTGTTTAGACACCATTAAGTGTGAATATATTGTTTAAGCTATAAACCTTTGCTATCTTTGTAGGTTATGGCCGGTACCAGTGGAGCAGGCGGAGGCGAGCCACCTCAGAGGCGCCCCCGAGTCATCGACTATCAGGAGAGACCCGGAGGTCCGATCCGGCTGTGGTATACCGCTAGCCGGACCCGCCGCTGTAGGCGTTGCCAGTTTTACTCCTACGCAGACCACGTGGTTGAGGCAGTACTTGCCGAGCGACGGAGGCTGAGATGTGACGCCGCCAGGGAGCGTACTGAGACCCTTAGGCTTAGGGGCATCATGCGGATGCAGGCCGATAGGATTGGAGAGCTCCAGGGGGACGTGGCCGTGGAGCAGGAGAGGACGGACGCTCTGCGAGAGCAGTTGCAGGTGGTTAACGACCGCCTTACTCGAGTAGTCCGGGAGGTGAGGGACCGGTCTGGCGCTATTATCGATGAGTGTGGGGCACTCATCCAGGGAGTGATTGGCGCCAATGCCCCAGGAGGAGTTCCAGGTGGTGGAGCTCCAGGTCAGGGAGGCGCCCCTAGCTCTAGTTCTGGGGGGGAGTCGGTTGGCTCCGTGGAGGACTAGATTAGGGTTCCTTGAGCCTTGTTTTGATCCCGTGTGAGGGATACCTAGGAGAGGCTTTTGGTTAGTTGTTTGGTACTTTTGGGCCCTAGGTTGTACAGTGTATTTTGGCAGACCCTCTCTTGGCTTCACGGGAGTACTTGTGTATATATTTGCTTGACTGCTTATGTATGACTGTTTGACACAATTATGTGTTCCATGTATAAATGTGCTATGTGTATACATGCTTTATGTGGTGTTTACTTTTGATTTTTGTTCATGCTTATATGACTATATAGATATGCCCTTTTAATATTATTTTTGTGCATCGACTTTAGATTAACTTATAGAATGGAAGGCACTCGTAGCGGACGAGGCCGCGGGCGCGGGGTTAGGCAACCCACAACTGACGAGGGTACTAGGGATACCACGACTGAACCAAATCCTGAACCTAGAGTTGACCCTAGTGTCCAGATAGCTGCTGCTATGCAGCAAATGACTGACCTGTTAGCCCACGTAGTGCAACAGCAGGGCCAACCTCCTATCCAGCAACCTGGAAACCCTGGCCATGTAGTGGAGAGTGAAGATCGGGCTCTAGAGAGATTTCAGAAGTTCTCTCCACCAAAATTTCTGGGCGGGCCAGATCCGGACGTGGCCGAAAAGTGGTTAGAGAAAATGATAGATATTTTTGCCGCCCTACACTACTCAGAGGAGAGACAGGTTACTTTCGCTGTCTTTCAATTGGAAGGGGCTGCGCGTTCTTGGTGGAACGTGATACGAATGAAGTGGGACCGGGAACAAACACCAAGAACATGGGTAAACTTTGTGCGAGAATTCAATGCGAAATACTTTCCCCCTCTAGTCCAGGAAAAGAAGGAGGACGAGTTTATTAGGCTCCGCCAGGGGACTCAATCGGTGGCTGAGTACGAGAGCCAGTTTACTCGTTTATCCAAGTTTGCCCCTGAACTCATTCTAACGGAGCAAAGGAGAGTTCGGCGTTTTACTCAAGGGCTCAATGTGGAAATCCAAAAGGATCTGGCGGTAGCCCAGATCAGTACCTTTAGTGACGCCGTGGAGAAAGCTTTGCGAGTTGAAAATGCAAGGCTTCAAGTAAGGAATTTTCAGGTGAAAAAACGGGGGTTCTCTGCGAGTAGTTCGACCCAAGGGGATAAAGGGACCCCTCCCAAGTTTGGAAGAGGAGCCGGTGGAGGAAGGCAACCGGGGATGACACGAGGGACTCCGCCAAGGGGTGGTCACAATGGACGGGGCCCACAGAAAAGCACCTCACAAGGGAGTTCGGCCTCAGTTGCACGCGGACCCTGTGGATTTTGTGGAAAACCAAACCACACTGAGGACAACTGTTGGAGGAAGGAGAGAAGATGCTTGCGCTGCGGGAGTGCAGAGCATCAAATAGCTAACTGCCCAGTGTTACCTCGGGAGGCAAGAGCAACCACCCTGTAGACACCAAATTTTTGGTGTAATTTCATTTACTGTTTATTTTTAGTTTTTTTATTAGTCGTGTTAGTTTTATTCGGTTTTTAGTTTTTAGTTTATAGTTTATTTTTAAGTTTAGCATAGAATTTCTTAGAAAGAAAAAAAAAAGGAAAAAGGAAAAATAGTAATTTTGTTTTATTTAGCTTTATTTTAGTTTGGTTCATTTAGGAAAAAAAGGAAAAAATGGAAAAATTGAAAAGGAAAAAAATGGAAAAAAAGAAGAAAAAGAGGAAAATCTTAGTTTTTTTTATTTTTTATTATTTATTTTTATTTTTTATCTTTCGGTTGCTAATTTTGTACATTTTATTTAAATTTAAGTTTGTTTGAATTATTATTGTTTTTATTGTTATTTAATTAATCTCAAAAAAAAAAAGCAAAGCCGCGGCAATGCAAGCTGCGTAGAAAGCTGCGTTTCTACGCAGCTTGCAAAGAGAGAACTTGGGCAGTCCTTGGTTGCAAATATAGCAGACGATAGCTGAGGGTTTTAGGGTTGTTAGCTTGGTATAAATATGACAGAAATAGCAGCCGCAACAGGGGGGGATAGGATCGGAAAGAAAGAAAAACAAGAGGGTTTGTCCAAGAAACCAAGAGTGTGGGATACGGGGAGAGTGGGATGGCTAGAAAGAAAAACTAGAGAAGGGAAACGCGATACGGAAAGGAGCAACGGCTGAGAGATTTTTTTTTAACAGCAAAAGAAAGAAACAGAGGGAGAAAAGGAAGTTGGGAATTGACGGCGGAAACAAAAAGAACAAAGGAAGGAGATTTTGACGGCGTATGGGGGGAGAGCCGAGAGATAGAAAGAGCTAGAGAGAAAACGCTGAGGGATTCCAAGTAAAAGAAAGGGCAAGTAGTTCGTGAAGGAGAAATCCAGCTCCTCCATAGTCGGCTTCTATCATCGTTGAAAGGCAAAGCTGCCCGCTGAAGATCTTTCCAAGCTGCCTCCTTTTGCTGTTCAGGTATATGGATGTTTACTTCCTCTTTTCAAATCTGTTTAATGTTAACGTTGTAGCCTTGCCATGTTTGGGTTTGAAACTTTTGATTTTGGCAGAAGGTAATGGGAAGAATATCGTTGGCTTATGGTTTGTAGTTTAAAGCTGTGGACTTTTGATGTTTTTTGGCATGTTGGGCATGGTAGGGTCTGAAATTTGTTGGGTGTCGATCATATTTCGTTCCTAGATTGAAATTCAATAGCAAGTTCCTAGCTTTGAAAAGAAAGGATTTTAGCATGGCCTGTCCATTTGATTTGTCGAATACAATCATGAAGAAAAGTCGCCTGTTTCGTTTTAAATTGTCTGGTTTGGTTCGGATGTTGGAGCATTTGTCTTGGTTGTTGTTGGAACTTTTTGTTTGGACTGAAATCTGGGATTTGTTGCTCAGTTCATACACCACATGCATGCCCAAGCCAAAATTCTGATATTCAGCCTGAGTTGATGAAATAATAAGAAAGTTATAGCAGTTTTTGTCCTTCCTTTTCTGCATTTTTTTTTTCAGATTTATCGTATGGTACCTTTCCAAGTTTCTGGTCATTTGATTGTGATCATCATGTAGTTTTTGTTGCTCAGTAAAATGGGATTTTGAAATGAGGAATATCTAATCCAAGCTGTGTATTTACATCAAAAATCTGGTTTGCATGATGAAGTAAAAAAAAGTCTCGGCTGGAATGGTGCAGAAACCTTAGAGAATTGCTGAAACTGTTTCTTTGCAGAAACTTGTTTGTATGTTTTCCCATGTTACTTGCATGGAGTGTGTATGAAAATCTTCTTCATTTTGGCTCTTGCATGCATGATAAGTTTGGTAGGAGTTTTTAGTTGGATTCTGGTTTGAGATGGTCCTTGAATCTGGCCGCATGAGATTGCTGAAATTTCAAAGCATAGTCAAGAAAGTTGCAGAAATTCGTTTTTAGATTTAACATGTTCTTTTCCTACGAATTCTGTACTGAAGTGTCATGTCTAAAAGTGGAAAAATGTGTGGTTATCTTCTCACTTTGATCCCTGGTTTAGTTGATTGGAGCCACTACTTGTGTTTGGATGGATATGAAATTGCATTTGAGAAACCCAACATGTTGCAGAGAAAGAAACCTTGCTGCAGTTTTCTTTCTTTCTTTTGTTGTCGATCAAAATCAGATTTGCCATCTTAATCCTGCAAACAAATTTCATGCTTTGATTTAGTCAACAATTTCTGGTTTGATGAACTTGTTTGTATGATGAAATGGATGTAATTGTTGTTGGATATTGCCGAAGCTTGGGAAATAAAAGGGAGCAGCTTTTGGTTTAGTTGCAGAATCTTAAGTTTCTACGTAGCATGCATGAAATAATTCTTCAAAATTGCCTCTTAACCCCCTCAAGTTTCTCTTTATGCTGTTATGACCCACAAAATGGAGAAAACTAATCAATTGGGTCCCTGTGATTTTTGCAGCAATGCATTATAGCTCAATTACATTCCATGTTCTTGCAATTAGGTCCTAAGATATTTGCATTTGAACCATTCCTCCACCTTCTCTTTGCCTTTGGACCTTTGAAGTTCCTAAAAGTGTTTGATTGAGCTTGAATGCTTGGTTAGTGTTCACAATTGAGTCCATGGTAGCCTCAACTTTGCAATTCGATTGCTCGTTTGCTTTCATTTGTTTAGGTGGTACTTATTGCATGAATTTGTGAACTTTGTGTCTAAATGAGCTTGTGTTTGCCTATTTTCTTTAATTTTCCCAAATAAATTGGTACCTTGACCATTTCTTTTATTTTGGAGGATAAATAAGCCATTTAAGTCTTGTCCACCCTTTTAGCACTACAAAAGGGAGCGGTACAATTTCTTTTATCCCTTTTTGTCTCTCCTATGTGATCCAACGTGCTACGTGAAAATTGCATGTCTACTTGCTTCCCTTATTTTTCTTTAATTCCTTTCATTTACTTCATTTAATTTTGCTTTTTATTTAAGTTATTCTTTATGGGGTATGTGTACACCTCTTGGCTTGTAATAGTTAGGGATTTAATTATTTTATTCCTTTTCCCCCTTTTAGATTGTAGTAGGGTCTCCCTAATGTAATAGATAGGGCTTGGAGGAGCATTCAATGAAGACCTATCGAAGTCATGTGCCTAGCTAGCAAATGTAATAGTTAGGGCTTTAATTGTCTTATGTGTCTTGCATGCTTAGTTGCTACGTGTTAATTTGCTTTGTTAGGGCCTTGCATCTAGTCGAGCATGCTAGATGTTATGTGCTATGTGTTTATGAGTGTTTGGCATGTCTACTCGCTTTCCATAGCCATGAATGAATGTGATGGATGAATGTACGTTTCCGCTAGTCCAACGCTAGTAGGAATTCATAGAATGGGCTAGCCCAACGCTAGACCCTTAGGGATTTCTCCTCGTTAGTACATATTTGCATGTTCATTACATGTCATGCATTCTTTTTAATTTTATCATTTTGCATGCCCCTCGAACCCCTTTTCCCTCCATTTTAGGATTTTTGCATCTCATGCTAGTTATAGGGTTCATTTGCTTGAGAGTTCCCTTAAATATGGGATATAGACGAGTGTGGCTTTTTCTAAGCCTTAGCACGCTTGTATTCCCTCTATAAAAGGGCAAATTGAATCACGATTTAGGTCTCCCCGTACCCAATATGCATGAATTCCCTAGGCTCATGCATTTTTTAAATCCACTCTACCATTTTATACCCTCATCACACTTTCATTTTTCCTCCCATTTTGCACACGTGCACCTTTATGTTTCTTCACTTGCACACGAACACTTTTATCATCACTTGCACACATGCACTTCATATTATCATTTCACATACCGTACCTTGCCCCCTCACGTGCACATTTTTATTTACATATTTATTGTCTTTTATTACTTTTTCAAACTCACGTCCTCACATCGCATACATGCATTCCATTCATTTGCATCTCACTCGCATTATTCGTGACTTCTTCAAAGGATCGTTATTGGGCTTCACAATTAATGTGATTGGCACCACTCAACCTTTGAAGAGAAATTTCCCCCAATACCCCTAGGTCTAGGGTTTGCATTCATGTAGTGCATCCAAATGTAATAAACTCTTTGGTTAAAACAAGAAAATCTTTGATTAAATCATGCAACTAGCCTTGGCTAGGTCAAAGGGGTGCCTTGGATTTTATCCTTGCCTTCCCCTTTGTCAAATGTGACTCCCGAACCTTTTTCTTTGGTTTACGTGGACTAGGAGTCGTTTAAAAGGGGTTTCTTACTACTTTTTCCTATTTTTTCTTTAAAAATTCATTTTTTGGTGACTTGGTACACCTTAACTCATTACCAAGTGGCGACTCCAATTTTTATTTCAAAAACCCTTTTTAAACTATAATTTTGGGTCAAATCGTCGCATTCTCAAACCCCCATTTAGACCCATTTTTCTTTTAAATCACAATTCATTTTCCAATCACAAATTGAATCAAAAAATACATTTTTTAAACCATTTATTTTATTTATTCAAAAAATGGGGCGCGACACACCCAATCGTCAAAGGCCAACTCGGGACAGTCCAAGGTAGAAGAGACAAAGCCAAAGGTGCCAGCTCGGGTTTACTCCCTTGAGCAACAACAAGTCCCTGATTCCTCTGGGGTTGTAGAAGGTACGATCCCTGTTTTCCATCGTCTAGCTAGAATTTTGATAGACCCTGGTGCTACCCATTCCTTTGTTAACCCCGATTTTATGTGCGGTATTGATATAAAACCCGTTAGCTTGCCTTATGACTTAGAAGTTAGTACTCCTACGGGGGACCAACGTTTGATTACTGGTTTGATGTATTCAAATTGTGAAATTTGGGTAGGAGAGAGGAAGCTTTTGGGGAATCTTATAAGTTTAGCTATAAAGGGGTATGACGTTATATTGGGTATGGACTGGCTAGCTAAGTACGATGCACAGCTTGATTGTAAGAGAAAAGTAGTGGAATTTCGTATACCGGGGGAGGCGACCTTAAGGCTAGATGTAAGAGGTAGTTTAGCCTCATCTGCATTGATTTCGGGTATTCGGGCTAGAAAATTTCTGTACAGAGGGGCCCAAGGGTTTCTAGCTTTTCTTATAAATACTCCCACTGATAAGCTGAGGGTTGAAGATGTGCCTATTGTAAGTGAATATCCGGATGTGTTTCCTGATGAATTAGTAACTTTACCTCCGGAGAGAGAGATAGAGTTTAAGATTGACCTATTGCCAGGAGCGTCACCTATCTCTAAGACCCCCTACCGAATGGCACCTGCTGAACTCAAGGAGCTGAAGTTGCAGTTGCAAGACCTGTTGGAGCGTGGGTTTATTCGTGAGAGTGGATCTCCTTGGGGGGCTCCGGTACTATTTGTTAAAAAGAATGATGGAACTTTAAGACTGTGTATTGACTATCGGGGACTAAACAACATGACCATTAAGAACAAATACCCACTTCCCCACATCGATGAACTGTTCGACCAGCTACAAGGCGCAGTGGTCTTTTCAAAGTTAGATCTCCGACAGGGTTACTACCAGTTGCTAATTAAGCAAGAAGATGTACCCAAAACTGCTTTCAATTCTAGATATGGGCATTTTGAGTTTGCGGTCATGCCTTTCGGGTTGACCAATGCCCCTGCCGCCTTTATGGATTTGATGCATCGTATTTTCAAACCCTACCTGGACCGATTTGTTGTCATGTTTATTGACGACATTTTGGTCTATTCTAAAACCCGTGAGGAACATGAGCAACATTTGAAGTTAGTGTTACAAACCCTGAGAGATCATCAGCTATACGCCAAATTTAGTAAGTGTGAATTTTGGCTGGAGGAAATCTCTTTCTTAGGACATGTGATTTCAAAAGAAGGTATTACAGTAGACCCCGCGAAAGTAGAGGCGGTGGCTGAATGGAAGAGGCCAGAAAATCCCACTGAAATTCGCAGTTTCTTAGGGTTGGTTGGGTACTATAGATGCTTTATTAAAGACTTTTCCAAATTGGCCGGTCCTTTAACCGACCTAACGAAGAAAAACGGTTGTTTTGTGTGGGATACTAGGTGTGAAACCAGTTTTCAGAAATTGAAGCGAAGGTTAACCAGAGCTCCTGTTTTGGCCTTGCCTAGTGGGAAGGACAGTTTCACTATTTATACCGATGCTTCGAAGGAAGGTTTGGGGTGTGTGTTAATGCAAAATAAGAATGTGATTGCCTTTGCCTCTAGGAAACTAAAAACCCATGAACAAAACTACCCTACCCATGACTTGGAGTTAGCTGCTGTGGTCTTTGCTCTGAAAAAGTGGAGACACTATCTTTACGGGGTTACCTTTGAGGTTTATTCAGACCATAAGAGTCTTAAGTACTTGTTCTCCCAAAAAGAGTTGAATATGAGGCAACGCCGGTGGATGGAACTCTTAGAGGATTATGACTGCACGATCAACTATCATCCCGGTAAGGCTAACATAGTAGCGGACGCCCTAAGTCGGAAGGCTCAAGTAGCCGGGTTGATGGTCAAGGAATGGGAGATGTTAGGAGCAGCTAGTGAGTGGAACCCTAGAGTGGGATGCAAGAAAATAACTTTTGGAAATATTCGGGTAACATCTGCTATTCTTGATCGAATTAAAGAAGCCCAGGAAAAGGACCCGATGGTACAAAAGTGGAAGGAAAAAGTAGAAAATGAAGCATTACCTAATTTCAATTTGGGTCCTGAAGGGATTTTGAGGTATAGGAACCGAGTAGTGGTGGCCAATGATGAAAACCTGAAAAGAGAAATTTTGGAGGAAACCCATCGATCAAAATACACTATCCATCCTGGTAGTAATAAGATGTACCAAGATTTGCGACAGTTGTACTGGTGGGATAAAATGAAGAGGGAGATTGCTCAATATATCCAAACCTATCTGATTTGCCAGCAAGTTAAGGCTAAACACCAAAAACCTTCTGGACTGTTACAACCTCTTGAGATACCTGAATGGAAGTGGGAAAATATCACGATGGACTTTGTTTCGGGACTGCCAAGAACGCAAAAAGGACATGATGCCGTTTGGGTGATCGTTGATCGGTTGACCAAATCAGCCCATTTCTTACCTGTGAATGTGAAAGATTCCATGGATAAACTGGCTCGGTTGTACCTGAATGAAATTGTGAGATTGCATGGGGTTCCAGTGAGTATAGTTTCCGACCAAGATCCTCGTTTTGTATCGAGATTTTGGCAAAAGTTTCAAGAGCACTTAGGAACCAAAATCAACCTTAGTACCACCTATCACCCCCAGACGGATGGACAGTCAGAGCGAACAATTCAAACCCTCGAGGATATGTTACGGACATGTATTCTGGATTTTGGGGGTAATTGGGGCCAACATATGACTTTGGTAGAGTTTGCCTACAATAATAGTTTCCATTCGTCCATTCAAATGGCACCATATGAAGCTCTCTACGGACGAAAGTGTCGTTCACCCATCTATTGGGATGAAGTAGGGGAAAAGAAAGTTCTAGATCCAACAACCATTCCCTGGATGGAGGATGCGCAAGAAAAGGTTAAATTGATTCGTCAAAGACTCCAAACAGCTCAAAGCCGACAAAAGAGCTACGCCGATAACCGAAGGAAAGATTTGGAGTTCAAAGTTGGAGACCGTGTTTTCCTTAAGATCACGCCACTACGAAGCGTCACTGCGGGTAGAGGAAAGAAACTTCAACCACGGTTTGTGGGGCCATACAAAATTCTCCAACGAGTTGGGAAAGTAGCGTACCGACTCGAGTTGCCGCCAAGTTTATCTCGTATTCATGACGTCTTCCATGTGTCGATGCTGAAAAAGTACTATCCTGACCCAACCCACATTGTGCGACCAGAGGAGATTGAGTTAGATAAGGCACTCACTTACGAAGAGAGACCTGTACAAGTACTCGATCGAAAGATTAAGGAATTGAGGAATAAGCAAATTCCATTAGTGAAGGTTATGTGGAAAAATCATGGTATAGAAGAGGCAACTTGGGAATTGGAGGAAGAGATGCAAAAGAAATACCCTGAGCTGTTTAGTAACCCAGGTGAGCAATTTCGAGGGCGAAATTCCTTAAGGGGGAGAGGATGTGAGAACCCAGAAAAAAAATTTATTTATTTATTATTTTATTCCTGTGCACCGTTTTCTTGTATTTTCTTTATTCTATTACTTTTATCAACATTTTATCAGTAAATATAGTTTTTAAATCATTTTTCTAGTATAAGGTAGTTCGTGAGAAATTTGGAATGTATATTGGACGTGGGACCCACTAGTGCATTTAGTGAGAGAAATTCGGCCAATTCGGTTAAATTTTGCATAAAAGGGATTTTATTACTAGGTGTTAGGAGATAATTGGAGGTTGCCTAGATGGTTTAGCCATGAGGGACAAGAAGATAGCTCTAGCAAAATAATGCGCCAAGTGTCAAATTGTTGTTGGACTAAACTTGCCTAACTTTGCCTAACTTTCTTTAACTTTAATAAAAGACCAAAAAATTGACTAAATCATCTTCATTTCAGCCTTGTCTTGGCCGAACCTCTCTAGCAAGCTAAGGAAAAAATTCTTCAACCTTCCATCTTCTAATCTTGCTTCAATCTTGAAAATCAACCGATTACTTCTTGAATTAGTCCATAAAATCATCTTGCTAGGAGTGTTTGAAGACCTTGGTGGTGTTGTTTTGGAAGAAAACTCTCTAAGCTTCAACCTTTCTTGAAGATCTAAGGTATCTTGCTTGAAACTCATCTTTTGTTTCTAATTTTGGCCAAGTGGTGCCTTATAGTAGCTATATACGTGATTGTACGGAAGATTTGGTGGATTGGAGTGAAGTTTCCTAATTTTCTGATTTTTCTTGGAATTTTTCTGTTTTCATATGATGGATATGATTGGGTTTGATTTGGTGGTTCTAAATGGTGTTTTATAGCTCTCTTGTGCGTTAATTGTAGTTAATTGCGGAAAATTTCCGCTTGTGCGGAAAATTTCAGATTTAGGGTTTCAATTGGGGCTTTGCAATGGTTGATTGTTGAGCTTCTAATTGGCTATTATTGAGGGGTATTGTGACCCTAATGAAGTATATTGAATGCCTTATGAATTGTTTGGGTGATTGTGGTTGTGTTGGATGGCTTTTAATGGTTGTTTTGTAGGATGGAAAAACTGAAATTTTAGGGGAAATGCTGTCCAAGTGTCTAGGATATTAGGTTCTTGTGAGTTGGGTTGAGATTTGATAGAAATGAACGGTCATAGGGTTTGTTTCTACTTTTAGCCCTAAATGTTATGTATTTTCATTTCCAAGCTATATTTGGGTCTTGCCTTGATAGTTCCTATTAAAAGGTATTCGATTTGTGTTTGGGTCTTAATTGTACTTTTTTTATTATTATAGGGCGTGCCGGTGATCCGAGGCTCACGTCGGGCAAAAATTTGTGAAATTTCTTTGTTTGACTTGGTGAGTGTACTACTCACATATTTGTTATTCTGTGGCTTTCTTGTACTTGAATTCTGTGATTTGGACTAGTTGTGATGATTGTTTGGACTAGGTGAGGCGGGGGTGTACTTTACCACTCTCGTACTCTCTGGCCTCTTGACTGTTTATTATATCACTTGAATACTCTTGAATGTACTTGATTTGGTGTCGATTGGATACCATTGTTTACTGTATCTCTGAACCTTTACTGTTCACTCTGAGCTCTACCTCATTGGAAGTCAATGGACTCGAGCCAGTAAAGACTTGGTCGGGGACATTTGACAAGCCATGGGGACTGTATTTGGGAATCTTTGGGTATGAGACCCTTGATTCCGGTATACTCGAGTAATACCAATTCTGTACTGTTTGGTGTTCGGGCCCGGTAAGGGGAAAGTGAGGTGGACGGATAATTGGAGTAAAGAGGAGTCTACGGTCCTGATTACCTGATATACATTGACGGAGGGTCAATGAAATGAGATCAAGTATGGCAAAGCAGAGAAGGGCTCCTGAGAGCCACCCGTATCCTTTTATTCCTTATACTTGGGTGTGGTTACTATCGCTTACTTGACATGTGTATTTGGATTGAATATTTCTTGTGTTTAAGTGCTCTTGGTATATGTACGGGATAGTACCTCATTGGGCGAAAGCTCACTCCGTTAATTTTGTTTTCCTTACAGGGAATTATCTTTTGGACTTTTGCTTTTGAAGAATGAGTTGAGTAGAGCTAGTCAAGAGATTTTGTATAGCTCCTCAATAGTTGGAACCTTAATTGTACTTGGATTTAATACTTTCTTTTGGCTTGTAAACATACGAATGTGGTTTGTAATAGTGAGTGTGCTCTGGTCCAATGTATTATATTTGGCTTGTATATATTCTTTTCGGTGATTGTTGGATTACCTGTATTCGATTGGGTCGTGGCAGATGGTGACGTGACAGTCACTATTCATCCTACGTTTTGACTTTTGTTTTCCGTTTTACGATTGTTGGGTTGGCTAAGCGCGCTAATAGTTTCCCGAACGACTTGAGTTAGGATTTGACATTGTAGTAGTCCTGGCGAGAGCTGGGCAGGCAGTCCGCTAACTCCTTTGGTACGCCTTAGGGGAAGGTGGGGCTGTCACAGAAAGTGTAAGTGAGAAGTCTCGGGTTTGTGCTATCCTACTTCCTATATATATATATATATTTTATAGATTAATTTTATATGCTGTGACGACCCCACTTCCCTCAAGGACGAACCCCAGAGGTTAGCAGACCGCCTGCCTAGCTCTCGCCAGGACTCACTTACTAACCTTAATTCCAGAAATAACATTAACTCCAAAGTAAGAACGAAACTCCCCAATAGATATTACAGGCCATCCAACTTCACAAAAAACTCCACACTTATGTATACGACAAAGCGAAATGAAATGCAAGTAGTTCAATCACTTCTCTAAGTATAAATAGGATTGCAATTATTTAAAATAAGGACTACAACTTTTGTATTCCTTATTCTTTGGATAGCAAATCAATAACACTAAAACTCTTCAACATAACATCTACATGCTACCAATCATCCGAATATACAAACCAAAATACAGATCAAAAGATAAGAACTTGTAAACTAATACCATAATACAGTGCCATCCAAATAAAAGATTAAGATTTCCTATTACAACTAGCACTATTCTTGTCCTTGTCATCCACGTACCCTGTTAAGGAAAACAAATGAATGGATGAGCTAAAAGCTCAGTGAGGTTCCAAGAGAACAACAAGCAATTAGGCATTTTAGCATTCACATGATAGCATGATCACATTTTCCATAAAGAACGTAACATCCAGAGAACTCATTTAACCATGTACATCCGATAACACATGCATATAAAAGGATACAGTCTGTTCTTGGGAACAAGTTCCGTGACAACTTGTTCAGAATCTATTGACACTCCGTCAACCAGGGAATCATAACAAGTCCAGTAGATCACCACTTAACTTCAACCTCCATCCACCAATCAATCCCCTACCAGGCCCGAGCTCCAAACATAAACAGTGGTGGTAATACTTAAGTATACCAATTAGTCGAGAAGATAACACTCCATTCGACAAAACAGTAGACCCAGGGTTCGTTATCTAATCGACTAGACCCTTGCCGGCTCGACTCGATTAACTAGCCTATGGGGTTTAGGATTTAGGCCGTTACATTCAACTTATGTGCATGAATCTCAGTTCACTTGTAAACAATTCACTTATAGTAGTAAAACAGGAATTCAGTCAACTTAGATCGAGTGTGATAAAGTACACACTCACCTATGTAATAACAAGTCATATTTTCGCAACAAGTAGCATGGAACTTGCAGTTGGAACACTCACTAGTTCAAGCACAAATAGCGTCGAAAGTTTCCTCCTGGATTGCCCCCTTGATCAGACAAGCCCTAAGAATAACCAAGTGAACAGAATTCATAATTTAGACTTGACTATGAGTCGTATACCTCTCCAAGTTAATTTAATTTTTTTTTTCAAAACCCAACATACACAGCCATATTTTGAATGCAAATCAAGGAAAATTTAAGTATACTCTAGGGCAAAAACTCAAGTAGGGTTTTGAAGCGTATAAGAGCATTTTGGACTCAAGAAACATGAATAACCAACAAGTTCCTTATTCGCTTCATGGCGGGAAATTTTCCAGCGGCGAACCAATGAAAGAAACAAGGTTTTCTCAAGTCAAGTCAGCGAGGTTGTGTCCAAAAGACTTTCAAACTAAAGACGTTGAGGCTAAAAGGTAGCAAGGTGCAAAACTGCCCTCCAAATCAGAATTTTTAGCAGCCATGAAACAAGTACAATCATGAGGTTTTCACCTCCCAATCTTCATAGTTTTCATTCAAATTCACGCACAAAAGGCTCCTCCAAAGTTTGGAACAAGTTTTGGCCAAAACCAATTACTAAAAGGTTAGAAAAACAACAATGTAATAGGCTGCACTCTCCATCGACAAACAAGCACAATTTCAGCCAGCAATTTGGAAGAAAATCGCAATGAAACCCTTCCATTTCAACCAAAATGCAATACATAAGCAAAGCTTAAAGTTTCACTAAGCATATTAGGCAAGTACATCACCAAATCAGTCCAAAATCAAGGTAGTAAGCTGCCCCAAAAATTTGGACAGCATAACCCATGTTTTATCCTATATTTCCTCTCCAAATTCAATACAAAATTTCATGGCCAAACCATCCAAATCAAGACCACAAATGATAGGCTATACAAGCTACTAGTTTCAGACCATAAAGCCCCCAAAAATAGACAAGTATTCAGCTCACATGTCTCCATACCAAGGCTGGCCGTCAAGCAAAAGTTCAACTCCACAAGCTTAAATTTCCATAAGCAAACTAATGGAACATATGCAAGCTGGAAAAGTTACATGACATGGCTAAAATATATAGTAAACATGATATTAGCGTTTTAACACTCATTTTCATTTTCCTTAACTAAAATGGGAAATTTATTGCTTGGGACATGAAACATGTAAAAGTGAAGTTTTCACCTCCCAAAACCTTTCATTTTCTACTCCAATTCACTACTCATACCAAAGTTATTGTTTAATCACGTGTTTAGGACATTAACAAGTTGATTTCACCACACAAAACCAAGAATAAAGCTAAATAAAATCACTCTCTCTTTCGGTCAGCCTCAAGGAGAATTCCAGCCATGAAAACAGTGAAATAAATGGAGTTTAAACCACTTAAGGTCCATGGTTTTGGTTCATTTCCAACACATACTTGTAGTTTAAAAGTCTTCTAGGGTGTTTTGAGCAAATTGAGCTTAACATCATCTTGAAAAATTTAGCGATCAAAGCTGAAATTCCAGCAAGCATTCTTTCTTTGGAAAAATCATAACTTAAGTTATAAATGTCAAAAACTCATACAAATTATTTTGTTTATGTGAGAACCCGAAAATTATATTTACATTGATATTCTCAAAAATTATATATATTTATATTTATATTTATATTTGTATTCTAATCTAATTGCCTTGAATCTTTGGTTAATCTAACGGTTGAATCGTGATTTTACTCCTATTGCCTCATTCAATTTATTGCACGTTGGTTTTCTTGGGGTGATATACCAATTCGTCGAACTAGCGAGGTAGGTGCGATAAATTTTGTGAACTAGAGGGAGATTTGTACAAAACGGGTTATTGTGCTACAAGGTGTTTTCGAAACGTATTTGTTTTGAAATTTTCTACTTTGAATGAATTATATTTCTTAGTAATTGGAAAATGATTTATATATGATTTTATACCTTCTTGTTTCCGTCCAATAATTTTGAAAACATTTGCAAGGGTTTAATTGAAGTAGTCAAACTTATTTGGTTGTGCAAACTCTATTTGAGTGGAAATGAAGGGTTAATCTTAGCTAATTACTTTTAGAATTATTGGATTTTTGACTTTGATCAAGACTAGTTTTAGTCTTCACCTTGGAAGCAAAATAGACCAAGACATTTCATTCCTTTTCTTACCTCTTGGCCGACAATGGAGTGGAAAAATCAGCCATAATCTTCTTATCTTGACCAAGAGCTCCCTAGACCAGTCTTCAACCGAGAGAAAGTGAGGGATAATTTGCTCATTGCATGACTAGCCACAATTTTTGACCAAGTCAAAACAGCTTCCATTCCTTCTTATTTTCATCCAGCTTAACCGAAAGCCAATTTCCCCTTTCTTCACTTCATGTTGGAGCCGAGAGAGAGAAGAGAGTTGAGAAAAACAAAATTCATCCTCTCCTTCTTATCATCAGCCAAGAGTTAAGGCTGATTTAGCCATGGTAATTCCACAAAATCTCCCTATTTCGTCAAGCCTAAACCATGAGTGAGAAAGGGACAAGAAAGCCATATTGGGAGGTGAAGAAAACGGAGGAAACCTGGACCGAAGGAGAAGGAAGTGGACAGCCTGCATTTTTTTTCCAGCTTGCTTGAACCATGGAGGAATCAAGAAGGTGAGCCAACTTCTAGCTTGATTTGTGGCAGAAAAATAAGGTAATATGACTGAACCATGTGAATACATGTTTGATTTGAAGTTTAATAGAGGTAGAAACTAGTGGAAGTAGCTTGTTTGTAGCTGGAAAGTTTCTAGGTTGAATCGAACTAGTCAAGGCTGCCATCTCTTTTAGCTTTTGGTTTATTTTGCTGGATGTTTGCTAGGGAATCAGTTATTCTTTTGATAGCTGAATATTGGCAGAAATATTTCATGTATGCAATAGTTTTGGCTGCTGGAATTTTTAGGAGGGAGCCGAGAGAGTTGAGCTATCAATTTTCAACCCTTATTTGCAATTTTTGTTAAGTTTTGCTAGGAAATGCTTGATTAATACCATACCTTATATTATAAACATGTGATTGTGTGACTTCTGGATGAAGCTAAGTAAGAAAGGTGTTGTTTTGATGAGAAAAAAAAAAAGTGAAGACAGCTCGAGGAAAATTGGAGGAACCTTGCTCCATCCTTGTCACAGCTTGCTGTCTCGTCCGTTTGAGGAGTTTCCACTAGGAAGTCACACTCTAACTGTTATATTTCTTGTTTTGTATGATATATAGCTTGTTGGTTTTGATCTTGGTTGCAAATTGCTGGTTTAGAGGTGAGATTTGCAGAGATAAAGTTGAAATAACTCTTGTGAAAGCTGGAAATTCGGGTAACAGTTACCTCTGGACAGTTTTAGTAAACGGATCATAACTTAGTGTAGAAAAATCGAAATTGAGTGCTGTCAATTGTGTTTGAAACTATACTCATAGATCTTTCCAATGGTATAAAATTGGAGCTGTGGTTCGTTTTATATATGCACCAGAAAATCAGCAAAGTTGACTGAAAAATCGGTCGTGAACAAGTAAATATTGGGATGTTGTGGTAACTTGTGACTCAATTTGGATTAACTTCTGAACCAAATATCCTTGATATGTCTTCTAAAAATTGTTAGTATTTCAAGTCTAGTATATCCAGAAGTCACACAATCACATGTTTATAATATAAGGTATGGTATTAATCAAGCATTTCCTAGCAAAACTTAACAAAAAGTGCAAATAAGGGTTGAAAATTGATAGCTCAACTCTCTCGGCTCCCTCCTAAAAATTCCAGCAGCCAAAACTATTGCATACATGAAATATTTCTGCCAATATTCAGCTATCAAAAGAATAACTGATTCCCTAGCAAACATCCAGCAAAATAAACCAAAAGCTAAAAGAGATGGCAGCCTTGACTAGTTCGATTCAACCTGGAAACTTTCCAGCTACAAACAAGCTACTTCCACTAGTTTCTACCTCTATCAAACTTCAAATCAAACATGTATTCACATGGTTCAGCCATATTACCTTATTTTTCTGCCACAAATCAAGCTAGAAGTTGGCTCACCTTCTTGATTCCTCCATGGTTCAAGCAAGCTGGAAAAAAAAATGCAGGCTGTCCACTTCCTTCTCCTTCGGTCCAGGTTTCCTCCGTTTTCTTCACCTCCCAATATGGCTTTCTTGTCTCTTTCTCACTCATGGTTTAGGCTTGACGAAATAGGGAGATTTTGTGGAATTACCATGGCTAAATCAGCCTTAACTCTTGGCTGATGATAAGAAGGAGAGGATGAATTTTGTTTTTCTCAACTCTCTTCTCTCTCTCGGCTCCAACATGAAGTGAAGAAAGGGGAAATTGGCTTTCGGTTAAGCTGGATGAAAATAAGAAGGAATGGAAGCTGTTTTGACTTGGTCAAAAATTGTGGCTAGTCATGCAATGAGCAAATTATCCCTCACTTTCTCTCGGTTGAAGACTGGTCTAGGGAGCTCTTGGTCAAGATAAGAAGATTATGGCTGATTTTTCCACTCCATTGTCGGCCAAGAGGTAAGAAAAGGAATGAAATGTCTTGGTCTATTTTGCTTCCAAGGTGAAGACTAAAACTAGTCTTGATCAAAGTCAAAAATCCAATAATTCTAAAAGTAATTAGCTAAGATTAACCCTTCATTTCCACTCAAATAGAGTTTGCACAACCAAATAAGTTTGACAACTTCAATTAAACCCTTGCAAATGTTTTCAAAATTATTGGACGGAAACAAGAAGGTATAAAATCATATATAAATCATTTTCCAATTACTAAGAAATATAATTCATTCAAAGTAGAAAATTTCAAAACAAATACGTTTCGAAAACACCTTGTAGCACAATAACCCCTTTTGTACAAATCTCCCTCTAGTTCACAAAATTTATCGCACCTACCTCGCTAGTTGGACAAATTGGTATATCACCCCAAGAAAACCAACGTGCAATAAATTGAATGAGGCAATAGGAGTAAAATCACGATTCAACCGTTAGATTAACCAAAGATTCAAGGCAATTAGATTAGAATACAAATATATATATATATAATTTTTTAGAATATCAATATAAATATAATTTTCCGGTTCTCACAATCTTCCCCCCTTAAAAGAATTTCGTCCTCGAAATTCAAACCTTTGCTCATACAAAGCTTGATTCTACAGGGTTTTTCCTCAACTCCAAAGTGGCTTCCTACTACCCTAGATGCTTCTACAAAAGTTTACTTGAGGGATAGTCGTATGAACGTAATGGCTAAACTATTGCTCTAAGGGAGGGCTAAGATGGCTTAGAATATTTACAAGGATATAAAATTTGAACTCGATGAAAAGGAACCATAGCTACGAAACTTGTTTGCTACGTTTACTAAATGTTGGCTTCATACACTATGCACTAGCAACTAGTCTGTTATGTAAATCTCTGATCATGTCTACAATTATATCCCTATACGTGTATTACCCCTTTCTAATTGAATTTCCTTCATTACGGACCACAAAGAAAGAATCCTCACTTAAACTCAAAATAGTAATGCACAACACATATAATCGGATATCAAGATGTAACTCCAATCAAAGACAAACATCGACTATCACTAGGGAAAAACATCAAGTATCAAGTCCCGTGTTCATCAAGTAGATATATCCTATTACGTAAAGCATTCACGATACACCTTCAAGGACACAACTAGTTGTTCACTGCAGCTAATATAGTAGAATCACTATAGCCTAACTAATTTGTTTGAATAGTTCCTCACTTGGTGTTTAAGCTTGCCACTTCTATAATATACTCCAGTTATCCGCTAACACGTTCTAGTCTTAGTTACAGCATTCACAAGTCACAAGTAGAAGATATATACCTCTTCTTTCTTTTCGTCCTTCTTAATTGCCAATTTGACTCCACCCATTTCTTTGCATTTCCTTTTTGTATCATGAAACTTCCTTTACCATATTGAACTTTCTTGCCAAGAGGGTCTTGTTCGAGCGCACCCCTTTCAAATTGCTATTACCACCCCATTAATATCTTTTCATCTTCCCTTTTCATTTCCATGTACTTGTTCAGCTATTTCCACATCTTCGTGTTTCAATTGATTTCTTTTGGGAGCTCTACCTCCCTTCGAAAAATCCCTGTTTCCTCATGTATAACTTCCAAATTCTTCATTTCATTGATTCACTTAACCATATAAATGACCATCAAATTATAAATTACCACTCTAACCATACAATCTCTTTTCAAGCCATGTAATCTCTAAGTTTTTTTTTTCTGTTGGTGCAAGGGCACCAATTTATTCATGAAAACTAGTCTGCACTAGGACACAAGTTGGATCAAACTAAGAATTACTACCAAATTAACATGGCTCACATCTAGTCATCTCATGTACTTGAGTGTACCTTATCTGTGTTGCACAACCTAAACCATAAAAATATGCCACTCGATTCATCATCTAGCGTCAACCCATGCTCTAGCAATATATACAGTTCCCCTCATTATACTACTATCTACAAATCAAAATCCAATGAGCAACACCTAATGTTCATCCTTTCTCACATTAATCATATATCATCAGCCTCTCAAATTAGTCGAAAGTACAAAACTTGTCAAATACATGGACAAATTCAAATCTATCATTAGTAAAGCCAATCCAAAGTAGCAAACATCACGTAGTAATTAGCCAATCTACTCTTCCTAGTCCAAAAACAATTCCTGTAATCATGACCTAAATACACCATTGGTCCTTCATCATTGAACTCTCGTATCTCGCATATCGGCTACTATAGTTACTTAACACAACTAAGAAAATACCCTTATTAGACACTAACCCAAGGAATCCTTCAAGAACTACACTTAATCAAAACTCGAAGAAGAACAACTAGTTATGTACACTGAATGATAAGGATCCTAAGCCTCACCAATAGTTTCAATACATCCCCAGGTCCAAACTATTAATATCCTTCGTGCCTTAACTTTTGTCATCAAACCTAACTCAAATTCGATCGAGATATCGACTCTCGTCCTAATGCTCTTATCTCTTTAGTATTCGGGTACAAGAATCCAAATTAAAATAATTCACAAGTCGAGCTGGCCAGTCCCAAGATTAAATCATCTACATTTCAGATTCCTACCTGACATATATATCGATTGTCTCCAAATACCATGATAAAGGCTTGACACCTATAACATTCATAATTTACAACTTATGCTAAAAAAGAGCACTTAGTCCTTTACGTTTATTCACGAGATCAGGACCATAACACAACTTGGCCCAAGCCTACCCAACGCAGAGACCACGCGAGGCAGCTCGGATACCACCTGTGACGACCCCACTTCCCTCAAGGACGAACCCCAGAGGTTAGCGGACCGCCTGCCTAGCTCTCGCCAGGACTCACTTACTAACCTTAATTCCAGAAATAACATTAACTCCAAAGTAAGAACGAAACTCCCCAATAGATATTACAGGCCATCCAACTTCACAAAAAACTCCACACTTATGTATACGACAAAGCGAAATGAAATGCAAGTAGTTCAATCACTTCTCTAAGTATAAATAGGATTGCAATTATTTAAAATAAGGACTACAACTTTTGTATTCCTTATTCTTTGGATAGCAAATCAATAACACTAAAACTCTTCAACATAACATCTACATGCTACCAATCATCCGAATATACAAACCAAAATACAGATCAAAAGATAAGAACTTGTAAACTAATACCATAATACAGTGCCATCCAAATAAAAGATTAAGATTTCCTATTACAACTAGCACTATTCTTGTCCTTGTCATCCACGTACCCTGTTAAGGAAAACAAATGAATGGATGAGCTAAAAGCTCAGTGAGGTTCCAAGAGAACAACAAGCAATTAGGCATTTTAGCATTCACATGATAGCATGATCACATTTTCCATAAAGAACGTAACATCCAGAGAACTCATTTAACCATGTACATCCGATAACACATGCATATAAAAGGATACAGTCTGTTCTTGGGAACAAGTTCCGTGACAACTTGTTCAGAATCTATTGACACTCCGTCAACCAGGGAATCATAACAAGTCCAGTAGATCACCACTTAACTCCAACCTCCATCCACCAATCAATCCCCTACCAGGCCCGAGCTCCAAACATAAACAGTGGTGGTAATACTTAAGTATACCAATTAGTCGAGAAGATAACACTCCATTCGACAAAACAGTAGACCCAGGGTTCGTTATCTAATCGACTAGACCCTTGCCGGCTCGACTCGATTAACTAGCCTATGGGGTTTAGGATTTAGGCCGTTACATTCAACTTATGTGCATGAATCTCAGTTCACTTGTAAACAATTCACTTATAGTAGTAAAACAGGAATTCAGTCAACTTAGATCGAGTGTGATAAAGTACACACTCACCTATGTAATAACAAGTCATATTTTCGCAACAAGTAGCATGGAACTTGCAGTTGGAACACTCACTAGTTCAAGCACAAATAGCGTCGAAAGTTTCCTCCTGGATTGCCCCCTTGATCAGACAAGCCCTAAGAATAACCAAGTGAACAGAATTCATAATTTAGACTCGACTATGAGTCGTATACCTCTCCAAGTTAATTTAATTTTTTTTTTCAAAACCCAACACACACAGCCATATTTTGAATGCAAATCAAGGAAAATTTAAGTATACTCTAGGGCAAAAACTCAAGTAGGGTTTTGAAGCGTATAAGAGCATTTTGGACTCAAGAAACATGAATAACCAACAAGTTCCTTATTCGCTTCATGGCGGGAAATTTTCTTGCGGCGAACCAATGAAAGAAACAAGGTTTTCTCAAGTCAAGTCAGCGAGGTTGTGTCCAAAAGACTTTCAAACTAAAGACGTTGAGGCTAAAAGGTAGCAAGGTGCAAAACTGCCCTCCAAATCAGAATTTTTCGCAGCCATGAAACAAGTACAATCATGAGGTTTTCACCTCCCAATCTTCATAGTTTTCATTCAAATTCACGCACAAAAGGCTCCTCCAAGGTTTGGAACAAGTTTTGGCCAAAACCAATTACTAAAAGGTTAGAAAAACAACAATGTAATAGGCTGCACTCTCCATCGACAAACAAGCACAATTTCAGCCAGCAATTTGGAAGAAAATCGCAATGAAACCCTTCCATTTCAACCAAAATGCAATACATAAGCAAAGCTTAAAGTTTCACTAAGCATATTAGGCAAGTACATCACCAAATCAGTCCAAAATCAAGGTAGTAAGCTGCCCCAAAATTTTGGACAGCATAACCCCTGTTTTATCCTATATTTCCTCTCCAAATTCAATACAAAATTTCATGGCCAAACCATCCAAACCAAGACCACAAATGATAGGCTATACAAGCTACTAGTTTCAGACCATAAAGCCCCCAAAAATAGACAAGTATTCAGCTCACATGTCTCCATACCAAGGCTGGCCGTCAAGCAAAAGTTCAACTCCACAAGCTTAAATTTCCATAAGCAAACTAATGGAACATATGCAAGCTGGAAAAATTACATGACATGGCTAAAATATATAGTAAACATGATATTAGCGTTTTAACACTCATTTTCATTTTCCTTAACTAAAACGGGAAATTTATTGCTTGGGACATGAAACATGTAAAAGTGAAGTTTTCACCTCCCAAAACCTTTCATTTTCTACTCCAATTCACTACTCATACCAAAGTTATTGTTTAATCACGTGTTTAGGACATTAACAAGTTGATTTCACCACACAAAACCAAGAATAAAGCTAAATAAAATCACTCTCTCTTTCGGTCAGCCTCAAGGAGAATTCCAGCCATGAAAACAGTGAAATAAATGGAGTTTAAATCACTTAAGGTCCATGGTTTTGGTTCATTTCCAACACATACTTGTAGTTTAAAAGTCTTCTAGGGTGTTTTGAGCAAATTGAGCTTAACATCATCTTGAAAAATTTTGCAATCAAAGCTGAAATTCCAGCAAGCATTCTTTCTTTGGAAAAATCATAACTTAAGTTATAAATGTCAAAAACTCATACAAATTTTCTCATTTAAAACTAGACTTGAAATACTAACTATTTTTAGAAGACATCTCAAGGATATTTAGTTCATAAGTTAATCCAAATTGAGTCACAAGTTACCACAACATCCCAATATTTACTTGTTCACGACCGATTTTTCAGTCAACTTTGCTGATTTTCTGGTCATATGTAAAATGAACCACAGCTCCAATTTTATACCGTTGGAAAGATCTATGAGTATAGTTTCAAACACAATTGACGGCACTCAATTTCGATTTTTCTACACTAAGTTATGATGCGTTTACTAAAACTGTCCAGAGGTAACTGTTACCCGAATTTCCAGCTTTCACAAGAGTTATTTCAACTTTATCTCTGCAAATCTCACCTCTAAACCAGCAATTTGCAACCAAGATCAAAACCAACAAGCTATATATCATACAAAACAAGAAATATAACAGTTAGAGTGTGACTTCCTAGTGGAAACTCCTCAAACAGACGAGACAGCAAGCTGTGACAAGGATGGAGCAAGGTTCCTCCAATTTTCCTCGAGCTGTCTTCACTTTTTTTTTCTCATCAAAACAACACCTTTCTTACTTAGCTTCATCCAGAAGTCACACAATCACATGTTTAAAATATAAGGTATGGTATTAATCAAGCATTTCCTAGCAAAACTTAACAAAAAGTGCAAATAATGGTTGAAAATTGATAGCTCAACTCTCTCGGCGCCCTCCTAAAAATTCCAGCAGCCAAAACTATTGCATACATGAAATATTTCTGCCAATATTCAGCTATCAAAAGAATAACTGATTCCCTAGCAAACATCCAGCAAAATAAACCAAAAGCTAAAAGAGATGGCAGCCTTGACTAGTTCGATTCAACCTGGAAACTTTCCAGCTACAAACAAGCTACTTCCACTAGTTTCTACCTCTATCAAACTTCAAATCAAACATGTATTCACATGGTTCAGCCATATTACCTTATTTTTCTGCCACAAATCAAGCTAGAAGTTGGCTCACCTTCTTGATTCCTCCATGGTTCAAGCAAGCTGGAAAAAAAAAATGCAGGCTGTCCACTTCCTTCTCCTTCGGTCCAGGTTTCCTCCGTTTTCTTCACCTCCCAATATGGCTTTCTTGTCTCTTTCTCACTCATGGTTTAGGCTTGACGAAATAGGGAGATTTTGTGGAATTACCATGGCTAAATCAGCCTTAACTCTTGGCTGATGATAAGAAGGAGAGGATGAATTTTGTTTTTCTCAACTCTCCTCTCTCTCGGCTCCAACATGAAGTGAAGAAAGGGGAAATTAGCTTTCGGTTAAGCTGGATGAAAATAAGAAGGAATGGAAGCTGTTTTGACTTGGTCAAAAATTGTGGCTAGTCATGCAATGAGCAAATTATCCCTCACTTTCTCTCGGTTGAAGACTGGTCTAGGGAGCTCTTGGTCAAGATAAGAAGATTATGGCTGATTTTTCCACTCCATTGTCGGCCAAGAGGTAAGAAAAGGAATGAAATGTCTTGGTCTATTTTGCTTCCAAGGTGAAGACTAAAACTAGTCTTGATCAAAGTCAAAAATCCAATAATTCTAAAAGTAATTGGCGAAGATTAACCCTTCATTTCCACTCAAATAGAGTTTGCACAACCAAATAAGTTTGACTATTTCAATTAAACCCTTGCAAATGTTTTCAAAATTATTGGACGGAAACAAGAAGGTATAAAATCATATATAAATCATTTTCCAATTACTAAGAAATATAATTCATTCAAAGTAGAAAATTTCAAAACAAATACGTTTCGAAAACATCTTGTAGCACAATATCCCCTTTTGTACAAATCTCCCTCTAGTTCACAAAATTTATCGCACCTACCTCGCTAGTTGGACGAATTGGTATATCACCCCAAGAAAACCAACATGCAATAAATTGAATGAGGCAATAGGAGTAAAATCGTGATTCAACCGTTAGATTAACCAAAGATTCAAGGCAATTGGATTAGAATACAAATATATATATATATATAATTTTTTAGAATATCAATATAAATATAATTTTCGGATTCTCACATATGCAATGATAGTATATACATTATCACTATTAGATATATAAAAAATAATTTAAATTTAAATTTAAAATCTAAATTTTAGATATGTATCTAATGATGATAGTGTATATAAGATTAACTCTTCTTCTTTCACTACGTGAGCCAATTTGCAGCCAACATTGCACCGGGCAACTTGCAATTAAGCCTAAAATATTGAGAAAGTATAAAGTGAAACTTGCCTTGACGACACTTGTTCTGTAAGTAAAACATATAGTATTTTACGTCTTATTAAATTAACTGACTGGAAAGTTCTTATCTGAAATGGTCATGTGAGTCGTGATGACGGCCAATTCAATGGTTTTGAATTGAAGTAGTCAACTGTAGCGAAAGGATCAACAGAAATGCAAATCAAAAAATGTGAAAAACTTTTGTTCTTTCGGTTCTTTGTTCATTCTTGACATCAGCAGTTAAAATAATATTGCCAGGCCATCGTAATAGTCACTTAGTCTTCTACATCCTTTTCTGTTTCAACATTTTTGAACGCTTTTCAACCAACCGGTTATGGCTGACAATCCAATGAAACATCAAACTTTTCCAAAACGTTAGCAGGATGATCTTCACAAAGAGAAGCAGAAAAGGCTCTACAAATTCTGCTTCCTCTTCCTCTATAGCTACTAATAAGACGAAAAATCCCCATCTTTACCCTGTAGAGGATCAGAAATCTGTGGTGCAACGCAGACATGCATCATTGATCAGGTTGAAAATTCGACCTGTGGGCCCTATTATTAAGTCCAGAACAACGATTCCATCTGCTCCTTGGAAAATGTCCGACGAAGAAGATGAAGAAGAGAGTGATTTTCACGGTCAGCTTGCAAGTGAAGAGTGGCCTAGTAATCATGGTGATGAGGGGGATGATTCTTGCAGGTGGTTATCATCAGGTAATACTTCTCCTTCATGCTGTTTTGATGACAAAATCTTTGCAAATTTATTGGAGTTATCTCTTGATGACTGGCTAGTATCTGTTTTGATTTTCTGTAACAATTCATCAAGTCCAGTTTTTGGTAGAGCAACTTCTTTCTTTGATGGATCTAGCGTAACTCCATTGGAAGAAGCATCATCTATTCTAACATCATCATCTGAAGAGGAAATTTTTGACGAAGAAATCACTACTTGGTTGATGAACTCATTAGAGGCAGACAAATTATCTGCCCAATCATACCAAGATAGCAATGTTTGCAATCATTTCGTATATTTTAGCAATGATGACTTCGAAGTGCCTGAAATTTGGGATTTTGATGAAGGGCTATTGGAATCCTTTCTTGATCTTGAGGATGGTGAAAATTTAGAGTGGATATCTGACGATGCGTTGAACTTTCTCCAGATTGATTTTCCTAGTCCATCTTACAGGAGCAGCTGGAGTTCTGATACTTCCCAATCATCAGATTTTGTTTCATATGGCAAAAATTTTGCACCAGCTGAATCCACAAATACTGAAATTGATGAGCCAATTTTCTGGCCATTTGCTCATAAATTTGCTTCCAATTTGAACTTTTCACGGGATTTCCTTATCATGTCACCACCAAAAATCATGTCCAAGTTTTTACTTCAGAATTCTGAAACGGACATCAGGGGAAGGCGCAAGCTTTCTTTGAACTCAACACTGCAATCAACAAAGATTCTGGAAAAGAAACATGGAAAAGGAGATAATCATGTCAAGTTGATCAACAATGCCCCCAATCTTACCACAAAATCAATTAGATCTTTCTCGAAAGATGATATTATGGAATTTAAACATGAGGAATATTTGACAGTAGAAGAAATAGTTGATCTTGATGAGCATTTTAAGTCAATGGAGGAAGACTTCGAAGTAGTTCAAGAACTTTCAATCGAAAAACTGTTAGGTCTCGATGAGTTTGATGGCCATGAAGGGATTGAGTTTGGGTTCGACAAAGATTCTCCTTTCTTTGATGAATCATTCAAAGAAATATTGTTGTAGAAAGTTTTGTGAATTTCTACTCCTTTAGGCAACCGATAAGGGAATAAAATTTAGACTGGATGTTCAAATATTCAAAATTGATTTGGTTGCCAAAATTTTCAAAGAGTTGCTTTTCAAAATTTAAACACCTCTTTTAGGGCCTAGTTTGATAAGAAGTCACTAATTCTGAACTTTCGTCACACATGAATATCGTAGAGCTAATATTGCAAAGCTCACCATATCCATACGTCCTCGCTATCTTAAATTTTGTTTCACTTCAACCCAATTTAAAATAGTGAGAGTATGTAAATATCATATAAAGGTGGTATACAAACATCGATCTTCCCTTTCAAAAACCAAGTTCCGCGGTTGCTGTAGCAGTGTTGCTCCTTCGTGGAGCTGATGATGAAACATACAGTAAGAAGTGGCAGAAATGGTTGGGGCCTTAGGAAAATTGCAAATTTTTTGGAAGCGAGGAAAATTTCTATTTTCGTTTAGTAAAGGTGAAGGTGTCTCTTTTTGTACTCTAGTGTAGAGACTATGGGTTTAAACAAGTATCATTCTGCTGTCATTGATCGTTTGTAGCCTGATAACCTTTTTAGTGCCCCAAAATTTCTGATATTGCCGGAAAGCTCCTTGTTTGTTTCGAAATATTATGCTACTCTTTTAGCCAATTGAATGTGCCTCCTTGGTATGTCCAACTGATTTCTTCCCATCCTTGCAAGAAGATTTTCTTAGTCTTTGTGTTATTAAGGAAAGTGCCCCGCCAATGTTTATCAAAATTTTCTTGTGTATCATGTCATAAGTAGTGTAACATCAAACATTTTGTTGTCCAATGGATCGTGCCTCTCTGGTACGTCCATCTGACTTCTTCCCACCCTTGAAAGAAAATTTTCTTAATCTTTGAGCTATTAAAAAAGAATCATGCCACTTCTTCTCAAACCTTTATTGTGAATCATGTCACAAGTACTTAAGTAGTGTAATTCACAAAGGTAACTACCAAATAGAAGGAGCTTGAGAAAAAAAGGGAAAGATTAAATATCGGTGGGAAAGGATTTTGCCTTTGGAGCTTCTGTACGGTTCTTCACTTCTTCGATTCTTTCATAATTCATCAAATATTTTGAAGTACTAAAATGAAAGTCCATGTGCGGTCAATATATGTGGGGTAAAAAAAGAAAAAAACTGCACAAATTATCCATCACATATATGAAAATTTAGTTCCTCAGAATAAAAATGATCACTTTAATTCCTAACAAATTAAAAATGATTAGCTTTGATCCTTGATCACTTTTTCGTTCAAAATTTAGCTGGAACTAGTGATGAACAAATCACGTAACCAATTTTTAATTAACAAATATGGTATATTAGTATAGCGTTGACTGCAAATATAAGAGACTATCAATCCCTTTCTTTTCAAAACCCTAATTTCCCCAAATTTTCCCCCTTCAATTTCTTCAAAAAAATTATAGACCAACAAGGAGGAGGGATATGGCAGATGAATTGGCTTATTTTCAAGGCCGTAAAGACCCTGATTTATGCACAGAGATCCTCTTCGCTCATGGACCAGAAGCAAGCAATCTCCTTTTTTTTTTCCTCATCTCTAATCCCTTTGATGAGCCCACCACCGTTGATGATTCTCCTTTCACCTTCATCCCAGCGACCATCTCTTTCAATTCTAACAAGCACCATAGCAGCTGGAACCAATGGGGCCCTCAGCTTGGCTTGGGAAGATATGACACTTCAGTTCTCCATCATTTCCGGTAGTCTGGTGCTGCTGGACTCTGGATGTGGGCTACCTGGTTTGATACCATGGAAATGATGCTTGGTTTGACCATGAAGAACAGTTCAACAAGAGTTCAAGAGTATTAGTGGTGCTGTTTGGTTTGACCATGGAAAATGATGATCTTGCCCGAAGATTAATGGCAGCATTGGAGACAGAAGACATATTATTGAAGTTGAAATTTCATGTAACATTTGTCTGGGGAATCTTGCCAAGGTTACTGTTGTTTTGCTTCATTTTCGCTTATTTTTTATTTTGTAATTGAATATTGGAGAAAAATATAGTCAAACTTAAAACAATAATTTGATTTCTAACTGTATAGAACATGAATTACTTGTTCTTGTTAGAGTTTTTTTTTTTTGGCAAGTAATTCATAAATTACTTGTTGGAGGATATTTTTTGTGCAAATCTGCTTTCTCTATGATGCAATTTTTTAGTAGATAATGAGGTTCTAGTTTTGAGTTGGAAATTCCATTTAGTGCCTTTCTTAGATATCTAGGATTTGTGAAAATTATAGGAAGGGTTTATTTAAAATAAAGAGGTGAATGGAATTAGATATTCGTCCCAAAACCAATTTTTTTTGTTGCACAATCCATGTGTTTTTTCAAGGTATTTTTGGAATATTTTAATATAAAAAAGTGATTGACCAATTTTGTAAAATGGTTAATTCAGATATAGGACATTTAGTCCCTTATATTTTTGGTCAACATTACACTGATATGCTATATTTACCCTTTAAAAATTAGTCACGTGACCTGCTGGTGACTAGTTCCAGCTAAATTTCGAACGAAAAAGTGATTAAGGACCAAAGTTATCATTTTTAATTTGTTAGAGACTAAAAATAATCATTTCATTTTGAATGACTAAATTTTCACATCAATGATATGTGATGGACGATTTGTGCAGTTTTCCCTAAAAAAAAATGAAATATCGAAAGTGTAACAGAAAATCTAAAGTAAGACTTTAAAGGTCAAGTTCAAATGTAAACAGCAAACTTATTAACAAAAGAACAGTCCTAGTTTTTGTCTTCATTTACAAGTCCCTGTTCCCCTGTCAAATATCACCAAATTTAGCTCAGGGAAGAGGATTTAACTCAATCTTGAACTTTTCACTATTTGGACTATAAATGTTCGGAGATACATACAAACGTCAAAAAGGTTTTCCCAAGAAATCAAAAAGATTCAATACTTCACTACCTACTACTTCAATGACGGACCACTTGGTTTCTTCTAACCGGACAGGCAATACGTAGAGCGTATCTTCTGCACAATTGGAAAAGCAGGACCATGCTGCAGAAAGTGGAGTTCTAGCCATCTAGTGCTTTGGAAGAAAAATTATAAATCTTCACTAGAATGACAATTTTAAACTTGCCCCCTACTTTTCAAATCAATTTGAACGAGGTTTCTTGGGTGTGGACGATGGGCTTGAGATCTCTTTAAATGCAGATGGGCAGAAATTGCTGACTGTGCATGTCCCACAATGAGGTCTCAAAGGAGTACATATTGTCTGTCCGAAGCCAACCTGCATTTGGTATTTCCAGTAGATAGATGAAACAACATGGTCAAAAAAATAGAAAAAAAAAAAAAAAAAACTGCACTAAAATTCAAAAAGTAAAGACTTCGAATCCCTAAAACAATAGCGTTTAAAAAGAAGTGTTTGAAAAAAGGTTCAAAAGCATTGGATTTTTCAATGTTGCAGCAATAGTGCAAACGATAAACAAGGAGATTCATGACAAGGAACTGAAGTGTAATCTTAATGGTGAAATCAAGTAGACAGCAACAATTGCCATACATAGTGGTTATAACTGCTTTAGTTCAGAGAAACCCTAGGACTATTAGGTTGTTTAATGAATTCCCTTGTTTCAATTTTATTATAAGCTTTATCTGACAATTTGGACACTCTTCTACAATATGAGACTTTACATTGTTGAAACAGAGAGTTTCACTTTTCCTACAGATTAGGCATCTATATTATGCTAAGGTACTGCCAAAAAACCACACAGTTGAGCATGGTAAACCATATCTCAGTTATCCAACAATACAAACTTCAAGGCCAGCACATTAGGTAGGCCACTATCCATTATGGAATCAAAAGTGCCTTTTCAATGCTTAAACAGAAACAGGACATCACCACAAGGAAAATACCAATGAAGACGAAGCATAATTAAGATAGATAACTATCAATTACATGCATCTATGAAACATGATGTCTGAGACAAGGAAATTTCGCGCAAAGCAGGAAAGAAACTGCATCATTATTCTCTACTAATTCTGCATTTTAGAATTAAGAGATGACCTCAATCCATTTTTGCCTAATATGTATTCCATTTATATGAAAGGAGGGGGTTCAACATACCAGAAGTGGATTAATTGCAACCCATTCTTCTTTTGGAAGCCACAGTTGCAAGGACTCCCTTGTCTCCTCAGGCGAAGAAGTTTTCTGACAAGTAAAACTTATCAGTTAGTAGAAAGACTCACTTGATATGTAATTCTGTTCTTTCTTTCAGAATCTCTTATAAATAGTTCTTTACCCATTCCATAATGTGAGGAGGGGATGGAAACAGGTCAGTTAGTAAAGATAATCTGTTTTCTTATGCTTATTTCTAGCTCATTTTCCATTATCCAGAAGTAAAGTTATTAGTTGGCACAAGGATTTACCTGAAACTTAGTCCTGTTCCTTTTTCTGAATCTCTGATAAACAGTATTCTACCCATTTCTAGTGTCAGGAGGGAATGAAACTAGGTGAGCCATGTAAAGCGTTTCTGGGTTCTTCTGCTTAACTCTAGTTCACTTTCAGTTACATTTTTTTGTTGAACGAAATATTGCAGGGCAGAAAAGATAGGTACAGCTGCTATGAAATATTTCTATTGCCCGTGAACCAACCAATCATACAGTCTATATTGCAACTGGAACAATGTTAAAGCTACAATTTGAACAGAATGTATTCATGCTATAAGCAAGTCACTTGACTGAAATACCGAATATCTAGGTTAATGTGGATGGAAAAATATTAAGTTATCAGAAAAGATAAAAAGGTATGTTTTTGAAAGGTGAAAAAAAAAGTGATTGTCAAATCCATCCTAATGCCGGAATCCTATCTTCGCAACCAGTTAATGAAAGCTCATTAGGTGCTTTCAAAATGGCAGAAATATATAGATTTTGTAACTATTGATTTGACTATAAGACCTATGTATGTAATTTTGAACCAAAAAGAACAACAGCATTAAGTATACTAAATCTGAAGCCTATTTCATACACAGAAGTAATCCAATTCATGATTATAAATGCCGTCATACAACCAGCAAAATGCTAAAGTCTCTTACTGTGAACTTGCAGAATTGTATGACATCCATTGTGGGTGAAAAGCATAATTTATTAATTCAGACATAGATCTCAGTTTCTCAGCGTGTTAGTAAAATGAAGTAGATGACATAAACCAAATCCTAGAATTCCATCTATAGAGTAGAATATATCTTTTATAATGCACATGCCAAAAAGCATACTAATTTACCTGCTTTGTGCCAGGGCGTGATACCCAACCAAGACGATTACAGATTCGATGCACATGAGTATCCACACAGATACCTAGAACAATCTCCCAACCAACATTCATAACCTAAAACCAAAAGCAGATATAGATAGCTTCAGAAGTAATTAAGCTGATGAGTTAACTAAACAGATTCGATGCACATGAGTATCCACACAGACACCTAGAACAATCCCCCAACCAACATTCATAACTGAAAACGAAAAGCAGATATAGATAGCTTCAGAAGTAATTAAGCTGATGTGTTAACTAAGTTATACTCTTACCAGATGAGCCATCTTAGGACCAATCCCTGGGAGTTGAAGCAAGTCCTCCAATGTGCTTGGAATGTCCCCATCATACTTCAATTGACAAATTTTCGCTATCTTCTTTAAGTTGGAAGCCTTTCTTGTGTAAAAACCAACCTGATAAGGAAAGAAGTTGAAATAAGTGCACATGTTAATAGATTAACAAACAAAATGTTGGGTTAAAGGAGAATAGTTTAAATTATTACATGCTTTATTTGAATCAAGTACCACTATATCAGATCCACTTTGTCTGGCATTTGCTTTAGTCAGTGACATGAAATAACTAACATTTCAAGTCATCAATATAAAACAGGGAACTTAAGGCCTTGCAATATACAGACATACTGGGTAAATCAAGTTCTTAATTGTAGCTTCTTCAGTGTTGTCTAAGGCATCTGGATTAAGCAGCCCATTCTGTAAGAGCCGCTGAACAGCACCTGCACAACCATCAGACAGTACAAATGAAAAATGTGAAACTGGAAGGGTACGAAAAAAATTACTTTCTAACACAATACTATAAACAATCAATGAATGCAGCCAAATATAACAGCAAGGAATTCTAACAGGCTAAGCCACACAAATAAATGCTTTATTTTCATTTTTTGTATGCAATGCTAAAAAGAATTCTTCAATGCCCCATAATTGTAACTTCACTTTTGAGATCATCACTTACAAGTTAGTCTATTTATTGGGAAATGCACATTCATTTGGTTCAATAGTCCATCCGTGAATAAATACTTTTTTCCAATTTTTAAAGAGGATATACAAACGCAAACATTTAAACTTGCCATGGGTAACGTGATCTTTGGTTTGACTTGATAAGAGTGAAGATACCAAAACTGCAAATCTTCGTTCCTGGTGAAAAGAAAACAAAAAGAGAACAAAACAATCATCTCCAGGCACCATGCAAAGATATGTCATCTGCATATATCAGTTTATGTTCAAAATTCTCTACTTATATAAGGGAAAGCATTAGCGAACTTGTCAGCACAATGACAGATGAAAATAACTATAATCCCTTACCATAAAGTACTTGAGACCAAAATTAGTGGTTCTTGTGAAATACAGGAAAAGCTAAGGTAAATCAAGTAAAAACAGAGAAAGACCTCTGTCTGTTAAGGGCTGATAGCTCCAATGCAACTATGTCCTCCCAGAATTTGCATCAAAGTAATTACTACAAATGCTATTCGTATTTTGATCTTTTCGAAGCCATGAGCACAACATGCTGAACAAATAATTTAAACAAATAAAGAACTACTTTCTTCATAAATATAAGCAACTACTATGTCGAAACAATTATGAGAGAGTTATGTTAAAACATTTTAAAGATAACAACAAAAAAGACAGTTCAACCTAGATTTTGCTAACTGTGACGGTAGTCTTTTGGCTTTTCTTTGTCCTCACCCAGGTCCATCTTGGAGATCATAGTTGTGTACTTCCAGATTGTTAAAAATTACCAGCAAATTCTTGCATCCTTTTCAAAAATAATAAGTACCCATGAGAAAATTTCACATAGTTTAATTCCTCCTTTTTAAACTAATATACATATTAAACCAGACTGACAAAGCAAAAGACAGACATGTTCAGGATCTATAATGTTTTGTTGCTCATCTTCTTTTGGCTGAAAATGTAAACCATTTTCTTCAATCAGAACTTAAAAGCTGTTGTATAATTACATCATCAAGTATGCAGAAACACAAGTATCATCTCCACAAAGTGGGATATACTATAGCCTAATGGCTAATATTAATATTATCATAATTCACATTATTACTTGTTCTTTTATATGACAACAAGATGAAGAAGATCCACATTTTGACCAATGACAAGTTGTGAGGGGATTGGTAACTAACAAAATGGAATTTAGCTTTATGAAAGCATAGGTTTATGTTTATCAGTTGCTTGAAACTTTAAATTGCTAGGCTCATTGAGGAGTTCATAAGATCCTTACATAGCCAAAGAAGACATTATTTCTTGTACTATATATTATTCCCCACCATCCCAAGATTCAGACTCCAAAACCCCTTTGCTTCAGGTTTTGTCCATAGACCGATTACCCAGTACACTAGATGAAGCTGCAACTGTGCCTTTTGCAAGCACAGAACTTAGCTCTACTATAATGCAAATTTAATAAAGACAAACTATAAAAATGTGTAGACAATTCACTCTCCGTATAATATGATCCTCATTTCATTCTCAAATTACACTTGATTACATTAAATGAATTTCATTCCTGATCCTAACCAGATAATGGGAATATTGTAATACAATTTCCCTTTCTCACATTCCTATTCAACCTTTCATACCGAAAGGAAGAAACAAAAATTTAGCCCTTACCACCAATAGCCAAAAACTGGAATCAAACGTATTTTCACTTCTTCATACCAGGAAGTGTAACATGTAACATCTAAGTATAAAACATTTTAAGCTGATAATGTCAAAAGGAAAATAGAAGGGAAAGACTGCACTAGAAATTTTGCTATAATATGCCTCACAATTCCTGAGGAATAGAACCACAATGCAGGTCAAATAATCACTGCTTCCAATCGCTTTTTATGGAATTTGTATTGAATTAACTTCCATGAATTTCATACAAATGGAAAAATTAGTTAAATATCTTCCTGAGTGCTACAGAACATAAATTTGGCACTTGATCGTACTTGGACTCCAGATTGTGATAAAGCTGCTAGAACTAAGCCCAGGCCTTTCATCTAACTACTTGAGCTGGCACTTTTGAACACATTAGATATGAAATTGTTGCCACAACAATGGCTTTTTGTATGGGCTCTGCAAGTGTGAGAAAATATATGCACTGATACATGTATAAACACATGTACTCCTTTAGGCTAGAGTAGTAAATAAATTCTTTTTCCCTCCGAGAAAGTTCAAGCAAGGTCAAAAGCTGGTTCTGGGGCAAGTGAATTTTGTCTAGTAGTCTCCCTTTCAGTTGGCAACTACAATCTCAGGCTAGGAAAATTCCAGTAATCTCTGGGTCCATATCTGAAGATGAACTAAAGGGACAAGGCAGCTTTTCAATGTCCTAGCTTCCATCAGAGAAAGAACACATAGTTTCCCAAATATAAAGTTCAATTTCTACATAAATGAATTATGAGAGAGAGAAAGAGAGAGAGAGGGGGAGACAGGGATCAGACTTTTCAAACTCTTTGTTCCCTCATCCCCCCTCCTCCCCTTCCCCCGAAAAAAAAAAAAAAAAGAACCAATGACAGATTAATGCTACCATGGGATCAATCATGTCACAGAAAAAAAAAAAACAACATAGAAAAACATTCACAAATTACAGGATATATGAAATTGAAAATTGAACCATGTACATTTATAAGAGAGAGAATCATAGACTGAACATTCACAAGCATCAGTATTCACATTCAGAATAATTATTGAAAACAGTATAGATGGCCAACAAAAATACATTAGATAAACAGGGAATTCCATCAGGACTACTAATAACATGAGCAAGATATGAAAGGAGAGACTTAAACCTAAATATTAACAGTCTCCAATATCCCATTTCCAACACTCTATTCCTTAATGTAAAGGATTTATTTTCCCTATTTTTTAATAGAAAATTACCTTAGGAGGAAGAGAATTTCCAGCTTTCTCACAACCCATGGAATCAACTGGTGCATCTTCTGAAGATCTCATTCTGCGAATTCCTTCAAGAACTGTTTCCCAATTTTCAGGAGCTTGAGCTGAAATAAATAAACTGCAAAATCTCAGGCTCACTTTAAATGTTAAATCAACAAAATTAGATACAAAATATAGACAATCTGCAATCCATCTCTACTCTCCATCATATAACACAAGAAAAGAAGACTCCACTGACAAAGTATCCCTAAAGGATTAGGAAAGCTATAAAAAACTTTCTAGGAGACAAAAAATAATCTATTCATTGATGAAAAGGGATAATACAATTGATAGATTTACTTTCTGACTATACACTAAGGCATCATCAATATCAGGAAAGCAAACTCCACTGAAGTGTATCGTAATTCCAGTAAATAAATTAATGTCTAAAATTAATAGTAAGCAAACTAATGTCTAAAATTAGGCTGACCTCCCCACAAGTTTGTATCCTACTGACCCTAAGC